>NC_041735.1:40008816-40608816 GCF_004115215.2 Ornithorhynchus anatinus
CTGGTCAGTCGGGGCACACACCAACTGCCGCTCCCCTCATTGCCAACTCGGAGGGCAACATGGCCACTGAAGGGGCGAGTCCTGCCCACCCCGCGCCTGCCATTGGGAAGAAAGTGTTTCTATCCATGTTTAGCCTCCACCGACCGATTCACACCTCTGTCCCCCTAGGGCTAGTCAGTCAGGACACAAAGCGTCAGCCACTCCCCGTATCGCCACCTCAGAGGGCAACGTGGCCGACCGAAGGGGCGAGCCTTGCCTGGCCCTCACCTACCATAGGGAAGAAAACATTTCTATCCGTGTTTAGCCTCCACCGACCGACTCACACCTCTCTCCTCCTAGGGCTGGTCAGTCAGGACACAAAGCGCCAGTCACTCCCCTCATCGCCACCTTAGAGGGCAACATGGCCGACCGAAGGGGCGAGCCCCGCCCGGCCCTCGCCTGCCATTGGGAAGAAAGCATTTCTATCCATGTCTGACCACCAACCAATTCACACCTCTCTCCCCCTAGGGCTGGTCAGTCAGGACACACACCAACTGCTGCTCCCCTCATCATCACCTCAGAGAGCAACGTGACCAACTGAAGGGTCGAGCCCTGCCCGGCCCTCGCCTGCCCCTGAGAAGAAAGCATTTCTATCCATGTCTGACCTCCACCGACCGATTCACACCTCTCTCCCCCCAAGGACTGGTCAGTCGGGACACACACCAACTGCCGCTCCCCTCATTGCCACCTCAGAGGGCAACATGGCCAACTGAAGGGGTGAGCCCTGTCCAGCCCTCGCCGACCTTGGGAAGAAAACTTTTCTATCCATGTCTAGCCTCCACCGACCAATTCACACCTCTCTCCCCCTAGGGCTGGTCAGTCGGGACACATACCACCAGCCGCTCCCCTCATTGCCACCACAGAGGGCAACCTGGACAACTGAGGGGGCGAGCCCTGCCCGGCTCTCACCTACCATTGGGAGGAAAGCGTTTCTATAATAATAATAATAATAATGTTGGCATTTGTTAAGCGCTTACTATGTGTGATGCACTGTTCTAAGTGCTGGGGGGAATACAAAGTAATTAGGTTGTCCCACCTGGGGCTCACAGTCTTAATCCCCATTTTCCAGATGAGGTCACTGAGGGCCAGAGAAGTAAAGTGACTTGCCCAGAGTCACACAGCTGACAAGTGGCAGAGCAGGGATTAGAACCCATGACCTCTGACTCCCAAGCCCGGGCTCTTTCCACTCAGCCGCGCTGCTTCTCGCTGTTTCTCTCCATGTCTAGCCTCCACCGACCAATTCCCACCTCTCTCCCCTGCTCTCCGACCATCAGTCCCAAGCGTGAATGGTCACCTTATATTTGAGGGCCCAATTGGATTTTAACTAGAGTCCATTCCCTTCTGCGGTGGACAGGCCGCTTCAGGATATCTTCCGTCACAACTTGGCACCTCACTACCTGTTTCCAGAAGTGGGCCATAAGCGTCGGGGCAGCTAGCTGCATAACAACTGTACTAATGCCCTCGCTTGCAAGGCTGCTCAAGTGCCCCCCGGAGAACAAAAGGTGGGAAAAAAAAATCACCAATTTGATGCTGACCAGCGAGGAACAGATATGGACAAAAGACGTACAACTCGGTCTGTTGAAAAGAGATAGAGAGTGAGGGGAGGAAAGCATAAACCTCACACCCTGAAATAAACGCAGGAGGGCCAGGGTTACCGTTGGCTAGCAAAACCGATATATGTTTGAGAGAGCCTGCCAACTTCTAATGGAATTGAATTCGAAGTTTTTCCATTCTCTGGACACGGGACGAGGCCCAACTGTACCGAGAAAGTCCACGAACTCATCCACATATGCTTGCGGAGTGCATCTCCAATTCTAGAAAAAGAAATGCAGCAAGAGCCAGGGCTTGGACCTGAACCCTGCGTGGAGAACGACACCTGCACAGCCCTCCTGGTCCCCAGGAGAAGGGCTCGACAGGAAGGGCTAAAAATCTTGGCACCCAACAAGCCAGGAAAGCAGCAGATCTCTCTTTAGTCTTGAAATCATGAAAGCCCAAAGGCACCCAGCGACATGCAGAGGCACTGGGTAACAACCCGCCTCTCTTCCTCTCACCTACTTACCCCCAGGCACGGGAATGGGCCTCCACCCTCATTTCCATTAGCCCTGGTTTGCACACTGGGTCATCTAAGTCTCAATTTCAATCTGGGCAAGATCTTGCACCCTCCCACCCTCAGTGCTTTTAACGTGGGGGCGGGGGAGGGAGGGAAACCACATTTGGAAACTGTTTGGACGATGTGCCAAACAATCGAGAATGTATTTCCCCCACAGAAATGCCTGTTCTCTCACATATCCACAAAAAAAGGGCCTATACCCATCACTTTCTTTAAACTAGAGGATCAAGAGAGACACAATGTTTTGGTATTAAGATTGGAACAAAATAAAATCCTCAGCACTCCTCTGAGTTCATCTTGAAACATTTCACTAGGGAAACATGTAGTATCACTAGTTTTGTGTTTATTTTCATCTGAGACTAGAACCTCTCCATTTTTCATCTAAGTTAGAGTCCACTACGCTTCTTCCTCATAGCATGAAGGGCTTCTTCTGCAGGATGACCTCAGTGCTTTAGTTCTGGGCAACATGTTGAATCGACTACATTGTGAAGAATGAAAACATGGAGCTCATCCTCCATTCCACAATAATAATAATAATGATAATGTTGGTATTTAAGCACTTACTATGTGTAGAGCACTGTTCTAAGTGCTGGGGTAGATACAGCGTAATCAGGTTGTCCTGCGTGAGGCTCACAGTCTTAATCCCCATTCTGTAGATGAGGTAACTGAGGCACAGAGAAATGAAGTGACTTGCCCCCAGTCACACAGCTGATAAGTAGCAGAGCCAGGATTAGAACCTATGACTTCTGACTCCCAAGCCCGGGCTCTTTCCACTGAGCCACGCTGCTTCTATAGTACCATTGATGGATTTCATAGCACATAAAGCAGTGCAGACAGGAGCAAAAGGATTTCTAGTCAAATTGTTAAATCCACATTAATAGCCCAGACCCTTTGGCTTGCCAGTGCACTTCATATTTGAAGGCACCCTCTATAGAACAAAATATCTGATGAAAATGTAAGATAAATTAGGATGAAACTGTCTTGAAAAGGGTTTGTGCTAGTGAAGTACCAACAATACTTATAACAAAGAGTGACACTTACGCAAACAGTAATTGACACATATTGTAGTGGAGTAACTGGGTATATGTTACCAGGTAATTCTATTAGTATTTTCTTTTAAGAAGCTGAATTCGAATTAGTCTCAGATTTTAAAACCCCCCACTAATGTGTAGCTAAAGAACTTGCCTTAAGATATAAAAGGATAACACCACTCATGTGACTAAACCTAAAATTGATTTCTAGGGGAATTTTGCGATCTAGTTGAATATTCTCCTGACTGAAAAATCCATTGCTTCTGTTGCCAAGAAACCCATTAGTTACTGTTTATGAAAGCAGTCATTTTCCACTCTGTTTCTGCCTTTTCGCATGAGCTACACTGACATGGAGGCTGCAGAGAGCGGAGCTCTGCCCCCTCCCAGACTGTACGGTGAAACAAATGATAGAGTAAGAAACGTTACCAAGTTGCCGACATCAAGCTTTGTTTCTGAGAGAACACAAAAAGTTACCCTATCCTCTCGGGTGAAACGTGCACAAGATAAGCTTCATTGTAACTGGCTTGATAGCTGTCTTAATGAGTTAGGAGTGCCTCATCAACCTCCTATTAATAATAATAATTATGGTATTTGTTAAGCACTTACTATGCGCCAAGCACTGTTCTAAAAGCAGGGCTAGATCAAAGGTAATCAGGTTGTTCCACTTGGGGCTCACAGTCTTAATCCCCATTGTATAGATGAGGTAACTGAGGCACAGAGAATAATAATAATAATAATAATGTTGGTATTTGTTAAGTGCTTACTATGTGCCAAGCACTGTTCTAAGCACTGGGGTAGATACTAGGTAATCGGGTTGTCTCAGACACAATCCCCATTTTACAGATGACGGAACTGAGGCACAGAAAAGGTAAGTGACTTGACCAAAGTCACACAGCTGACTTGTTAGGGAGCCAGGATCAGAACCCATGACCTCTGACTCCCAATCCCAGGCTCTTTCCACTAAGCCACGCTGCTTCTCAGCATCCCCTCTACTCCCAGCAACCTGGAAGAATTCATCTGAAAAACCCTCAGGAACAGAATTCATTTCACAGGTTGGGTTTTTCCAGGTAAGTGGTAGCTTATTTTTTGTTGAAAAATGAGCTAGAGGAGGAAGGAGGGTGCTGGCACTGTCAAAGTAATATCATGGCTGTGGGCATCGCAGGGTGGCCTGATCAAGACAGCATGACATCACTCTGCCTCCACCTCCTCCACTTGGCACCACTGTTACAGGAAGGGGCACCATGAGGACAAAGAACCTCAGTCATATTTGCAATGGTCTTAATATTCACATATTCCACTCGCGGCAACTTATTTTTGAAGCCTAAACAATAAGGTCTTTTAAGGACAACTTAAGAGGCCGAGCCATTACAGGGTCAGACTGGTATTCTGTCTTTGATGGTGTCAGCGGGATTCTTGGGGAAAAAAAGTCAGGTGATGGTTGCCTTCTCTGAAAACCATCTTAATGGTTAGGGGTGGGTCATCACCATCATCATCACATCATCCTCTAACATACCTAGCTTGCTAGTAACCTCTCCTGGATCCCTCATCCATTAATTTATTCCAACCCCTCTATAACCTTACCTACTTGTATTGTGTATCAGCACCATCTTCCCAGAGCAATAAACCTCATATAATTACCACATTCTGTCCGCCTGCCTCCAGTGTTTCCTGTTTTACCACCCTCCGCAGTCAGTGGGTGTCCCTTTATCCTGGGGTTGAGAGATTTGTGAACAATAACTCACCCTGTCCACACCTTTCCATCTCACAAGGATCTGTAAACTTCAATCATGTCCCCTGTCCTTTTTAAAGCTATTCTGGTGAAAATCCAGTTTTAGTGCCAAACCAGTTAAAAAACAAAAAAAAAACCTCTTGGAAAAGTGAGAAAGCTTGTGGTTTTATGAACCACAAGCTAATGTTAGATCCTTTTGGGAATAGTTTAATAAGATTTTAGCAAAATGTTGATTTGAATCTTAGAGAGATACAGAAGTTGAATTTATTCTCTTTAGAAGCTAACTCTGTGCAAAATTACAACTAGGGCATTTTCTCATAAAGAGGGCAAGTTGCAGGTCATTCTTTTAAAAAATATATTATTAACCGGGAAAAGCAGATGAAGCCAGTGTCTAGTAACTTGCAGCTAGAATTGCTCTAAATCCGCTTGGTTTCCAGTTTCAAAAGGGCGGCAAGAGTCAAAAAACCTAAGCAGGTATGGAAATCCGAACAGACGGTCATGAGGAAGCAGCAGGTGGTTTATTTTTATAGCATTTTGGGAGGCCTACCTGAGTGTTTTACAGCTCCAAAAAAAGAAAACTGCTTAAATACCAAACCACCACGCAAGTATTCTCTTCCCGAAGCCATAATTATGTAAATGAATATGCCATCGTCATCTAAGCATTGAGTCACCCAGTACTGCCCTAGCGTGTCATCGGAGTGGCCAGAGTGGCTGTTCAACCAGTTCGTTGGAACTTGTCTCCACCTCGCAAGAGGCTCCACACCACTCCCCGTGAAATAACAATGGACAACGTTTGGGCGGGCACCAGCATCTTGGCAGCCCCGGGCAAATTGGCTTTCTGCGACTCTACATGGGGTATCCAAGGGCAAGGGGCAAAATGGCTAAGTGTGAAATGACTTGCTGCCTCATGGAAAGTGGGAGAGGTGAGGCAGGAGAAAGGTCAAGAAAGTAGGATAAGGGGTATGGGGGGGCGGGGAACATCTAGAGCAAAATGACTATGATAGTTAAGGGCAAGGGAAGAAAGGAATCGGTTGAAAAAGTGAGATGAGGGATTGGGAATAACTCATCTTTTGGAATCCCGGGGCAGAAAAAAGGGAGTTCTCTTCTCCTTACGCCCTCTCCTCTCCAGTCAGAGATGGGGTGGTTTAAGAGAATTTGCTCTTTAATGTTCATTAAACCACCCCCTCCCTGCACAGAACTTTAGTATGGGATCCTGGAGTCAATGTGTTACGGGTTCATATGAGTAGGGGGCAAGGTAAGATTTCCATCTTCCTTCCAGTGCAAAAATTCCCTCTTTCCCCAATACCCCTGCAAAAATTGTATTTATCTATGATTCTAATGTGAAATGAAAGGAGGAGGTACAAGAAAAATTGCAGGCATAAGATGGTTGCATTAACATTCAGTGGTAAATATTTGAGCCCATAACCAAAAAGTAACCTGGGAGTTATCAACTTTTCTTGCTTCCTGCTGATGGGCTGGAAATTCCAGACCTTCTGGAAGATGACAAGTTCTTGCTAAATGGGAGCAGTGTAATAAAAGTAGCTAGGACAGAGTGAGAGGAGTTTGATTTGGAGCACAAGGTCCCAAGGATCTTTGACCCTTATTTTTTTTTACTCATGTGAAGGTATAAGTATATGGCAGAGATACCAAGCAGTATGACCAGTGTTTTAGCTTAAACTATTGAAATTCTATTAACTTAGTTTAATATTACTACTGGGTCATGCAATTATATGCCAAGAGTTACCTTAACCGAAAACATGGCCAAGGGCCCTGATTGGTCTTGAGACGTAAAAAGGAGCAAAATATTTGGGGTGTGTTGAAGAATATGCATTTTACAATTCCAGTTCCTTAAAAATGAAAAAAGAGAGGAATTCTCTGCCTTGGCCCAAGACTGTTTGGGAGCTGATCACAAGAATTCTCTCCACCAGCATTATTTAATCTACACCTCTCTAGTCTGTCTTGCCTTGAATCCTTCCAGAGAGCAGGATGTAGCAATAAGCCTTTTGCTAAGGAGATGTCTCCCTCAACAATAGCCCAAGTTTTCACTAGGAACCCTAAAGCTTGACTAGGGAAAGGATAAGCTATACTTCTCACTGGAAACATCAGAATTTGTTTAAATGGCCACGCAGGGAAGGTAGACCTTATCAATTTTGCTGTTTGGGAGAGAGTAAGGTGACCTCATGTGTTTAACAATCTTAAGGGAAAGATCCATCAAAATTTTTACAGAAATGCAACGCAGAAAATAGTTTTTAAAGTTATTCCTAAAATTTGTTTTGCTCACATTTCAAAAACCCACTCATTACCCAGTCCATTATTTTTCTTTACTCTCTCTTCTAACTCTATAAATGCAGCTCTTTAACCCTTCATCCCCACAGCTCCCTGTTGGCCTCCTCCCCAACACCTGTAGGCTCTCCTCCTTACTGCAGTTGTGTGTGTGTGTGTTTCTTTTTCAAAAAAAACAAACAAAAAAAACCCCTCCTGTCCCCCCACCATACTTTTCTCTTATAGCTGCACTTCCTGGGATCCCCAAAGCTGCAAGCATGGGACCAAAGTCAGCCATCAGGCTCTTCCCAGACTGACCATCACTTCCCTCCAGTCCCAGTCCCTTGCCCTGTCTCGTTGGGTGTCCCGGTAGCATGAGGGGAAGAGGCAGAAGTTACAGAGTTTTTAGTTTTATAGAAAAATATGGGACAGTTTGCTCCATGTTGATTTCATATAGAGCAAAAAACCTTGGGGAAAATGCTTTAAAACACACACTGCATGGAGCAGGGTAACGTTAATTCAGCTGCAACAGTGCTAAACCCTCTTTTTCCCCTTTTCCCTCTGCTCCTCCACCTCTCCCTTCCCATCCCCACAGCACTGTACTCGTCCGCTCAACTGTGTATATTTCCATTACCCTATTTATTTTGTTAATGAATTGTACATCGCCTTGATTCTATTTAGTTGCCATTGTTTTTACGAGATGTTCTTCCCCTTGACTCTATTTATTGCCATTGTTCTTGTCTGTCTGTCTCCCCCGATTAGACTGTAAGCCCGTCAAACGGCAGGGACTGTCTCTATCTGTTGCCGACTTGTTCATCCCAAGCGCTTAGTACAGTGCTCTGCACATAGTAAGCGCTCAATAAATACTATTGAATGAATGAACATCAGGACATGGGCTCAACCTAGGAGATGAATCATGGGAAGAATTTTTAACCAGAAAAATTCCAGTGGACCAGTGACCATATTAGGCTGGACTTTGAACAACATCTTGCCTACTTACTCTGAGCACGCATGGAGTTAGTCACTGTGACAGAGACAATAGTGACATCCTGTTTCTCCCCTTCATGCCAGAATTTCCCACTTATGATTTCTAAGCCAATATGATGACCCTCCTTAGAGTGCAAGACATCCTGGCTTTGAAGTAGAAACTTGAGGTTTCCCATTGCTGTGAACCTTTATAAGTATGTTTACAAGTGCAATTGGAGTATGAGCAGAGATGGAAATGAGAAACAGAGTATGCTTTGAACACCCTGTTTATATTGCTTTGACACCTTTTGATTCCCGTTAATATTAGGCTGCCTTCATTAAGCAATTAAACAATTACTCAGTTGTTCGTTACCAGTTTAGTCAGCAAACTGAAAAGGAGAAACAAAAGGTAAAAATGCTTTCACTGCTTTTATGATATTTGCAGGGCACTTACTCTAGGCCAGGCAGTGTCCTAAGCACTAGGGTAATAATAATAATAATAATGTTGGTATTTGTTAAGCGCTTACTATGTGCAGAGCACTGTTCTAAGCGCTGGGGTAGACACAGGGGAATCAGGATGTCCCACGTGGGGCTCACAGTCTTCATCCCCATTTTACAGATGAGGTAACTGAGGCCCAGAGAAGTGAAGTGACTTGCCCAGAGTCACACAGCTGACCAGTGGCAGAGCTGGGATTCGAACTCATGACCTCTGACTCCAAAGCCCGTGCTCTTTCCACTGAGCCAAGTAATCAGGATGGACACAGTCCACGTCCCCATGGGCTCACGGTCTTAATCCCCATTTTACAGATGAGGTAACTGAGGCCCAGAAACGTTAAGTGGCCCACGGTCACACAGCACAAGTGGTAGAGCCCGGATTAAAACCCAGGTCCCTCTGATGCCCAGGCTCATGATCTATCCATTAGGTCATGCCGATTCTCTTAAAAAAATAAACTTAAAAAAATTAAAAATTCCCAGAATCCTTAAGCATTTAGTTATGCTGCATCCAAAGTTGCTTGGAGAGCCAAGTTGAAAACTTTTTTCACCAGGTTTGCTTTATTAGACAAATTTAAGGTGGTCTAAAGACAGCATCTCCGATCTTGGCTTTGATTTTTTCTATCTTGACAGAGATTCTGTTATTTGGTTTGTAGTTTTTCAGTTGAAATCAAACGTTTATGCTCACACTGAGCAATTGGGAGAATGCAACATAACAGAGTTGGTAGCCACATTCCTTTCCTAGTAACCAGATCAGCCATGATCCTCAAAATGTGAGCAAACAGCAGGAGACAGGAAATCTTAGTTTTAAAAATATTTACATCTTGCCAATTAGCAGAGAGAGCTCGATCCAAGAGACCAGAAAGGGAAGTTCTCATATGAGGTACAAGTGTTCCAAACCTAGAAAAATAATTTTCAACTTCCATTTAGTCCCCAAACCTTGAAGAGGCATCAACATCATCCATCATTTTCTTGCTATAATACTAGTCCTTCCAAACCACTAAGGGAAAGGGAATCGTTTCCAACATGAGTGGCATTTTCCCCTTCTAAAACCATTAGTAGAGCTTACATTTGCCGATGTTACAGACAGCCGATTACTTGCTCACCCTTTTGTGCCAAATAAGGCAATAAATGGGGAATCGGAGCTCCGGTTGGGGTCCCAGCTACGAAAGCCATTCCAGGATCTCGGAAACAGTGCTTCTTGGAACAGGTGATATGGAGCAATTAGCTTCGCCATTTAGATGCAAGAATTGTTAATGCGTAATGCAGATAATACCATTCCCTCTATCCCCTTATCTGTTCTAACCTGCCTAGGTTTTTGGTGAAACGTTACCCTTTACCCATTTTTAAGTTGTTCAATATTTCAGAGCCTGGAAAAGAGTGTGCACAAACAATGTGGAAAACGTGTTCTAAAGGTTCAGAGTCTACAAGCCTTTGGTGAAAGGTTTTAAAATGATGGGTCCATTTTGCGAAAACAATGTGTTAGGAAACTACCTATTATACATATACACTTTCTATTCTGACAGAATGCTATTAAAAAAATTGTTTTTCATTTTAGATAAGCTTATAAAATAACATTGGTGATGGAGGAATTGGGGGCAACTGCCCTTCCACTCTTCCCTAGGAGAGTCTGAAGTAGTGACAGCTGGTGCTGAGTTCTCCCTCACCTTTTACCCAATCGCTTCATCATTGGTAGTTATGGATCATATACTGTGTGGTGAGCAGTCAGTGCTCAAGAGAGTTCAAGAGAGAGAAGCAGGGTAGTCTAGTAGAAAGAGCACGGGTCTCGGTGACAGAGGATCTGGGTTCTAATTCCAGCTCTGCCACTTGTCCGCTTTTTGACCTTGGGCAAAAGTCACTTCGCTTTTCTGTGCCTCCATTTCCTCATGTAAAACAGGGATTAAAAGTATGAGCCCCATGTGGGGCATGGACTGTACCCAACTTGATTATCTTCCATCTACCCCAGTGCTTAGAAGAGTGCTTGACACATGGTAAGTGCTTAAATACCCCTAAGAGTGTGAGTGATCCTTGCCTTCAAGAAGTTTACACTTGGGAGAGGAAATCACCTGCAAATAGGAGGAAGAAGGAAAAGCGGATATGTAAGAAAGTTAGTGCTTAAGTAATAGGATAAGTAAGAGGTGTACAGAAGGGCTATGGGAGACTGAGCACCCACAAGTGAAATCCTGAAGTGGCAGCTGGCGGAGATATAAACTGGGAGGATTAGAAATTGGGGAAGTCGGGGAAGGCTCAAAAACCTTACTCAGTGTTTCATCTATGGGTGATTATAAATGAACGTAAAGACCACTGCAGAACCCACCATCCCCGCTCCACGGTGCCCCTACAAAGGCTGACTTTTTGGGGGCTGAGGTCACGTTTGTCATTTGCCAACTGTTAGGCTTTTCACTTCTGCCTCATCTCACTATCCCTATCAAGCTTCTGCTTGAACGCAGCCACTCCTTTCTTGATTGCAAGAAAGGACCCACTGCAATCGTCTCTAAGGTGGCCGATGCGCCTCAACGTCCAGTATTCTCAAATGCCCGGTGAAGTTACGGGGGGCAAACGTTGGCCACAAGGCATGATGTCATTAAAGCCTCATCTGCCATTTTGTGCAAGTTTGCCAAGGCTAGAAAATTTATGCAGGGCCTGAATCCCAGCTTGCTCCAAAACCTTGAACTGTATTGCTATGTCTTAGTTCTGCTCCCTGCTGTGCCCCAGCGTGGTCTGATGCTGCATCGTGATTCCAGGAATTCAGTTAACGATATTTATTCTTCACCAGCTGGTCCGGGACAAAAGGGCTTAGTACAGTGCTCTGCACACAGTAAGCGCTCAATAAATACGATCAAATGAATGAATGACTTTGACAAGGATCGTGCTGGCAGTAATGAGCAATGAACTCCCTTGAGAGTTACCACAGTCTGATATTTCACCTTCCTTCTTGATGATGATGGCATCTCTTCGATATTTAATATTTTGAGGAAGAGCTTGCGTTTGGGGTTAAATGGGGTGGCCCCCTCCACGCTTGTAGGTCTCAAGGGGCATGCCATTAGATTCAGGAGCTTGACTTCCTCAGCCTTTCACTAATGTTTTTCCTCCTGGAACTACTCTGTACCCTGCTACGGGGCAGTGGGCTACAGTTTTCTCAAAATCAATCCATCAGTGGCACTTGCTGAGCACTCACTATGTATATTGAGTGCTTGGGAAAGTACGCTGGAGTAGAGTTGGCAAACACAGTCAGATCTGTTTTTAACTTTCATGTAGATTGTAAAATGCTAGCTTTGGGGCCAATATTCTCACAATTATACCTTTCTTAATAAAGCAAATTAAGTCAAAATTAACCTGTTCCATCCAACCCCATTCCTCTGCTTTTGCCTGCATTATCAGAGTTTAGCTTTCCTCTTTGTATTGCCATTCAGCGAAATGTCAGTTACGCAGATTGTCCAATAACTGTCTCTCCCGATTAGACTGTGTCTCCCCCGATTAGACTGTAAGCCTGTCAAAGGGCAGGGACTGTCTCTATCTGTTACCAATTTGTACACTCCAAGCGCTTAGTACAGTGCTCTGCACATAGTAAGCGCTTGATAAATACTATTGAATGAAAGAATAACTGCAAGGAGACAGTCAGCTCCCCTTTTGGAGAGACAGCAAATACATCTCTCAAAGTCACTTACTACCTTATTGAGTTTGTTTGCACCCTAGCATCTTACGTTTTTGAAAGGTCCCATGCAAAACAGGAAGACAGTTTGATTGTTTCGTCATTAGTAGGCTGTGGTTTTGAAGTCCTCATGACCGAGTGTCATTCTTTCCTCAAGTATAGAAAGCAATTTTGTAATAATTGTGGTATTTGTTAAGTGCTCACAATGTGCCAAGCACTGTTCTAAGCGCCGGGGTAGATACAAGGTCATCAGGTTGTCCCACGTGGGGCTCGCAGTCTTAAATCCCCATTTGACAGATGAGGGAACTGAGGCACAGAGAAGTGAAGTGACTTGCCCAAGCCACTTTTTAAGAGTTTACTATGTGCTCACACTGTACTAAGCGCTGGGATGGATACAAGCAAATCAGGTTGGACACAATCCCTTGTCCCTTGTGGGACTCACAGTCTCAATCCCCATTTTACAGAAGAGGCAACTGAGGCCCAGAGAAATGAAGTGACTCGCCCAAGGTCACACAGCAGACAAGTGGTGGAGTCAGGATTAGAACCCATGTCCTCTGAATCCCAAGCCTGTGCTCTTTCCATTAAGCCACACTGCTTCTATAATTGAATGAATGTAGAGTTAGCAATATCAGTGTTTCTACAAAGTTCCAGAGGACTAACAATAATAATAATGGTGGTATTGTTAAGTGCTTACTATGTGCTATGCACTGTTGTAAGTGCTGGGGGGGATACAAGGTATCATTGTCCCACGTGGGGCTCACAATTTTTAATCCCCATTTTCCAGATGAGGTAACTGAGGCCCAAAGAAGTAAAATGACTGTCCCAAAGTCACATAGCTGGCAAGCGTCAGAGGGGGGATTAGAACCCATGACCTCTGACTCCCAAACCCGGGCTCTTGCCACTGAGCCATGCTGAAACTCTTCTTTCCCTGAAAGATAAGGTGAATTGAATCTCCTTCTCTCCATACCTATTCCAAACCCCAAACAATGGTCTAATATAGACCCTCCAATAAATTCGCTCTCTCTTCTTGCCGGATTCTTAAATATACCTACTTCTATTTGTAGAGGTAACATTTGTTGAGCACCAACTTGGTAAGATGTACTGTACTAGGCACTTGAGAAGCAGCAAGGCCTAGTGGATAGAGCACAAGTCTGGGAGTCAGAGGACCTGGTTTTTAATCCCAACTTCCCTGCTTGTTTACTGTATGACCTTGGGCAAGTCACTGAACTTCTCTATGCCTCAGTAGCATAGAGAAGTTGTAAAATGGGGATTAAGATTGGGAGCCTTATGCGGGACAGGGAGAAGCAGCATCGTGAAGTGGATAGAGCACGGGCCTGGGAATCAGAAGGTTATGTGTTCTAATCCCAGCTCCGCCACTTGTCTGCTGTGTGACCTTGCGCAAGTCACTTCATTTCTCTGGGCCTCAGTTGCCTCTTCTGTAAAATGGGGATTGAGACTGTGAGCCAAACATGGGACAAGGAATTGTGTCCAACCTGATGTGCTTGTATCCATTCCAGTACAGTGCAAGCACATAGTGTCCAATCCTATTATCTTGTAATTACCCTAACCATTAGTACATAGTACAGAATAATGAACTATGTCCCCTGTCCATAAGGACCCTTCACTTTAACCAGGAAAACAAGTACCAAAATATTTGCACCTAGAGAGGTCAAAAATAAAGTACTAGAGTCGACAAAGGATGATACGGCTCCTGGTGCTGGAAATTAATTAGGAAAACCCCCCTGGAGGAAGTGGGATTTAAGCAAGTTAGCAGAATGAGGGAAGGGCTGTGGTCTGTCTGGGGAGGAAGGAAATCCCAAGCCAGCAGAAGGATGTGAGAAAAGGAATGGAGGTAGGACAGTAGAAAGCATGGATTAGCTAGTAGGTTGATTTAGGAGGAATAAAGACGGCAGTTTGGGAAGGTGAAGAGGGCGGATAGGTAAGGTTGGGGCAGACGGAGAGCCCTGCGGCAGATTGTGAGGAGTTTGTGTTTGATATGAAGAGGCACTGGGAGCTGGAGAAGCATCATGGCATAGTGGATAGAGCACAGGCCTGGGAATCAGAAGGTCATGGGTTCCAACCTCAGCTCTGCCACTTGTCTCGCTGTGTGACCTTGGGCAAGTCATTTCACTTCTCTGTGCCTCAGTTCCCTCCTCTGTCAAATGGGGATTAAGACTGTGAGTCCTATGTGGGACCACCTGATGACCTTGTATCTACCCCAGCCCTTAGAACAGTGCTTGGCACATAGCAAGCGCTTAATACCATTATTATTATTCAATCATATTTACTGAGCGCTTACTGTGTTCAGAGCACTGTATTAAGCATTTGGAAAGGACAGTTCAGCAAGAGAGACAATCCTTGCCCACACCGGGCTTAATAATATAACCTTTCTATTTAGACTATTAAGTTGGTTTTTTATTTAGACAGAGTCCATTTTGAAGCCACAAGCACCTCCAGTTCAATTTGTGGCTTGGAGTCAGTTTGCCCATCTGTAACGTTTGTAAAAATCAGCACTTAGAACAGTGCCAATACCATAAAAAAAAGACTAGCATAGTGCTTTAACCTAAGGCCTCGGGGATGAGAAGAGATGCTGAAAACTAGATCACGCTGGTAAAGCAGCTTAACTTTAAAAAAAAAAAAGTGTTCCTAAAAATAAACCAATACTTAGTTAAAACAGGTTGTATTGCTTGATGATTTGTAAAGAATGGTGTGAGGTGAAAAAGTTACAGGGAAGTAAAATTACTAACACGGACCAATATCCCATCATCCCTACCTGCCCGGAGTCTTTTAGCATTTAAAGCCAAGCATGCTAGAAGAGGCATGAACAGAGCAATAATGCTAACCAGATTTAAAACATTGATAGCCTAATGTTGCTTCGTCCCATCCTCAGAACTTCATTACAATCAGACCCTTAGAAAGAAGTTTTATGAGAAAGGTGTTGTAGGTTTACACATCACCACATCTGTAATCTCTTGGTAGACTGAACATTTGAGATTAACCAAAACACGTAGGCCGGGCCACTGAGGGATAATAGAGGAATCATCCAACCGCACGATTCTCTCTGATTCTAAACCACGGTGGCACATTCTTGCCAACCACCCTCAACCTCTGTGCGCTGACCTTGCTACATAATGAATGAGGCCTACTGAAGCATAAATATATATTCTGACAATCCCCAAAGCAGAAGGAGTTCACCGTGCCCAAGGTTTTCTTTTGTTTTTAAATCACCAAGATCGGAAGGTTTCTTGGTGTTTGCAACACTCTGTATCAGGAGGTAGATGAACCTCACCCGTGTTGCATTAGTATGGATTTTTAATTTTTCACCTATTCTAAGTGCATTAAAAGGAGTGGGATAATAGCATCCTCCTCCTAAACAAAATTATTTTTCTCTTCCAAATTACAGCACCAGCAGTTTTGCTTCATCTCATTTTAGGGATATATTTTCTATCTGCTGACCTTTCATTTACTTGGTGTATTTTGTTAAGTTAGCACAAATGTGTTGGAAAAAAACCCAAAAAAACTCTCCCCTCTGCTCCCCCCCTTCAAAAAAAAAACCCTAAAAGAGCATTGGAAATCAAAATGGTGGAGGTTTTAAGCTATTTTTATGGGCATTAAAGACTTTGATAGAGAACAAATAGGGAAAAAAAAAACCCTGGAGTCATCTTGGCAGACTTTCGAATCTCTCCTCCTTTCACCCCACTGCCTCACCCCCAATCCGTAATTATACCTCCTAAATTAGTCACATACTTTGTCATTAAAATAGATCAGGTACTATCATTTTAATAATTCGGTATGACTAAAAATAGTCTATTTAAAAGCTCTTCTATACTTCAAGTGTTCAAATTTAGATACACCCTCAGTACTGTAAAAATTATTTTGAAGTGAGAAATGACCAATCACATCCATAACAATTATAAAAAAGCTAGACACAATCTAGGGTACTATAAAGCTAGAACCTACTGTTTAAAATTATGTTTACATTGGGTAACGGGTAGTTTTACAAGAAGTCCAACCCAAAATTTCACCAGATTCCTGCTTTGTTTGGCTTCCAAGTGATCACTGTGACCCTGGGAAGGCCTGTCATTCACACATGGTGGTGAAACCAGGCAAAAAGAAGATCACCTCCACTTGTACCTCCGAAATTTTTACACTTGCATTCACATGCACACGCACACTTCTGAAAATTTCAAAACAGATGTCCAGATGAATAGATTCACTATATTAAGCTGTCTTAAAGGCCTTCAGATGAAAGTAGAAATTAGTCAAGAAACCAGCCTAAAATAGAACAAAAGCATTTGTTGCCTAAGTGAAAAATGACTCCAGAATGTTCGCCTAATTTCAAACTCAAATGTACAGTGAGTTTTACTGACTTCCCTTTAACAGAAACTTTCACCTGAAAAGGACAGTTTGTCAAATAGAAGTCATACCGCTCCTACAAGACAAGGAAGACAGTTATATTTGTAGACAGCCAGAATAGCAAGCGCTTACCCATAACATTCCATTTCACATACAAATAAACCAATTTGTTTTTGAAGCAATTTGAAAAATTACCTTTTCTTCAGTTCGCTGATCTCTTAACATTGATAAGTGTTTCCTGATTGCATACGGAGGAAGCTTCACGCGATAGAAGTTAGTCTGATGCATTAGGTTTTCCATAATGAAGGAAGACAATTCTCATTAATTCAAGGCCTTTATAGTCTTGTTTTGCCTGCTGTTTCAAGAGCACACAAGTTCCCCAAACTCAAGCTCAGCTCCTGAATGGTACATTTCAAAATTCCTTCCTCACGAACACTGCTGTGTCCTCTTCGGCTGTATGACTGGTGAAACCAGAAGATCAAGTATAGGGTCTTGAAGTAACCAGGGTTGAATTGCCACGAGGACAACATGAGCTGGAAGGAATTTAGGGGTATAAAGCAAGCCATCCAGCTGACAGTAATTTGACAAGCCTATTTGTAGCAAGAGTATTCTGCTGCAAGCTATATTAACGTTAGATACCTGATGACTTTCTACACCCACAGAAAGCTTTTTTAGTTCTGGAGAGGGGATAAGGAACATGTGATCTTTCCTCTCTTCTTACTCTCACGTGAACACAATGCACACACAGTGACTGCCTCCCCCTCATCCCCCAGCTCTACTGGTTACTTTTACCAGCTCTAAACTGTTAGTCTTGTGGAGAGGAACTTTAGTTGAGTTGAAGAGATTAACAAGTCACTGTATTCCCTTCTCAGTAACCTACTGGTTCATTCCACTGAAAGTTAGCTTACACTCGTTGTTACATATTAGGCTGCTTGGACAGTAACTGGGGACTTTAATTGAAGAAGAGGTGTGAAAAGATTTTCCCTCAAGTTACACAGCTCATCTTTTCATCACAAATCCATGAATTGAATCCAAGAATATTGGATTTCCTTTGGCTTTCTGCTGAGAAGAGTAGTGAAAGACACTTCTCTCTTTACCTGCTATTTTTTTTTTAAGTCCTTTGCTCTTGAAAGGTCATGAGGCTTGTATTAAGGCAGGGAACCATCAATAAAACTCTAATTTTTGTATTTTAGTGTCTTTCTCCTCTAAGCTGTGAACTCCTTCTGGACTGGGAATATATCTACCAACTTTTATCAGTCATTTGAGTGCTTACTGTGTGCACAGCATTGTACTAAGCTCTAGGGAGAGGACAATCCAACAGATTTAGTAGAAACATTTCCTGCCCAAAAGCTCACAGTTTAGAGTCTTCTCCTCTGCCAAGTACAGTCACTGGGATGCGGTAAGTGCTCAATAAATGCCACTGTTTGATTGACATGCAATCCATACCCCAGTCTTGGGATGTGTTTGGAGGGCTTGTGAACACAATATCACAGAACTGGTTTCCTTATCCTTACTGCTTCAATTTGGCAGAAATTGATTCATTTGGTAGAGACATTGAGTCATTTCTAAGAAAGTTTGACAGATATGTAGAAACACACCAGCCTAAAATAATCAGGCATTAAAAATTGGTTTTTAACATGGAGGCAGAAATCTATTCTTTCTCCCATCAAATTAAATAGTGCCTAGAGGAATAGATCCCGCATTTCAGGCCGAGTGGCTCAATGCAGACAGCCATTCTGGCATTCCTGGCTCAAATCCCTGCATTCAGCAAATACGTTTGTTGTACTTAAATGAGTTCTGGGCTACAAGTGCTCCAGCCCGTCTGTCAAGATGGCACCGGGCCCAATCGCAAGGTGATCTTCTAGTTCCACTCGCTAGGGCCCAGCTGCCAATCCCAAGTAGTAATGCATAGCATTGCCAATGACATCTCCTCAGGAGGTGCTTCTCTCTTTCTCTCACTAACACAGCTCACTCCAAGAGGGCTCCATCTCTCGTTCCCTCCATGCTAAAGGCCGGACACTTGAACAGTAGACATTCATGACCAACCCAGAATTCTCAGTGTCAGCTGCTTTGGGATGTCTTTTCCATATATCTGTTAGCACATGACCTAGCAGAACAAGACTTGGAGAAGCAGCCTGGCATTGTGGATAAAATGCAGGCCTGGGAGTCAGAAGGACCTGGGTTCTTATCTTGGCTCCACCACTTGCTGCTGTGTGATCTTGGACAAGTCACTTCACTTCTCTGTGCCTGTTACCTCATTTGTAAAGTGGGAATTAATAACTGTGAGCTCCATGTGGGACAGGAACTGTGTCCAACCTGAATAGGTTTGTCTCCACCCCAACACTTAGTACAGTGCCTGGCACATAAGTGTTTAATACCATTATTTTTAAAAAATAAAATGAGAGACATTGTGTTCGTAAACACTCTGGGCAAATGTGAGCCTCCGGAAACAAGAGGCTAATCAAATTTAGAAGAGTCAGAGTAAATGAATAACTTTCATGAATTGTTTCCTTAAAGAATCAACCGCAAAAATAGGGGCTTATATATTCTTCTGACCCCACCCAGCTAAACCACTCAGTCATTTGTTAGATGCCTCATACCCTTTCCAATGGAAAGCGACAAACCTGACTTCCGACAGAATGGTTCTGGTATCATCATGTCTCTTGGTTAAAACAGAACAGGACTCATGAGGTCCCTAAATTTCCCACAGAGCAGGACTTTAATAGGAACCTTTCATCTGTACTTTTCAGCAAAATCAATCATTTGAGCAATGGTAACGTGAAAGAAAGATGCAGTAGTTCAGAGGGGCATTTTGTAAAGGTCAAATGCTTTTTCCCATATTAGCGAGTACTGAAATGATAGTTCTGGGAAAAAATGGTCTACTTTGAAATGGTGCACCTGCATGTATTCCAGTTCAGATCTGGGGATCATTTAGAAACAAAGTCCTGCCTAACTTTACAAAATACCTGGGAAAAATTTCCCTTGAATAAAAACTACCATGTCTTAGCAGTCTATGTGCAGGCTATTAGCATAAATAGAAAATGAGAAGTGCCCTTGCAGACCCTCTTGTTAGGGGAAAAGTTCTAGTAATTGAGTCAATAGGATTTGATGGACTAGGGAAACGGTCAAAGAGGTCACCGAGATTTATATTCATCTATGTAAATTCCTATATTTCCTCACAAGCAGAATGTTTTATATGCTTGCTACTCAATGCTCCGTTTCTGTGTTCTGTATGGTAAAGTTGCAAACATGCAAAGTACTATATGG
Source organism: Ornithorhynchus anatinus (assembly GCF_004115215.2). Classification (NCBI taxonomy): domain Eukaryota; kingdom Metazoa; phylum Chordata; class Mammalia; order Monotremata; family Ornithorhynchidae; genus Ornithorhynchus; species Ornithorhynchus anatinus. Next base: position 40,028,721 of record NC_041735.1, read on the forward strand.
TACACTACACTGCCTGGAAAGAACAGCAGCATCATGCCTTAACTGAAATCACACGTACGCACTGTTGTGCTTTCCTACACAAAACACTTGAGCCAACTTGTAGGCTGTCTTATTCTACAAGAAATTTGGGTTGTGAGAAACACCATCCCTAATTCTTCCATTGTGTTGCATCCACATGTTCTGACGACATCTATTAAGCATCACTGACTGCTTATCAGTTGGGATTGAAATCTGTTAGGTTAGCGTTAGTAACTGGAATCCACTTCTGGACCCCCATCCCTAAAATAATAATGTTGGTATTTGTTAAGCGCTTACTATGTGCAGAACACTGTTCTAAGCGCTGGGGTAGATACAGGGTAATCAGTTTGTCCCACGTGAGGCTCACAGTCTTCATCCCCATTTTACAGATGAGGTAACTGAGGCACAGAGAAGTTAAGTGACTTGCCCACAGTCACACAGCTGATAAGTGGCAGAGCCGAGATTCGAACCCATGACTTCTGACTCCCAAGCCCGGGCTCTTTCCACTGAGCCACGCTGCTTCTCAGACTCCACTCCCCTCTTGCCAGAAATTTAGGAGATATAGTCTATGTAGTTTTTTTTTTTAACCATTCTTGCCAAGTATAGAAAGGTAATTGGTGGATTGCTATCCTATGTAGCATCTTGTAATCACAAGTCTTTTTCTTAAAATTTTAAAGCGCTGTAGGAATGTGCATACAGTAGTCTCTTTATGGAGACAAAATGGCCATTGTCGAGGCATTAGAACTCAGTCCTCTAACCATAGAAACAGAAGACCAGAACCTTGTGTATGTTTTCCAAAATGCCCCAAGTGTGTATCCTTGGATAAATCAATATCTTCAACACCCAGATATTACTATCCAGGGCAAAGAGTCAACAGAAACAGCATCCTGGGTTTCTAATCATGGGGATGTATTTAACAAGACGAACTTTTAAATACAGAAGATGGCAAAGCGATTGGACTATTATTATAGTTAAATTAGTCTCAAATATGTACCATTTTGTATTCTCTCGAGATCCTATGATCTTAGATTTAAAAAACCACTGTGTTCTGATTTACATCCTCTGTATCTTAACTTATTGACTTATAGTCAACTTGCCTAACACCTCAATCATCTCCTTTCTGTAAATACATTTGTACATAACATTTTGAAGTGCTCAGTGGCTCTTAAAGAAGGAACACCACCCAAATTAGGTTATGCTGGCATCTCTTTCAAGAACAAAATGCACCTATAGTCAATGTTTCTGTCAAGTGGCTCAAAGGCGGCGGGGGCGGGAAGGTCCCTTTTAGCCTTAGAACATTCCTTTGAAAATGTTAGCTCTTGTGGCAATATCGCATTTACTTTAGGTGTCATTTAAAATGTATTAAACACTTTTTTTTTTTGCCAGGTGCCATATATAATATTTGGAAGAGCAAGGACCTGCTCTCAAGGAGCTTATTTTATAAGAGACAGAGGACGGGAATCCCCATAGGAGTTTCATTTTACCAGGAGTGAAGTGAGTAAATCTTTCATTATTTGTGTCTTTCTGGGTGGGAAGAGGTGGCAGGCATGGTGTACAGAAGAGGAAGAAAGGAGAGAGCTAGGGAGGCCGTGTAGGGGAAATAACGTAATCAGGTCAGAAGAGGAAGATGCTCATTCCTGGACAAAAAAATAAAAAGACCAGAGGACTTTCCCGCAAAAGGCAAAAGCACCAACTTAACTCCTGTCGTAAGGGAACCTTTGGAGGTAATTCCAGTTGCCTGGGTGTGTCTGTCGGGTGGGCAGAGAGGGGTTTGGGTTTGGAGAAGGGAGGAAGCAAGTAATCAGGTAAGGTGACTAAAAGTACTGTATACATTTTTCTTCTTTTACTTATTGCTATGCTAGCCTGCTGTTTTTCACTCTTCCATTTCTGCTGCTGCTGGCCTTATAAAGCTGCTACTGATGCCTTTAAATGCCGTAAAGGAGAAATCAGGAGGGAGGGGAGGGGAGTGAGACTAGCTGTGTTTAGAGCAGCTGAACACAAGGCTCTTCTAACCCAACTGTGAGCCCCATGTGCACCAGGGACGAAGTCCAACTTGATTACCTTGTATCTACCACAGTGCTTAGAACAGTGCCTGGCACAGAGTGAGCACTTAGCAAATATCATTAAAGAAAGAATACCTATATAGTGTACCACTGAAGAAACCAAAGGCATCACGTGAAATTTGGCCCTCGAAACCAGACATTGTAGTTACCCATCCACTTCTGCAAACAAAAACTCATTATCACCAGCTTTAAAGCACTCAATCACCTTTCCCCCTCCTACCTCACATCCCTACTCTACTACAACCCAGCCCTCACACTTCGCTCCTCTAATGCCAACCTTCTAACTGTATCTCCATCTCGTCTATCTCGCTGAGGACCTCTCACCCCTCATCCTGCCTCTGGCCTGAAACACCCACCCTCCCCTTATCTGACGCACAATTACACTCCCCAACTTCAAAGCCCTTCTGAAGGCATACCACCTCCAAAAGGCCTTCCCTGACTAAGCCCTTCGTTCCTCTTCTCCCACTCCCTTCTATGTCACCTTGACTTGCTCCCTTTTTTCATCCCCTCCACCCAGCTCCACAGCGCTTGTGTATATATCTGTAAATTTATATTAGCATCTGTCTCCCCCTCTAGACTATAAGCTCACTGGGAGCAGGGAATGTATCTGTTATAGTGTACTCTCCACAGCACTTAGTACAGTGTTCTGCACACAGTAAGCACTCAATACCACTGACTGACTACAGAAAACCAGAATCCAGAGGCCACACATTAGCTATTTATAGCCTCAAACCAGCCATCCTGTTGTTTTTAATTGCTCTGTGGGCAAAGAGCTACTGATAGACCGTGTCCCGGTTTCTAGAGTTGGATAACCAGCTGCTTTTCTTTGTTCTGCATTTCATGGCTGAAAAGCTCAAGCACTTGCTGGGAGGGACAGGATTGAGTAAGCAGCTTCTCTGCCTACGGCAGGCATACCAAGCTCTCATGAAGTAAAAAGGAGTGAGCTTGGATTTTTAGGGGGAAACCTCTCTCACCCAGAGAGCAAGATTTCCACCTCAACAGTTATGAAGCTTATCCATCTTTCCTTGGGATGGCTGCCAGGTCTGTCTTCCCCTGGTCATTACTGTGAATTGCTATCAGATTGGTATTGAGCTGACCCTCCGTTCCTCTCATCAAGCTGCCATTTCACTATCACTGCCTGCCTCTTAGACAATCGCAGCCCACTTTTGCATTCAGGTACCTGCATTTGCGTCAGATCACGTTTATAGTTTCTCAGCTCTTAGCAATTCCAGCTGGCACTGAACTGGGAAGACCCACAGAGAATCAATACCCCAGGTCAGTCTAAGGCTTTGGTGGACAAGTTGGCCCTCTTCCTACCTCCAAAAATTGGCAAGACAATTTTCAGATAGGATAGATTGTAGCACCATGGAGTTGAGAACAGGGTGGGGAAAGAGTAGAGGCTAGTTAGTTAGCTACTCACTTTGCTCCCTCTCAATTCGCCACTCTCTTACTAGAACCCAGCCCACACCCTTTGCTCCTGCGACGCTTGCCTTCTCTCTGTAGCATGATCTTGTCCATCTTGCCCCCGACCTCTCGACCACATCCTGCCTCTGGCTTGGAACACCCTCCCTCTTCATATTCCACAGAGGATTCCTCTCCCCACTTTCAAAGCCTTATTGAAGGCATATCTCCTTATAAATCCCTCTTTTCCTTTTCTTCAAATCCCTTCTACATCACCCTGCCTTGCTCCCTTTATTCATCCCCACAACACTTAAATAAGATTCCCGATATGTACATAAGTCGTCTCTCCCTCTAGACAGTAAGGTCGTCGTGGGCAGGGAATCTGTCTTATATTGTGTTTAGTACAGTGCTCTGCACAGCATATGTGCTAAATATATATGATCGACTGACACTACAGAAGGCACCTTGATGCTTCCACTGGGGGCTCTTGGGACCGAGATACCCCTTTGGAAACCATGAGGAGCAATTATATGCCTATGACTAGAGTAGCCCTAGCCAGCCAAGAGATCTTGGAGGCCATTACACAGTTGCTCCCTATCAATTCCTCCTCCCCCAAACTAGAACCTTTACCCACAACTTTACACATTCACCAGTCATTGCAACCAGTACCACATTGTTAGGTCTGAGGAGGTCAAGAAATAAGACCACTAACTGCTCACCAATTTATCCAACAAGATCCAGCAGTCAAAAATACTTTACTGAGCAATGAGTTAGGGTCTTCCATGCATTAAATATGGATTTAAAAAAAAGAAAATGAGGCCCCTGCATTCAGGCCTTAGAGGTGCTCCTCTAACAGCCCAGATAACATGGGAAGGCTGTTAGTAAATAGATTCATCACCTTTCATTTCCTTTCTTGCCCCATTTTGAAGAGTGACAGTGAGTCGACTCAATGGCGCACATGTAAAGCCTACAGGTTTACCTCCCCTCAATCATTTTCATTACAGAATATCCAGCATCGCAGGATGAATTTAAACAACAGAGGAACACCAACAGGTCCAGCTGCTATTGTAGGAATTCAGAGAATGAAGCTTTAATCATAAACAAAATCCAGCAAACTTACTTCTTCTGGCAGCTTTCCCTGTTGATTCATGGCACTCCCTTTCCTCCTCCTCAGGAGCCAACTCTCCTCCGGTCCCTCCGCAAGAGCCATGATTTTCCTCTGCCAAGAAGAGCTAGCTATGACTCAACCCCCTTTTCCTCTATACAGAGCAAGAGGAACATGATAACATTAATGAGGGGGAAAAAAAGATAGCTAACTCAAAGAATTGTTCTACCCTACGTTGCTTCCTTTCGCTTGTCTATGTAGGAACCAAAACCCTAACTGAAGAAATCTATAGTGTGTGGGGTTGAGGGGTGGGCTTCTAGTGATTGGCCTTATGCAAAGTGTGTGTGTGTGAGTGTAGGTGGTTGGGGGTGGTAATTGAAAGCAGATGTTCAATTGGGCCAAGGCCAACTCCACAGGTAATCCAAATTCCTAGGTAAATGAGATACCCCCAACTTCACACCCACCTCTCCTCTTGACAATAATAAATACTGCTTTTGAAGGATTCCAAAAGAGAGAGCTACAGTTTGAGAGACTTTCCTAAAACGGCTGCTACGGTATTTAGTCAGTGCTGGGAGAAAATGCACAGGTGGGAATTAAACACAGTTGCCATCCCAGAAGAATCAGATTCACCCTCAAGTGGGTTGGGGAAGAACTGCTGGTCACACAGTCTTTTTCAGCCATATTCATCATTAATTCACTCAATCATCTTTACTGAGTGCTTACTGTGTGCAGAGCACTATACTGAGCACTTACCCAGCTCCCAAAGAGCACTGATGACCTCATTACTTTTAATCCAAAGATATGGATGTTAAATATGGAAATTGGGGTGTTTTTCAACCCCAAGGAGCATTGATACCAGTGTGCTGTAATCTTAGATGTACCCAGTTACTTGGGAAATTCTCATATCAAAAAATAATAATAATTTTTGCCTTAATTTGCTAGAGACAGAAGTTCTGAGTTAACCAAGTATTTCCTATAGCTCCACCTCACTTTATACTATGGAGAAGCAGCGTGGCTCAGTGGAAAGAGCGTGGGCTTCGGAGTCAGAGGTCATGAGTTCGACTCCCAGCTCTGCCACTTGTCAGCTGTGTGACTGTGGGCAAGTCACTTAACTTCTCTGTGCCTCAGTTCTCTCATCTGTAAAATGGGGATTAAAAGTGTGTGAGCCCCACGTGGGACAACCTGAGTACCCTGTATCTCCCCCAGCGCTTAGAACAGTGCTTGGCACCTAGTAAGCACTTAACAAATACCAACATTATTAACATTATTATTACTAAGCAGTGAGCCAGAGTAGGTGACATATCTAAATTAGAATCAAAGTGTTTTCCTGCAGGCTATAGATCAGCTAAGTCTTCTCCTCATCATCTCCCTTGACAGTTAAGATTCCTTAATGACCTCTGGCTGAAGGTTTTCAGGGTTGAAATGGGAATGGGGCAGTCTAAGGGGAGGGTCCATTGTTTGGCGGTTCATTTTTCCTGTTGGGCAAGGTGAGCAAGGACATAATTGATTTTAAAGGCAAAGAGTTGCAGGATGCATTATCTGGCATAGACACAAGAGAATGAAAAAGTACTTTATACCCTGGTTGCAAACGTCGTTGTTCACAGTGCTCCCCAATGGCAGGATTTGACTATTTTTTCATGCTCGGGTAGCAGTCTCTAAAATTCAGAATCGGCATCGCACAAACTGGAGAAGGCTCCCTGTTTAATTCCCAGAATGTGTTCTTTCTACTGCTGCCATTTCCCAGTTATTACTGTCTATATAATATAGCCCTAGCCTCTGTTGATAGATTCACTGTGAGAGGAGTTGGTGTGATTGGGGTATCATGGCACCTGCACAGGTTTCAGACAATCTGTCACCCTAAGGTAGGCCATATGTTCCACCCGACTCCATCGTGTCATGTTTTGAGTGCACACATCATCACAGAACTATGCCATAGATAACATTTTGCCGATGACCTCACAGCCGGCCCTCAACTGAGCACCCCAGAAACTCAGGTCCGAGTCCCTGGCGCCCCACTAGTGGATGACCTCCTTCCTTCCCACCGTCATCTTGGGTAAGGGCACCAGCGACACCATCTTTGAGCAGGGCCAGGCGACCGTCACCTTCAAAAGTTCTCAAACATCATCCCCGCCTCTTCGCGGCTCCCTGAGGCAACTGCTTACCGCTCTTACCATCTGAAGTTGGCCCTGTATTGCACCTTAGAAGGGACAGTCCTAGAGCAAATTAGAGCAGTGGTTGCTTTTCAACCTGTCTTATTTGAGAATACTCCACCGATGATATTTGACACCCACCTATCTTGAACCTCTGGACTGCTGGGGCACTATTTCATGAAAGCACAACTGAAGAGATCACCTTCATCCACCCTTACCAAAACAAAGTCTAAAGTAATTTGCCTATTGCGCTTGAATTGTGTCCCGAGGCAGACTGAATGACTAGTCATGCTGGTTGGAAAGGACTGTTCTAAATGTCGTGTGGGCTTTTTCACCACCAGGCACGTTAATCATTATAGCCATTCTAATTCTCTATTTTCCTTTTGAACTAGCTCAAACAATGGTTTTCTTTCATATTTACACATTTTAGGCTCTTGCAGTTATAGATATGAAGGCTTTGCTTATGTAGAATTTTTTAAAATTTCTATTTCTGTCAAATTCTGTGGCTACACTACCGGAGCGATTGCTGATGGAGGTGGGGTGTTCTGGAGAGAGATGTGTCCGTGGAGTCACTATGGGTCGGAGACGGCTCGATGGCATAAGACAAGACATAATTCTTTTTGGCTCTTTTTATCTCATCCTTGTGGAATCAGGGTACTGAAAACAGTATTTTAACCGTGGCCTTGCTTTTAACAGAGGAGGGGAGAAAATATGACTACAAAAGCTTAAAAAAGAGATAGAGACACTTTTATTTTGTTTCTCTGTGGAATGTGAAGAGGAGTGCAATATTTTTTGTCCCTTCTTTATTTCACAGTAAATTCAAAATATAACTTGGCATTGAAAATCACTGTTGGACTGTTTCAAAAGTTCTGCTTTCCAAGAATCTTTTACATCCTGTATATTCACGTGTTTGAAAACAAACCTGTGTTATTGTGCATGCCAAACTCTCAAACTTTGTCTGCTTTGTGTATTGAACCACCTTCCTTACCGGGAGCTCGTTATCTTTTTTTCTCTTTTCAGAAAGGGCGAAGCTATAAACCTGTAGCCACACTGCAACCAACACCCACAGGGCTGGTTCTGTCTTTGCAAAGCACTGTGGTGTAGCTTGCAACTGCTCGAAGCAGATGGCCACGTGAAGAATGTTCTCAATAATGTATCAGATGTCCTTGGATATTTTGGATCCACATTTAATTTTAATCCCTTACTCATTCAAAAAATGTAAGAATGGAGTTTCTTTTTTAAAAGATTTTTTTAGAATATTAGCTCTTCAGTTACTGATGGAATGGTGCTCTGAGTACCTCGCTCTCGAAACTTCTCCTTATGAAATGAAACGTGATGATGACCGCCCTGTTTTTACCGCCATCCTGAGCCAGAATATGAGTAGCATCATGGGGCACTTCTGAGCAAATCTCACGTGGCCTAACGGTTCCTGGGAGACACAATTCTCTGTCTGACACTTTAAGAGCTAAAAGAATAAAGGGTATCTCAGCTAATGCATAAGAGCGATCCTGGGCAGAAGAAAAAAGTCACCTACGTGCAGTCATCCAAACAGAGAAAAATGGTCAAGGGATCTTCCTGATTTACGTGCAATTCATTTGCTAAAATCCATCAAGCAGTCAATCGATGGTATTTCATTGTATGCTAATACTGTGCAGAGCACCGTATTAGATGCTTGGGAAAGTATAATACAGTAGTGTTGGTTTGTTAAAGACTTACTGTGTGCCAGGCACTGTTCGAAGCACTGGGGTGGATACAAGCAAATGGGATTGGACACAGTCCCTGTCCCATGTGGGGCTCACAGTGTCAATCGCCATTTTACATATGAGGTGACTGAGGCACAGAAGAATGAAGTGACCTGCCCAAGGTCACGCAACAGACAAGTGGCAGAGCTGGGATTAGAACCCATGACTTTCTGATTCCCAGGCCCATGCTCTACCCACCATGCTATGCTGCCTCATATGACCCTCCAGAAGCTTTCAGTCAATGAGTGGTCACCCAGGTGTATACTCTGCATCCTGACTCCTTGTCCATGCCTGAATCCTTGTCCATGTTTTCCCCCATTTTATCTAACATTTTAGTGTCGGGTTTTTTTCTATTAGCAGTACAAGTACATAAGAACAGCAGTGAAATGACCCTAATGCATAATTCGGGTACAAGCAGGAGCCCTTAGGACTGCTTAGAACAGTGCTCTGCACATAGTAAGCGCTTAACAAATACCGACGTTATTAATATTATTATTAGATTCCTATTAAACTTCATAAGCTTCTAAGCCATTCCTTAGTTCACTATTTTTTTGTTCATGTTGGGTGCTGTTTTTTAGGCATTTGTTAGGTGCTTATCACGTGCAGGTACCATATTTAACTCTGGGGTAGATACAAGCTTATCTTGTTGCACACGCTCTCTGTCCCACAAGGGGCTCACTGTCTTAATCTCCATTTTATAGAGGAGATAACAGAGAAGTGAAGCGACTAGTCCAAGGTCACACAGCAGACAAGAGGCAGAGGTGGGATTAGAAGTCAGGTCCTTCTGACTCCCAGACGCATGTTCTATCCACTAAGTCACGCTGCTCCTCCTATTATTATAGAAAGTTATTCCATTTTTCTCTGCCTGTTGAGAGAAGAGGCATCATTCGCCTGCTTGCATTCAAGGAACTGGAAAGAATGATTTTGAGGTCTCTTTTAACTCTATAATAATAACAATAATAATGGTATTTGTTTAGCACTTACTAAGAGAAGCAGCATGGCTCAGTGGAAAGAACATGTGCTTAAGAGTCAGAGGTCATGGGTTTGAATCCCGGCTCCACCATCTGTCAGCTGTGTGACTTGGGGAAAGTCACTTAACTTCTCGGTGCCTCAGTTACCTCATCTGTAAAATGGGGATTAATACTGTGAGCCTCACATGGGACAACCTGATGACCTCGAATCTACCCCAGCGCTTAGAACAGTGCTCGGCACATAGTAAGCGCTTAACAAATACCAACTTTATTATTATGTGCAAAACACTGTTCTAAGCACTGAGGGGGATACAAGGTGATCAGATTGTCCCAGGTGGCGCTCATAGTCTTAATCCCCATTTTACAGATGAGGTAACTGAGACAAAGGCAAGTGAAGTGACTTGCCCCAAGTCACACAGCTGACAAGTGGCGGAGCCCGGATTAGAACCCATGACCTCTGACTCCCAAGCCCGGGCTCTTGCCACTGAGCCATGCTGCTTCTCAGCATAGAACTCTACGACACTTCACTTGATTCAGTGGGATTTTAGTCTAAGTAATGGATGCAGTAGCAGGCTCACTCTGTATACATGGTGTGTTGTCTTCCATGTACATCCAGGATGGATCAACTGGTACACCTAGGTGTGCACCCCGGAGGGGAATAGGGTGTGAGTGTCCCAAGGTTTTCTGAGTTGCACTCCCAGATTTGCTCATCCCAGGACTCTGACTGGGCCCGAGAGTTTCCACCCCCCAAAAACAAATGGTGACTTTCTGACCTATTTGCTCTTTGAAGCCTGATTCTGCACCCCCCCCCGAAGTCTTCATTCCCCTTAAAATCCCTGATCCTTTGTAGCACTCTGTAACCAACACTGATATACTAACTGCAAGACCTCACCAAGTAACCGAGTAACTCACCAAAGGGGTTAGGTTCCTGGAGGAAAATGACGGGTTGAAATATTCACTTCTCAAAAGGATCAAGACACCTTGGACAGGCCAAATATGGACATCTTTCTTTGATAAAGAGGGGATGTTTCTGGGGAAATTAGGCAGGATTACAAACCCCTGACATATGCAGGTTGTGGAATTCTCTGTCACTGGAGAGGAGACTTTGCCCCGGGCTTGACCCCGGGGTTTATGCAGACAACATCTCACAGCCACTGCACAGTGGGGTCCAAGGCGGAGCCCACTCCCCATTCCCCCTCTCCACAGGACCAAGGAGGACATTGCCGGCAGAGAGGACTTTGGCCCAAAATTCTCAGGGCTGTGTTACTTGCCCTATGCCAGACTGGAAACTTCTGCAAGGCAACTTCTCCCGATCGGAATGGATCAATCAATCAGTGGTATTTATTGAGGGCTAACCACATGCATAACCCTGTACTGAGCGCTTGGGAAATGACATGACACAATTAGCAGACACGTCCCCCGCCCACAACAAACTGATCTGGAGAAAAGGAAAACACTCAGATTGCTTCACCTTGGCAATCCCATCCCATATAACTCCGTCTAATGCTCCCCAGCTACTCCGGCTAAAGACTCTGCGGACACATTTTCTCCAGAATGTCCTACTTTTGCCCTTCTAGTCGTTGGGGTATGTACAGCTATAGAGTTTTCTTGGGAAAAATTAGAAGGGGTTTACTACCGCTTTCTTCCGAGCAACAGAATCAGGCAATAGAAACTTTAAAACAAAATCCTGGCTTAAGTTTATTGTGGGCAGGGAACATTTCTACCAACTTTCTATTATTGAATTCTCCCAAGTGCTTAGTGTAATGCTCTGCACAGAGTAAGAGCTCAATAAATATGATTTATTGAATGATTGATTGATTTCACCACAGACTAACCCTAGTCAGGTAATGGCCTTTAACTTAGTCTGGGTAACCTTAAAAATTTAGCAACATCCATTTTTCTTGTGTCTATCTTTGGCCCCTGTCTCCAGTACCTCTGCAATTTTGAAGCAGAAAGACAAGTGTGAGAGAGATTGGTCCCATGTCTCCTTTATTTTACCTTTTTCTTCTTACTTCTCCTGACCTCTCTGATCTCTCCAGCTATGAGTTGCTGTCTCTGACCTCTTCTTGTCCCCATCCTCCCCTGGAATTGGCTAGCCTCAAGTTTATGTCACGAGGCCAATCTGCCTCATGTCAGAAAAGCAGCCTCCCCTGCTGCCAGATATGGTCCATGTTTGGGCTGGCCTCGAATGGTTTATCCCATGGTTATCCCTGCAAGTGGCTCAGATGATAATCTAGAGATGGGGTTCGGATCAGGCATGGAGTATACAAGCCAGGAAGCTGAAACTTTGCCCGTCCCTGCTAGCACCAATCTGTGGCCAGACTGGGAATTGTAATGATGGGTCAAGAACTCTCTTCTGATGCCTTGGTTAGCTCAGTTATTTTCTTAAGTTGAGGAAGTGGGTAAAGAGCTTGCCATCCTTCTGGTTATTTGGCCTCATCCATTTATGAGGTAAAGTGGATAAATTCAGTCCTGATCATGAAGGCCTACACACCAGATCCAATCAGAAGGTCCTGGGCTCTAATCCTGTTGTGGGCAGGGATTGTCTCTATTGCTGAATTGGACCTTCCAAGCATTTAGTACAGTGCTCTGCATTCAGTAAGCACTCACTAGATACTGATTGAATGAATGAATGAATAATCCTGGCTCTTGTCTGCTGTTTGACCTTGGCCAAGTCAGTTAACTTCTCTGTGACTCAGTTACCTTGTCTGTAAAATATGGATTAAGATTGTGAGCCCCATATTAGACATGGACTATGTCCAATCTGATTCGCCTGTATCCATCCCAGCACTTAGTACAGTACCTGCCGCATAGTAAGCGCTTGACAAATGCCATAAAAAAATATTTCTTTACACCCTAAAGGGATTAGCATCATCCATATTTTCACAAGTTGTCTACTCATTCAGACTGCTCCTCTAAGTGACTATTGATAAGAGGGGATTACGTTGGGAATATTTTTCTTCAGAACTTCCTTGTGGGGCCTTCTCCCCAAAAAGTCCCAGGCTGCCCTGAATTTTGACCTGAACCATTCCCAGAATACTTCTACATTAATACACCACATTAAATAAGGCCAGTCTTAAAGGTTTTGGCTCCAGGATGGACCATTATAAAGGCTGGATTTTGTTTTCATTTCCATAATATTGCATTATTTAGTATTACAACTTTGTCTAGCCCTGTCATCAATACTTTGGAGAAAAATGAGGAGAAAAGAGCATGACTTAGGTAGAAATATTCATGGAAATATCAAATATGTTCAAGAAGCAGAAGATTCACCTCTCCATAAATTCAACCTGGCAAGAAGAAGACAATAAATGTTTTCTGTATTTCTATTTCATTCCAAATTCTTCTCTTGGCCATTCTCCTCCTTTTGGTCTTTAGATCACAATTTGAATGTGTTACAGTAAAACCGCATGTACAATTCACATGGATGAATCTCAAGGGTCAGATTCTAACTGGTGCTTAGAAATGAGCCTAATGCCATCCTCCAAATGGCTTGCTCGATTGCCACCATGGCAGAAGTTGAACACGTGTTCCCATTCTGAGCGGGACCAAAGTTTCCCAAGTTGCGTCGTGCGTCCCTTGCTCAGATCCCATTTCCTTAGAACCTCCCAACTCACACGTGTACAGACTCGTGTACGTCTCTTTAGAGACGTCGAGCTGAGTACCTGGAAATTGGTCCTCGATGCCGGTGGAGCATCACAGCCTTCTAAAGTCTGCCACCTGAAGATCTCCGGGCACTTTAGAAGTAATAAATTCTCATAGGACTGCCATCAAGGGGATGGTGCTCCTGTTAATTTGCAATCGCCTGTAGAACCAGAGGGACTGAGCAGGCATGGATAATGCAAAATGATGGGCGAGTCTCAGTCCCCCCACTCCCAATGTGTTGTAAAGTGAGTGAAGGCTGAGGCATGAGGGGCACTCACAGCTCCGACCTGTGTGACCGCAACGCTTAGTGCTGTGTGTTCCGCAGACCTTGATACTGCCTTTTCCCTAGCATATCCCTCCTACGCCTCAGCGAAGCATTTTCCTCAAAGACTCGAATCAGCCCGGTGACAGATCTGACGCCAAGGGGCCCCCATCTCTGGCCGTGAAGTCCCAAGCGGAGGTATAATAATGTTGGTATTTGTATTTGTTAAGCACTTACTATGTGCAGAGCACTGTTCTAAGCGCTGGGGTAGATACAGGGTAATCGGGTTGTCCCATGTGAGGCTCACATTTAATCCCCATTTTACAGATGAAGTAACTGAGGCACAGAGAAGTGAAGTGACTTGCCCACAGTTATACAGCTGACAAGTGGCAGGGTCGGCATTCGAACCCATGACCTCTGACTCCCAAGCCCGGGCTCTTTCCACTGAGCCACACTGCTTCTCTGACTGGTACGACTGGAGCACGTCCCGAGAGTGGTTTCAGTACTGCCGCTCTTCCTTTACCTCCGGCCACCTCCGGAGGCTGCTCCTATTCTGAGCACTCCGTAAAAGATCATCCTTTTGTCATCGTTTTGCATTCGATGACCGTCATCACCGTCGTCTCCTTGGCTGTGATCCCACAATATTTCAGGACCTCAGTGCTCAGGATAAAAGCTTGCTCTCTGCCTCAGACAGAGCAGATGGAACCGATCTAGTTGATTTATGACTGTGCGGCGCGGTCACCATACTGATATACGCAGTCGGTATGGTGTCCGTGCTGCACAGCCATATGACCATGTTGTGAAGACAACAACAACCCAGTAGGCTTACTCTCCTTTCTTTCTAGAGCCAATTTTCCAGCTTTTCATTCATTTAATCATATTTATTGAGCACTTACTGTGTGCAGAGCACCGTACCAGAGCTTTTCAAATGCTGTCCTGGCCATGTCAATGCATCTTAGGATGCCATCATTAATAGCAGCATTTTGCAAAAGCCCACTGTCCATATAGGTGAATTATCTGATAACCTTAAGCAGCCCATCATCGACGGACACCACTGTAGCAGGGTTTTGGTTGGAACATAATTTTAGCCCTTTTCAGACTATCGTCCCAAAGCATTTTGTAGCTTACACAAGACAAAAAGTAGTGCCAGAGCGTCTCCAAATTCCCTCATTTCACCGCCTTCTCCCTGACCCCTGTATTTTGTGGTAATAGGGTAGTGCCTTCACTTTTTCCAGGTTGCTCCTTTGCGGGATAGTTTTGGATTAGCCATGAATTAATTTGCACTATTTCAGTGCCTAGAAGCACGAACAAATTATAAAAGCCAGAAAAATACTGCAAAACTCAAAACTCGATCACGACACCTTGTCACTCTCTCTGGCTATGCTCTATCACAGATTGAACCGGATTCCCCCATCTTGGGAGCAATGCAGGAAAGGAGCCAGAATGGGCCGGAACTCAGCTCCAGTGGAAGAAGAAGTCCCAGGCCATGCCTTCTGGGGTGGTGGTGGTCTCCCGTCCATGCGGAGCAGGCCGGGTGGGAAGGAGGAGAGTTGGTTGCATTGTCGAGCCTCACCCTCCTGCTGTCTGTTAGGTGACCAGCAACTGCAGCCCCTCCTCTCCAATCTCACCCTGCCCTGAGGGTCTGGGTTGCATGCCTGGTGTTTTCTTCAGTTGTTGGCTGACTGCTGGTTCTGATCTGTTCGTTCACCACTGCACCACGCCCTCCACTCCCCTGAAAAGCTCACTTGCCCCTGGGACGGTGGGCTTCCTGGGGCGGCAGGGATCTCCAGCTTCCCCTTAGAATATTTCCTTTTTTTTTTTTACTTTCAGCACAGCACATAAGCGATACGCTGATTCCTAAATTAAACTCTCTGGCTTAACTCTGAACTCTGAACTCTGGGCTGGGTATTGCAGTGACAAAATAAATGAAAGCAACTCCCTTATCCGTAACGTACGTTAGAACTTAGTGTTTTTAATGTCGTCGTTGTCTTCTTCCGTTATTTCAATCCTTTCTTGTGAGTCTGTTGCTTTTCCTCCTTATTTTTAGATCACAAGTCCCTCTGTGGACTACGGCCTGTGCCTAATTCATCCTCTGAGGTCTTCTTGCCCAACTCTCCATCTGGGTGCCCTAAACAGAACAGACTCCAAAATACTACTGAGTGAATGAATGGATTAACTCAACAGGAAAAGCTTCTTGTCTTTATTCAGTCTCTAACAGTTGTTTATGCTCCCAGCTCTCACAAGAAATGGGTGTTTAGCTCACCCCTCAGTTGATCAAGTCAATTAATCGGTGCCATTTACTGAGTACTTGATGCAGAGCACTGTACTAAGACTTGGAAGAGTACAATAGAGTAAGTAGGCATGATCTCTGCCCTCAAGCAGTTTTACAACCTAGTGGATCTTTCAGTCAGGAAGGTTCCCCTTGCTAAAACTCTTAGGTTGCAGGTTCATCTTGTTTTGACCCTATTCATCCGCCTGACCAGATAATTTCCAGCCAAATCATCAAACATCTCCCATCCCTGCACTTACCTCCCACAGCCAGAATTTTCACTGTCTTTTTTCTGGAAATCAGTAGGCATTCACCTTCTCTTCCATGAGTTGGGTGGCCTGCTCTGTCTCTCTCTCACTCTCTCTCTTCAGGTAAGGTTCTTGTCAAAGGGTTGGCTGATGGCTCTTTTCCCTTCTTTGCGCCGGCAGGTAACTGTCAGTTTTAGCAAGCACTCCCTCCCTAGTTAGGGGAGAAAATAAAGCTGGCATTTAGTATTGAGGCTTTAATTTCTTTAAGAGTTCAATACCACAGAGTAGCTGCCTGGATGTTTTTCAGGGTGCGGTATGAGAAAGGAATACGCCTAAACGACTCTCCTCACAAGAAAATCTAGGATGAACCCTTTTGCCCCATTTCCCAGAAGACAGAAGCAGGACCAACACAATGGAGGCAACAATCTGGTGGAGATGAGAAATAGCGAGGTGTGTCCCTCCAGTTTTAGCATTTGATCACTTCATCCTTTTTCCATTATGTATAGGAATGATCCAACTCTTCTCTTTCCGCCTTATTTTCTCAGGGCATTTTAGGAAAACTTCAGCTCCAATTACCCAGTGATTTACCACTCTCTCTTTTGCTCTTCATGTTTCTCATTTTCAGAGTACAGTCTGCTAACCTCTTGCTCTGTTGTTGTCTCAAAGCAATTTTCCATATCATCCGAAAGGAGCTCAAGCCCTATCTTCTCTGGGTGCTTATGATTCCGCCTTAAATTATCATTTTTCAGGTTGATCTTTTTTCAAAATGATTTCCCTGCTCCCAGTTGGAGAAAGGTGGGTATTTAAATGCGATACAAGGCTCCAAAGTTAATTAATAATAATTGATTAAAAGAGCAGTATATGCCATACTCCTGAATCATTATTTGGCTTCTTAGGTAGACAGGAGCTCTGAAGCATCTGTCATTTATTATTGCCATTTCCTGCCTTTGACAGAGGGCTAAAGCTGAGGACTGCCTATTTCCTGTTCAGAAATCTCAGCAGTACATTTGGTTTTAAAGCAGAGATGAAAAAAATATATGAAGAGTGCAAATGTACATTTATATTGTAGTGGCAATCTAATCTATTTGAGGGATTTCTTTGTTCTTTACAATGAAAGTTTTTAAACATACAGGACTGTCTCACTGGGGCTGACCCTTTCCATAAAGAATGTTTCTAATAAATTTAGAGGCTGTGAAAGGAATGAGAAGGCAGCCCTGGAAACAAAACAGTCCATTTTTGGTAGTTGGGGTAAAATAGATGGCTCCCCAGGGCTCACCGCTGACAGAACATTCTGGACATCAATCGATTAATCAATCGATGTCATTTATTGAGCACTTACTGGCGCAGAGCACTGTATGACGATCTGGGGAAAATATGATGCCGTATAATTGGTGGATGTGAACACAGCCTGCAGGACGGGACTTCATAAGCCACCACTTCTGTCAAGCCTTTACCCCTCACAAACTTCTTTACCTCAGATTTACACATCCTTTAAAATAGAAGAGAATCAGCAACTCACTTCTATTATCCCCAGATTATAAACTTCTTTGAGGTCAGGAATCTTGTCTATCAATTCTACTGTCCTCTCCCAAGTGCTTAATTCAGTGTTCTGCACAGAGTAAGTACTTAGTAAATACCATTAATTGATTGCCCATCCCTCCCCCAGCTCTTGTGAAGAAGTACTAACCATGTTTTAAGAAGGGTAAAGTTTTTACATCTTGCTATGGGTTACACATATATGAGAAGCAGAACTGGCCATTAAACTCTTATACCTGGTGTCTTCCATCCACTGATTCTCCCACCAGACCAACTGTGGTTTTGAGGCACCCCCCAGAATCAGAGGCTTGTTCATTTCTACCACCTGGGCACTACTGATTCCATAATGATTTCTAAAAATATAATTATAATAATAATAATTGTGGAACTTAAGTGCTTACTATGTGCCAGGCACTGTACTAAGCCCTGGGATGGATACAAGCAAATCAAGTTGGACACAGTTAGTCCCTGTCCCAAGTGGGGCTCACAGTCCCAATCCCCATTTTACAGATGAGGTATCTGAGGCACAGAGAAGTGAAGTTACTTGCCCAAGGTCACACAGCAGACAAGTGGTGGAGCTGGGATTAGAACCCACGACCTTCTGACTTCTGACTATGCTCTATCTTAGGCACCAGTTCTCTGGGAACCAGACCGAGACCTCCAACTTCGATTCCTAAATTCTTCTCACCAAAATGCCACTGTAGCCACAAGCAAATTAACCCGGAGAGAAACGAGAATTCACCAGTCAGGTAAGCAAGACATCCCATCCAGCCAGAGACCTATGGTCCTTTTTCTTGCTTCAGACTCCCTCAGGAAGATGCATAGAGGAAGCTGGTAGAGCTTCTGGACAACCTCTCCCTGGTCACTGGCTTCATAAAATATTTCATTCTGCAAGATATTTAATTAAGTGCAAACACTGAATTGACAGCGGGAATGTAAGATATAACAAAGTCTGGTGAAAGAACCCTGGGTCTGTGGGTCATAAGATTTGGGTTCTCCTTCAAGCTCTGCTCTTTGCCTTCCTTGTGGCTTTGGGCAAATTACTTTAACTTGGCTCTGTCTCCTCAACTATCAAATGCCTCTTTTTATGGGATCTGTTAAGCACTTACTATGCGCCAGGTACTGTACTAAATACTGGAATAAAAGGTAATCACGTTAGACACAGTCCATGTCCCAAATGGGGTTCACAGTCTTAACTGAGGCACTGAGAAGTTAAGCGACTTGCCCAAGGTCGCACAAGCAGACAAGTGGCAGAATTGGGAGTAGAACCCAGGTCCTTCTGACTCCCTCCCAGCGACGTTGTGATGTTTAAATGGGCTAACTGATGCGACAGGGCTTTGCTAAACATAATAGCGCTATACAAGTTCACAGATATCTTGGGGGACCCATAGAACTCACAAAACAGGTGACCAATGCAGGGTAGGACTAAAGAAACCTAGAATGCCGGAGCAGTGGGAGAAACGACAGCCTCTAAGCACAGCCAGCAACTGCTGCCATAGAGCCAACATGGACACCGCTCATTTTTCCTGTATCGCCCCTTCTTCAATCAATCAATAGTATTTAATGAGTGTGTACGGTGCAAAGAGCAGTGTTTGGGAGAGTAGGGCGGGGGATGTGTGTTTTTTGTTAAAGTGTGCTCTTCCAAGTGTTTAGTAATAATAATTTGGTATTTGTTAAGCGCTTACTATGTGCAGAGCACTGTTCTAAGCGCTGAGGTAGATACAGGATAATCAGATTGTCCCACGTGAGACTCACAGTTAATCCCCATTTTACAGATGAGGTAACTGAGGCACAGAGAAGTTAAGTGACTTGCCCACAGTCACACAGCTGACATATGGCATAGCCAGGATTCAAACCCATGACCTCTGACTCCCAAGCCCGGGCTCTTTCTACTAAGCCACGCTGCTTCTCTACAGAGTTGCACACACAGGAAACGCTCAATAAATATGATCGAATGAATGAGTGCCACACAGTCGTGTTGGTAGACCTCGTCCCTGCCCACAGAAGGCTTACTTCAATCACACCTCCCTTCCTCTGCCCCTTCCCAAATGGCAAAACAACCAAAATAATGTTGCCGGTGCCAATCT
The DNA here is from genome assembly GCF_004115215.2 of Ornithorhynchus anatinus. Taxonomy (NCBI): domain Eukaryota; kingdom Metazoa; phylum Chordata; class Mammalia; order Monotremata; family Ornithorhynchidae; genus Ornithorhynchus; species Ornithorhynchus anatinus. Next base: position 40,048,218 of record NC_041735.1, read on the forward strand.
CCTCACCTGTAAAATGGGGTTAGAATAATAATAATGTTGGAATTTGTTAAGCGCTTACTATGTGCAGAGCACTGTTCTAAGAGCTGGGGGAGATACAGGGTAATCAGGTCATAATAATGTTGATATTTGTTAAGCACTTACTATGTGCTGAGCACTGTTCTAAGCCCTGGGGTAGATACAGGGGAATCAGGTTGTCCCACGTGGGGCTCACAGTCTTCACCCTCATTTTACAGATGAGGGAACTGAGGCACAGAGAAGTTAAGTGACTTGCCCACAGTCACAGTTGACAAGTGGCAGAGCCGGGATTCAAACCCATGACCTGACTCCAAAGCTCGGGCTCTTTCCGCTGAGCCACGCTACTGCAAGTGCAGTGTTTTAGGGATTCATTTTATTAATCGAACCCAAACAAAAATTAGTAAAGTCTTTAGCTCCTTAGAAACATGTGCTGTGTAAATTCAAAGCATTGCTATTTTGTATGTCTGTAAAGGGGTTTCGATCCCCCTTATTAAATTTCCTATAAACACAGAGTATATTATTTTCCAACTGAAAGCAGCCTTAAGAAATTCATGTTTAATAGCTTTGAAATTCCTTTCCCAATAAAACAGGCTGTTTGGAGATTGGCAGGGTGAGCAATCAGGGCTCCAATAAAGAAGCTTTGGACAGTTGTGATTACAGAATGACATCATCCCTAGATGCTGGAAAGATAGCTTCAAAATTTCTATTTGCTAACTCTGCAATAAAGAACGCCCTAAGTTTGTGGATGCACCTGGTCTTTCCTGAGCTTCTCTAACTTTTATTTTTTCCAGTATTGACAGTAGGCTCCCGACTCGTTGGGCAGGTTCTTTTGAAAGCTTTATCTGCTGCTTATTAGTTTATGATTTTTTTTTTTAAAAAAAGCTCTGCAGTAACATAAAATGTGCTCAAATGCTGCATAGCAGATTGATTCAAAACTCATCCAGATGCATAAAATCAAACTCAGGAAGGCAATAACCGCCCACATTAGTCTCCAAACAGAATAAAGATTATTTTAGCAGCCAGGAGCTTTTATCACAAACAGAATCTTAAAGAACAAATAATTTACAGTATATCAGCACATGCCACAGCATTCTTATCGCCCAGTTCCTTGGATCCTATCTCTGACTTAACCTACTGCTAGGAAGGGCTATTGAAAGAGGGGAACATGGCAGAACTGGTGGAGGTTAGCGGGGGTGAATCTTTAAATCTGTATGCATGATACACTTTGTGAACAGGAGCAGTAAAAACTAGTGATTTTTGCAGGAGGAAGTTTCATTTGGAGAATGTGCGATTCCAAATCGTAAGAGCCATGTCATCCTAATATGCAGCTTTTATAGCTGTACAAGAAACGGGCAGCTTTGTGAAGAAGCAATAATTCAGAAAGGAAAATGTTCAAGAGATGGTGGAGGAAATAAATGGTAAGGATGATTGCTGTGGCCTTGAGCAGCTGGGAACTTGAGTGAGGTCAACTCTAAGAGGTTAGGTGGTGGAGGGAAATTTTTACGCTTGCCATTCCAGGATGCTTAATTTCTGTCCAAATGATTCGCACCCTGACCTCCGCAAATCAAAAAGTGGCCAGTGCAGGCTGGCACGGCGGGCCTGAACTGTCCCCTAACCCCTTGGTATCCCACAGTGGGAATCGTGGGGATGGGGTAAGTCAGGGATAGAGTGCATTTGCAATAGAAAAGAAGTTTCACCTGGGCTGGCTGGATCCATCCATGACAGTGAAGGGCTAGCCTATTTCCTGAGCATCGGGTTGGTTGAGAAGAAGCTGCAAGCTTCAGTCCAAAAATGCTGCTGTTACCTAAGCCCCTTCACTGCAGACAGGGTGCATTGCCAGCAAGTTTCCCTCACCCCAGTGTTCCAGCAGGGAAAATTAGAGCATAGGGAGGTCAAGAACTGGGATGAGAGCCCAGGCCTCCTTCTGACTCCCATTCCTTTGCCAAAAGTGCCGGATTCTTCTCCCTCTCCTCAACTTAAAAAGTTCTTAAAAATATGGCCGATTCACCCACCTGGTACTTCATCGGTCTGTCTAGACTGAAGAGCACCAGCAAGTCAGAATGCTTACATTATTGTTGCCATCCCCTCCCGAAAGAGTTTGAAATGAAAGCGGGAGCACGGGAGTCTTGAAAAATGTTAAAGACTCTGCCCATTTCAGCCAACACTGCTAAAATCAAGACTTTAGCTCTGCAAGTATAATTGCCGACTTCGTGAGGAAAAATTTTCATCCTTTAGATGGTTTGAGGTGGATACGACCCTGCAGCCTCAATCCTTAAAATAATCTGGATAAATCCCATCATCTAAGAACTGACTGGATCAAGGCATATTTGAATTAATGGAACTTTTGCAGAGAAGAGGAATGAATGAGGTTGAATTTACCCCTGGAACAGCTCCTTTCTAAGGGCTGGGAAACATGCAGTCATTTCTGAGGCCATCTTCCCAGCCTGGGAGACTTTCGAGACCCTGCAGATGTAGCTTCTCTTTTCCAAACACGAAGGTGAGAATACTTAAGGGGAAACCCACTGTTTCCGTGTGCAAGGATGACTACACTGCTGCTCCCTTAGAGTAAAATCTATTTGTGTGTGAGGAAAAAACCTTCCTGGGGGTCAGTAACCCAAAGAGAACTTTGGGAGTGGTCATTTCCCAAAGAATCTTTAATAAAGTCCCTTCTCACAGGAGGGAGCATTTTCCTCACAAAAGGTAATCTCCCTTGAGTCTTTCAAACACCAAGATTCGTGAATTTAGTTTATGTGGCAGACACCATGAAAGTATTTTGAGAATTCTATTTTCCTATTTAAACCGACACAATTCTATGGTGAATACAGATGATTTTTGCTTTAGATTGGGTTTTTTTTTTAGTGTTTTTCTTTTTTTAGTGATTTGAAGTTTATAATGAATTTTTGGAAAGGAATATACATAGAAAATAATGAGCCCTGGGATAAAATTTTGCAAAAATGTTTTCATTAATAGTATATTTGGGGGTTTGTTATGTATCAAGGCACACTACAGCCATAATCCCTCACTGAAAGTAGAAAAGGACTGACTGTACAGCGACTTCAATGTACAAAGGTCATGCCCTTTCGGTACCCTGTGACTCCAGAAAAGGAAAAACAGCATTTGGAGGACCAAATGATGGAAGATCTATTTATAAAGTATCAAAAATATACCGCAGTTTGTGTAAAAAACAGCTTTCCTTGCAGGCAAAGAAAAAAAGGAGTCACATCAGTATTTCATCTTGTGCTTGTGCAGGGTGACGGTTCCATAAATTCTGTTTTCTTTTTTCCAGACCAGAGTTTTGATTTCTCCTGTTCCAAGCCCTTCTAACGATGATGTGTAGCCTAATTATTTTCTTGTCATGGTTGTAACCGATGCCCTTTATCCCTGTTTAAACTTGACTTCAATTTACATTTTTTAACTATTTCCAGGTGAACTGAACCTAAGCTGTGCTTCCTCTGACTGCCCTGAAAGCAAAAGTTGTCCATTAAGGAACCCAATTTGAATACAGAAGAAAGGTAGCTCTATAGAAGACATGATTGATGAATTGAAGAATCCAAACCGATTTACCTTAGACGATTGGTTTTGTGCTGTTTTAACAAGAGTGGTGACGCCATTTACCCAACAACCAGTACTGGCCAGGTCTTCATTAGGCCCCAAAGAAATGCCGAGCTGTGCTGTGTCTTGGCCTACCCATTTTAAAAGGGATGTGGAGAAACTGAAGGGGGTCCAGGCCAGGTTAGGGGATCAAGATGATACAATGGAAAATAGGCTCAATGAGGAAAAATGATAAGATTTGGCGTTCCTTAGAAATTTGGAAAAGAGAGTACTTTCTCCTTACAGAATATGAAGCACTGTTAGGAGGAGGTAAGAAATAACAATAATAAAAGTAATAATAATTGTGGTATTTGTTAAGCCCTGCCAAGCACTGTTCTAAGTGCTAGAGTTAATAACGATGGTATTTGTTAAGCGCTTACTGTGTGCGAAGCACTGTTCTAAGAGTTCATACAAGGTAATCGCGTTGGATACAGCCTGCTGCTTTCCAGCTTGATTTAGGAGAGAAAAAGGTTTAAATTTCTTCCTTCATTCATTCAGTTGTATTTACTGAGCACTTACTATGTTCAGAGCACTGTACTAAGCGCTCGGAAGTACAATTCGGCAACAGTTAGAGACAATCCCTACCCAACAACGGGCTCGCAGTCTAGAAAATGACAACTAGAATTATAGTGTAACTTGATCACCAGTGTTATTTTAATTCATTCATTTATTAGCTGCAAGGAATACGTTCAAGAAGCTTTATACTACACGGTTCGTGTCCAACCTTTTATTCCAACACGTTCTCCCGCCGAGAACAAAGGACGAACCTCGGGCCTGACACTTCAGAGTTTAGAACAGTGCTGGGGGCATAAAAAGGGCTTAACAAATGCCATTATTATTCTCCTTATTATTCAGGTCTGAGGCCCTGCTGGAAGGAATGGACTGTAGTGCTGGTGACTTGAGCGGCAGCTCTCGAGCTCTCTAACTCTGCCAGTGGAGTTTCCACTAGGGCATGGAGGACAACCGGCAAGTAGAGGTGCAGCACATTTTCAAGAGTCCACAGGGGTTTTTTTAGGTGGAGGGATATAATACTAACAATAATTGAGGTATTTAAGCTCTCACTATGTGCCAGTACCCGTACCAAGCCCTGGGGTGGTTACAAGCAAATGGTGTTAGATGCAGTCCCTATCCCACATGGGGCTCATAGGCTCAATCCCCATTTTCCAGATGAGGTAACTGAAGCCCAGAGACGTGAAGTGACTTGCCCAAGCTCACATCGCAGACAAGTGGTGGAGCCTGGATTAGAGGCCATGACCTTCTGTCTTCCAGACCCGTGCTCTATCCACTACGCCATGCTGCTTCTGATCCACCTTCTAATTTGATATTGAAAAGTAAGGCTAGTTCAGAAGATTCTACTCAGCCAAGTATCATAAAACTTCAGCCTGGATTTAATCCTAATTGGCTTCCACATACACAATGTTTTATACAAGCTAGAAAACTTAGATTCCACATGCTGCCTCTCACAGTTTAAACCAAACAATACTTACTAATAAAAACTTTGGATTTTCTTATCTAAATCCCAGATTCCTAACCTTTATTTGACTTTCGTGGCTCAGTGGCAAGAGCATGGGCTAGGGAGTCAGAGATCATGGGTTCAAATCCCGGCTCCGCCGCTTGTCAGCTGTGTGACTTTGGGCAAGTCACTTAACTTCTCTGGGTCTTAGTTACCTCATCTGCAAAATGGGGATTAAGACTGTGAGCCCCATTTGGGACAACCTGATCACCTTGAATTCCCCGCCCCCCAGCGCTTAGAACAGTGCTTTGTACATAGTAAGTGCTTAACAAATGCCAACATTATTATTATTATTATTACAATGGTTCCAGCCTGAAGCTTTCCACCTTCCCTGGCCAGGATCACTGGACTTTAATCTCTTCTCTGATATTTCAAAGGCTTCCCTTCCTTGACCTAAAATTGTTGTCATATTGGCTGTCCATACTCATATCCTGCCCCATTTGCAGTTATTCACTTGATTGCTGCTGGCTCATCTCTGAATCCTATTGTTCTCTAAGAGTGTCAGCAGGGCTCTCACTCCTTGTCATTTTCTCCAGAGCCGAGCTATCACAGCCATCAACTTTCAGACGGGGGAATTGCCTCAAGAAAGGTGCCTGCTACCTCCCATTTCCCTGTCCGCTGCCCTGATTCGAGCATCGACCCCAGATTCCTTCATGAAGCAGCATGGCCTAGTGGAAAGAGCACAGGTCTAGGAGTTAAGGGACATGGGTTCTAATCCCTGCTCTGCCACTATTCTGCTGTGTGACCTTGGGCAAGTGAGTTAACTTCTCTGCACCGCAGTTCGTCAACTGCAAAATGGGGATTCAATACCCGTTCTCCCTGGTACTTAGAATGTGAGCTCCATGTGGGCCCCAATTATCTTGTATCAACCCCAATCAAAAGATTAATACTGCTTACTGTGTGCAGAGCACTGTACTAAGCACTTGGGAGAATACCATACAACAGAATTAGCAGAGTTTCCTGCCCAGAATGGCTTAATCCAGTGCTTAGTACAGTTCATGACATACAATAAGTGCTTAACAATAACTACATTAAGAGGGGAGCATTTCTTTTCTGGCAGAGAGCATTCATAGTTACTCTGACTTTCAAATACAATTTGCTTTAAGAGGCAACTAACTATATCTTTAAAAATAAAACTTGTAACTCCCAGAAACTTCAGGAGATTAATCATTTAATTGAGCTTTATGCATGGCTGGCTAGAGCAGCTGTAGATAGAATAGGAGTCTGATTTATTAATTCAATTTTCTTTCCAGCAGCACATGTGGCTGTGTGCTCTGAATAACACCAGTGATTGGAAAAAAAAATACTGTGAGCTCTTCAAATTTGAAAAACACAAACAAAGATGCATTATTGGCCTTGGGTTTTTAAAGACATCTTAAAGATATGGCTGCAGAACTTCCAAAAAAACCCCCTGCTGGCTAGTTGTCTATACCCAAATATTTATAGCCTCATCTTTAACGAAGTGAAGATTTTGAATGACAACTTATATATCTCAGCTGCTATTTACCTTACTTTGCCTGTGCAGAAAAGGTTCTTTTGGCTGGTAAGTGTACCTCGTGATTAGGCCTGAAATCCTACTGATTGACAGCTGCTGCTTGTGGTTGCTGGCAGTTTTGTGCTGCTCCCGTCACCTAAGGGGTTCAGAAATTTTTGGTGGCTCCTCGCCCTTCTCTTTTTTCGTTTCTGTTTTTCTGGTATTTCTCTTCCCAACAATTGCTGCCTCCTGACCTTTTTACTACTATCTTCATGACCTATAGCTCTTTATCTCCTCTGTTGCTCCAGCTTGTAAACCACAGTGATCTCAAATTCACATTCCTCTCTACTCACGTCTTGGCATATTCAGATCCTTTTCTACTTTCTACTAATCACCGGGATCTACTGATTTAACCATACCCCTCCTATTCCCAATTCCCTCCATAGTTGTTCCCAATTCCTTTTGCTCATCCCAATAGCCCCATCTTCCTCTATTGTCATTCCTCCTCCCACATTACTGACCCTGCAGCCCAAATTCCCAAGCCCAGAGATCCTTTCTGTTCAAAGTTGTAAAATTCATTTGTTCAATCCTATTTATTAAGCGCTTGCAGCTTGCAGAAAGTACAGTACAACACTAAACAGTGACGATCCCCACCCACAACGAGCTCATAGTTTAGAGGACTCCAATCTCCGGTTTCTCTGGCTTTTCTGGCAAAAACAAGGTTTTATTCCACTTAGCACTGCAGAGCCCATAGTTCTATGGGACAATAACTTGGTTTCCGCTCTACATCATAAACTAGCAGAAAAACTACCGTGCCCTTGCCCATTTCCAATCTTTATTTCTGGCCTGGAGGAACTCAGATGCAGTATGAAACTCAGAAGCTTGTAGCCCTAGCCATTAGACACTAAATGCCTCTTCCAGAGATCCTAGACTTCGTCAGAATCTCCCTTGCCATTTTCAGATTTCTTTCTCTGCATGTTGTCCTGAGGACAAGGAGACATCTAGTCTGTTCATTATGGTCTTGAGAGGGGACCTCTCTGTGTCAGTTTCCTCAGCTGAAAAATGGAGAAAACAACGCCAGGCTCCCACTGACCTACCTTAGAGTGGAAGCGTAAAAGTGATGATTTGAGCTCTTCGATGATAGCCTCCTGCCAAGTACAAGATAGGGCAGTTATTGCCTTTCTGATTGGAAATGTTCCACACAGAACCTTTTGGGCCCATGGGAGGCTGCTATCAACAAACAGCATCTTCCCTTATTTCTTTCTTTGTCCTTCCTCTTTATCTTTCTTCCTGATTTAACAAGAAACAATAGACAGCTGCCCTCATTAGAAGGGTGGGATTTTTTTATGCTATTGATGCCTCCGGCCCCACATTCACTAGCCTGACCACATGACTGAAATCAAAATGGCCTAGTGGAAAGAATATGAGTCTGGGAGTCAGAGGGCCAGGGTTCTAATTCCGGCTCCACCACCCGTCTGCTGGGTGACCTTGAGCAAGTCACAACTTCCTGTGGGATCTTGGGCAAATCACTTACCCTCCGTTGCACCTCGGTTTCCTCATCTGTAAAATGAGACTAAGTAATTTTGGTTTTTTCTTCCTCCCTGGGAGTACCAGTGGGATAAGAACTGTGCCAAATCAGATTATGACTCAAGTGTCTACCTCAGGCCTTAGCACAATGTTTGGCACATAGCAAGTGCTTAGTAAATATTATGTGTTATCATTATTATTTTGTGGGTTATATACAGGATATAAAGTTGTATCTCGTTTAAAAACATTTTTCTTTTCAGAATCTAGTCCACTGGTGGATATTAGGTGAGAATCTGCAGCCTAAATCTGGATCCTGAGAAGCCAAAATTCTCAACTCTCAGAAAGGATCAAAACTTCTGAAAGGTATTAATCGCCGGTTGATGGGGATAAATAAACAGTGCGGGTCAAATACAGGCCACAATCCATACAACCTCTTCAATTTTTCATTAGTGTAAACTCTGAGAAACATGATTTAAGCACTAAACATTTTTTTCTGTCTGCGAATGCAGGATGCAAGAAGAACGTTTACATTTTTACTCTATCAACAGCACACTTCTGTTGTTAACAGCGATGCCAAGAAAGTAATTGAGAAATGCTAAATAAGCAGCTGTAGTCATAAGGAGGGAGTGAAAATACAGCAGTAGCTATGCTGAAGGGAATTCAACATTTCTACCATCCAAAGCTAAGAAATATTCTTTAAGCAGCTCCCGAATGTTCTTTCATCTCAATATAAGATTTTAGCATCCAGGAACAAGACAAAATAGAGTGTAAGCTTTCTCTCTCTCTCTCTCTCTCTGTGTATGAGAAGGAGAGAGACTTACTTCCATTAGAAAAATCAATTTTGAATAGGGCAAATCAAGCTCTTGGGATCACTAGCATTTACAGGGAAAGCACCCTGCAGCCGGGGTCACACTCGTGGAGTCACAGAGCAATAGCCCCTGGCCACACCCTGTTCTTGAAGAGAAGCAGCGTGGCTCAGTGGAAAGAGCCTGGGCTTTGGAGTCAGAGGTCATGGGTTCGAATTCTGGCTCTGCCATGTCAGCTGTGTGACTGTGGGCAAGTCACTTAACTTCTCTGTGCCTCAGTTACCTCATCTGTAAAATGGAGATTAACTGTGACCCTCACGTGGGACGACCTGATTACCCTCTATCTCCCCCAGAGCTTAAAACAGTGCTCTGCACATAGTGAGCGCTTAACAAATACCAACATTATTGAACTCAGAGGTCAACACAAACAGCATCTCTGGTTTTTTTTTTTCAGCTTCCGGCCCTGACCTCTGGGCTCATTCCCAACCTCAGGCTAATCTCGAGAGTCTAGACGGGCAAGCAGTGGGCTTTGGAGAGTAGTAAGTACATATCTTAGAGCACTCCTGGGCAGCATGGCAGAATCGTCATCACCTTCCTAGTCAATCCCATAGCCAAACCCTGGATCTGCCAGAGTTTTTTGTTGTTGTTTTGTTGTTTATGGTATCTGTTAAGCACTTACTAGGTAAACAGTGCTTGGCACAAAGGAAGCCCTTAACCAATACCATTATGATTATTATTAAGTGCCAGGCATTGTGCTAAGCTCTAGAGTAGATATAACATAATCAGGTTGGATGCAGTCCTTGCCCCAAATTGGATTCACAGTCTACTAAATCCCCATTCTGCAACTAAGGCACAGAGAAATGAGGTGACTTGTCCAAGGTCACCCAGCAGGTGGTGGATCTGGGATTAAAATCCCTGGCCTTCTGACTCCCAGGCCTGTGGTCTATCCACTAGGCCAAGCTGTGGGAGTTTTAGTCAATCAGAAAGAGATGCAAATCCACCCTTCTGTTGGGTGGAAATGAGGCTACTTCCATTTGTACCACTAAAGTCTGCATGGTTGAGATTTCTTTGTCTTGGCCATTGAGGTCCTTGATTATTGCTGGTGTGACAATGTTAGCACCTCTAAGTGGTCATGTATGGTATTTTCTAAAATGGAAAAGACTCTGCACACAAAGCGTTCAATAAATACGACTGAATGAATGAATAAATGACTGAAAGTGGCTCCTTAAAATCAATGAGGTTAAATGTCAAGAGCTACCCCTAAAATGCATTTGTCAGATGGAAGTTATAAAACTGGACTATTATGAAGAGACAAACAACAACCGACACAACAGATCTTTAGTATGATTTATATTAAGGCTGCAACTCCCCCCTCCTACTTTAATTTAATTTACCTTAAATCCCACTGATTTCCTACCACAACTCAGTCCACACACTTTGCTCCTCCACACCAACCTCCTCACTGTACCTCAATCTCATCTATTTTGCCAGTGATCCCTTGTCCGTGTCCTCCTTCTGGCGGGGAACTCCCTCCCCCTTCATATATGACAGATCACTACTCACCCCACCTTCAAAACCTTATTAAATCACATCTTCACCAAAATGCCTTCCCTGACTTCATTTCTCCGACTCCCTCTCCCCTCTACGCCGTTCTCTACTTGGATTTGCACGCTTTAAGCCCTTGATATTTTCCCCACCCTCAGCCCCACAGTATTTGCATACATATCTATAATTTATTTTAATGTCTGTCTCCCCATTAAATTAATATGCTCCAGATGGGCAGGGCATGTGTCTACCAACTCTGTAGTATTGCCCTCTCCCAAGTGCTTAGTTGAGTGCTCTGCACACACTCAACACTCAGTAAATACCACTGATGGATTGTTGTTAATTGAGATTTCCTGGACATGCATCAAAAGATTCTGGTCGATGAACATCCAGCCACAGAATGGGGAGTAGAGACCCAGCTAGCGGAGTCTTGATGGATTAAGCAGAAGGGGGCTAACCCATTCCTTGCTCTTACTCTACCCTGCCCTGTCTCCCCCAAGTACCCAGGTGTCTGTTATTGCACTCAGGAAGTGCTCAATACATACAACTGATTAATTGATTGGTCTTAGCGTGGCCTAGTTGATAGAGCCGGGCCTGGGAGTCAAAAAGACCTGGGTTCTAGTCCCGGCTCTGCCGCTCGTCTCCTGTGTGACCTTGGGCAAGTCATTTCACTTCCTCTGTGCCTTAGTTGCCTCAGCTGTAAAATGGAGATTAAGACTATGAGCCCCTTGTGGGATATGGACTGTATCCAACCTGATCACCTTATCTACCCCAGCACTAAGAACAATGTCTGGTACTTAGTAAGCACTTAACAAATGCCATTAAAAAAAAGCCAGGAGAATTCCAGTTCCATTTTCTGACTTTCTACTGGTTTGATATGTGACAGTAGTCAAGACATTTCATCCCTTTTTTTTTTTTACCTCAGACTCTATTTCTTGAAAAGTGGAATTAATGATTCTTGTTACTAATGCTCATCACACCTCTATAAAGCATGAATAATGGAGTAATATAAGTGTCCTCAAAGTTTGAGACCTTAGAGATCAGCCATGACTGTTCAGGCATATTCCGAGTCCCTGGGAGTTGAGGACCCTGGTGGAAAAAAATATCACCGGTTTGCTCTAGCTCATGGACAGAATGGAAAGAGCAGGAGGGAAGAGACCCTCATTCCTTGGTTGGAGATTTGAAACTGGTAACAAGCTAATGCCATGAGTAAGGATTCTGAAATGAGTTGACAAAGCCAAGGTGATTCTGAGCGGCAAAAATTGGTTTGGAATGTGTAATTAATTTTGATTAGAAAGCCGAGCATCCTTCAGTAGACTAAAAATTGAATCAGCCAATTTAATACTCATGTCTGTGGGAATGAGAGATTGTCAGCAGTGGAGCAATATCAGAATCAATAGTATTTATTAAGGCTTACAATGTGGAGAGCAGCGAACTCTAGCACTTGGGAGAGTACTGTGTAACAGAGTTCGTAGAAATATTCCCTGTCCACCAAGAGTCTAGAGGGGGAGCATATTAAAATAAATTATGGATATATACGCTTGTGCTGTGGAGTTGAGGGTAGGATGAGTATCAAATGTGTAAAGGGTAGAGATCCAAGTGCATAGGCGATTCAGGAGAAATGATTGCTTAGTAAGGAAAGATCTCCCGGAGATGTGATTTTTAATAAGGCTTTGAATGTTGGGGGAGTGGTGGTCTGTCATATATGAGCGGGGGAGGGAATTCCAAGCCAGAGGGAGGACATAGGCCACGAGTTGGGTGGTGGCAAGGTAGGCGAAATGGAGGTACAGTGAGTAGGTTGGCATTGGAGGAACGAAGAGGGAGAGCTGGGCTGCAGTAGGAAATCAGCAAGGTAAGACAGGAGGGGGCAAGCTAATTGAGTGCTTTAAAGCCAACGGTAAGGAATTTCTATTTGATGAAGAGGTGGATGGGCAACCTCCGGAGGTTCTTGAGTAGGGAGATGTGAACCGACCTTTTTTCAGAAAAAATGATCCAGGCAGCAGATTGAAGTAAGGACTGGAGTGGGGAGAGATAGGAGTCTGGGTGGTCAGTGAGGAGGCTGACACAGTAGTCAAGGCAGGATATAGTAAATGCTTGCATCAGTGGTGGATGGAGATGAGATGGCAGATTTTTTTTCACTGTTGTGAGGGTAGAACCAACAGGGTTTGGTAACAGACTGAATATGTGGGTTGAAAGAGGGAGGTGAATCGAAGATCGTGTCAAGGTCATAGGCTTGTGAGACAGGGAGGATAGTGGTGGAGTCTTCAGTGATGAGGAGGACAGGGTTTGGTTGGGAAGATGAGTTCTGTTTAGGATGTGGAATGCGTGTCACGGTTACCCTACTGGCCTTCAAAAGCTGGGAAAGGTCTGCTTACAGCACCAAACATTGCTACTGCTGGGAAAGAATAAGCACTTTGACCTTGAGCAGCTGAGCTGCTCACAGTCAGGAGTGATGGATGACCAAAGATTTGACACTAAGTCAAAGTCACAGGAAAGCACAGAGCTGTCTGAGTGAGTTTATGTTCTCCAACGGTATTTGCCCAGAATGGCAGAGAACATTTTCTGGAGTTCCAATTTTTTAACTTTTCAGTCATGGGAAACTCTAGTTCATTATTCTCCAAACCAAGCCACGAATACTAGGGCCCTGGCAAAGGTTCCTAGTAGCCCCAGGGCCAGCTCTGCCATATAGACAAACTAAGAGCACACTTCTGACTCCTTTCCAACTTCCGTTTCTCACCTCGAGATTCAACTGCCTCCTTTGTCTCTTCTTTTCAGCTAGAGGTTAAAATGTCTTCAGTTGACCCTGAGCAGTGCTTTCTGATTTCCTCCCTTTCCTCCTGCCTGTGTATGGCACCCTCTTCTCTCCTATGTACTTATGGTGGAATAGATGTGGGTCACTGAGACTGGATGAGGTAGAAGGACTAGACAGGAAAAAACAATCAGGAAGAAACAGCTTTGGGGGTTAAAAAAAATCCAATTTTAACTTGCAAAGTTTGTGAGTAGCCTCTATTTCATATTTGGCATATTGAACTATATCACCCACGTGCATGTGGCCTGGGGAAATTCAAGTGGAGAGTTTTATTCTAAAGGATAAGAGAATTAGGTGGGGTAACTGAGATTTGCCTCCCAATCTTAGCTCCGCTGCAGCTTCACTTGGTAATTTTAGGGAATTACCGTTCCAGAAATCAAGGTCTCCATTTTGAAATGGTGATAAAATCTGAAGGAACATTGGGAAGGTAAGCAAGTTATTGGCTGAGTTTGGAGTTCCTTGAAAAGGGCTTTGCATAAAATGGAAACCATTAGCACTCTTTTCCTCGATGTAAGCCTATGAAGATTCACATGGTATTCCTCACCATATATTTAAATTCTCAAGATAAGTATTTACATCTGGATTTCCTCCACCAAACAGCCCTCCCCAGCTGTCACCTTCTTCCTTTCTTCTTGGCCCAAGGTCATTTGGCTAAACCATCCATTTTCACTGTAGCAAATACATGCAACCAGTTTTTTTTCTTTTTGGTACCCACCCCCTTGTATGATTCCCAGGTAGTTAAATAAAGGAAGGTCCTTTGATTTAAAATTAGAAAGCAAAGCTCTTCACCACTTTCCTGATATACATTGTAATCAGGGCATGGGGGCCAGGACGACTCCCTTAGTGCTTCCTAATTCCCCTTAAAGCACCAGTGAACAATCAGTCAGCCAATCAGTCAATCGATCACTCAATCAATTGTATTTACTGAGCACTTTTTGTGTGCAGAACTCTTTACTAAGCGCTTGGGAGAGTACAATATAACAGAGTTGGTAGACACATTCCCTGCCCCTAACAAGCTTACAGTCTAGAGGGGGAGACAGACATTAATATAAATACATAAATTATGGATATGCACATAAGTGCTGTGGGGCTGATGGATGGGTGAATAAAGGGAGCAAATCCAAGTGGAAGGGTGATGCAGAAGGAAATGGGAGAAGAGGAAATGAGGCCTGGCTGCCAGATCTTGGCAGCGATTGAACTAGGAAGGAGTTACTTTCATCTGGTCTAGGATTAACAAGAAGAATATGGATTTCTCCCTGCCTGCCGTCATCTCCTTCCCCCGTTGGTGCGGGTGAGACTTCGTTGGGGGTGATACAGTTGATTTTTTAGTCAGTGAAGACCTCTTGGAGGAACGTGCCATCAATAAGATTTTGAAGGTAGGACGAGTGATTGTCATAATTATTGGGCACTCGCTGTGTACAGAGTACTGTACTAAGCACCTGGAAGAGTACGATACCCCAGGGTTGGCAGAAATGTTCCCTGCCCACACAAACAAGAGTAGTAGAAAGTGACAGAACCCTGAAGAGTCAGTATCGACGGCAGAGTTTCGAGTGTTCGAGGCGAATGGATTTATCTGCCCAAATCAGAGGCTACAGGCATCCCTACCTTGGAGATGGATCACCACACATGCCCGAGCGGTGGCAGAATTGGCAGAAGCCACCCTGAGTGTTGTGTGGCAAATCTCCTCTTGCGCTTGCTCTTCCTTGTGCTTTCAATTTGCTTCACACTGATCAATGATCATTAAATATGATGAGAACTTGGGGTAGAGTCGGTCTGATTTATCATTCATCTTCAGAGATGGCTAACACCCAAGCAGTGGATAATTCTGTGATTCTGCTCTGGCCACATCTAGAAAAGGCATTTAAATGACCAAGCCGTGACCCGGCAGAGCTTCGTTTCCGAAAACGTGGATGTGAAAGCAAAGCTTTCCACCATGCTAGGGACTTGCTTTTTAGAGCTCTAGGGGGCCTAGGAAGTGGAAATTAAATTAAAAGAACTTTCCTCTTCCTCCCATAAGAAATCAAGCAAATGAGTAATAGTTTAAAATCTAATCGCTGGCTCTTAAGATCACATTCACCCTCAGGCCCGAGATCTTCTTTATTCTAGATCAGATGAGAGTAACTCCTTCCTAGTTCAGTCGCTGCCAAGATTTGGCAGCCAGGCTAGTATCCCTGGGGAGGAGTGGTACATGTCAATGCTATGATGAAACCTTTCAGCTCAGAGCCCCTGACGTTGTAGAGAAGTCATCAGTAGGGAGTGGGGAAGCACCTCGTACTTTGTCTGGAACTATTTACAATCATGGGGAGTCACAGGTAAGTTGAAGTGTTGAAAGACTGCCAACACTGTTTTATTTCTCCTAGTCCTTTTTGTTGACAGATATTCAATTTTTTAGCTTCCGAAAGTAAATTCAAGAGGAAGCTTTAAAACAACAACCATAGTATTTTGCAGTTACGAAGTGATGCTTAAAGAATTTAGGATAAAATATTGTCAGAACGGGAAACTGGGTCTTTTCAAAGGCAGAAGACTCATTTTTATTTCTGGAATCGATATTGGCAGTGGAAGGAAAAAAATGCCCTTCGCTGCTATGATTTACTGCCCTCTCGTGGAACCTATTCATGAAAGAAAATGAGAGAAAGGGGAAGATGCATTTAACGTTTTATTCCTTTCTCTCCCAACTCCACCCTCTAGTCCTCATTAACTCTATTGGGGAAGTGAGACACAAGAAGTGTTAGTAGTAGAACTGAGATTAGAATTCAGAGTCCTTTGTGTTCAAGTCAATGGGCGCTAGTGTTCTGAAACAATATGCTATTCTTTGTGTCTTTGAACGCTAGTGAGAGAGAATTGCGCTGACCTTGGTAGTGTTATGCTGGCAAGATGATTCTGGAATTCTCCTCCTTCAATTCTTTCTTAAAATACAAGACAAAGTAAATAGTTGAGAAATTTCTCTCCCCACTCTTCCAGTTGTTTGTATTAGCCAACTAGTGGTACTGGGGAGAAGGGTTCCCAGCACCTGTGCACGTGTTTCGTAACTGAATTTAACAGGATTTAAGAATCCCAGCCGAATGTATGTCCCTGCTGTAATCCTGGTCACTAGGGCCCTTGAGTTATATTGGTACTCTCACAAGTCTTCTGCACAAGGTAAGCGCTCAGTGTATATGACTGATTGATCGATCACCCGGTCAGAAGGTTAGCTTTCCCCAACTAAGCCCTCATTTCCCCTACTCTCTCTCCATTCTGCATCACCCTTGTGCTTGGATGTGTACCCTTTATTCACACTGCCTTCAGTCCCTTAGTACTTATGTACATTTCCAGAGCTTAGAACAGTGCTTGGCACAAAGTAAGCGCTTAACAAATACCATCACTATTATATCCATAATTTATTTCAATGTCTGCTATATTATACTCTCCCAAGTGCTTAGTACCATTCTCTGCACACACTAAGCGCTCAATAAATACAGTTGATCGACCGTGTCCGTATCTGTAATTTATTCTGATGCCCATCTCTCTCTCTAGACTGGTAAGCTCCTTATGGAAAGGAACTGTGTCTTCCAGCTCTGTTGCACTGCACTCTCCCAAATGCTTAGTACAGTGCTCTGTGCACAGTAAGCATTCAAACCGTACGATTGATTGACTGCCTGATTTCTGACTGCACTGAGGCTTTCACAGTCTAGAAAACAGGTGGAGCAGGCAGGCGGGTAGGGGAAGAGATCTCCAGGCTCAATTTTTCTGTTTTGTTTCCGCGAGTCAAAGCTCAACCCCTACTCTGGCACGTAGTAAGCACTTAAGAAATACCATAATTATTAGAACTGGGATTGCCCCAGGAGTCGAGGGGAGGGGAGTAGTGGCCGTTGTGTAGATGATCTCTAGAGCAGGGGGAGGAGTGGGAACGACAGGGAAGCTGTAACCCGGACTTGCATCACGGCGGTGCTGATGCGGAAGGATTAGCAACTGCTAGCCATCTCCACAACAAACCATCTCAGTTCTTTGCAGTTCAGTGTCCTCAGAGACCCAAGGAACTCCAGGATCCTCAAAGATCAAGCAAAGTAAAGGAGAAGGCGAATGATTCTACACAGCTTTCTGTGAGAGCTTACTTTATCACCTCAACTCTCGCTGAACTGTTTCCAAAGCCTATTTTTTCCTGCTTATAAATAATTGAAGAGAACAAGCCGGCAGCAGTAAAATTCATAATAGGTTGCCTTGCTCCTTCTACAAAGAAGGAAATAAAGCTAATACTTTGGCTTTCCGGATGAGCTTGAAGCAGCAGAGATTGCTATTTAGTGGTCTGGGGACATTATTTATCTCTTGTTCATCAAAAGATGGCTCCCCAAATCCAAACCGCTGACGCTATCCGTAGGGAATGGGCCCGTCTGAGCCATAATTGTATTGTTCGCGGCCGGCGGTGCACGTTGGCCCGCGTTACCATGGAGGAGCTGGCTGGCTCTGTAAGCAGGCAGGCTATTAAAACTGTGATTTATTTCTGTACCTGGTGGACGGCAGAGATAAAGCAAAGAGGCAGCACACAGAGTCTTGGGTGACATGTCCCAAGCTTAACCAAAGACAGATCAGTTAAAGATCCTGCTTCCCGGGAAGCTCTCCAACCCCGAGCTCTCCCGTTGCAATTAAGGGTCCCCGTTTGCTGGCCTCCTGGATGGCTGCCCCTTTGCCCCTACTTTCAAACAATGTTGCCTCAGTAATCTGGACCTAACTTGGCCTTGAGTTGTAGTTAAGATTTGAAATCCAAGGCTTCTAAGGTGAAGTTCTTTTTGTTGCAGTGCCGGAGTGTTTCACAGTTAAGAGGGTGGCTTTAAATGAGATGATTATTTTAAGCTTGTCACCCGTGGCACTGTGCCTATGTGATGTTCGTTCTTTAACTTCCAAGGCATCACATTTTAAATGATTTCTACGGCTCAGTGAAGTTGACCATGGCGAGGTTCAAGAAGTCAGGTGACTGAAACTGGGGAAACAAACTTGTTCAAGTGTAAAAGAACAGGTTTGCAAAACTATGAGGTCAAGAGTATCAAATGATAGAATTTCAAAATATGACTCGACTATTCCAACGATGATGATGATGATAATTGGAGTATCTGTAAAGTACCGTATTTAGCAGTGTACTAAAAGCTGAGGTAGATATGAGATTATCAGGTCAGACCCAGTCCCTGTCCCACATGAAGCTCACAGCCTAAGAGGTAGAGAAAACAGGAATTTCATTCCCCCCAGTTGTCCCATATGTCCCCTGCACCACACTCACACCCACACTTTATAGATGAAGAAAATGAGGCACAGAGCAGTTAAGTGATTTACCCAAGGTCACACAGGAGGCAAATGCAGAGCTGGGATTAGAACTCAAGTTTCCTGTCTCTTAGGCCCATGATCTAGGTCATACTGCCTCCAAAACAGCCAGCCCAGACAGCTAGCTTCCTTGGGATACCCTTCTTTTCTCAGCAGAGGTTGTAGACCCTTTCTGGATCCTTGTATTTACTTGCTTGGGCGATTGACTACCAACAACTCAATTTGGGGAGGTGAAGATGTGGGGAGGAAAGAGGGAATAGAAGGCATGGAGCCCTGAGAATTAAGCCCCCGGGAATTTTTCATTGACACCCTTTGGATTCTTTGGGACTCTTGAATCTTACCCTCAGTTAATGCTTCCTCCAAGTGACTACAAACTTCCGGGTACATATAGAACTAGTCGTTGTCAAGCCACAGACACAACAGACAACCCAAAAGCCCATATCATCAGGAAATAATAACACCACCTAGCATTTGTGGATTGCTTTTTCATTTTTCCAAAGCATTTCCACCTCAATTATCTTCTTTATCCTCATAGCATCCCTGTGAAATGGGAAGAGGCAGGCATTCATTCATTCAGTCATATTTATTGAGCACTTACTGTTTTGGAGCACTGTACTGAGCACTTGGGAGAGTACAACATGCCTTCAATCGTATTTACTGAGCACTTACTGTGTGCAAAACACCGTACTAAACACTTGAGAGAGTACAATGTAACAACAGACACATTCCTGCCCACACTGATCTCACGGTCAAAATACAACAATAAACAGACACATTCCCTGCTCACGACAAGCTGTCTCATCGCCATTTTAAAAATGAGGAGATCAAGGCACAGAGAGGTTTATTTGTTTGACCGAGGTCACTTTAGAGGTCAATGGCAAACCAGGGACTAGAACCCAAATTTCCTGATTCACAGCCCCTTACACTTTCCACCTGCCTCGCTCACCTTCTACTGATAGTTTTTCCAGAGCTGGTGGAGACTCCCAATAATTTTTACTTTTGGGAATGAAACTTTATGGAACTTTCATCCTGGGTAAAACATCTCTGAGGGAAGTCAGTCTTAGGGAGCAGTATGTTCCCTCCATTTAGAATGGAGACTTCTTGCACATGGTTTTAATGCAGCTTGGTTGCTTTAGCTGGAATTTAGTCCAAAAGTATTGAAATTGATGTTGTCAATAAGATTTAATACATTTAAAATGCTGAATTGAAACCTTAAAAAATTAATTTGAAGGCTACGACATGTAAATCCTTTCTGATTTCATACATCTTCTCGAGTTACTAACTGAAAGGTTCAAGAAGCTGTGAAGCTTCTCCAATATCCAGAACAATGCTATTTATTTTATTTTTTCATGAAAGCTGTGCTGGGGTTACAAGTGGAGAAGCTTCACAGCAGTCACGGTAGAGACCATGTGCTCTAGTTTCCTCCCGAGAGCACAGAACGGAGAGTTAGGAGACCTGGGTTCTAACCTTGGCTCTGCCACTTGCCTGCTGCATGACCTTCGGCGAGTCACTTTATTTCTCTGGGCCTCACTTTCCTCATCGTAAAATGGGAAGAACCCCTCTGTACTCCCACTCGCTTAGATTGTGAGCCCCATGTGGGATGAGTACCTTGCCCGATCTGATTATTTTATATCTACCCTAGTGCTTAGCACAGCACTTGACATGTAGCAAGCACTTAACGCCTACCACAGAATATTCCAGTCCCCTGCTGAGGGAATCTCCCACCATCAAGGACAGAATGGAGCCTTGATCCAGTCCCAAAGACTTTGAGATTGAGGACCTCTGTGAAGGAATTGATTACAGTGCTAGTGATTCACACAGCTCCATTTGCAGTCATGTCCCTGACATCTGCTGGGGCAACGGATGCAAAAAATGACCAGATGGATGGGCAGAAGTGGACACAATCACTTTATACAGAAAACCCACTTGAGGGCAAACACTGGTCTCTGCTGCTAGTGTTAGCCAGTTACTTTCAGGATGCCTGCTGAGCCTTTCTTTCACACAAGATGTCCTAGGTGGTTCTTTGCTCAGAAACCTTCACTATCGATTCTGTAACCTCAGTGGCCATTTCCTTTTTTCTGACTATTTCCCCCGTCAGCTGAGGTGAGGTGTGGGCTGGACTGGATCTGCAGGGTGTCACCTCGACTGGAACGGTGTTTTGCAAATACTGAAGAATCGAAAAGGACAGGCTCCCCTTCCTGCCGGAGTGGGGGCCGGCAAAAACGTGGCCACCCACAGCTCAGAGCTCATTCATTCATTCATTCATTCATTCATTCATTCAATAATATTTATTGAGGGCTTACTATGTGCAGAGCACTGTACTAAGCACTTGGAATGTACAAATCGGTAACAGATAGAGACAGTCCCTGCTTGCCACTGGAGCTCCAGGGTTGAGGGCCATGACTGCCCCTGCCCCTCACTGGTAACGTGGACAAACCCGTCTGCACTGCATTGAGAAGGTTGGGAAGGTGGTAACTGTCTGAACAAGAAAAGCCGGGCTGGAATGAAAGGAGGCTGAGGAGTGGAAGAATGAAGGGTAAATCTTTCCCGTTGTTGTTTAGCATTTGCTGAATTTAGCCTGCTATCTTTTTTCCCCCCAGGGACCCCTTGTAGACTCCGAGTCCCTGTCTGCTAGAGACTGTGCAAGAATGACTGTCCGCATAAACTTACAAGTGGAAAGGGGATAGTGTACGTACGTACGTAGGGAACGTATACACGATGTATACGTTGCTCAATAGACCATCTAAGTGGAAAAGGCGTATTACCAAAGTCCTTTAATGGCAAAGAGGTTTTTGGAGAAGATTTTTTTCAAGTTTTCTCATTTTTTATTTGTTCTTTAAAAGTCGGTGGTTTCCAGGAGAGTCCTTAGTTTACTCAAGTTGCTCATTGTGGTAACCGGTAAATCAAATAATATCGGTCGGCTCGCTTGTGGCCTCCTCCGGTTTCCTCTAAGCTCTCAGCCTGATTTCCCGGAGGCGCTGTTTGCTTTTAAGCCTGGGGTCACGGTAAGATGCTAATTCATGAGGCCGAGCAGAGGTGTGTCCTTCCCTCCTACTGTTATTTCAGCACGGCCACTCAGTTAGGCAATGGCATATTTAGCAAGGATTTCTTAAACCCCAAATATCTGGGTTTCCCTTCCACCCCAGTAGCTGTAATTTTGGGTGCCACTGCTCACCCGGATTGGGTATTTTCAACGGGACGGAGGTTGAAACCCATCCAACGGCCCTCCCACGGGAAGGAGGTACCCATTTACTGGGAAGTAGGCGAGGCTCTAGCAAGTGGGTGGATTGTTTTAAACATTCTCTAGAGTGGTCCATGCCGTGACAACTCCACAGGGTCCCACTCACTGGGAGGAGGAGGGCTGCCTAGCCCACAGAGCCCAGGACTGTGGGAATCCAGATGGGAAGGACTTAGAGAGAGATGGCAGTGGTGAGTCAGGAGTTGGGATTCCAAGTCTAAACTCCCACTTTTTGAACTCTTTTCCCGCTTCCCTGGATAAAGGGAGGCCACCGCTGCCTTCCCACCTCTCTCATTGGGACTCTGGACAAGAGCGGAGTCCCGTTCCCTGAGAGGCATGAGGACACGGTAGCGTGGACAATTTTGGTCCAAGGACAGGAGGAGATTTATGGGCAGAACTCGCTCTTTTCCCTACCCTGGATCGATGGGTCCTGGGTGAGCTGCTCATCACCAATGGAGTAAATCAGGGTTGTGCAGTAGGCCAGGTCTGTTTTCAGTCTTTACCGCCAAACTGCAGAATCCACCAAGGGATTTGGATGCTAATGTTAAAATACCCTTCTGGTCTACAAGGAGACTTTTGAAAGCTGGTCATCCAGGAATTGCTAAATACAGAGGTGAAGAAAAGAAATATAAAAGGATATCCAAACATCTGCCCTACGGTGGGCAGAAATGGGGCGATCAAAGGCTCAGGCGTCACTGGAAACATTTTAAGGATTCAATATCGTCCAACTTCAGAGAATGTGGTGGCGCAACTAGGATTTGGGAGACACCTGCGGCAGACAGGTCATTCTGGCCTATCGAAATTAGAAAAGGAGTGACTCTTTTTGAGCTAAAGCTTTCAGAATGTGAATCGGAGACAAAATGAAAATAAAACCAGGTGCCACCAATGCAGTGGTGCAGAAAGGACCATCTTTGTTACCTACCTGGTGTGGTTGGGACTTTGGTCTTTTCGGTGTCACGGATAGGTAAACAACAGCGGTGGGCTCTGCTTCAAACACCAAGGATGTCTGTGCACGTATATCAGTGTGTCTATCAGATGCTCTTCCTCTGCAGCAGCCGAAGCTATTATTGAAGGATTTATTCTTTGGAGATCCAGGGTATGCAGAGTAGATGAAAATAGCCCAGGACGCCTGCCAATGCCGATTGGAAGTCCCACAGTGAGGAAATACAATGGGACACATCATTCTTTAATAATAATAATAATAATAATAATAATAATAATAATGATGTTGGCATTTGTTAAGCGCTTATTATGTGCAGAGCACTGTTCTAAGCGCTGGGGTAGATACAGGGTAATCAGGTTTTCTCACATGAGGCTCACAGTTAATCCCCATTTTACAGATGAGGGAACTGAGGCACAGAGAAGTGAAGTGACTTACCCACGGTCACACAGCTGACAAGTGGCAGAGCTGAGATTCGAACCCATGACCTCTGACTCCCAAGCCCGGGCTTTTTCCACTGAGCCACGCGGCTTCTCTAATATCATTCTTACCATCAGTATTAATCGGGAAGCAGCGTAAAATGTAAAATGGGGATGAAGACTGGGAGCCTCTCGGGGGCCAACCTGATTCCCCTGTATGTCCCCCAGGGCTTAGAACAGTGCTCTGCACACAGTAAGCACATAACAAATACCAACATTAGAGAAGCAGCGTGGCTCCGTGGAAAGAGGCCAGGCTTGGGAGTCACAGGTCATGGGTTCGAATCCCGACTCTGCCACTTGTCAGCTGGGTGACCGTGGGCAAGTCACTTGACCTTTCTGGGCCTCAGTTCCCTCATCTGTAAAATGGGGGTGAAGAATGTGAGCCTCACGGGGGACAACCTGATTCCCCTGTATCTCCCCCAGCGCTTAGAACAGTGCTCTGCACCAAGTAAGGGCTTAACAAATACCACCGTTATCATTCTTACCATCAGTATTAATCGGGAGGCAGCGTCAAATGGGGCTGAAGACTGGGAGCCTCACGGGGGACAACCTGCTTCCCCTGGATCTCCCCCAGGGCTTAGAACAGTGCTCTGCACACAGTAAGCGCTCAACAAATACCAACATTGTTATTATCATCAGTATTAATTGGGAAGCAGCGTAAAATGTAAAAGGGGGATTAACTGTGAGCCTCACGGGGGACAACCTGCTTCCCCTGGATCTCCCCCAGGGCTTAGAACAGTGCTCTGCACACAGTAAGCGCTCAACAAATACCAACATTGTTATTATCATCAGTATTAATTGGGAAGCAGCGTAAAATGTAAAAGGGGGATTAACTGTGAGCCTCACGGGGGACAACCTGATTCCCCTGTATCTCCCCCAGCGCTTAGAACAGTGCTCGGCACCCAGTAAGCGCTTAACAAATACCAACATTATCATTCCTATCATCAGGAATAGCAGGCGAGGGAGACGGTCCTGGGCCCCGGCCGGCCGTCACGTGGTCCGGCCTCCTTTCCCGCCGCCTCCTCGTTCCCTAGCAACCAGAGGCGCGCGCGCCGGCGCGCGGGAGGCGGGGGGAGGGCGGGGGAGAACCCGCCGCCGGCCGGGACGCAACTTCCGGCCGGGACCGGAAGTGGGGCGGGGCCGGGGAGTCGGCCTCCCGCCGAGGAGGAGGAGGAGGAGGAGGAGGAGAGTGAGGAGCTTGAGGAGGCCGAGGAGGCCCGGGAAGGCGGCGCAGCCCAGCAGCCGGCCTCCGACTACCAGGTCAGCCGCGGCCCCCTCCTTCCCGACCGTGCCCGGCCTTGGGCTGAGTGTGGGCCTAGTCCCAAGAGCGACCGGGCGCTTCGGGGACATCGGAGGTCGTCGCGGCGGGGGCGGGGGGAGGGGAGGAAAGGGGGAGGGGGGGGGGAGGCTCACGGTCTTAGTCCCCGTTTTCAGAATAAGAATAATCAAAATGTTGGTGTTTAGCGCTTCCGCTGTGCTGAGCACTGTTCTAGGCGCTGGGGGACGTACAGGGTCATCAAGTTGGCCCACAGAAGGGCTCACGGCCTTAGTCCCCGTTTTCATAAGAATAATAATGGTGGTATTCGTTGAGCGCCTTACTCTGTGCCGAGCACTGTTCTAGGCGCTGGAGGACTTACAGGGTCATCGGGTTGGCCCACGGGAGGCGGCTCAGGGTCTTAGTCCCCGTTTTCATAATGATAATTAATAATAGTGTTGGTGTTAAGCGCTTACTCTGGGTTGAGCCCTGTTCTAGGCGCTGGGAGAGATACAGGGTCATCAGGTTGGCCCACGGTCTTAGTCCCCGTTTTCATAATAATAATAATAATCATAATGTTGGTGTTAAGCGCTTACTCTGTGCTGAGCCCTGTTCTAGGCGCTGGGAGAGATACAGGGTCATCAGGTTGGCCCACGGTCTTAGTCCCCGTTTTCATAATAATAATAATCATCATAATGTTGGTGTTAAGCGCTTACTCTGGGTTGAGCCCTGTTCTAGGCGCTGGGAGAGATACAGGGTCATCAGGTTGGCCCACGGTCTTAGTCCCCGTTTTCATAATAATAATAATAATCATAATGTTGGTGTTAAGCGCTTACTCTGGGTTGAGCCCTGTTCTAGGCGCTGGGAGAGATACAGGGTCATCAGGTTGGCCCACGGTCTTAGTCCCCGTTTTCATAATAATAATAATCATCATAATGTTGGTGTTAAGCGCTTACTCTGTGCTGAGCCCTGTTCTAGGCGCTGGGAGAGATACAGGGTCATCAGGTTGGCCCACGGTCTTAGTCCCCGTTTTCATAATAATAATAATAATCATAATGTTGGTGTTAAGCGCTTACTCTGGGTTGAGCCCTGTTCTAGGCGCTGGGAGAGATACAGGGTCATCAGGTTGGCCCACGGTCTTAGTCCCCGTTTTCATAATAATAATAATAATCATAATGTTGGTGTTAAGCGCTTACTCTGTGCTGAGTACTGTTTTAGGCGCTGGGAGAGATACAGGGTCATCAGGTTGGCCCACGGTCTTAGTCCCCGTTTTCATAATAATAATAATAATCATAATGTTGGTGTTAAGCGCTTACTCTGTGCTGAGTACTGTTTTAGGCGCTGGGAGAGATACAGGGTCATCAGGTTGGCCCACGGTCTTAGTCCCCGTTTTCATAATAATAATAATAATCATAATGTTGGTGTTAAGCGCTTACCCTGGGTTGAGCCCTGTTCTAGGCGCTGGGAGAGATACAGGGTCATCAGGTTGGCCCACGGGAGGGCTCATGGTCTTAGTCCCTGTTTTCATAATAATAATTAATAATAATGTTGATGTTAAGCACTTACCCTTGTGCTGAGCACTGTTCTAAGTGCTGGGGGAGATAGGAGGTCATCAGGTTGGCCCACGGGGGAGCTCACGGTCTTAGTCCCTGTTTTCATAATAATGATGATGTTGGTGTTTGTTAAGCACTTACTATGTGCCGAGTACTGTTCTGGGCGTTGGGAGAGATACAGGGTCATCAGGTTGTCCCACTTGGGGCTCACATTTTTTAATCCCCATTTTTACAGGTGAGGGAACTGAGGCCCAGAGAAATGAAGTGACTTGCCCAGAGCCACACA
Source organism: Ornithorhynchus anatinus (assembly GCF_004115215.2). Classification (NCBI taxonomy): domain Eukaryota; kingdom Metazoa; phylum Chordata; class Mammalia; order Monotremata; family Ornithorhynchidae; genus Ornithorhynchus; species Ornithorhynchus anatinus. The sequence continues at coordinate 40,074,538 of NC_041735.1, forward strand.
GCTGACAAGTGGCGGAGCCGGGATTAGAACCCACGACCTCTGACTCCTCTGTTCTAACCGCTGGGGGAGATAGGCGGTCATCAGGTTGGCTCACGGGGGGGCTCACGGTCTCAGTCCCCGTTTTCATAATAATAATATAATGTTGGTATTTGTTAAGCGCTTACTCTGTGCCAAGCCCTTTTCCAAGCGCTGGGGGAAATAGTTCATCAGCTTGACCCACATAGGACTGGGATTTGTTAACTGCTTACTGTATGCCAAGCACTGTTCGAAGCGTTGGGGGAAATAGGTCATCAAGTTGGCCCACGTAGGGATGGGATTTGTTAAGGGCTTACGCTGCGCCAAGCACTGTTCTGAGCGCTGGGGGAGATAGGAGGTCATCGGGTCCGCATAGGGCTGTCTTCATCCCCATTTTACAGACGAAGGAACTGAGGCCCAGAGAAGTCAAGTGACTTGCACGAGGTCACACAGCTGACAAGCGGCAGTGGGGGGGTTAGAACCCATGACCTCTGACTCCCAAGCCCGGGCTCTTTCCACTGAGCCACGCTGCTTTTGCTTTTAGACTTTGAGCCCGTTGTGGGGCAGGGATGGTCTCTATCTGTTACCGAATTGTACATTCCAGGCGCTCAGTACACAGTGAGCGCTCAATAAATACGATTGAATGAATGAATGGGTATGTGTGCGTGCGTTGGTTCCAAGGAAGGAGGCAATTTGCAGTCAAATAATCGCGGCAGTGCTATTTGTTAAGCACTGACTGTGTGCCAAACACTCTTCTAAGATCCCCTCTCCCCAGCGACAGTTCAATTCATTCAATAGTATTTATTGAGCGCTTACTATGTGCAGAGCACTGTACTAAGCGCTTGGAATGTACGGATCGGTAACAGATAGAGACAGTCCCTGCCCTTTGATGGGCTTACAGTATAATCAATGATGTCTGAGTGGCACACAACATTAACAGTAGACTAGGGCAGACACTGTGTCTTTTACTCTTATTCTTTGGCCCCCGGTGCCCAATAAATACCGTTGGTAGTGATTACTACCTATGGCATCATTTACCTCCCGATCTAAAAGATACATTTTTTTTTTCCCCATCTTTTCTGTAGATTTTGCCCTCTGAGGAGACAGTCGTTGCCGCAGGAATTGTCATCATGGGAAATCAGCTAGCTGGCATCGCCCCCTCCCAGATCCTTTCGGTGGACAGTTACTTTTCGGACATCCACGACTTTGAATATGACAAGAGCCTGGGAAGTACTCGTTTTTTTAAAGTTGCTCGGGCCAAGCACCGAGAAGGCTTTGTGGTTGTGAAGGTCTTTGCCATTCAGGATCCGACCCTACCTTTAACGAGCTACAAACAAGAGCTGGAGGAGCTGAAGATACGGCTTCATTCGGCCCAGAACTGCCTGCCCTTTCAGAAGGCCACTATGACGGAAAAGGCGGCCATGCTCTTCAGACAGTACGTGCGAGACAATCTCTACGACCGAATCAGCACCCGTCCGTTCTTAAACAACATCGAGAAGCGGTGGATCGCGTTCCAGATCCTGACCGCGGTGGATCAAGCGCACAGATCGGGGGTCCGTCACGGGGACATCAAGACTGAAAATGTCATGGTCACCAGTTGGAATTGGGTCCTCCTCACCGACTTTGCCAGTTTTAAGCCAACTTATCTTCCGGAGGACAACCCGGCGGACTTCAACTACTTCTTTGACACTTCACGGAGGAGGACTTGTTATATCGCTCCCGAGCGCTTCGTCGACGGCGGCATGTTTGCCACAGAGTTAGAATCTATGAGAGATCCTTCAACCCCACTGGTAGATTTGGCAAGCAGCAATCAGAGAACGAGAGGAGAATTGAAACGTGCGATGGATATATTTTCCGCAGGTATCCGAGTGGGATCAGCCGGAAAGGAATGCAGAACGTGTTTTTATTTTTATACTAAGAATTGAAAAGCATTAATGTAGGGTGTAGGTCTGGAAGTCATCTAGTAGAATTGTATTTTTTAATGGTATTTGGTTCGTGCTTGCTACACGCTAAGCACGGGGGTAGATACAAGATGATCAGGTTGGACACAGTCCCCTTCCCACATGGGTCTCCTAGTCGAGTTGCTCCTTGGTTCCAAAGTGACCCCGTTGATGAGGACGATGATAGCATTTGTTAAGCGCTTACTATGTGCCAAGCACTGTTCTAAGCGCTTGGGGAGGGGTACAAGGTAATCAGGTTGTCCCACGTGGGCTCACAGTCTTAATCCCCTTTTCCATATGAGGTAACTGAGGCCCAGAGAAGTGAAGTGACTTGCCCAGAGTCACACAGCTGACAAGTGGCTGAGTCGGGATTAGAACCCATGACCTCCGACTACCAAGCCCAGGCTCTCTCCACTGCCCTGTTGACGGCGTGGGAGACTCTCTTGGAGTGTGAGTGGTGTTGAGAGAGAATCTCTTGCACACTGAGCCCCGGAAAGTTCAGAAGAGCACCTGTCCGGACTCCTTGCCATTCGGCTTGCAGTAAACTCTAAAAGTTTTTCGAAGGCCCCTTTCCCTGTTAACTGGTGTATTCGTTTATCTTGAGAAACGTATTCTCCATTTACCCCGAGAGAGATTATTTCTTATGCAATACATGTTTTGGTTAATAATTTTAAGCCCACTTCTCCCCTGTTTGGGATCACCTCTGCAGCACTGCGTGAGACAAGAGTGTTTCGTAAATAGGCAGGTCATCACTTTATTCTAGTCTATAACAGTATGGCCACATAAAACGCCACTGCATCTGGGCTTCCCTGTCCCTAAAATGTGGAAGAGTCAAACTTATAATCCATTTTATTGTGACATGTTTATGTGTTTTCTGTGACTTTTTATTGCACAAGAGGCAACTGGTAGTAATAATAGTATCGTGTTTAATCACTGTACTCAGCCCTCGACGATCAAAAGCCGGCGCTACTTGCCCTGTTTAAGAGACCAGTGGATTTCTAGGACCTTCTTTATTTCCACTCTCATCACAGGCAAAAGTAAAAGAGAGTTTTTCAGGGGTTCTGAAAGACTTGTTTGGCCCGTTAACATCACGACTGAGGAACTGTGAAAAACATTCCTGGGGTATTAAGATGACAGATGTTTGTGAAGCTCCACTCTCCATTGTTTCTAAGAACGAGATCCTGGAATCTAGATCATCTGTTCCATTGGAGTTCAAGAAGGGTTTTGGAAAAGAGATTATTTTATTTTTTTAGCCCTAGATTATCACTGACCTTACATGGCATCCGTAAGGCTAGAAGATGTTTCTGGCTGCCCACTTAAATGCACACGAAGCACTTGAGCTTATCTAAATCCAGGAAATCCTGCTCATTTGTTTCTACACCATAGTCTTTATTTTGTTTCTGAAATACAAGCTATAAACTGGCTCAGTGAAACTACACAGATTCTTCCCTAGAAAGACAGGGTAAGCTTCCCTTCATCTCATTTACCGCGCTTTTGCACAAAGCCGGGAAGGAGGGTGGCGACTCTGAGGGGATTTGGGTGGCGACGGCAGGGGGTCGCAACACCCAGGACTGGCAGGTGTGGAACGGCCGGGACCCGGTGAGGTCTGGGGTCTTTCCGCCGCTCGAGCCCCCTCTTCTGCCCCTCAATGTGGCTTGGCAGGGCTCATCCCTGCAGGACCTAGGGGCCCACAACAGCCGGGAGCCCGGAGCCTTTAGATAGACGAGTTAGATCGTTGGGGAGGCCGTGGCCGTAGAAATCCAAGACTTGACTGTTTCTGGAGCGGGAAAGAGCTTCGGGACTTCTCTCCCAAGCCGTGCTCCCACTTATGATGATGATGGGATTGGTGAAGCGCTTACTATGTGCCAGGCACTGTCGGATTCTTGCGTTTCTCAGTGCTCCAGGTGCCTGTATTTTGTTGATCACTTATTGTTCTTTTCTCCCTATCTGTCCTCCCCCACCTAGATATGTGGGTGTCAGGGATCACATCTGAATTGTTTAACAATTCGGGGGAAGCGGCGTGTCCTCGTGGATAGAGCCCGGGCCTGGGAGTCAGAAGGTCACGGGTGCTAAGCCCAGCTCTGCCGCTTTTCTGCTATGTGACCCTGGGCAAGTCATTTCCCTTTTCGGTGCGTCAGTTATCTCAGTTGCAGAAATGGGAATTGAGACCGTGAGCCCGATGAGGGGCAGGGACTGTAGCCAACCCGATTTGTTGGTATCCACCCCAGCGTTTAGCGCAGTGTCTGGCACACAGTAAGTGCTTAAATACCACAAAATATTATTAATATACTCAGCACACAGTAAGTAGAGATTCACAAAGTACCACAGCTCACTGTGGTCCGGGAATGTGTCTCTTATATTGTTGTGTTGGAGTCTCCCAAGCGCTTAGTGCAGTGCTCTGCACATGGCAAGCGCTCAATAAATACGGTCGATCGATCGATTCATTGCGCTAAGCAACTGCAAGCGTCAGGTGCCTCCTCCAAACTCTTCCTTTTTATATCAACACTTTGAAGGTTTTGTCTTTCTTGGATGGGGTTCAGTTCAAAAGTCACTGCCTGGTGTAGAACTTAAAAACACCATTGTCATAAACAGAGCTGGAAGGGAACTCAAGAGATCATCTAGCACCCAACTCTGTTCCCAGACAAGTGAATGACTAAAACAGATGGCAGTTTATTCTTTTAAAAAAAAAAAAGCCCCAAAAAACAATTTTAGGGGGTGGAGGTTCCGCAGCGTCTCCAGGTAGCTTATTCTAGTTACCAGCCTGGTAGTTGAAAAAGTATTGTGGAAGTCAAGAAGTTTTTCCATTGTTTCTCAGTTTGTCTGTGATTCATAGAATGAGAAAGATCTAAGGAAGGCCAGAAATATTTTTCCATCCACTTCTTTGGTCACTTTATATTTTACAGTGAAAGTTTTTAAAAGCTTTTTATAATGCTGTCTGAATGTGAACAAGATGTGCTTAATGGCTCATTGCTGTACTGATGGCTGTTTTTCATGGACTGTTTCTTTTATGTGATGCTTTCCAGGATGTGTAATTGCTGAGTTGTTTACAGAAGGTGTACCACTGTTTGACCTGTCACAGCTTTTGGCCTATAGGAACGGACACTTTTCCCCCGACCAGGTACTGAATAAAATCGAAGATCACAGCATCAGAGAACTGGTGAGTGTCCGGTCTGCTGTAGAAACGTTGCTCTACTACTAAGAATTTTAGCCTCCTTCTGTAAATAGAGTTGCTTAACTCTATTTTATTTGCATTTCTAAAATCTGTCCCTCATTCTTTTGCTTTTGCTGGTCCAGGTCACTCAGATGATTCGCTGCGAACCAGATAAACGTTTAGGGGCAGAAGATTATTTAAAGCAGCAACGTGGCAAGGCCTTTCCCGAAATATTTTACACTTTCCTTCAGCCTTATATGGCCCAGTTTGCCAAGGAAACGTTTATCTCGGCGGATGAGCGTATTCTGGTCATCCGGAAAGATCTGGACAACATCATCCACAATCTCTGTGGGCACGACCGCACCGAAAAAGCCGAGGGCGAGACCAAGGAGAATGGGCTGGTCATTTTGGTGTCCGTGATAACTTCCTGTTTACAGACCCTCAAGTACTGTGATTCGAAACTTGCCGCTCTGGAGCTCATTCTTCATTTGGCCCCCAGACTAAGTGTCGAAATCTTGCTGGACCGCATGACGCCCTACCTTCTGCATTTCAGTAACGACTCTGTGCCCAGGGTGAGGGCAGAAGCCGTGAGGACACTGACCAAAGTTCTCGCCCTTGTCAAAGAAGTGCCACGGAACGATGTCAATATTTATCCGGAATACATTTTGCCGGGCATCGCGCATTTGGCTCAGGATGAGGCCACGATTGTCAGGCTCGCTTATGCTGGTAAGAGTTGACCCTCCGACTACTAAAGTCTCTTGAAGATTTTTGAAAAGTAACCGCTCGGCCTTCGGTTTAGGGCTCTGCTTTCGGTCGGCATTCCAGGCGAAAGCAAGGGTCGCTTTCAGATACCTTTCAGATTTTGAGAACATTGTCTCTTGGCTCAACTCTGTGGTAGTCTGCTGCTTTTGAATGTTCAGAGTACCAAGTGATAAGTGATCGTGAGACGCTTATCAGTTCATGGAAAATTGCAGATGAAGATTTGACAGAAAAATTTGACTTTCACAATTCAGACTTAACACAGTGGTCCCAAGAAGTTTATTTTTCAGGGTCATTTCAGTCTCACAGTGCTGGAATTTTGTTGAGTCTGGGGTTTAAGCTAATAAAAGGCAGCAGGATATAGTGATAGAGAATGATTGGTTGTGACTGGCAGTTTGATAGTGAAGCACACTGACCTGCTTATGACTCAAGGGTCTCCGTCCTCCAGGCTCTTTAGGATTGAAGCCAGAATATCCCATACTCTGTCGGTCTACCCTGCCTGGCATTAGGGCAAGTGAGTTTTGAGTCCAACTCAATCCCACACTTGAAATGAAATGGACTCCGGGAACATTTCTGTCTACATGGGAAATGAACTGTTATTAATGCTGATCAGTTGTCGCCACCCTTTTAAACATAAAGCCTGGGTTTGAGAATTTATCCCAAGATCGTATGTCCGCAAGCCTTCAGCAAAAAATCTTCAAAAAGGCATTGGTTTAAACGGTCCTGGCACCATTGATTCCTGTAGAATCCTGGGGACTTCTCTTATATAAAGGATTTTAATCCCCGTTTATATCTCGCGTTCAGTAAACAACAGTGTTCTCCCTGGATTTAGCTACTTTGGTGTTCCTGGAAAGGAACTGCAGTGGTATCTTTTAATATGGGAAGGCAAGGTGAATCAAATCTGCTAATCAATCAGTCAATCAGGGGCTGTTTTTTGAGCGCTTACTGTATGCAGACCACTGAAATAAGCCCTTGGTGAGGTGCAATACAACAGAGTCCATGGCTGTTGCAGTCTTCTGAGAGAGGCAGACATTACTATAAATTGCAGGTAGGAGAATAGAGATTAAGGATGTTTACATAAGTACTGTGGGGCTAAGGTGAGTAACAGTGCTCAAGAGGTGATGCAGAGGGGTGAGCTGATGGGGAAGTCAGGGGTTGGCAGGAAGACCTCTTGAAGGAGCTGTGATTTTTAGTAGGGTTCTGAAGTTGGGGAGGAGTAGTGGATTGTTGGATACGAAGGGGTTGAGAGGCGATGAGGCGGGTGAGAGGGAGGTACACTGAGGAGGAGGAAGAGTTCTAGAAAGATGAGAGGGGTTGGGGGCCGAGGCAGAGGTAGAGAGCGGGTAAGATATCCCTTCTTGAGAAACAGTGGAGAAGGAGGGGGTGGAGATGGTGTGGGGGTGGGTGAGAGAGTTTACATGTGAAAATAAGTATACCACATAAATTTACGCCCAAAAAGTACTTGGTTCGATCAGGGATTAGGGACCCTGGTGGTTTCAGCAGGGAGTCAGAGGTCTCAGATAGCTCGGCAGGGGTTAAAGGTATGGAAGCTGACAGGGAAAGAAGAAGTGAGTTTTAACAGGTAGACTGGTAATGGCAAACATGAATTGATAAATGCTCCATAATGTGGATGAGAAAATAGATGGTTATCCAACTCAATCTTAGGGTCAGGCAACCCCCTCCCCCCCCCCAAAATGGAAAAAACAGCACGGATAGTCAAAAAACCTCTCTGGCAGCCAATTTTGGCAGGCATTTGGCTTGGGCTCACCGCTGTGTTCTTCTTAAAGGCTGTTGCCCGACCCACTGCACAATGACTAGATGCCGCTGATGTGCAGCCAGGTGGGCAGGGGATATCTGCCCTTCCTGCTGCGAGTGATGAGGGAACCGGGGGGGGAAGTGGGTGGCTGAGCCGGGAAACTCTAGCCATCTCCATGAATGTTGCAGTTTTGAGCCCAGCTGAGCATCACGAATTCCACTTACCATGTAAGTCCTCAGCTCAGGCACGGCACCCACCCCCTCCTTCCTCTCAATAGATAATCCCCAGCCGGATCAACAAGATTCGACTGTATAAATCCTAGACCCAAGTGATTAAAAATGTAACACATATGTACGTTTATAGGTATATATTCCTGAATGTAGAGGTGTCTATTGTGATGGCATGGCTGGGCAAGTGGGAGAATGAGTTGGAATTCTTCCTGGAGGTAGAAAACCTCCAGGAGGGCTTTGGAGGAGGGTTGGGATGTGGTTTGGGGAAGCCTAGTGGGGAGGGCTTTCCAGTTCCGCTTCTCAGAACACTCACTGCTCATTTGGACAAAAACCTTCCCCATGGTTTGGCTGTGAAATACTGCATTGTTTTTCTCAGCACGTGGGAGAAAAGAGCTCCCGCTTGGGTCATCGATGTGTATAGTAGGAAAGGAAGATGAGGCAGAGAGGATGTTGCATTCTTGGCTGTAAAAGCTTTGAATTAAGAGACAGTGCTATTGTGGATCAGGGCTTTTAGTAAAATGCCACTTCTGTAAGTTCTAAATGTTTCTATTAATTTTCTTATCACTGTGCATCCCCTTATTTTTCATCTAACAGAAAATATAGCATTGTTAGCAGAAACAGCTCTCAGATTCCTGGAATTGGTGCAACTGAAAAATTTTAATATGGAAAATGACCCAAATAGTGAAGAATTAGATGAAGTAACACACCCAAGTGAAAATTATGACACAGGTAATGTATTCCAACTTAAAATTTCCTTGTCTGACTACTGTTTGTTAATTAGAACTTGCCCTGCATTTGAAGTTGGTCATACCCAGAAATGAAGATGGGTTGGATTGGAAGCTGAGTTCCTGAATACCCTGCTTGGCTTTCTTTATGTTACCCTTTCTGGGTTAATTTGTTGGAAAATAGCCACATTCTCAAAAAATCCTACCCAGCATCATCAGAATTTTAATATGACTGTTTGTTCAGATTTGATTTGCACTTCTCTGTTAGCAGATTAAAATTATATGTAATAATTTGATAATATCTAAATGGAATACTACATAATATATAAAATAATTATATGTAATTTTAGCCTATCAGATGTAGGATGTCATCATGTGGTATATTCCTTCCATAAATTTATCCTGATAGGATCTTCATGATGATTATGCCACAGCCATCTCCCAGGACGACTGTCCAAACAGCAAAAGAAGGATGCGGACAAACCTGAACAGAAATTCAGTTTGTCGCTGTCAGTTCCGAGCTAGTACTACCAGATTGGGTCACCTCTTGTTCACTCCATTCATTCATTCAATCAATCGTATTTATTGAGTGCTTACTATGTGCAGAGCACTGTACTAAGCGCTTAGAATGTCCAGTTCGGCAACAGATAGAGACAATCCCTGCACAATGACGGGCTCACAGTCTAAACGGGGGGAGACAGCAAAGCAAATCAGAACAAAAGAAGACAACATCATCAAGATAAATAGAAGCATGGAGATATATACCTCATTAACAAAATAAATAGGGTAATAAATATATACAAACATGCAACACTTTATGTATGGAATAATTCTATATATGATGTGAGATTTCATTTTACCTTCTCAAAGGCAAAGTGTTCAAGAAAGAAGGTGGTAATAATAATAATAATAATAATAATGGCATTTGTTGTCTGTCAGGCACGGTACTAAGCACTGGGTTGGTTACAAGCAAATTGAATTGAACAACAGGCCCTGTCCCACATGGGGCTCACAGTCTCAATCCCTATTTTACAGATGAGTAACAGAGACCCAGAGAAGTCAAGTGACTTACCCAGGGTCACACAGGAGACAAGTAATGGAGTACCGGTAACTTTCTGACTCCCAGGCCCGACCTCTATCCACTAAGCCATGCTACTTAGCTCTGTTAAATTACTTAATGGTGGCGTGGATTCATGCAACTAAACTTTTCTGTAATGAATGAAGGGTGGGTTTAAGATTGCTCTAGGATGGGTTCGACCTGCTTAGTGGGCTAGTCGACCCAGCGGTACGTCAATCTCTGGTAATGTCCACATTATAGAGTGGCTAAGAAAGAATAGGTCAGAAATTTAGCTCACCAGAGGACCATCCCTAGTTAGCCTTAATTTTGTGGTGCATTAGATAGAAAACAGGTCCTGAATGGGACAGAACCAGTAACGCCGCAAACATCTGTCTTCACTGGCAAGCACTGCAGAACGGTCTTATCAGCCATACTTGAAGGCAGGGCTAGGATCTCCAAAATGAAGGGCTGGGTTGCTCTGCAGAATAGTGGCTGAGCGCTGGTTGGGGGTGGTGGGGCGGGGGGAGCCCCAGGGATCAGGGAATCCACCCTGCCTTGGTTCTCACCAGGGACTCAGCTATTAAGAGTGCAGGAGTGGGGGGTGGGTGCAGCCGCTATAGGAGGATGGTGTTTTTCATTTCAAAAAGCAACTTTTATTTCTCTGGCGGTAATAGTGATGAGGTTATTGGGGATTTTAAAAAACATTTATCTCTCACCCTTGGCCTAGTGGAAAGACCATTGGCCTGGGAGCCTGAGGACCTGGGTTCTAATTCTGGCCCCTCCGCTTGCCTGCTGTGTGACCTCAGGGGGCCTCAGTTTCTTCATCTGTAAAATGGGGAATCAGTACCTGCTCTCCCACCTAATTAGACTCTGAGCCCCATGAGGGACAGGAACAGTGTCCTACCTGATATCTTCTAGGTACCCTAGTGGTTTATGTAGTGCTTGGCACATAGTAAGTGCTTAACAAAAATTATCATCATCACCACCACCCTCTTTTAACCCACAGTTATTTGATCAGATTGCTAGTGTGATTTAAAGGATTCAATTATTAGTAATAGGGTTTTCATTGACAATTTTAAATGAGGTTTGCTTGCATGAATTTTCCAGATGCTGTATTATCCCAAATTCCTGAGAAGTCAACCCAGGTAACCTGGGTGAAATTCAGAAATGGTGTGCCCATTAACTCTGTGCCATTACTGGGGGAAAAACAAATGAGCCCTAGTCATTTTAAGGTCATGTGTATTCTCTGTTGGGTGGTTGTTTTTCTAAACCAACATGGAAGATTTTCGGTAAAGACTACACTTAAGCCAATTCCAAGGGGCTTATGATGTGGAGGGGAGGAAGTGATAGTTCTGTAATTATGATAGTTTGAGTTTGTTGGTCACTGTTGAGTAAACAACCTTTCCACACTTCCCCATGGTTAGCTTTCTGATCCTCATCAAAAGGAGCTTGGTTGCAACTGAAGGGTAGTAATTGTATCTGAGGTGTTGGTTGATCAGCGGGTGGTTACCCTTTCATCTTAAGTGGGAGAGGATGACACTGTCACTCTCCCAGTTCTTGCCAACCCCAAGTCATATTATTTATTTAGATTGCCCCCAGCTTTGTAGAGGCAGGGAGTAGGAAGTTTTGCAATCATGAGACCGGGCTAAATACTGAAGTTGTTTGGCTTCTTTCCAGAGCTCCAGGCCTTACATGAGATGGTTCAGCAGAAAGTTGTCACTTTATTGAGCGACCCAGAAAACATCGTGAAGCAGACACTAATGGAAAATGGAATAACACGTCTCTGTGTGTTTTTTGGACGGCAGAAGGCAAACGATGTACTGCTATCCCATATGATTACTTTTCTAAATGATAAAAATGACTGGCATCTCCGTGGAGCTTTTTTCGACAGCATAGTTGGTATGTTTTTGATTTCTACCTGGCCTTGAAATTCAATAATGTCTATATTGTAGATGGTGTTTATCAAGGAAATGTGATGTAATGCTAGTAGCCAAATGAAAAAGCTTTTGCTCTACTTAATATTTGCGGTTCTTATCATTAAACATAAGATATTTTGTCTCACTCTCGTGCACCCAAGGGCTTCTAAGTAATTACTATTACTAGAGAATTATTAATCGCTATTATTCCCAGCAGTGGTGTTTTGGGGAGTCCATCTTGCCTGGTAATATAGAATAGTAGCCTAGTGTGAAATGGCAGGAGGTTCCCGAGCCCAAGAGAGTATTAATGATTGAGACAGACAAACTATTAAGTTGTTTAATCACAAGGGACATCAAGGCTTTCCATCTGTGTTTTTCCTCGGGGTTCCAAAACGTGGTCATTAATGTGGTCGGGTTTCCATTTGAAACCAAGCCAGCTAAGCAGGACTGGAAGGAGTTGTGTATTTCCCATCAACTGCCTCCCTCTCCTTTCTGAGAAAACAGTGCAGAACAGAGTCTAACTCAGGCTAGGAGAAAAGTGGTTAGTCAGGGAAGACTTCTTGGAAGAAATATGACTTGGTAGGGCTTTAAAGAAGGGGAGAAGAGTAGGATATTTGATGTGAGGGGTGAGGGAATTCCAGGCCACAGAGGACATGAGCAAGGGGATGGTGATGAGAGAGAAGAGATCAGTAGTATTTATTGAGCACTAACCGTGTACAGAACACTGTACTAAGTGCTTAGGAAAGTACAACAGTTGATAGGCACGTTCCCTGCCCATAGCTAACTTACAGTTTAGAGACACATTGAGTAAGTTGATGTTAGAGGAGCTTAAGTGTGCAGGTTGGGTTGAATGAAGTAGGAGATCAGTGAGGTTAGGATGGGGAGAGCAGATGGAGTGCATTGAAGATGTGCGTAAGGAGCTGCTGTTCGATGCAGAGGTGGATGAGCAAATATTGGAGGTTTTTGAGGACTAGGGAGATGTAGAATGCAGAATTATTTCTTTATAAAAATCCAGGCAGCAGAATGAAGTTTCATTTTTTAAAGAAGGCTCATCCTTCTAAGTAACTTTTGTAAGAAGCCCTCTGTTTTTCCCCTCTTCTCATCGCTGCACCTCCTTCCATGCGATCCTTTGCATCTGGAACTTCACTCCCTATCCACGTTCAATTCAGCTCTCTCACATTTTAAATCAGTGGCATTTTTTTAGCTTACCATCTGCAGAGCACTGTACTGAGCACTTGGGGGTGTATAATACAACAGAGTGGGTAGCCATGTTCCCTGCCCAGAAGGAGCTCACAGTGTAGAGGGGAGGCAGACATTCAAATAAATTACAGATACATATATAAGAGCTCTGGGGCTGAGGCTGGGATAAACATCAAGTGCTTAAAGGATCAGATCCAAGTGTGTAGGTGTCTCAGAAAGGAGAGGGAGTAGGGGAGATGAGGGCTTAGTTGGGGAAGAGCTCTCGGGGGAGATGTGATTTTTAAACAGTCTTTGAGGATATTGGCAGCACGTCCTATATGAAGGGGGAGAGAGTCCCAAACTAGAGGGAGGACCTGGGCACTGGGGATAGAGGGGGGTGGGGAAGAATAAGGCATGGATTGAACCATGTTAACATCTATTTTGGCTTCCAACTTCATAGCTCTAGCACATTATTTACTCCCCTATATACAGACTGTAGATAGACTCTCCTCATTTCCAGATCCTGAAGACTGAAAGAGGATCAAACAGAAAAAAATGAAATCCTTCAGACTGCAAACCTGTCTTCATTCAATTGTATTTATTGAGCGCTTACTGTGTGCAGAGCACCGTACTCAGCGCTTGGTCTTCCCCTGCCTACTGCGGAGTATGGGTGGGTGCTCCGCTTTCTGGGGTCTCGGTTGTGTGACAAAGTTCATGAAAACGGTTAGTTCCCTCAGTAGGACTGTCACTAAAACCCCGGTTATGTCTTTTAGGTGTCGCTGCCTACGTTGGCTGGCAGAGCTCATCCATCCTGAAGCCTCTGTTGCAGCAGGGCCTTAGTGATGCTGAGGAATTTGTTATCTTCAAGGCTCTCAATGCCCTTACCTGCATGTGTCAGTTAGGGCTGTTGCAGAAACCCCATATCTATGAATTTGCCTGTGATATTGGTAAGTTCCTGTCTCAAAGCAGCTTGAAGTTAACAGAGGTTGGTAAGTTTCTGTAAAACCTTTTGGAACATAGAGTATCACATCAATTTCATTGCCCCGTCATGTGTCGTAACCGCGATTGCTAGTTAGAAAATTTCCCTTCTGGGGGTTTAGTTTCCTGATTGAATCAATGGTGTTTGTAAAGCGCCAGACTATTATTCCTAGCGGTTCATTTCATTATGAGCATTGAAGATGTACGTTCAAATCTTGGTTAAATGATAGAAATGAGAGTTTTCCTCTAGTAAATGTAAAGTTAAATCAATTTGTTGCATTTAATATGTGTGGTGTGTAGTCAGAGCTATCTTTTTTTTGCTTTCTGTGCCATTGGTATTAATTGGAAAGACACAATATGAAAGTTTCTGCTTGTGGTTCCCACGGCTACCTTCAGTTATCCCCCCATCTCCCTCCTACCGTTCCCCTCCAGACTCCTTGAGCGAGTTATCTGCACTGGCTTTCTCAAGCCCATCTCCTCCAATTTTCTCCTTGACCCCCTCCGATCTGGCTTCCGTCTCCTTCACTCCACAGAAATTGCCCTCTGAAAGGTCACAGATGATCTCCTTCTTGCCAAATCCAGTGGCCTTTACTTCATCCTAATCCTCCTCAACTTCTCAGCTGCCTTCGACCATCCCCTTTACTGGAGACGTTATCCAAAGTCGGCTTTACTGACACCGTCCTCCTGGTTCTCCTCCGATGTCTCTGGGAACGTTTCCACACTCCTCAGGAAACTCCAGTGGTTGTACATCCAGCTCCGCATCAAACAGAAAAACCTTACTTTAAAGCACTCGATCACCTTGCCCCTTCCTGTGTCACCTTGCTGCTCTTTTACAACCCAGCCCACACACTTCTCTCCTCTTTTGCCAACCTACTCACTGTACCGCAGTCTCATCTATCTCACCACCGACCTCTTGCCCACGACCTGCCTCTGGCTTGGGACGCCCTTCCTCTTCATATCCGACAGACAATTATTCTCCCCCTTCTTATAAACTCCCCCCAGTCTTATAGAAGGCACGTCTCCTCCAAGAGGATTTCCCCGACTAAGCCCTCATTTCCTCTTCTCCCCACTCCTTTCTACATCACCATAATTTGCTCCCTTTATTCACCCTTCCCTCGGCTGCATAGCATTTAGGTACCTCTCCGTAATTTATTTAAATTAATGTTGTTCTCCCCCTCTGGACTGTAAGATCATTGTGGCCAGGGAATGTGTCTAGCAATTCTGTTATATTATGCTCTTCCAAGCGCTTAGTACTCAGTGTGACTGACTGATTGATGGCGGTATTTTTCTGTCATTAAACGGTTATGTTCTTGATCCCCGAAGTACTGAGACATTTTCTTTTAGCTCCTTTATTGTAATAAAAAAGCGATGGAACTTAAACTTAATTGGCAAATTTTTTAATCTTGTAAAATCAATCAGTGGCATTTATTGAGCACTGTACTTACGGTGTACAGAGCACTGTACTTAACATTTGGGAAAGAAGGTTGGTAGAACGATCCCTGCCCACAAGAAGCTTACACTCTACACGGGGAGATAGATATCAATATAAATGAAATGGAGTGTTGAAACATTTTTGGCCTTACAGATTACAATTCGTTTATTAAAAGAGTAATATGAGATACCAATTGGCCTTATGCCTAGGGTAAAGTGGGAAAATGTTCTCTTTCAATTTTCCAAGAAAAATTACAAAAGCCAAAATCAGCAACACTACTTAAAGGAGTGAGTTTCCATTCGTTAATTTCCCTGGTGAGGGGAGATGATGATATTGTAACTTTTATATCATTGCCGTGGTTGATCATGGGGAACTAAGGTCACTGGGATTAAAATCTCACAAGGTTTCTATCCCAAATCGTGAACTGCCACTTAAAACAAATTGTCTGCCAGTATGAGATATGGATAGTGGTATTATAAACTCAGTTCCAAATTGCGATGGGGTTGAGGAGAAAGAAACAGCAGCAGTGGTTTTTACCCTGACCAAAATATTATACTTTTCATAATGATTCACAATAATCCAGTGTAAAGATAATATCGCAGAAACCTCATGAAAGTGCTTCACTTTGGGTAGAACTAGTTGTATCTTTCTATCAATCATTCATGCTCATTGAGCACTTATTGTATGCAGAGCACTGTACTAAGTGCTTGGTTTCCCAAGAGTGCAGTATAACAGAGTTGGTAGACACATTCCCTGCCCACCGTGACCTTGTAACTTATACAGCACAGAATAATCAACTAATTCTAGAGCAGAGTGTCACTGAATAATGTTTTTTTCCATCTGGAGAATGACCGCACAGTGGGATGTCATCCTCATCCCTGGATCCTGAGCTCAATATTTGTCTGGAAGCTGTCATTTCTGGGACCATCACACTGCTCTTGGCTTTAACTGAGGATGGGTGTTGAAGGGAAACAGAGATGGTCAAGTAGGGGAGAAATTGTTTCCTTAATTACAGGGACCTTGGTAGTTTTCATAGTTACACTGTTGCAGTTGCTTCGGAGAGGGGAAGAGATCATGTCTAGATCAGAACCAGCTTGGCTTTCTAATGTTTGAGCAAGGAAGATTTTTGCTTCTGTTAGTCTGTTGCTGCTGTTGAATTGATGATCCAGTTTATTTTTCTCCATTCTAATGCCATTTAAAAAATCTCTAAAGTAAGTGAACCAAATTTTATGAATAATTAAGTGCATATAAGTACAAAATATTTTGGCAGGGATGGTTAAAAAAAATACTGTTGACTCAAGCTGTAAATGATTCTGTGGGACTGCTCCTGGGACCGAGTTATCTTCATGGGAACAGGACTGGTGAAAAGTTTGCTTGGGGAAAGATTTTCTTTAAACTGATTTCGAAACATTATTATTATTTCTTAATGTTTTCCATTTCAGCACCCTTTCTATGCCATCCCAATCTTTGGATACGCTACGGTGCGGTAGGATTCATCACAGTGGTAGCTCAACATCTAAATATTGCCGACGTCTACTGCAAACTAATGCCCTTTCTTCATCCTTTTATAACTCAGCCAATAATACAGGTAAATATTGCACCCCTGTAGCCCTCATGGTAGTAGTGATACTATTTATTAAGCACTTAGTAGGTGCAAAGCATTGTACTAACTGCTGGGAAGGGGGACCAAATGAGATCTAGACATGGCCCCTGGTCTTCACCTGGCTCTCCGTCTAAGAATAAAGGAGGCAGGGGGATGGGGGCTGGCCCCAAAAGATAAAAGCAAAATATCAAAGACAAACAGAAACTGAGCAACAGGATTTCAGACACTTCTTGGCTCAGACCAACAGTCACAGAAGTTACAGCTGCAGCTACAGCAGTGACCGTCTCAGCAGGCTAAATGGTGAGATGGCTTCACGCCGTCGCTGTTTCAGGCATGTCCAGACTGGCACGGGGTGGCACAGGAATGGGGCAGCCTCTTTTCCTTTGTGTTTGGGCCCCAGAGGTCGAGTGCAGAGGGTGTGGTGGAGGACTCGCGCTGTTGGATATGGAACCATTCAGCGGGTTCAGACATGTGCAAGCCCACTGTGGGCAGGGATTGTCTCTCTCTATTGCTGTATTGTACTTTTCAAGCGCTTAGTACAGTGCTCTGCACACAGTAAGTGTTCAATAAATATGATGGAATGAATGAATGTGTTTGTTTTGGCAAAAGTGAGTTGTTTAGATTATGCTGAAGTTCATTTGGGTCACAACCTTCTCACAGCAAGATTAAAGGGAGATACCCTGGTTTGAGAGACCAGAGGAGCCTGATGGTGAATACAGCATCGTAAAAGCCTAGATATTTAGCAAATCACATTACAGAGTATGGTGTTCTCCCTCCCAATTCATTTTTCGATGAGTTATATTACCTTCAGCCAGGATTTTGTGATATAACAAAGTGTCCATTGTGAGAGGGAGAAAATAATAACTGCACAGTAATTCTGTGTTATCTGCAATGGGATTGGTTGGAGAAACCCCAGCAAATGAGATGAAACCACAAAATGCCATCTGCCATTTATATTCATTCATTGTAAAAGCATAGATATTTAACAAATCAGATTACAGAGTATGGTGTTCTCCCTCCCAATTCATATTTTGATGCACTATATTACCTTGAGCCAATATTTTAATGATATAAGAAAATGTCCAGTGTGAGATGGAGAAAAAAATAACTGCACAGTAATTCTGCGGTATCTGCAGCGGATTGGTTAGAGAAACCCCACCCAGTGAGGTGAAATCACAAAACACAATCTGCCCACACCCAGTGGCAAAGTTTATTCAGTGTCTCAAGCCTCTCTGGGCTTCCTGGCTGGTGGGAATGGCTAACCAACCACTGAAGAGGCAGGGCTGTGGGTGCTGGGCAACTAGAGAGACAGCAGGGCTTTTGCAGGGAGCAGAGCCCACCACCCCCACAAATACAGGTGTACCCAGCTGTGAGCAAGGAAACCACACAACAAAAATCCACAAATGCTAACAACTACTGATGGTATATTCATTTAGTTTTCAGGGCGAGAGACATAGTTGGCTCTGGCAGAAATCTGCATTTCCATCGAGTTAGGAAAGCAGTCTCAATAATGGTTTACATTTGGACTGCTGATTCTGTTGTTTTGGGCACAGAATTAATGATTTTATCACTTAGTAATTTTAGGGCCTTATTTTATGTACGAGAGACGTTGCTCACCTGTTCCAGCATTTGAGAATTGAATCCTGTCTTTGAGAAAGACAGCCCAAATGATCAAGCATAAAAATGGCTTTCAGAGATTAAGGGGCACTGCCAATGAACCCAAGATGTATCATTCACACCATTTGAAGCCCTGGCGCCCGTTAGCTTAAGAAAGGCTTCCTCCCTTTTTCTCTTCTACCCCTAATCTTTATGGCATTAGAATGAAACTGTGGTTGGATATTCTTGGGAAACAAATATTCTCAAACAGTCTCGGGTGCCCCAGCTGACTGACTGATTCCTAGGCAATACTGTACTTCTGTTAGAACACTTTCTTCTTTGATGTGTATGCAAGGTTAAGGACTGCACAACGTGATTAGAATGTTTTTTTTGCGAAGAACGGCAAACGGAAAGGATGTTTGCGACAATCTTCTTTTGAACTTAAATTTCTGGAGAATTCCACGTTCAAATTTGCTGTGCTCCCCTAGATCACATTCTTCATGTCCTCTTTACTTATTGAACCTTTCTCTTTTTGATATATGCATCCAAGGCAATGTAGTGGAGAAGTAAGTTTAGGAAATTAGACTTGGAATAGCATCATTTGTAATTTTCTTTGATGTCAGTTTAATGTAGGAATAAATCAGTGGCATACATGATTTATTAGTGAAGTTGACACAACTGGTCTCTCTTTCCCAAAACCCCCCTTTTTGTATTTATGTTGCAGTGTCAGGAAGCAAGTGAGCACAGAATAAAGAGAAGAGAACATTTGTAAGCCTTTGCAGTTACTGTACTGGGCTCCTCAAAGAACCTTTCTTTATATAATTTAGCTCTACTAATGAACCCATCAGAGAAAGGCTGAGGGCTCTGAGAGGCATTCACATCACCAGATCCAGGCTGGAGGGCAGAGCTGCCCACAGTTTTTACTGGTCATGTCAAGTCAGAATCTTCTTGGCTCTGGAAAGTTTGAGCAATGGATGTTTTTGAAACTTGGCAAGTCATCTTGACATTTTGGTCAGTTTTACCAATTTATATAGCAGAGATAATTTAGAGATTTCTTAGCCGAGATATTCCTTAGTAGAGCTCCAGATTCCAACTGACAAATAAACCTTGCAGTGAGGATACCGGTTTTACACCCAGTGAATTCAGCTGCTATCTCTTAAAAGGAACGACTATTTCTCCCTTAGGTGTTAAGGGGCTGGCTAATGTTTCCACTGAGTGATAATGGGCCCCTAAATATCAATTGCCAGCCAAGGCCTTTTGAGACATGAAAATACCCGGCAAACCCAGAAGTGTTTTATTTTCACTGGACTAGTCAAATTCCTATTTCTGGGTGCTGCCTGCCATTCTTTACTTCTCATCTTTCTTCTTCCAATTGCAGATTGATAAGGAAATTGTTCTACTGAGTGTTCTTAAGGAGCCAGTAACCCGCTCCATATTTGATTATGCCTTGAGGTCCAAAGACATCGCCAGTCTTTTCAGACACCTTCAGATGCGTCAGAAGAAACGCATTGGAACCGTTTCTGACTGCCCTCCTCCAGAGGATCCTGCCATTGCACAGTTGCTCAAGAAATTGCTCTCACAGGTTTGCTCACTTTAGAAAATCTTTTGTCTAAATATAAACTCAGTTTCAAAAGTTTTAAACTGTTGACCTTTGCAAAATGGTTTTGAGGGGTGGAATTGCAATGACTGAAGGTATCTGGAAGACACCGTTTCCATCTATGTGAAAGATTTTTCAGTATCTGGGGAGACACCCGAATATTTCGTTTGCAAATGACCCACCGAACATGATTCAGGAAGCAGCTAGCTGGCCTTTGGGAAGAGCAAATCAGTAAGACCACATGATTTTCATCTTTGACAGTAATAGACTGTGTAAGCAAATGGGGAAACAAAAGAAAGGCATTTATTCTGGACTTGTAAAGGGCTCTGATTATATTCCTTGGAACCCTTCCATCTGTAGGTTAGGAAAATCAATCAGTCAATCAGTGGTACATTTTGTGGTCAGAGCCATGTACTAAGTGCTTGGAAGCATCCAGTACAGTAGAGTCAGTAGACAAGATCCCATCCCACAAGGAGCTTACAGTCTAGAGTGCGAAACAGACATCAAAATACCTTAACAGGTAGGAGAAGTGGCGGTGTGTAAGGATATGTGTACCTAAGTGCTGTTTGGCTAGGAGTGGGGTGAGGCTCCTCTGCTTAGGGCGTACAGATCCAAGTGCAGGGAGAAGACGGTATAGAGCGACCCTGGCACCTTTTCGTGTGACTGAGTTATGTTGGCAAGGGGAAATGGGAGAAGTGGATGCTGTGGTTCTGACTGGATGCCAGGGTGTCCCTCCTAATTCCTCTACCCCAGTGGAAGTGCACGTAGTCAGGGAGAAGGGACAAGTGGCAGAGGCCTATGTATGGTATTGTGGACGGGGAACTATGTCCACCCACCCTGTTGCGTTGTCCTCTCCAAAGTGCTTAATACAGGGCTCTCTACCCAGTCAGCGCTCAATAAACACAATGATTGATGTACCTGAGGTGGTTGGTGCCGGAATGGCAAACACTTCCGAAGACAAAGACAATTGCCTGGGAGGGCTGCGTAAAAAGTGGTTACTAGTAGCTCTGGGCCAATCTGGAAGGGTATCCGGTAGGGCTCTCGGGGTCATTCTTGATTAACATCTTGCCCGGTAACCTCAGTGAGAGAACTGAGGTCTTTTTCACTTAGGTTACTGCTGATACTAGGTTAGAGAAGCAGCGTGACTCAGTGGAAAGAACACGGGCTTAGGAGTCAGAGGTCATTAGTTCTAATCCCGGCTCTGCCACCTGTCAGCTGTGTGACTTGGGGCAAGTCACTTGACTTCTCGGTGCCTCGGTTACCTCATCTGTAAAATGGGGATGAAGACTGTGAGCCTCAAGTGGGACAACCTGATGACCCTGTATCTACCCCAGTGCTTAGAACAGTGCTCAGCACATAGTAAATGCTTAATAAATACCAACATTATTATTATAAAGGGAACTTAACACTGGAAGGTGAGCGAGAATTCAAAGTGTTTTTGGTAGATATGGCGAAAAGTCTTTGTAACAGAAAAATCTCTGGTGGGGATAAGGTAGTAAGTGTGAGGGATAAAATCTAAACAGGTAGATAAAGACTGTCTAGGCACTAGTAGAGAAGAACTTGAATCCTAGACAGCAATGTAGTAATGGTAAATAATAGTATTCAGTGAGTACGCACCGAATGCCCAGCACAGTAGTAAGTGCTTGGGACTCCACTGATGCAGTGTAGCACTGATGTTGCCAAATTCAGGTGACACTCCGACGGTTGAGACGTCCGGGAAATAATTCTTCCACCGTACCCAGCCTTGGCCTGCCACCCATTTTGGTCTCGGCATTTTTAGTGATTTGGAAAAACTGGAGAGGGTCTAGAGAAGAGCAGTAAAATTGATTCAACATGTGGAAGACCGGCTTTGTGAAGAAAGCTTAAATGAATGAGCATTATTTAGCTTGTGCTGCTATCGGTGAGAAAGCTGAAAGGTAACTTGAATATTGTCCTCAGGGATATTAAGTATTTTGCTTACCAGTTGTTCATCACCACAAAAGGGAGAACAAAAAATAGTGGACTTAAAACAATAGAGTATTGTTATTAGTTTTGCCGTCTTGATTTACAGTGTTCTGCAAATGTGCTGAATATTCTTTGGTAATTAAATATCTCACCTTGGGAATTGAGAAGAATTACTGTAAAACTTGTCTCAACCCTACTTGTGGTATTGGAAAATTCTGTGTAATGAAAACCCATGTTATAGGAATCATTGAATCAATGCAGTTAGGGAGTTAAGTGCTCAAGGTCTTGATTTGATAAAGAAATGAGTATTTAAAGAACAGTACCTATTTAAAGTAGGTGATAATTTATTCATATCTCTGTGATTTTGTGTGCCTTTTTTCTGCTTTTATGTAGGTTTTTTGGTGGGCGTATTCTGGGGCAGGGGTGTGCCCTTTGCTTTTGTGCCCATGATTAGACACAGTGTTTGTGGGAGAGAGAGCGGGCATTTGTGCAGCTGTGAGTTTAGTCTTGCCTTCTGGTTTAACTCATTACTTAGAGGTAGTCTTTAAATTTGAGTGGGGAAAAAGGAAAAATTGTTTTCCTTACTGCCTCTTTTGATGATGGTGATGATGGCATTTGTTAAGCGCTTACTATGTGCTAAGCACTGTTCTAAGCGCTGGGAGGGATACAGGGTGATCAAGTTGCCCCATGTGGGGCTCACGGTCTTCATCCCCATTTTACAGATGAGGTAACTGAGGCACAGAGAAGTGAAGTGACTTGCCCAGAGTATATCTGACAAGTGGTGGAGCTGGGATTAGAACCCATGACCTCTGACTCCCAAGCCCGGACTCTTTGCACTGAGCCATGCTGCTTCCAATTTTGGGTCTGCCTGCCAGGACAATGCCTAATTAACTGAAACTTTTATAAATGACATATGAGGAAACATTACTTAAATTCAAACTCACCTTCCTTTGGAGGACTGTAGGCAAATAGAGGGTTACCTTGAAACTGGTGAGATGAAATAGGGGACGCTGAGCCTTAGGGCCATAATTAATACTGAGGTAAGGCTGCACACTCTTGCTTTATTTTGTAGACTTGGAGATACTTTTGAAAAAAGCCCTCAGTCTCTACTTTATCGGCTACTTGAAAAGCTTGAAGTAAAATCATTTCTTATGTATTTCCCTAAATGAAGGACATCTTTGATAAGTATTTTGGGGTTAAGATCACCCTCATACGTTGCTGCACACATGGGATACTTTTGAAAGAAAGCCCGGCTAGGTGTAGCAGGTAGAGGCAACATCGTCTCAAAATTAATGATGTCGCTAAAGATTGGAGAACTATAAGTGGGTCTTTGTTCTTAAATTCAAGGGAGTCCTATCCACATGCTCTGCTAAAATAGAGTAAGAAACCTCTGTGTTTGGTTGAAGACATGTTGAATAAATAGACCTTATTCAAGATTCTTCATGTTGGAGGGCTCGAGTGGAAACTTGGGTCGGGAGGGTGGGGGCCAGTGAGGACTGGGAGCGTCAGGGCTTGTGATTTCTGCAGGGCAACCGTTCAAGCGTAATTATCGACTGCTTACTGTGTGCAAAGCACAGTACTGAGCACTTGAAAAAGTACAACACAACAATAAACAAACACATTTCCGGCCCACGAGTCTTCAGCTTTAAATTTATGACCACGAATCCTCATCTACATAAGCTACTTCAGACACACTATACGCCAACTCTTATTTTTGTGCATTTTAAGTGGCAACTTAAGAAAACTTGTTTCAAAAGTTTTTTGTGGTTTTTAATTTGTAAAAATCCAGGCTAAAGATCTGTTTTCAAACCTCTTGTACAGGGTTTCATTTCATATTTTTCCCAGCAAGACTTCACAAGCATTTTGCCTGATCGTGTTTAAGCTTCACACACTTTTCCATTGCCAGTTGGATAATTATTGCTGTTTCACCAGACACACAACACATGTGCTCATAGTATCAAGCTGAGAACATGCCTCTGCAGAATTCAGTAAAGGGGAGAAGTCAACTCAGTTTTTCTAAAGAAGTTGGCCAGTTGGCCAGCCGAGATTTTCATCTAATTGTTCAGAAGAAAAGCCATCAGGCAGGATTTTGTTAAGAACGGAGGCAAATCTGGGTTTGTTCCATTTTCTTTCTTAGGGAAAATGACAATTAATGTTTAAACTGCCACCATTTCTACAAGATAGAAACATCACAATCTCTGGAGCACTGTTAACGTGAAAGGCAGCCTCTTCTCTTCCTTTTTCATGGGCGAAGAATGTTAAAAGCAGGGTGATAAGTAGAAATTGCACATATTAAAGAGTTTTTTTTTCTCTTAACTTGGTATATCAATAGTAACCTTTTTCCCTCCCTGACCATCGTCTTCAACCGATCACTCTCCAGCGGCTCTTTCCCCACCACTTTCCAACAGCCCGTGTATCCCTTACCCTTAAAAAACAAAGCAAAACTAAAAACAAATAAAAAAGCCTTCGTTTGATTGTACTGCACCCTCCATTTATTGCCACACTGCTCTCCTACCATTCTTTTCTAAACTTCACATAGGAAGACCTTAATAAATTCCATTATTATTATTATTATTATTATTACACCTGCAGCCTCCACCTCCTCTCCTCAATACCCTACATCAGGCTTCTGCCCCCTCCACTCCAAGGAAGCAACCCTATCTAAAGTTACCAATGGTCACCTTGCCAAATCCAGCGATCTCTATTAGACCACTTGGCTGCCTTGGACACCGTGGATCACCTCTTTTTCCCGGAACCCTGTAACCGTGGCTTCATTGATACTCCTCTCCAGTTTCTCCTCCTAGCTCTATCTGGCTGCTCCTTTTCTGTGGTGCTTGTTAAGTGCTTACTACGTGCCAGGCACTGTACTAAGTAATGCGGTTGATACAGTCTAACGAGGTTGGACCCACAGTCCATGTCCCCTATGGGGGTCACAGTCATAATCCCCATTTTCTAAACAAGGTAACTGAGATACAGAGAAGATAAGTGACTTGCCCAAGGTCACACAGCACTCAAAAGTTGTGGAGTTGGTATTGAACCCTGGTGCCTCTGACTACCGGTCCCTTGCTGTATCCGTTAGACCACCCTGCTTTCCAGTCTCTTTGGCTGGCTCCTCCTCTACCCTCTGACCCCCTAACTGTGGGAGTGCCACCTACCTCACTTCTGGCTTCCTTTCTATTTTCCATTTACACCCACTCCACTGGAGAAATTCGCACCCAGAGCTTCAACTGCCATCTCTTCATGGTTGACTCACAAATCTATCTCTCCAGCCCCTGCTGTCCTGCATTTCATCCTCCTTTCAGGACGTCTCTACTTGGATGTCTCACTGATACCTGAAACTTAACGTGTCTAAAACAGAATGCCTCATCTTCCCACCTTAACCCTCTCTCCCCTCTGTGATTCATATCACTGTAGATAACACCAATCAATCATATTTAATGAGCAATTACTGTTCTGCAGAGATGTACCAAGTGCTTGGGAGAGTACAATTTAACAGACTTAGACTCATTCCCTGTGTACTGGGGGTTTACAATTTACGCCGTCGTGCTCCTTGTCTCACAAGCCCATAATCTCTGCATTATCCTTAACTCATCTCACTCACATCTCAGTCCACATATTCTTCCCGACCCCAAATCCTGTCAGTCCTACCTCCACAGCATCTCTAGAATCTTCCCTTTCCTCTCCATCCAAACTTATTCTGTCTCCACTACTACATCAGCCTCCTCGCTGATTTTCCTGGCTCCGGCCTCTCCCCTCTCCAGTCTTAATCCTCATTTTACAGATGAGGTAACTGACGCACCAAGAAGTTAAGTGACTTGCCCAGAGTCACATAGCCGACAAGTAGAGGAGCGGGGATTAGAACCCCGGTCCTATCTTAGGCTCAATAGGCAGAGCAGTGGGGTGTTAAATCTCATCCACTCATTCTTTGAAAGTTTGTGACGGGAGGAGATATCACTTTTCTCCAACTGTGCATTACGTCATGGGACTTTCTGTAAGGCTTTGTTTGGTAGGAGCAGTGTGGCGTTAAGGGGGAATGCTGAGACTTAGAATCAGTGGGAGTTTATTTTCCCAGCATCGCTTTTAACTTGGGGTGATTCCCTCCCTCGCTGTTGGTCGTCCGGGCTCTTTACAGAAGAGGTAATGAGTACTTTCCCGGTAGATGAGAGGGGCTCATGATAAATGCTTTGAATTCATTGGGTAAAAGTGCTAAATAAGTACGAGTACAAGGAGCGGCCGTTACAAGCGCTTCATACGTAAATAATACCGTGACTGCTACTGCGTCTTTTAATCTTATTTTTTAAATGATATCTGGAAGTCCTGACTTCCTGCTGTATCTGAAAATGTGGCCTGCTTAATGAAGAGCAGAATTTACTGCCACCATAGAATCGCTTACCTTGACCTTGACTATGGTGATCCCTGAGTAGAAAAGGAGGAGAGAAGAATGTCACTTCAATATAAAATAAAAAGTAGTCTCATGTTAATGTTAGAGCGTGATTTATTCACGGGACATCAGATGAAGATCCCCTAGGGATGCATTTGTGTCTTTCTACAGTTAGATTCAATGTATTCATTCCTGACCTAGTAACTTTGGTCACCCTTTATAAGCAGTAGTAATTGAATTTGTCTTGTGTTTACTCTTTGCCCTGTTACCCAGATGTGGGCTCAGAACCTGAATTACTTTAAAAGAATGGACCTTTTCCTTCGGTGGTCTCAGAGACCAAACTTTAGTCCCGCTGGAAGGATTCAGAGTTGTTGGAATGAAGTATGGGTTTTTTTGGGTGGGTTGTTTTTTTTTTAATAATGGCATTTGTTAAGCGCTTACTATGTGCCAGACACTGTACTAAGTGCTGGGGTAGATACAAGCTAATCAGGTTGGACACAGTCCATATCCCACATGGGGCTCCCATTCATAATCCCCATTTTACAGAGGAGGTAACTGAGGCAAAGAGTAGTTCGGTGACCTGTCCAGAGTCACACAGCAGACAAGTAACGGAACCGGGATTAGAAACCATGTCTTTCTAACTCCCAGGCCCGTGTTTTATCCACTGGGCCATGCTGCTTCGGGTTTTATGCCATTCAACAGAATGCATAGATATCTATGTATGTCTTTGTATTTTCAGTTCTTCCTGGCATAAATGAATTGCCCTACATTTAGTTCAGAAGCCCACTGGGTGGGAACTAAGTTTCTCTTTGGGGCAGTATCCTGCATATGTTTCACATTCAAATGCTAATTGATGATTTCCTTTTCTTTGCTACTGTCCTCTTTGCTACCCTAATATCTGTAAACTAGACTAATTTTTTGTATTACTCCTTTCATTTCTGCTGTCTCTTGTGTACAGATGGCCCCAATCCAGATTCTTTATTCCTAACCACGCACGTTCTATCCTGACCGGCATTTCTTACTCTTCTCAGACCATCTCCTAAAATCTAAATGGTCTAAAACCGCTTAGTTCTCATCCTTTCTTCTTCTCACCTCTTCTCAACTTCTGTGTCTGTCTACAGCATCTGTGTCTTCTCAGTTCTCCGTAATCTGGGAATCATCTCTGATTCCCTTTTCTGTTTCTCCCTCCACATGCAGGCCGTGACTGGGATTTGCCATTTCTAGGATTATTCCTGCTATTCATCTCTTCCTCTCCATTCACTCAGCTGCAGGTCTGCTTAGTTCTTCATTACCCCACCTGGTTACTTGACATAGTTATTGTTATTATTATTGTTAATTGCCAGCTCCCCTGCCTGAGTCTCTTCCCCACTCCAGATCCATTCAAAGTTAAGCACCATGAGTCTTCTTTGTCAAGCAGTGTCTGATGTCTGTGGCCTTCTCAGAAACCAGAAGTGGTTCCCAGTTACCTTTAAAAAACTCCAAACATGGGCCCCCTCTTAACTTCTTGCCCCCCCCAACCCCACCGTCATCTCTCTCTTATGGATCTGTTCTCCTCGTACGCTTCAACCCAAGCCAGTTTAATTATTCTCATGCACATTCCATCTGCCTCCTTGCCGTCGTATATATCATTCTCCCCAAAGGGGCTGCTTTCTCACCTTGCCCTCCCCAACCTCACCTTTAAAAGTTTTTCTGAACTTACCCTCTCCAGATCAGCTCTTCCTGCTTCTAGACCTGCCCATTTTTTCAACAGCCCCTTAGCATTTGTTTTTTATTCTGCCTGATTGCCTCTTGGAATGCTGGTTTTCAAGGAAACATTAAGTAACGGGCATTTATATTTGGTTGTAGGGAATGACAGAGGAGGAGGAAGACAAGCTGTTAGCTTTGAAAGACTTCATGATGAAATCCAATAAAGCGAAGGCCAATATTGTGGACCAGAGCCACCTTCACGATACTCAAAAAGGTGTGATCGACTTGGCCACTCTAGGCCTAACCGGAAGACAAGTTGACCTTGTTAAAACCAAGCAAGAGCCCGACGACAAAAGGGGTTGGTACAGTCTCGCTTATTTTGGCTTACTGTTATTCATGGTTGGTTAAGAGAACATCTTTCGTCTGTAGACTGAGCTCATCCCTAGACTGAGCTCATTAGGGGCAGGGACTGTGTCATTGTTGTACTCTCCCAAGCGCTTAGTACAGTGCTTTGCACACGGTAAGTGCTCAGTAAATGCGATCAATTGATTTGCAACCCATCAAGGTTTTAAAAAAACACCATTTGACCTAACCACAAATATAGGGCTTTTTAACACAGTAAGATATTAGTTGTTTGCCTGCTGTGTAGGCACTGTGGGTTTTTTCATCTGAAAGCAATCAAATTTGAATCCAGGAACCCCACCCGAGGTCCACAAATGGCCTCTGGAAAACGTTTTCTGTTTCTGCCCTAGTGGGTAAATGTCCAACAGGTACAGTCAGATACTTTAGTTATCACTCCCAGGAGAAAAACACAAGAGTAGGGTTACTGTTCTTTAGTCCGTAAATATTCTATCTCCAGAAAAGGTTACCGATTGTATCGTGGGCATAGTGGGTCAGGACGTGGGCATAGTGGGTCAGGACGTGGGCATAGTGGGTCAGGACCAGGATTTTCTGAGAGTCATACAGTGGTATTTATTGAGCACTTACTCCGTGCAGAGCCCTGTACTAAGCGCTTGGAAGAGTCCAGTATAACAGAGTTGGTAGACACGTTCCCTGCCCACAGTGAACTTAAAGTGTAGAATGGGAGGCAGATGTGAATTTTTAAACATATAAATGCATTTATAAGTTCAGTGAGACCAGATCCCGGAGAACTGGCCTGGGTTAGCCCAGAGCTGACACCTGGCAAGTTTGGACTAGGTTTTTGCAGGACCCTCCTTCTCCTGCTGTTAGTCCACTGCCAGCTAGATAGAAAAGGGGAGAAAATAAATATGTATTTGCCTGCTGCAGGAGCCTGGTCCTCAGCGGATGTTAGCACTAGAGACATTTTAGCAGTTACACCTTCCTTGGCCCCCGAGGAGCTCATAGTTGTGACTAGATGTGTTGCAGTAGTTTCCTCTTGTCCATGTCCATTTCTGTAGAGAAGTGGAGGAAGTTCCTGAATGTAGCAGTCATAGGGTTAAGTGTAAAGTTCAATCAGACTCTGAGTCAGTCCCAGATCATTTAAAATGTCTAATTCAAAGCAGTTGTTACTCCCCAATAGATCTGGGAGCTCTGCTGTTCTTGAACTGCAATGTTGGATAATCTGGTTCCAGTTCATTCAGAATCCAATCTTTCTCGTTGCTTGGATCTTTATTACTGAGATTTTTATTGTTTAGTGACTTACATGCCAAAAAACCATGTGTGTCTGTAATAAAGACGCCGTAGCCAAGAACTTTTTCCATTTTGGAATGCGGTGCCACAGAGATAAATGCAGTCAAGTGATTTCAAATTGCGTATTTTATCATTTTAACCCTCACTTTGACACCATTCAGTTACGTTCATATTTCCGGTCGTAGCTAGAAAACACGTAAAGCAAGATTCAAATGTGAATGAAGAATGGAAGAGTATGTTTGGGTCATTGGAACCAGCTACCATTGCTCAGCCACTACCAAAAGGCCATGGACCAACTAGTGATCAAGAAGCAATTCAGACAGGGAAATCTTTTCGTTCCGAGTCGTCGGTTGGCGTGGGCATTCCTCTGTCGTCATCTCCTCAGGTAGCCGGGCATTCATTCATTCAGTCGTATTTATCGAGTGCTTCCTTTGTGCAGAGCACTGTACTAAGCGCTTGGACAGTACAGTTCGGCAACCGGTAGAGACCATCTCTGTGTTTTTTGTAGCGTTACGGGGGATTCTTAGTTCTGCCGATTTGGTGTTGAGGTTAGTTTTAGAACTCTATAACCCCCTTCCTCTACCCCAGGCTTATATAGCAGTTTTAAGAGCGCATGTCTGGGAGATCTGTAGTAAAAAAAAAAGACAAAATACTCATTATTGCTAGGCTGTTGGAACTTATTAAAACTTGGTGAAAAGTAGCTTTGTAGAGAAATCACCGTGTGTCAGAAGAGGAACTGAGAGGAAAGTCCGAGAAGCAGTCAGAAGCCATGATGGGGGAGCACGGCACCCCCCCCCCCGCACTTCCAACCCTGACGGAACACCTGGGGAGGGGACTTGTTTTAGGGGGATCTGAGGAGTTGAGAGGAGGAGGAGGAGGAGGAGGAGGAAGTTATGATATGTTACCTGTGCGATTTTTCAGGCCACTGAAATAGCAGCTGTCCAGGCTCGGAAACCTCAGATCCAAGTTTTGAGCAGTACCATTTTGCCATCCAGCTACCAAATCCGCATCACAACTTGTAAAACTGAACTTCAGCAGCTAGTGCAACAGAAGCGCGAGCAGTGCAACGCCGAGCGGATAGCCAAGCAGATGATGGAGAATGCAGAATGGGAGAGCAAGCCACCCCCGCCGGGTAAAGACCACACAGTTATTTCGGTCGACCGTCTTTCTACCGAAGGACAAGCTTGGGGGAAGTTGTTTATAGACAGTCAATTCCTTTACCACCTTTTTTTGCCTCTTGCGAAAGCTAAAAAGGGAATTGATTTGTTTCAGACTAGAAATGAATCTCTGCTGCCATTTTCCTTTAGTTTAAAGGTAGCTAGAGAACATTAGCGTTTTCCCAGCTCTGCAATGGCTGGTACCTCCTCTCCCCTCCTCCTCTTCATCTAATACCGTGGGTGGGTGTGAGCAACGGGAAAGAGACCAGCCAAGAAATGACAGCCTTTGGAGAGCAGTGACACAGTTTTAACTGGAAAACTGTCACGGTGCTCACTTGAGGCCTCCTGTCTATTTCCCATCTGTGGAGGCAGCCCATGGGGAAAACTTGCGGGAGACACTGGTTTCAAACACCCAGCTCTTGATTTTATGTTAGCAGAGCACATCTCCCACTTGTATTGCTTCAAAACGACCCAGCACTCCTGGCTCTCTCAAGCTGCTCTGGGATGGTTGTCATGCTGGGCACGTGTTCAGGTTTTTTTTCTTTCAAATTAGGAATAATTTCCTCCAGACTCTGCTCTGGGTCAGTACCTTTTAAAGCGTTATCTGTGACTTTGTTTCCTTCCTTCTTAGACTGTCCTGTTTTTTATTTAGTACTGTAAGGAAAGCAGTCAAATTTTATAATTTAAGAAGTGGGTCTCTGCCAATGTAATGATTTTTTTTTTACCCCTCAATGCCTTTATAATGGGTATGTAAACGATTTTTCTCCAGAGGGGAAAATGTTGGTCTACCCTGGCACCTTGATTTGTGTTGATGACAGACTTTCTTGCTCGCCTTCAAATCCAGTGCATTCACCTCAACGCACACAGCTTAGCTATTCTTTCCAGAAGTCTAACCAAGAACCTCAGGGAAATCAAAAAAAAGATTTATTCTTTATTCCTAGCTTAAGCAGCTCAGCCAGCACTGGCGATTGTCCATATTTTTTCCTCTGTTTCTTAGTGAGAAATGATGTATTTCTCAAAACATTGGCGTTTCCATATGACTATCTAAAATGTGTGCTTTGGTTTTAGTACGAGTAACAGGCTGTCAGTGTTAATATCTCAGGGTTATGTAGCCAAAGGTAGGCATGTCAAATCAGTGATATCTTACTGATACTCAGGTACTGAGTTTGTAGGACATCATTTGAAGAATTGAATGAAGGGTTGAGCTATTCTGTAAGGCAAGAAGTGATTTGGACAAAGGGGGTGGGGGGAGATGGGAGGGTATAGGTGTGTACAAGCCTAAGTAAATAAGGAGGGTGGGGTGTGGAACATGGAGCCTGCCTCTTTAGAGGGGAGACCTTTTGGTCATGGGGCTCCCTCCTATACATTTTTCTCTGTGCAAATTGCACTTGTCAATTTAGTTTTACCACCTACTTGTAAACTAGAAAATGGAGATGTGGTTTCCAGAGCCACAGTTTGAGCCCCTGGACAGATAACAAAACTATATTTTATCCATGAACCTTTTCCTTCCCCTCTTCTGTCTTTACTGCCTGCAAATTTGAGGATCATTATGAGACTCGAGCCTAAAAGCACAAGGGTATCATAGCAATAGTGTAGAATCGGCACCCTGTTGAAAGTGATGCTGTTTATAATCGTTTTCCCCAGTTTAAGTTATTGACTTTTATAGCCCTCTTTTTGGTTTGATCTTGTGGCCAGTAAAACTTGTGGTGATAAGGGTATTCTGATAGTCTTGGGAGAGTAGTAAAGCATGTTCAGTGGTGTGATTTGGCCTTCCTTCTTGGTCGTGTTCTCAGTTTGTTTTCCTTACCTCGGTTGCTCAATTCCTGGATCTGGCAAATGCCTCAGTGATTAATACTCTCGTACTCCTGATGGTGAGCAGGGGAGAAAGGGAAGTCTTTTCTCTGACCGATTGGAATGAGCACCCAAAACCAGATCTGCTGCTCTTTCCTCAGGTTGGCGACCTAAAGGACTATTGGTCGCACATCTTCACGAACACAAATCTGCGGTAAATCGCATCAGAGTCTCCGACGAACACTCCCTCTTTGCAACATGCTCAAATGATGGGACTGTGAAAATCTGGAACAGCCAAAAGATGGAAGGCAAGACCACTACTACCAGGTACGGACCTTAGAGAGGTAGGGCTTCCTGCCGAGGAACTCCTAGAGCTCGAGCCACACCACAGATCCTAAAAACTCCTAGGTGTTTCAGGGCTGAAATCTGGAAAGGTCTTTGAGCGGGAATGTTTTTAAAAATGCATTTCCAAAAGCTGCCCTTCGCTTTCTGCTGGGTGACTGTCCAGCAAACTGTGCACTAAAACTTGTGCAATGAATCGTAAAAATTAAGAGATGGAAAAGATGTAGGGGCCAGATGCTCTCCTGGCCAACTGCACTCCCTGTGTAGTCTTGGACACACCATTACATCTTTTAGAGTTCCAGTCCCTTCTGAAAATCCCAGATGAAGGGATTTTCAGTCATTCTGTTGAGAGACTATTTCAGACCCCAATTTCTCTGCTGACAGTTTTTCTGACATCCACCCCAATGTCTGTTTTTTAAATTTCACCCTTTATCTCAACCTTGTGCCAATCTAAATGATTTTTCCCTTTCAGTGACTTGAGGTCTCTTGATTTATGTTCAGCCCGATTAGTTTGTGTTCAGCCTGATTATTGTAATTTACTCTTTCGCTATGTCGGACTCTGCCTTTCTCATTTTTCTGTACTGGCCTTCAATTTTCTGAGTCCTGACACCAAAAGACATGAAATACATTTTAATTTGTCCCCAGGAAATGGGTCTTATTCTCAAGCCGATACAATGTCTTTAGCCTTGGGCTTTGAGAGGAAATTTTAGCTGTCTGATTTCACACTCAGACTTAGTGAATAGGAACCTGTCAAAGCCAGGAATCTTTTGGCATTATTCCAATCAGTAAACACCTGGTTAGGCTGTTTCTTGTGCATTTTTATTAAGATGGTTTTACTTCTGCCAACTAATGAGTCCTTTTGTTTTCTCTCCATTTCTGCAGATGTTTTGTAATCCCAACTAGTGTACTATCTTACACACTTTGCACATCATGAGAAATGGAGAGTTGGTCCCTCTGTTTATTATTTTGTATTTTGGGGCACCTGCAGCATTCTGTTCTTTATGTCGTGGAGAATTGCATGATGATCTGAACCCCCTGGGTATTCAATTTGGAGATTTTTGAGGCCATCTGTATGGGACAAGAGAGGATATAGAGGCTTCCAGAAGAAGTATGGATTGGAGAACAGAGAGGCTGCAGGCAGGGAGGTTAGCAAGGAGGCTGATGCGGTAGTCGAGTTGGGATGTGCCAAGTGCCTGCATCAACATGAAGACTGTTTGGGTGGAAAGGAAGGTGTGTATTCTGGACACCCGACAGGATTTGGGGAGACTGGACAGGGGAGTTGAAAGAGAGAGTGGAGTCAAGAATAGCACCTAGGTTGCAGGTTGAGAGAGCTTGAGAGCGAAGTTTCCCAGAGAAAGTATTTTTCAGACTTTCTTACCGTGAGCAGGAGTTGTTATGCTTGATATGTTCCAGCAGCTCGGTGAGGTGGGGGGTGAGAGGAGGCAAAAATGAGCTTAAATCGAGACTCTCTCAGCCACAGTGCTGTGGAAAGGAGATAGAAACAGAGTAATAAAGATGATGTTGGGCAGCAGAGGAAGCCACAGGATGCAGGGGTAACAGAAGCCCCGACATAGGGGTGGAAAAGAAGGAAACCAGAAAGTAGTCACAATAGGAATCTCCACAGAGGAACACAGATAGCCATGATGGGAAGAAAATAACCACCGTGGAAGAGTCTACATCTTCAGCTGACTCTGCTGTTCCATGAATTAATCCATTTCATCCCCTTGGCATGTTTAAGCCATGGAAAATATATTTTGCCTCGAACTATAGAGAACAGGCCACCAGGAATCATGGAAAGGGGCACAGATCCCTGATTCCTTCCTCTTCCCACCTGAACTCTCTCTTCCACCCTCTTTTTAAAATCTCATGGCAAATCTGTGAGTCCATCGTTCGGTGGAGGGAGAGGAGGAGGGGAAGGTGAGACTGTTTTGCTGGACCTGCGCCCCAGCCCAGGCTCATTTCCCGAAGGCCGGAGGGCAGGGTCTGTGGCAGCAGGGCTGGGCACAATGTAGACGCCCCTCTAATTCAGGTGGCTTTTATTGCTAAAAGTAGAGCCAAAGCTAAAAATTCTATTTCCTTGGATTCAGAGTAGTATGGTACAGTTTAAATTGGTAGCCAGGAACTGGAAAGTGGGAGGATTCTTATTGAAATAAAGGTAATGTTGTGTTCTTACTGATCTAGGGAGAAGCCCAGTTTGCCCAGTGGCTGCAGTTCCTCCCTGTTAGAAAAAGAATAGTTCGGGAGGGGCTGCTAGGCAGGACCAGCGTCAGACAGGGAAATACTCGCCGCCCTCCCTTCCATTCTGTGTACGTCATTGCGTCACACTGCACTTGTACGCTTCTGATGACACCGTGGGGTAACCACACGCCGCACCACCTCCCCCCGCGCCCCAGAACCAAGGCCGGATTCCTCTCAGGTCCCTGCTGATTCAGAGTTACTTTCTAGGAGCGGGGGGGCACTTTCAGACTTTTAAGCGTGACTTCCCCGTGATTGGCACGGCTCTGGGGGGGCACCCTCCTTTAAGCCAGTCCTGCCACTCGGGAACTCTTTACTGCATTGCAGCAATCGGTGTCTGCACCATCTAGACAGCAGTTCGCTAAACGGTCCGGAAGGGATTTGGAAGAGATAATGCCTTTCTTGGGGTCTGGTCTACTACGAGGGAGGACCTAAAGGCTCTGGGAAAATTACAAGTGAGCAGTAAGGAGTTTAAAGACCCCAAATAAAACAAACTTCGAGTTGAGTTTTTGGGTTGCAGCTTCAGTGTGGTGAGATCTGACAGTAGTATTTATTCAATCAGTGGTATGTAGTGGGTGGTTTGTGCGTGCAGAGCGCTGTCCTCAGCAGTTTGGAGAGTACGACACAATAGAATCGGTAGACACATTCCCTGCCCACCGGTGGTTTCGCTTACTGTTTGCAAAGCACTGGATCAAGCACTTGGGAAGGTACAGCACAACAAAGTTGGGGGGCACAATCCTGCCGTCAAGGAGGGCGTACACTTTAATGGGATATTTCTGGATAGTTTCGTTGTGACCTTTCTCAATCTGCTCTTGGCAATCGTGATTATTTAGCAAATATTGACCATTTTCCTAGATGTGGTAAAACTTAACAGTGATCTTGCTGACACCGATTCCGTTCATTCTCCTAGGTCAATCATAACATACTCTCGCATCGGAGGACGTGTCAAGACGCTTACGTTTTGCCAAGGCTCCCATTATTTGGCCATAGCTTCTGATAATGGAGCCGTTCAGCTCCTTGGGATCGAGGCTTCCAAGTTACCTAAATCTCCAAAGATACATCCGCTACAAAGCAGGTATCAATTTCCAGATTTATTAACACCTCAGAGCATTCCCTCCACCGGACTTTGTGGCTTCTAGACATGTGAAATGAATAGACTTGCTCCTCCATCTCAAAATCAGTGACTTGCACTGTCGCTGGATTTTTTTTTTTTTTGCTTCCGATCACGTCAAGAAATCAGGTGATTGTGAGTCACATGAATGCAGGCTTATTCCACTTTGGAATAGGCTTGAATAATTTAACTCTCAACAGCATATTTGATCTGAAAGTCGAAAACCACAATCCTGCCTTGGAGGATTAAAAAAAGTATGTTTTTGATTAAGTAATGTCAGTCTTCCGTCTCTTGGCTATAAACAGAGCGAATTAAATTGATGGGAAGAGGGACTTTTATGCACATATTTTTCCACCCCATGCTAGTTAAGTTAATTCCTTGGGCTACATTTATGGTGCTATGAAATGGAAAATCACTCTATAAAAATGTTCTGTGTGCGGGCCTCTGACAGTTATCTCATTTACTCATCGATTTAGGCTTTTAGACCAGAAAGAGGATGGGTGTGTTGTAGATATACATCACTTCAATTCTGGAGCGCAGTCAGTGCTGGCCTATGCCACCGTGAATGGTTCCTTAGTTGGTTGGGACCTCAGGTCTTCGAGTAACGCGTGGACGCTAAAGCACGATTTGAAGTCAGGCCTCATAACGTCATTTGCCGTGGACATCCACCAGTGCTGGCTGTGTATTGGTAAGCTCACTTTGACTTTCCTGGCTCTTCTTCATTCCAGGAATCAATCAGCATTTACTGAGAGCTTACTATGTGCAAAGCACCGTACTAAGTGCTTGGGAGAGTAGAGTATAATAATTGCCAGACACGTTCCCCGCCCTTAACGAGCTTACGGTCTAGAGAATCCACGACAGACTTACAGCTAACTCACTCTCGAGTTCCCATCGCGGTCTGGGATTCTTGCGATCCACCGGTCGGGCCCAGATCTCATTTTAGCTAATAGCCTCTTCGCTCCTCCATCAACCTGCATTTACTAGAGTCGCTAGTCAGTACGGAAATCGACTCGTATGAAATCCTCTTCCTCTACCTTTGACCTTCTCCCCATCTTCAAATAGAAGTGGTGAGCTGATAGAGACATGGAAGATAGGCTAGCAAAACTGAGAAACACCAGGACATGGGCCCAGCCCCTGTTCATCTGGCCCTACTGGGGCCAGAAACAGAGTTCAACACACACACACCCTCTCTCTGTCTCTCATATGGTGTTTAAGTGCTTACTATGTGTCAGATACTGTTCTATGCCCTCGAGTAGGTACAGGTTAATTAGGTCAGACACGGTCTCTGTCTCGCGTGGGGCTCGCAGGCTAAGAAGGAGAGCGGGTATCTAATCCCTGTTTTACAGTTGAAACTGAGGCAAAGAGAAGTTAAGCGACCCACCCAAGGTCACACAGCAAGCAGTTGGTAGAGCCAGGATTAGAACCCACGTCCTCTGATTCTCCGGCCCACGCTCTTTCCACTAGGCAGTGCTGCTCTCCTGATTGTGGAATGAATCCAAGGCCAAATCTGGCCATCCCAGAGCTGCCAAGTGGAGGCAGAATGAGGTAGAGAGAAGTGGTGGCCAGCAGGGCTAAGGTGAGATCTCGCTTTTGCCTTGTGCCACCACCGTGATCAGGGGCTGATGTGGATAGGCGACTTCCCAACACTGCGGGTAGAGAGAGTCCAGTACTGGCTGAGCGAATAAGGTAGGGAAAGTTTCCGTTTCAACCAGAGAGGCAGCTAAGGGCTGAGGCACGGAGGGGTTTTTACCTGGTCCCGCAGTTTGCTGGGGATAGAGCCAGGATTTGAGCCTAGATCTTTTCCTTTCTAATGCTTTGTTCCAAGTCCCCCGGGTGTGATAGTTCTTCCCTAACCTCCCTCCGTTGCGTATCATCTGGATCCGCCACATGCCATCGTCGAGACACTTTCTTGATTCTCCTCGGACTTACTATTATTTTATAATCACTCACCATTCCATTTTCCGAATCGAGACGATGAAATTAGTAAGACAGAGTCAGCGGCCCCTTTTCTTTCCTTCCCCTCCTTGTTTTTAGTTGGCTCATTTCCTTTCTAATCACTCTCCTTGTTTCAGGGTCCTTTCATCCTGCTTTTCAGTTCATGTCTGATGAAGAACGATCATGCTGGCTCCCTTCTGCTTCTTTCTAGCACAGCTTTTCCCTTTTCCCAGGCCTTTTAAGACCGTTGGCACTTTGCCCCCTCCGTCAGAGGAATTTTCACCTGCTGAAACCTTCTGGGTTTCAAACTTCCTTCATGTTGCCTTTTGTAGTTTCCCATTTGCCTTTCCTTTCTCTTTCTCATGCCTATGATGGTTCTATTCATCTGAATTGTCTTAATTTAGAAACAACTCCTAATTTCTTCTGCTCATTTCCCTTTTGGGTTGCGTGCGGTACCAAGAAAGTTGCAGTGTAGTAAGCTCTTCATGCAGCATCTACAGGGGAGCGCCAACAGTTACACACACTACCACCAGATGCCTGTCGGAATTCAGGCTCCGTTCGTAAGTCACGAATCCTGCACTGGAGTTATTTCCTTTTATTCATCGGTGTTTTCTTCCTAGTCTCTCAGCTTTTGCATGAGTCCATTTACGTCTACCGACTCCCCCATTAGATTGAAAGTTATGGGCAGGGAAGACAGCTTTTACACGTGCCTAGAATGGTGCTCAATAAACACCGTTGATATATTGTAACACCGACTCCCAACCAGAGAGTTGCAAACCCGCCCAGTGTACATCCTGACACCTTCAAATTTAGGAAGATGAAGCCCTGGCTAGATAAGGTACGGACTCCGTATTCCCAGCCGTCAACTGTCATTGTATTAGAAATCTTGAAGCTCTAGGGATTCAGACCTATCCTACCACCAGTTTGCTTGTATCGCCCCAGCGCTTAGTACAGTATCTGGCACTTAGTAATGCCATTAGTAGTAGTATTATTACCACACCCTTCTTTTTGGAATTGCCAATAGATGCCCGTTCTGATTAGTGAGAAGCCGCATGGTGTAGTGGATACAGCAGGGGTCTGGGAATCAGAAGGTTGTGGTTTCTAATCCCGGCTCCGCCTCTTGCCTACTCTGTGACCTTGGGCGAGTCATTTTACTTCTCTGGACCTCAGTTACCTCCTCCGGAAAATGAGGATTGAGACCGTGAGCCAACGTGGTACAGGGACTCTGTCCAGCCAGATTGACTTGTATCCACCCCAGTGCCTGGTACGGTGCCTGGCACACAGTGAAAGCTAAACAGATGCCACAATTATGGATAAAGGGTATTTTTGTCCCAAAGTTTAAAGATCATTTAAAATAGACTTTCGGAATGGTTCCGTAACTAACGTCCTGCTTTTCCTGTGCAGTTGAGCTACTTTTGATCCTGTCCAAGGAAGTGGAGAGCAAGTGTCTTAAAAAACGACTTCCATGCAGCTAGCCTTTCCATTATATTAATTCAAAGCTAGGGCCAGGTTTTTGGGAGGGTGGAATTGTGACTGTCAGAAGATTCAGTAATCTGTGTTTTTTACCCATTTTAAAAGGAACCAGCAATGGTACTATGGCCTGTTGGGACATGAGGTTCCAGTTGCCGATTTCCAGCCACTGCCATCCTTCGCGGGCTCGGATCAGACGCCTCCTGATGCATCCTCTCTATCAGTCTTGGGTCATCGCAGGTAAGGTGACGCTCTCACTGTCCGAGTGTTTGGGAATCTGGGGGAGAAAAGATTACGTTGTCATGACCTTTGTCTCTTTTCCATAGGGACCAAATGCTTAGTGGTGAAGTAAACTCTCAATTCAGTTTTAATATAGAACTACTCTCTAGTAGTTTTAGAGCGACTATATTTGGAACGAT
Organism: Ornithorhynchus anatinus; assembly: GCF_004115215.2. Classification (NCBI taxonomy): domain Eukaryota; kingdom Metazoa; phylum Chordata; class Mammalia; order Monotremata; family Ornithorhynchidae; genus Ornithorhynchus; species Ornithorhynchus anatinus. The sequence continues at coordinate 40,114,593 of NC_041735.1, forward strand.
CCATAAAGACTTCCCTCGTAGACTTAATTAAGATCATTCTTGATCCTCCCCCTCCCTTTCTTGCAAAATTGGCTAAAAGTGAATGGGTAGCTCAGGTACCTTTGAACCAATTCCTACTTTTCCCCCAACCAAAAGTAGTAATCGCCAATCAGTCGGGGAGCTCTTTGGCTGCTTTTCATGACATTCAGGGGCACTGTGCCGACCCGAAGCGTCTGGCCACCTGCACGTTAAAGCCACACTCGTCCTTGCGATTTTGGACTAATTAAGCAGGTCGCATTCCCAAGAAAGAAAAAGGGACAGGCAAGCGGTGCTTTATCTCACGCCGAATGACGTGAACTCGGCGTGCCTCTCCGATACTTCCAGAAATGAAAAGCGGAGGCTAGGATCTGCGGCGGCCCCCTGAGGGGAGGAGAGGGCCCCAGCAGAGGCCTACGCTCCTGGCAGGTCTAGGTAAAGTGGTGTAAACGCTGTGCTGTTCTGATCAAAAATGGACTCGATAGATATTGAAAACCACGAGTCCAGGTATTCCCGGTGGTCTGTCCAAGAACTTTCTGGCAGATGTGGCGGTTGTTACGGGAGTTTAGTGGCTCCTGCCAGGGCAGCATTGCTTCCAACTGATCCGATGAGAAGGCCAGGGAAGCACTGCTCTAGAGAGTGAGGGCCCGCTGGAGGAGGGGTTTGTCTCCCGTGCGCCGCTTCTCGCCGGCACCGTCTCTCACCGCTGATTCTGCTCAACAGTCCTCCGTGTGAGTATGGAGGAGGCAGAGGGAGAGAAACGAGATCGTCAGGTGAGACCTTGAAAGACCACCAAAATTTGATTTCTAAAATAGGTGAGATCCTCAGGATAAAAGAACTAAGTAGATCTGTCATTTAACTTCCAGAAAATGACAGTCCCTGAAAGTACTTACTGATTGATTTCAAATGGTGGGCAACCACACTGGAATAAAATGAAATGGTCTGGGCTAAGTCGTGTTCAGAGTGTGGGGTTTTGAGGTAGAGGTTACCTTCTGGCCTGGAGATCTTGGTACTGATATGTTAGTGGACAGGTGTTTTTTAAAGCCAAGAAACATTCTGGAATGGTCTAATCCATCCAGTCCCTGGGGGAATGTGACTAAAAAAAAAAATGTTGGTATTTGTTAGGCGCTTATTATGTGCCAAGCACTGTTCTAGGCACTGGGGTAGATATAAGGTAATCAGGTTGCCCCACGTAGGGCTCACGGTCTTCCCCCCATTTTACAGATGAGGTAACTGAGGCACAGAGAAGTTAAGTGACTTGCCTAAGGTCACACAGCTGACAAGCGGCGGAGCAGGGATTCGAACCCACGACCTCTGACTCCCAAGCCCGGGCTCTTTCCACTGAGCCACGCTGCATCCAGCATCTCTCTCTCGTCCTTAAGTCACCTGCAGAGCAAGAGAGTTCCCAGCTTTTTTGGGCCCTTCCCTCCTCGGTCCAACGGCCATGTGGCTAGGTAACTTTTCTTTCGTGTCCAGTCCCGCTACCACAGTGCCAGCCCATTTCTCCAGCAGAGAGCTGATGGTCGGAGACCCGGCTCTAGCGACTTACAGATCGTGAGGTTTGGAATATTAAAAATCACATGCCCCTTTTTATGCTTGGTTAGCGTTAGTGCAGGCGCACCGAATTTCAGAGCTGGAAAGGAACAAGAGTACAAAAATCTGTTTCCGAATCAGAAACAGCTGACTTGCTCTTTTGGCCGAGGGATTGCCTCAGCGTCTCAGCCAAGTCATCTGCTCTGCGTAATGGTGTTGGCGGTGTTTTCCCCGTAGCTGTTCAAGGCAACAATGAAGTGTCCATGTGGGACATGGAAACGGGCGACAGACGGTTCACGCTCTGGGCCAGCGGTGCCCCACCGCTTTCCGAATTACAGGTTTGGCTGCCTCGTCCTCCTTTCTCCCTCCCGTCCCCGTCCTCTCCCACTGTAAAATCAGTTACTTCCCCACCTCTCCCCCCCCCCGCCCCCATTTAGTCCGGCGGTCTGCTTCTGATGATCTCAGCTGGGCTCGTGGGCCATCTTTATTAGAATAAGATGTCAGGGGGCATTCCATCTTGCGATTTCCTCATTTCCTTGGAGCTGTTCGGGGGTAACGCGATCTCCCGAAGAGAACAGGAATCGCGTGGTCGAGATTGCAGCTCTGCGCGGCTGGCCCGCCGTGTGACCTCGGGCGAGTCACGAAACGTCTCCCTGCCCCAGTTGCCTTCTCTGAAACGATGACGACGTCGGTATCTGTTAAGCGCTTACTATGTGCTGAGCACTGTTCTGGGCTCTGGGGAGATAGGTGACCAGGTTGTCCCACGTGGGGCTCACAGTCTTCGTCCCCACTTTAGAGGTGAGGGAACTGAGGCACAGAGAAGTCGAGTGGCTTGCCCGAAGTCATAGCTGACAGGTGGCGGAGCCGGGATTAGAACCCAGGGCCTGTGGCTCCCAAGTCCGGGCTCTTTCCCCTGAACCACGCTGCTTCTCAGCAGGAATGAGGAACAGTGGTTCCACCCTCTCCCTTCTCGTTCTGACCTTAGTAGCCCAATGAAGAACGTAAAAGTCGCTCTGGAAAAGTAAAAGTGTTATACAGATTTTAATTGTTTTCATTAACATTTGACTGCCAGTTCAGGAGGACCGGACAGTGTCACCTGAAGTAAAATTTGAATTTTCTTTTAAAAAATAGTCCATCTCTCTCTCTCGGAGGACTTGTTAACCTTCCAGGTTTGGCTTTGAGAAGCAGAACACATAAATGCGGGCGGTCTTTAGCTTTCCATTTAAAGAAAGTTTCGGTATGGTGCTTTCTTAATCTCTCCATTTTACCTAGGTACTTTAACAGGGCAGTTAAACTAAGATAAGCCAGCCATAATGGATGGGAGTTCTCTTCCTTTGAACTGTGGTCTCATTGCAGACTTCCCCGCAGTGAGGATGGAATGAAATGTCCACGGCATAGACAGTTAAAACCTAAAGGGAAATTACGAGAAAAAGGGAAAAGATGTACTTGCGTATTTTACCTCCCATTTCTTGAGGTGATTGATTTATAATCCGATGTTGCTAAGGGTCAGATTAACCCACGGCCCCAACACTGGTATTCTCCCCAAACCAAGTTCCCGGGTTTTGAACTAGCAGCAAACCTTCAACGACACCACTGACCCGCTCCCTTTCGCTCTCTCTGGCCAGCCGTCCCCACACAGCGTTCACGGGATATATTGCAGTCCCGCAGATGGAAATCCGATCCTGTTGACGGCAGGCTCGGACATGAAAATAAGGTAGGGCTCTTGGGAAGAGGAGGGAGCAAAACTCAGAGTATTTTGCTGATCTTTTCTGCCGCTCACACACAAGGGGTTGCGTTTTTAGATACGTCCTAGGCTCTCGGGACGTGCTCGCACTTACGTTCGGGTGCCTGCTTTATGTGAACGTCTGTCTCTTCCTCTAGACCGCGTTCCTTGTGGGCGGGGAACGTATCTACCAACTCTGTTGGTTTTTTTCCCCAAGTGCTTAGCTCAGTGCTCTGCAAAGAGTAAATGTCAAGTACCTTTGATTGATTTCAGACTCATGATAGTAAGGCGTTTGGCAACGTGATGCTCGTGAGAAGTGCTGATTTTTGGACATCTGTTATGTTGCATAGTAGTCTCTTGCTACAGTCTTCTTTCCACAGTGTTTCAAACTCTCCAAACTTTTTAATGACGAGCCGGGAAAGCACGTATTTGCTACATTAAAAATCTAAGACAAGTTGCACACATCTCCTGTGATTTTTGGAACTGATCAACTTTTTAAATCCTCTCGTAGATTTTGGGATTTAGCGTACCCCGAGCGATCCTACGTCGTTGCAGGAAATACAGGCTCCCCAACAGTGTCGTACTACAGGAAGATCATCGAAGGCACCGAAGTAGTCCAGGTATAATATCTGTCTTGCTATTTTCCTTCAAGGTCTGTAACTAAAGTACTAACAAAATACTTCTTCACTGAGGATGCGTTTAGGGAGGAGAAAAAAAAATTCTTGGGACTAAAAGAAGCAGCTTGTAATGTTTCACACACTGGTTCTTCCTTTGTATTTTCCTTTAAAACCTTCTCTTCCCTTCCCTCTATCCCCTTCCCCCGCCCCCACCCCCCCAAAACGCTTAGATAGATGTATAAAAGGATAAGGTTTATTAGCTTGAAACTGGTCTCCAACTCATTCGGTCATATGTAGAAAAAGTTGACATCTCATTGAGTTCAAAAGGTGAGAAGAACCAGCTGATGAGGAAGCAGCACAATTCAGCAGGTAAAAAATATCCTCCCTGTATAGTCAGTTCTTCCACAACATGGAGTGTCAATAGGCATTTTGGATAGAACATTACTGAGGAATTAGAGACCATCTGCATAAGGTGGCAGTGAGGTGCCAGAAGAATTGGTTTTGTACACGCAAAAGGCGTCAGTTAAGGCCGGGTTTCTGTAATAGTTTCTTCAGGAACACAACCCCCCATGATAAGGCAGAGTCAGCTGAAACTGATGGCGGGGCGGTCAGCCCACATGGGGCAGCTTAATGGAGTCTGGGGAAAGTGGAAGTGGGAATCTGGGGCCAAGAGGAGTTTAACCCCAACAACCAGAACCACACAGTACTCGCTAGAGGTCTTCAAAATGTTTCCCGAAAGGATAATGGCAAAGCGGATTTATTTTTACTTACACATTTTCCTTATCGCGCCAGTTCTGCCACAGCGCGTCTTTTCAGTCGGCATCTCGGCGAGAACGCCGTTGGGGAATTAGGGAGCAGTCATCTGACAAGGAAAGCCCGTTAATAATAATAATGTTGGCATTTGTTAAGCGCTTACTATGTGCCGAGCACTGTTCTAAGCGCTGGGGTAGACACAGGGGGATCAGGTTGTCCCACGTGGGGCTCACAGTCTTCATCCCCATTTCACAGATGAGGTAACAGACACCGAGAAGTTAAGTGACTTGCCCAAAGTCACACAGCTGACAAGTGGCCGAGCTGGGATTCGAACCCATGACCTCTGACTCCAAAGCCCATGCTCTTTCCACTGTGCCACGCTGCTTCTCCACGCTGCTTCCCCGTTGGGGTCCGGGGCACCGAGAAGTACTACAGCATAGGGCTTTGCAAGAAGATGGGCTCTTCTCTTCCACGTGGGAAGCTCACAGTGTAGATGCACGTCTTTCTAGCTCAGGACCTCCGTAATCCAAAAGGGATGTTGCAGTTTCACAGAATTAGTCTGGCTTCTAGGTCGGTTAAGCTCATAAAAGCATTTTACCTAGAGTGCTTAGAAGTACAGTGCCCGGCCCACAGTAATTGGTCAAAAAATGAATGAAGAGTGAATACTATTAATATTGTAACATATAATAGCACGTGAAATATTCCTCTCATCACCCGACTCCCGTCTTCCCCGTCACCCAACAGGAAATTCAGAACAAGCAGAAGGTGGGGCCCTCGGACGACACCCCACGAAGGGGTCCGGAATCTCTCCCGGTGGGCCATCACGATATCATCACCGACGTTGCTACGTTCCAGACCACGCAAGGCTTTATCGTGACTGCTTCCAGAGATGGGATTGTTAAAGTATGGAAATGAAAAGAACCGCACTCATTTGTATAGTTGTAAGAAGGAAATAAATATTATATTGCATTTTTTTCTAAAGGCGTGATTCTGTGATATAAAGTGGAAGGCAGTCTCCGTAGGGTTTATCCTTCGGTTTCTGACTAAACTCATCGTTATTCTATTACCGCTGCTAGACTGAACGTGTCTTCGGGGGCTCCTTCCTCTTTCTTTCTGTGGGAATCACAAGGAAGACAGTAATTGCTGGGAAGTTTTAGTTCCTAGCTCATGAAGGTAAGGCCTTGCGATAGTCTGGTTCTTGGAATAGTCATGGAATTTTTTTTTTTCCTCCGAGAAGACAGCTGGAAGGAGAGTCACATTATCATTCAGACATCTGGTAAACACACTTAAGTAGTCCGTTCCCCCCAGATAAACTCCATTAGCACTTTTTCTTTCCTTGTTATTCTCCGCCTGCAGCATTTCCTCCCGAGCAGCCTGATCATGTGGTTCATTGGCTAAGAGGTCTAATGCCTGCCCTGACTACTGTGCTTTTGAAATCAAAGGAACACCTAACTACAATTTGAGGAGGAAAAGAGCGTAGCTGAGAGTCACGCTTGATAATTCGTTACCTTTCGTTTCTGAAGGCGAGCTTCTGGGGTACAAGTGGGTAAAAATCCCTGTAGACCAAGGGATTTCCTGACTGAGGTAATCTGAAGGAAAAGTAAAATGACTACAAGGGAAAAAAACACATTATGAAGGAAGAGGCCTAGGTGGTTTCTCTCCAACAGTACCATTCCCCTACAGCCCAGAGAAAAATTACACCTCGGGGTGCTAAAATCATCAGTTTGTTGAATTTTCTGGAACAAATGAGAACCTATTACCACGTCGTTAAGGTTTTAAGACAGACTAACTGTATTAGGATCACCTTTACTCACAAGAATAATAATAACAGGGCATACAACGTGCAGAGCACTGATAGAGCCAGGACATCTGTATATGAGAAGAGTTACATTGGGGCAAAACTCCGATTTCTAGGGGCCGCTTTGGGTGAGGACTGCAACAGGATTGCTAAACGGACAGACAACCGTCACCCTCTGGGCCATCTTCTCTCCCCGGTGTAAATCCCTCCTGGAGAGCAAATATCACCGTGGGCCTGATTTAACAACTGGTCCCTAGTGACCCGAGGGCAAGAAGCACAACAGGAATAGACCCTGTTTGTCTTTCCCGATGTCACGAAAATGAGAATACCCCGGTGTAAATCCCTCCTGGAGAGCAAATATCACCGTGGGCCTGATTTAACAACTGGTCCCTAGTGACCTGAGGGCAAGAAGCACAACAGGAATAGACCCTGTTTGTCTTTCCCGATGTCACAAAAATGAGAAAGCAGACCTGAAAGGTGCAACATTAAGAGGGAAAAGTGCCCATTCATTGCTGTGACGGAGAGATGTCTCTGATTCACTCCATGGTTGTGAGGGAGTTGTGCTTTCATACCGGGAAGACTTTTAAGATAAGTCAAGGAGCCAGGTAGCAAAAAATTCCTGAAAATAGCTTTGGGCAGACAGCGTATTTAGGCACTTGGGGTATTTAAAGACAGTATGACGTAATGGGGAGTAAAGTCGGTGTACAGAATACAGATTGAAGAGAACAGACAAAATATTATTCACAATTCATATGTACTTACAAATATAATGGGATTTATTTTGGTACTTTGTTTTCTTTCCATTTATATCCTCTATGTATGTCTTACATTTCAGAATTTTTATCCATGCATATTTTGATTTCCTCTTCTACCTTCTTCCTGTGGCAGGCAGAGTTCCTTGCTAGATAAGATGAGTGGTAAGTCGGAAAGTAGTTCTTCCTGATCATCCGTTACGCCCGTCCGTCAAACTGTGTTTCGGCTCTGGTTTTCAAAACGCAGGCATTTGTCCACATCGCCGTTCTTGCTTTCGGCCATTCTGAAAGCTCAGATGATACGATGTCCAGGTTTTGGAGCCGGCAGTAGAAGGCCCTCACCCACAGGATGATTAAATTATACTTGCGCTTTCTGCAAGATGAGGTTTGAAGGCAATTTATGCCATCTCTTTCCAGTTTCAAAGACGCAGTGTGACTCTTCAGTTTAAAACTTCAATGTTCAAGTCGGCGTCGGCTCCGTCTCCCCGCAGATATTTCTGGGCCATGCATCTAAGAAACAAGTTTAGCATTCTGGATGCCAGATTTTTTGAATGCAGGTCCACGAGGTCCCGGAACAAGTCTACAGAGGGAAGAAGAAGAATAATAACGATGGTATTTACTTAGCACTTACTGTGTGCCAAGCACAGTTCTAAGCACTGGGGTAGATAGAAGGTAATCGGGTTGTCCCACGGGGGGCTCACAGTCTTCATCCCCATTTTACAGATGAGGTCACCGAGGCACAGAGAAGGGAAGCGACGAGACACCTTTAGGGTAAGAATTCAGCCATATAGCGTGTAACGTGAATAAACGCTAAGTGCTCTGAACCATCCCGGATGTATTTTTAATGTAATTTTGGGCCTTCAGTAGTTTCAGTTAAGGACATTTAAAGAGTAGTAAATATCCCAATCAACCACATCAGTCGGGTCCATCGTAATATGCGTTGTGAAGGTGTGGCTTTCAAATACAATTGATGCCGATTGATTGTCCCCTTTATGGCTTATCCGGGCCCTTTGCAGCCCTCTCTTCTTGTTCTGTTGCTGCTCATTTGCACCTCCATCCAAGGCTGGGCTGAGGAAAAAGTACAAAATTCAACCTCATCCCGTTTGCTGCTAATGAGCGCTTCTGGAAATAGGGTTTGTTGGAGAAGAGGAGCGGTAGGCTTTAATTACTGGATTTCCAGTTTGATACTGAATCTCGAAGCACGTCTCCTGCTAGCTTTAAGAGACAGCTCAACTGCATTTGCCTAGTGGACTCACCGGCCTGTAGGCCGCAGAAGCTTCTGTCACCAGTGTCATCCTTACTACCGGCGCTTTTCTGCCCCAGAGAGAGACATTTTGGAAATTGGGTTTGGGACAGATACGTTATTCCTACGTTGGTTTGTTACTGTTTTCATTTTTGCACTTTTTATTTCCTCTTGGCCCTGTCCTTCACCCATTTTATGGTTCCCTGACCAGCTAATTTAAGAAACAGGTGGCTTCTTGAATTTGATTGCCTCTGGGATTGATCAGTGCTCTCACTAAATGGCTTCCCTGGAATTTCACTCTGGCTGCCATCTGTGTCTGCTTATTCAATGTTTCCCTTGGCTTTTGTCCTGACAAGAACCAGCATCCTCCTGGATTTCTCTAAAGCTCAGAGATGAGACAGACAACAACCGCTTAAGCTGTTTCACGCTGTTGCTAAGTCACTGCTGAGGTCGCGTGTGATCCTACCGCTCACGTGCCTGTCTTGCCCCCGCCAGGCCGCAGAGGAGGGACTTTCTCACAGCACAAGTGAGGAGAATTAGAGGGTCCTGTGTTTGTCATCTCGTGGGGCATTCAGTTACCAGGTTTAGTCACCAAAGTTACACGAGGAGCGGGACGACAGCCCCAGGGTGCGGTTTCGTCTCAGATCTTGCCGTCCTACTAGAAGTTTCCACCAAATTGCCAACCCTCATGATACACACCAGACACTCGCCCTAAATTTGGACAAACATCCTTAGGCATAATGTGGCGGTGAGGCCTCAGCAGGGTTGCCCCGGGACCCTGGAACAAATTCCTCCTCTTATGAATTTATCAGAGCAGGCTAGGATCCTTCTGCCTGCTCTTTCCTCTGGGTTCAATCTTAAACGAGGGAGGCTAGAAATAATTGCAGTCCACTGCGAACACCAGTTTCCCAAGGGGGACTTCCAGGAAGGTCTGACATTTGTCTTGAGGGGGTGTTTGCCGCTGGACAGTTCTCTGGTGACTCAACCGAGTACGGGCGGAAAAGCTTTGTGAATCCAGGGGCATTATGCTATATTTCCAGAGGTTTGGGCAAGATGGAGAAACTCCTCTCCTCTGACTGATTCCTCAGTACGGGCCGGGGACTGGAGGTCGGGAACAACCCCCCGTTCCCAGCCCCACGAGACGTACTTCTAATACGAACTGATCATTCCCAGAGGTGGTAATGAACCGGCTGCACCTGCTTCTCCAATCGCTTGCTCAGAGAACCATAAAATGGGGCCCGAGATGCTAGAACTGGAAAAATGGGAACGGCAGAGACAAAGTCACAGCAGTGTAAGACAGGCAAGGGGTAGAGGGCAACAGGACAGGAAGAGAGGAGGATGGACATGCTTCCCTTAGAATCCCGGTGAGCGCTCACATCCCCGTGAAGTACCTGTATAAATTAATAGTCATGGATAGCATCACTTACAGGGTGTTTTGTTGTTTTAGAGGGAGCTTCAGGTTGGCGCTGAGCTGAGCACATTTTGTCCTCAAGTGATTCGGTGGGTACTTGTTGATCTCACCTGAGGAAAGAACGTGCTATGTTCAGTCGGCATCTATCCCCACCGACCCCACTGTCAAACCTACTAAATGAATAACTTAGCTCATCCCTTATCTCAGCGAGACACAGAGCCCGAGTGGGAAGAGTATGCAGAAGTGGAATTTCCAAGAGTCGTCTCTTCTTTCCAAGAGGTTTGGCCACAAGGTCACGAGATCTCTGGGAAACCACAAAGCCCCTTTGGCTTCTCCAGACAAACCATCACATTCACCCCTTCCTCTGTCATCTGGGTAAAGTGGTCAGAGTCCTTTTCCTATGCTATTTTTATTTCCCTTGATAATACCTCGATGACTGTTTTTAACAGTGTATTTCTGGAGATGGTTCAAGAGGGTCACACCTTAGCCCACTTCTAGTTCCACTTTCCTGCTGGTCCTAGCTAGTGATACCTTTACAGTTCCTTCATAATCTCCTTCCCCTTCTTCCCCTAGTCCCTACTAAAGCTTCCGTATCTTCTCCAGATTTTCTCTTTGGCACTGACTTCCTCATCCCCCATTTGCACCTTTCTACCCCTCTTCCACCCTCATGTACACAGCTGCCTAGAAGCAAGATTTCAGCCAAAAGACAACTGCAGGCTCTCCGTCAGGTTCAGATCCCCACTTTGCACCTTACTAAGTTGATATTTGTTCAACATGCAACAGACTTTTCACCTAAACTTGACATTCAAAGAAACAGGTGCAAGTAGGGGCACAAAAATGCCCAAACCCAAGACAGCTGACTGTAGCAAATCACGGTACATTTCGCTGGGGAGTTTGTTTCCCTTCACCTGAACCTTGGAGGGGTCTGTTCGGGGGACATCTTGCCCAGGATTATTTGGGCACAGAGAACAGCTCTGGGCCGACAGACCAGCCTGAGGGGAAACGGCTACCGAGACTAAGCCACTTTGGCAAGGTAGCCCTTCTCATCCTAACACAGAGATAACCTGGCCTCGGGATTCAAAAGGACACACATCGGAGCCCGGCTTCCGAGTCTGTAGTTTCCACTTGGAACATTAATTTTCCATAAAGTGCGGCCTGCTCATATGCCAGGTAGTTGGGAAATGACACCCAGCAGCACCTTCCCAGCCTCAGAGTGGGAGGCTGCAACTGGCAGCTGTGGAAGCAATTGCTGCTCCGCAGGACGCAGAGGAAGAGAAGAGATGGGAGGGATGAAATGATGAAAAGCTCTAACAGAAGCTTCCCGTCACCCTTCACTCTCTTGGACTTCCTTCTGCCCCTCAGGCACGGGTGCCCTCTTTACCCTTGGAGTGCAGGGGCCGAGCTGGGGGCCAGGCTGGACGAAGCCCTCAGATCTGCCCTAGGAGCCCAGGGGAGAAGCAACCGGACCCCGCCTGGGCCTTGCACCAGAATGGGTAAGTGAGGCCGCACCAAGGTGCGGGTCTCAGTGAGCTTCCACCCAGGCCCTTGACCCCGCACGCTCTCGAGCCGGACCTGGAGACAAAGAGGCCCTACCCTAACCGCGGAAGCTGGCGGCATCACCGGGCACCCCTGGTCCTCCCAGGGCTCCTGCTTGGCCTGCGGAACCCAGCTTGACCGTCCCCGAGGGTCAGGGTGGGGACGGCAGGCTTTGACCGCCTCCTTGCCTACAGAGCCGCTGGGGACAAAACCAACGTCTTCACTCCCACAGTCCATATTCAAGAGGGGGTGACTAATGGTCATCGCCTCCACCCACCGGTTTTAGAGCCACTAAATTCACCTGAAAAGCCCCGCGGAGAAACGATTGAAAATCACTCACGTCTGATGGAGTTTATAAAGGATCGGATGAACTTCACGCTGTATCCGTGGTCGGGTCTGTGAACGCGGCCCAGCTGGAGCAAGTGATGATCCAGGGGGAGACTGGCTAACTCTTCCAGTTCCGTGACATTATGGGTGGGGCCCAGGGAAAATACAAATATGGCATAGCCGCGACACTTGGCCCTCAGAGACTCTCTTTTTAATGCCTCTCTGTCCCGAGGGCTCGTTCCCCCCGCCGATATCACAAAGATGACTTTGTATTTTCTGGGGTTGGGGGTCCTCGCGAAAAGGTTATTAACGGTCCACTGGAGGGCGTGGCCGACAAAGACATCTCCATCCGACTGCCGCACAGACTTCTGGACGTGCCTCTTCATTAAAAGCTTACTGGCGTAGGTGGTGAAGTTGAACTCGGTCTTCACCGGACTCTCCCGGGTGTCGGGCGTGAAACTCGGCGGAGAAAGGCTGAGGACCGCTACCCGGTCGCCTGTGGTGGAGGTCAGCGGTTCCGTGGCCACGTCAAAGTTGTCGAACATGACGCTCAGGAGATCTTTCATTTCCTCAAACTCGGCCCTTCCCACGTTCCGAGAGCCTTCGAAGAGTAGGGCGGCATCTATGTACGACCGTCCGGGGAGAGGTCTGCCCTGTTCACAAGACGCGTCTGGTCTGCATCTGTCTAGGAGGAACAACCGAGTGCGTCGTGAACCCCAAGTAAGTACGGGTGAGACGAGGGGCCGTCTCAGACCTTTGAAAATCGCAGAGCGCTAATGTCAAAACTGCTATCGGTTGGCTTCTGACTAAGAACTGGAACTATATGCAGAGTTAAAACCTGGGCATTTCCGCTAGGATCCAGTGGCTCAGGAGGATGGTGGTGTTAGTAAAGCTTCTCTGGGGCTGAACAGAGAAGTTGTGATGTCTGACTCCCACTCCTGGTTCTTGGTACTCAATTTCAACTCTAACTTCTGACCTTTGTCCTTACGGATGGTAACTATTTGCGAAGAGGACTTGAAGAGCGACATCAGATTTAAACGATCCGCTCATCATTTTAGGTTAGCGATAGCACCTAGGAATCCTGAATCCCAAGAGTCAGAATAGAGTGGAGTAGAAATGGAACGCCTTCACTCGGCAAAAGCAGCCCAAGGCTTCTCCCCATTGAGCCACAATGCCTTCCACACTAAAATGGTAACACTGGCTAGGATTTCCTCTTAGATTGGATTCAGTGGCTAAAAGCCCAAAGCCTAACTCTAGAAACATGGGTCAACTAAGCGATTCTTGTTGAGGAAACAGGAACATATACAATGCAAACAAAATGGACAAATAAGAAACAGACAATGGGTTTTTAAAATAGCCAGGACGTAGAAGTCATGTCAGTGGGGGTGGACTGAGGGCCCCAAACATTTCTAGGAATGTGGTGCAAAGCGCCACTGCTCGTTTATGGCACAGGTCGTTGGAAAGCTGGGGGTATAGTCAGCCCGCCCTACCTCCCTCCCGTCTCTCCTCGTATGTCCGGCACTGGGCCTCTACGCCCTCCAAGAGACATCTGCCCCTTGAGGTGGCTTCAGTGTGACAAGCGACATGCTGGCTTTCTAAAATTTTAGCAGAAGGGAAACTCTGTCTGTGAACATGTACACATTTGTTTATCTTACGACATCGATGAATAAGAAGGAACTCTATTGTGCAGGCCCAATTACAGGGTATATCACTTTAATGCCGTGTCCCTATTTTAAAAGAGTAGGATTTTTTTCAGTGGTACTGGCTATTCTAATTACTGCTAATGGCAGCCAGAATTCCTCCCATTTTGTGAATCTTTAGAAGCAAAAGGGCCAGAGCCAAGAAAATTGAGCCAAAATTCATCTCCGTATGTGCAAGTTTTTCTCATTCTTCAGCATACTTACAGTTATTGAAATGATGGTAGTAATATCTGCAGGGTTGAATTCTCCCAATCAGAAAGAATTGGAGGCATAATCAGCTAAACTATTAATATAGAATTAAAGAGAGTGAGCTAGAGAGAGAGAGCGAGAGAAAAGGACAGAAGGAATGGTAAAAGCAGAGAAAAAGCGGTAAGGAGGTTGGGGCAGAAAGCCAGAAGAGGTGCAGACAGGATGAGAGAGCACATGTTGAATTTTCGCTGGGAAACTAAAAGCACTTTACAGAAATTAAACTCGACTCTTCTGGCACTCCGTAAGAGGCGAGTTGAGGAAAGCTGTCGTGTTTTGTTGGGTCGCACCAAACTGGAGGGAAGGCACTACTAGGGTTACTTGTATCTTAAGAGACTGAAGGACATACTGGGTGAAAAACTTTTCCAAAGAGGAATGTTTATGGTGGGTAGTTTACAGAATCCTGCACCTGAGTTGCAGCTTTGGGAGACTCGGGAGCGTCTGGATTCTGTACAAATAGACTACCAAGGCAAAAAAACCCCATGTACATATTGCAGGATATATTTTTTAAGCAATCGATGGTATTTATTATGCGCTTACTAGGTGCAGAGCTCTGTACTAATCGCTCGAGGAAAAAACAATACAACAGAGTCGGTAGACACAATCCCCGCTCACAAGGAGTTTACAGTCTGGAAACACCAAGAGGCGACAAACTCTTCCTCTGATGTAACGTGTCCCCCACCTGCCCGTAAGAATTACATATTTGGAGATCTGATTCAATGCCACTCGATTTGCTCCGAGTTACTTTAAATCCCCAGGGAAATCTACTCCGGGTCGTCTGTCACCACTGCCGAGCTGTCTCCCCCTGGGCCAAAGAGTCCCTCTGTATAGATGCAACTCCATTAAAATAATTGGCTTTTAAAGGGTCTTACCATAGCAAAATGTGCACAGCTGGAGTCTTTTTAATGCTGGCTTGTAATTTGATCCGGGTGGAACAGTGATCACCTGAAACGTGCCAGTGTCATCAATCTATGCAGAACAAAACCAAAAGAGAGTGAGATTAGCAAAGATGATCGTCGTCTGAAACGGAACGGTTCTTTGAGATCCCGGGAAGAGTCGGGTGATACAAAGAATAAATGCTTTTACAGGTCCTTCTTCCACAGAATTCAGTAAACACACGTTCCCTCTCCTCCCACCCTCAAAAAGAGAAAGTCAGCAAGGGGGCTGCCCCAATCCGTACAGCCTCTCCTCCTTCCCGTCTGTCAAAACCCCTTGCCTACGTGTGAGAGAGCCTAAGTGGCCTCCCAAAAATTGTGGCCGGGCAGGAGGGGTGCCTGCCGGATGCAGATCAGAAATGGTCATTCTACGGTTTTCACAAAGCTCCCTGTTCCTTTCCCATCTGAGGCTCTGTTCCATCACCTTCAGTGGGATGGAGAAAGCTCACCACCAGACACCAAGTTCTGCGGCTCCTGGCCCACACCCGGCTCCATGCCTGACCCTGTGAGCCTGCCCACTCACTATTCCCTCCTGCCAGGCTCTTCCCCAGTTTTAGCTCAGAGTCCTTTCCCGGCATCCGTGCATCTAGTCAGACCCATCCGATTCCACACTAACATCCCAACCCCGCAAGGTGGTTGGCAGCAGCAGGACCTTTAACATCAGAATCCCTCCGCCAAACCACTGCCTTCCTGAAGGGAGAAGGTGGGGGAAGGGAAGGGTGGGGGAGTGGAAGGGAGTCAGAGAGGAATGGAAGAAAAAGTGTGTGTATAAGTGTGTGGGGGCGGGCGGGGGGATTGGGTTGAAAAGGAGCTAGAATGTTGATTAGAGGATTTGCGTGCAGCAGACAGACTGGGCCTTCTACTTCATCGGTATCTACTCCACCTCTGCACACACAGCAATCCGTCGACTAAGTAAAGACCTCCTCATTTCCCAGCTCGGTGCCTTATTTTTCTGAATGGATTTCCTAGAGCTACACACCCCATCATTAGAGTTAGCGCCGTGACCCTTGGAAATTCGCAGCAAACACATGCCTTCACCACTATATGCAAAACATTTGATCATCATCGGTTACTTCCCACAAGAACTCCGCTCACAAATCCTCCTCACCAGGGTAGTGGACACGTTAGACGTCCTCTTCCCCACTGGGCATCATCCGAGTCGTCGAGTTAGGCCGGACTGTGATCAGACCTCAGAGGGGGAAGAGGGAATGCTGACCTTACGGGGCCCTTTCCCTCTCTGTTGACTAAGATCGAGTTTTTGTGATGCCTTGAACCTGAACTCTAGCTGTTTGGCAACTGTTTGGCAGACGAGGTTCTGACTGAGAACTGTGAGAACTCATTTTCCTTCTTGCCTAAGTCTTGGTGGGAGCTGCCATTAGCCCATTTTACAGAACTGAAAAGAACCACTAATATTAAGGATAACGCTCCTAGAGTAAATTTTCCCTCTAAGGACCTCGCAGTCAACTCCGCAAAACTGAAGCTTGAGAAATCCCTGGAAAACAGAGGAGCTAGGTTTGGCAAGTGCTGAAAGGTTTTAAAACTTCTGATCAAAGTTCTGCCTGATCTCAGATGTTAGCAATTATTAGGCAGGCCTTTTCATTTCCATTATTAGATGATTTATCTTTTAAAAAACTCTTGTGAGCTTAATTATACTACAGCGATACTGGTCACAAACAATTTTCTTATACAATTATGTTACAAAAAGCCACACCCAAGGGGAAAATCCACACACAGCTAGGTCAGATTAGAACATCTGCTGCCAGAGAGATCCCGAGAGTAAAATCTGGGGCCAGAGTGAATCTGTGAAGCAGTAGTCTGCTGCCAACAGCCAAATCCCTTTTCAGTGCTGAGTAATGGCCCTCTAACGTAAGGCTGTACCATAGCTGGATTTCCAAGAACCCCATTCTCTGTCACCGAGGAATGCCGAGACATTGTCCGAGAGTAATGAACAGTTACTCCTTTGATGGCTTTGGGGAATGCCTTGCACCTGATGCAAAAAAAAATTCTATTAGGCTTTCCTCAGCCTTGATGCATCAGGTCTTGGAAAGAAGTATATTAGCTATGGATTATCCCGGGAGTCTTAAAAAATGTCATCCTAAACAAAAGCAAGCTGTAGATTTTGAAGGCTTGGTGCCATCAGACTTTTCTGTACTGGAAAACAAAAGCCGTTTAAATCGAATTGAAGTTTTAATCAAGGAGGGTTGGGTTTTATGAGAATCGTATAATAGTAATTAATCACTGGGGTATTTGTTACGTGCTCACTATGTGCCAAGCACCGTACTGAATTCTGGGGCAGAAAGGAGTGAGAACAGGTTTTGGTTCCCCATTTTCCAGACGAGGGAACTGAAATCCAGAGAAGTTAAGTGATTTGCCCGAGGACATATAGCAAGTAGCAGGCGGTAACAGAACCCAGGTCCTCTGACTCCCAAGCCCTTGCTCTTTCCACTAGGCCATGCTGCCTCTCTATTATATTCCAGTCAAGCACCAGTGAAGTCCTTCCCCAGGCTGAGGAAATCCCAGCGGGGTCAGGATGAGCTGAGGATTGGTCGAATGAACAAAAAAAAAAAAAAGCACATAGCAAGGAATCAGATAATAATAATAATAATGTTGGTATTTGTTAAGCGCTTACTAGGTGCAGAGCACTGTTCTAAGCGCTGGGGTAGATACAGGGGAATGAGGTTGTCCCACGTGAGGCTCACAGTCTTCATCCCCATTTTACAGAGGAGGGAACTGAGGCACAGAGAAGTGAAGTGACTTGCCCACAGTCACACAGCGGACAAGGGGCAGAGTCGGAATTCGAACCCATGAACTCTGACTCCCAAGCCCGGGCTCTTTCCACTGAGCCACGCTGCTTCTCTATGGCTCTGGGCTTCTGGGATTGGAATCACTGAAAACAAAATGGCTGTTTTCAGAGAGGATGGAAAGCAGCTGGTCAGCCCTTTTTAACAATCTCCCTTTGTCTGCCCTCTTTCCTGCTCTCGGGCTGCCTGGATCCTCGTTTCTGTTGCCTGAAAACTGGCCAGCCTATGGGCTCTTTCCATCACCACTGAAATACTTCATCAAAGCATTCACCAACCAGGATGCGGCACAGAGTTAGTTCATCGATAAGGGCTTGTCCTCTGGGAGTCTGCAATCTCACCCAATTCCTCTTGTACTCTCTGCAGTCTACTCTTCGACCTTTGAACACGTGAGCCTTTCTGCAGCATCAAAATCCTTAGATCCAAATGAGAGAAATTCTGCCTGAGGCTTTTTTAAAAAAAAAATTGATCATACTCTATGAGCAGAAGGAAACCAGTTGGCACTGGAATAAGCCAGGCTGAGTGTCCCAGCGTCACAAAAAATAAATAGTTATTCTTAGGGTACCGACCTTAAGAATATCTCTGGTACGCCGCCTTTGGATGCTCTGCCAGCTAAGGATGAAAGCTGTTTGGAAAATTTTTAAGCCCACAGCTCTTTTCAGAGGTTGGTTTTTCCTGGAGGGAAAACACTAGCGAAATGACCAATTTTCTTACCATGAAGGCCTTTTTGACAGCAGGCACATTGCCGAAAGTGATCACAACTGGAATGATGTCAAGGGCGCTGAACTCCAGGGTGGCTGTGGTGATCGAAGACACGTCAGAGGATGGGCCGTGGCTGAAGACCGTGGCGATCTTCCTCACGTGCGGTCCTCGGAGAGTTCGCTTGAAAACGTTCTTGGCCACGAACCTCATCGCTTTGCCAGTTTCCCTGCCATTTGACGATCTCTCATATGGGATGGCTTTTATTTTCCTGAGAAGCTGATTCTTGGTCGGGGAGTCTGTCAGGCGGATGTGATGCCTGATATTGGAATCGTAGGAAACGACGGCGACTCTCGTTCCCACTGGACAGCTGCTCTCCCGGATCTTGGTGTCACTCACAATTGACAGAATTATGTCCTTCATTCGCTCAAATGATTGCTCCGTAATGCCCCGGGACAGATCCAGGGCAAAGGCCAGCTCTGTAGGATGCACAGGACATTCGGGTCTTCCTAAAAAGGAAAGGAGAGTGTGATGTTGGGTTGATTTTTTTTCCTCAATTCTTTCCTATTCATTCTGTGCGTGAAGGAATAAGTCGTTATCCTACAAGCTTGGCTCTATCTCTGAAGTTCAAAAACCAAAACCTAGATCACCTAACCATTTTATTTTAAAATAAATGAGCAGAAATATTTGAAACAATATAATTTTACCTCTCTCCCCTTATTCTTTCAAAAGTGGGCTACGGATTGATCGACTGATATCAGGATCCGTACCTCTGAAGTTAGATTCGACTGACTTGAACCAGGATTTCCGATCATTTCGTCAGTAGAGAAAGATGGAGGGGAAAATGAAAATTAGGAGTTATGCTGTGAAACTCTGGTGAGTTGGAAAAGGTTGGAAAGGCAGGAAGGAAAATGACAATTAGAAACATAGTGTAGAGGAACTTATTTTTGCAACCGAAGTACCAGTGATTCGAAAAGCCAACAGTAGAGGATGATGATGATGAAAGAGTAGTTCCAGAGAACCCATGTTTTCCTGACATAATTACTGGGTGGGTGTGGGGGGTAGGGGGGTTTCCTAAAGGGAGCCAGAGCAAGATGTATCCATGAATTCAGGAGGAGTAGGAGCAGAAGTGGGATACTATAAATCACTACCAGGGACCCATATCAGGTAAAGAGGATGAGAGAGGAAGAGCGTTTGTGGGTTGAGGAGATGAGGGGGACTGGTTTATGGTGGGAAAGAAATGGAAACGAAGACAGAGGGCAAAGCAGGACAACTGAGCAAAGGAACTCAAGAGCTTAGTACAGTGCTCTGCACACAGTAAGCGCTCAATAAATACGACTGAATGAAGGACCAAATCTGATCAGGAGACCAAATGTACATGGTGGGAAAATGGTGGTGGGCTGTGGGGACCCTACATTTCCATCTCCCTCTAACTCATTCATTCAATCAATTTTTTTGAGCAGTTACTGTGTGAAGAGCACTGTACTAGGAGGATGGGAAAGTGCAATACAGCAATAAACAACTCCAGCCCCAACCTCTCTCCTCTTCAGTCTCATATTTCCTCCCGCCTTCGGGACATCTCTACTTGGATAGCCCACCGACACCTCAAATGTCCAAAACAGAACTCATCTTTCCACCCAAACCCATTTCCTCCCCATGACTTTTCCATCACTGTAAACAGCAACACCCTGTCTCCCAAGGGAGGCAGCAATAGCATTAAGTGAGTTAATACTGGTGTTCCTCCTTTGGATTAACCAGAATTTTCCTCCCGCAGTGAGTCTCACTCCACTAGAAGTGGATAAGCAGAGTGAATTTAGAAGCGGGGAGGGAAGGGAGGAAGAGAAAGAGAGATAGAGAAGGGATAAAAGAATGGGAGATTAAGACAGAAAGGGAGGGAGAGAGGGGAAAATAAAGAGGGGGGAAAAGACCAGAAAAGGAAGAGGAAGTGGGAAAGAAAAGTTGAGAGTTACTAAAATTCAACAGATTGTAACACCACGAAAATTGCAAGATTCAAGTGAGAAAAAATGCCTACAGCGTTGGTTAAGAAATTCCTGTGCAGCTCAACACATAATCTTTAATTTCAGGCAGGATTGAGCAGCCAGAAAATTGGAGTTCAAACCAATTCCATTTAGCTGCTGCGATTTCTCCCTAAAACATCTTTCCAGATGTAGGAAACCACTTTAAAATTTTACGTGATAACAAATGTGTTCTCGATGGGAGTGTACTCACCTTGTGAAGCAGCTAAAAAGAGAGAAAAAAAGATTTGGTGTTAATTGTAATCTAGGAGAACAGAGAACTAAAATCATTTAGAAAGTCTACAAGCAACAGAGATTCTCTCTTCAGCTTGATTTGACAACCAGATCCTACAAGCTTCTTCTCTCAGGTTTACAGGCAGCAACAGGGTCAGGAGAGTAAACTCAGCATCCTTTTTCATTAAATTGTTTCACCACATTAGAAGTCAGAGAAGAGGGAGCAGGAGGAAGCTGCAGGAGGGATGACAGGGCAGCCAGCAGCCCACAACACAGAAGCCCTATGTGATGGGGGGAGTCTCCTCTACTAATATAACTCCACTAGAGAAGCAGCACGGCTTAGTGGAAAGAGCCCGGGCTTGGGAGTCAGAGGTCGTGGGTTCTAATCCCAGCTCCGCCACTTGTCAGCTGTGTGACTTTGGGCAAGTCACTCAACTTCTCTGTGCCTCAGTTCCCTCATCTGGAAAATGGGGATTAAGACTGTGAGCTCCATGTGGGACAACCGATTACCTGGTATCTACCCCAGCACTTAGAACAGTGCTTGATGCATAGTAAGCGCTTAACAAATGCCATCATCATCATTATTTAGGGGAAGCAGCGTGGCTCAGTGAAAAGAACCCAGGCTTGGGAGTCAGATGTCATGGGTTCGAATCCCGGCTCTGACACTTGTCAGCTGTGTGACTGTGGGCCACTTCTCTTCTCTGTGCCTCAGTTACCTCATCTGTAAAATGGGGATTAAGACTGTGAGCCTCACGCGGGACCTGATTACCCTGTACCTACCCCAGCGCTTAGAACAGTGCTCTGCACATAGTA
The DNA here is from genome assembly GCF_004115215.2 of Ornithorhynchus anatinus. Taxonomy (NCBI): domain Eukaryota; kingdom Metazoa; phylum Chordata; class Mammalia; order Monotremata; family Ornithorhynchidae; genus Ornithorhynchus; species Ornithorhynchus anatinus. The sequence continues at coordinate 40,135,741 of NC_041735.1, forward strand.
AGTGCTTAACAAATACCAACATTATTCACTACAGCAACCACTGAACCCAAGAAGAATTTACCTCTTGGGGAAGGATTCTGAGTCACCTCTCAGTTCCTTGAATAAAAGCCTCTGGATTCAGCTGAGGAGAGACACCATTCACTGGTGCTTGGCTGCCTGGAATACATGCAGTTACATCTGCCTTGAACCCCCTTCCCTGGGCCACTCTCAATTCCATTCTGCAAGGCGACATTGGCTGTAACCCCTAAACACCACCGGGACTACAACCGCTCGGTGGACTGTTCAACGGCTTGGTACTCACGGCTGTGGTCTCGCACATACTGAAGGAGGCTGCAAGACTGTAAAAATCAAAATGAGAGAAGTTAGTACACCCGATGCTCGGGGCTGAAGGTGACGGTCTCTCAATCAACGGGCTGGATTCTAGAGCTACGTACAGAAAATGAAGTCTGTCCTTTCGCTCCTTTCATGCCCTAGAAAAACAAGTGTGCAGGTTTTAGGGCTGATGCAGGGCACGCCCCCCCCCATCTCCCCACCCCTTAGTCCCCCATCTCCATGCTCTCCCCCACCCAACCCCACCGATCCGCCAGCCCCAGGACCCCCCAACTCCTCATCCTCCCCATCAAGACTCAAACAGTTTGACCGGTCAGAGATGGAGAGACTCAAAAGGTGGACTGTACTTTCTAAGCTCTCAGCACTGGAGACACAAGAACCTCACAAGAAGGCAAGAGCCCAGAACCCCATGTGAATGGCGTCACCGTGAGAGCTTGCTCTCAGGTGGTTCTCGGGCCCTTCTTGCGGCCTTCCGGCAGGGACAGAAGTCAGGAGAGGGTCTGAGCCTGCAGCCAAATCCCCACCTGGAACAGAGGCACCAGAAAAGCCAGAGAAAGCGAGTGGAAGGCCACTCTGATAAGCCTCAGAGCAGTGGGAGGGAGCATTAACCTACCCTCAGGGACTGCTGTACCTAAATGATCAGCTCATGAGCTAAGAGCGCCATAAAATGGATCATGTCATGGGTCATCAGTAAAGGAAAAAAATGTTTTTGTCTGGTCTGTGGAAAGAAGGAAGAAGTGAAGCCAGCATATCCTGAATTTGGCTGATCTAGCTGTGCCTCGGTGTGCTGCACAGTTTAACTCGACTAAGCGAAGACGTGTGTAGAAATGGAACGCATTTGCTGCCTTCCCCAGATTAATACAAAGAATTCCCTCCTATAGCCATCTCTCAGTTATTTCTGGAAGTTAAGCACGGATAAATGAAATTCTCATATAATCCAGGCCCCTTGCTTTAGCTACCAGATTTTAGTCTCCTTCTACCAAATATCCACACCTCCCACACCCAGTGATCCTTGTAGCATATCAATGGACTGATCTGAGATTTCCTTTACTCTCCCTGACACAGGCCACCGGTAGCGGTGAAATGACCAATCTTTAGGCCACCGGTGGGAGAAGTCAGGATAAGAAGCTTCCAGATAACTGAGAGTTGACTGTTTAGGTTTTTCATGCGAACAAGATCTTGAATAGCTGATAACATCCTACCCTACGTCCTGAAGGTCCCAGTGTTCCAGGAGATCCTGGCTCTCCAGGAGGACCTACGGAGCCCTAGAAACATCGACACAAATGAAAACCATATGCAGTTGCAAATGAATGTATGTTATGGTTCAGCTTTGGATTGCAATCTTTGCATTTTTTAAGGTTTACAAAAGAGTAGAAGGATTTGTAGTGGGGCTCAAAGGTTGCAACACCATACTCTTTTTTTTATTCTGAGGGACCCCCAGTGTCTTACCTCACTCAAACCATTTTTAAAAGTACACCAGATAAGGAAGGAAGGAAGAACTTCCTGTAATTGGCCTGCTATAGTTAAGCAGAAATATTTGGGAAGGTGGGGGTCAGGGAGTGGGGGAGGAAGAAAGCACGATGTTTACTATAGTGGGGTTATTTTGGCTCCCTGACAGGCTAGAGTTAGCAAGGGCCTCCTCTCCTTTCATTCATTTATTCACTCATACTTATTGAGCGTTTACTATGTGCAGAGCACTGTACTAAGCGCTTGGAAGGTACAATTCGGCAACAGAGAGAGAATCCCTGCCCGACAACGGGCTCACAGTCTCTCCTTGCTGCCTTCCCCTCTCTCCCTCCACTTTCAAACCATTAGTCTGCTTCACTAATTGAACAGACACTTATTAAGAACTTCCTGCATGGTAAATGCTGGAACAGATACAAGTTTACGTGATTGGGCAGAGGCCCTCTCTCACATGGGGCTCACGATCTATACTATCCCCTTTTTACAGAGGAGGAGACTAAGGCCCTGAGAAGTTAAGTGCCTTGCCTGAGGTCACACGGTAAGCTAGCAGAAGAGCCAAGACTTGAACTCAGGTCTTTTGACACAGTCTTTTGTTCTTTCTGCTAGTGCACCCTACCCTCAGCCCCCAGCACTTGTGTACATATCCTTAATTTATTTTATTGTTTCCACTCTAGATTGTAAGCTCCCGGTGGGCAGGGAAAAATGTCTACCGATTATTTTATATTTTACTTTCCCAAATGCTTAGTACAGTGCTCTGCCCACAAACGCTCAGTAAATATCAATGATTGCTTGATAAACCCCCAGTGAGCCTTCGGCTGGTTGCAACCCTGGCATAAGAGACAGCTGATACTGGGTCATTTGGAGTACGTTTTACCACACATTTTCAAGACAAAATACGGAACCATCAACCAAAGATTATAGGAGGAATTTAGAAAACCCAAACAAAATCACCCAAATTGGGTTTTAGGCAAATTTTGGTTTTAGAGGGAGGCTAACCCTCCCTCTCCATTGTAATTGTCGAGAGATCTGTAAAAGGCTGGAGAGATGAAAGCTGGCGACAGGCAACGCTGCCCTGCTAGGATTTGAACTTCTTCAACAGTGGAAGATAACACTTTTCACTCCCCAAACCAGAGCTCTTCAGAAATTGATAATATATTCTTGGCAAAGAATTGGGCTTTAAATTCCATATGTTTAAGTTAAGCCCAAGTTATATAGAATTTGTGTATATATACACACACACACACGCACATATATATATCATATATATATATATACACACACACATGTGTATATATATACACATCATATATATATATATATATATATATATATATATATATATATATACACACATATACACACACACACACAATACAAAAACAGGCTCAATATACTCCCTGAGTAGTCAAACCTTCCTACAGAACATTGTAATGCAAAAAAAAAAAAAAAACATGAAACAATCATATTAATTACATTTCTCTCAAGACTGACACAACTTGAAATATTAAGATAAAGATTTGGGGAAATAAGCTAGGGATTGACTGAGAACTGGATGACTGAAGAATAGTTCAAGGTGTGAGGCAAACTCATAAATTTTTGTTGCTCTACCCTGTCCTCCAAAGGGCAAATTCAGCTTCTTTCCTCAGCTTCCCTGAAGGGAAAATCGTGTCCTTTGAGAGGATGGAGCATACTCCCTCAATTTCAAAATACGGCACTTACAGTGAGACGAAATGGAGGAGAGGAAGGTAGTGTGGGGAATACAAATTGCAACAAAAGAATGATGCCGTGAAAAATAAGCTCTCATAATTCTGATGATCAAAAGGATAAAAACTTGTTGCTTCCCTGTAATCTGTTTGGATATCAGAAGCATGTCTAACCATTGTTAGAAACCTACTGTGACATTTAGAGAACCTTTTGATCCTGTTATGACATTTACGTTTCAAGGCTAAATAACTACTTATGAAACAAAGGAAGCAGTCCAAATATATTTCAGTGCAGATGGTGTCTATCCGGGATTCCTCTCATCATTTTGCCCGGTCACGACATGAACAGAATTCACACGTGTGTGAATCCACAAGTGTATGCCCCATGGCATGTGTGGATGTGGGCATCCATATCTGTGGTTTAGCCTGTCTCCCTCTTTGGGGGTAGGGGGAGTCTGTTCCCATCAGTGTATATCCATATGTGTCCGGGTGTATTCGCACATATCTGTGTGTATATGTATGTTGGTGCCTTGTGACTTTCTACATATGTCCATCCGTTGGGCAGATGTGCCTATTCAATCGTGTCCTCACTGGATCCTTGGCCTGGCTGGTGACCAGGCTGGCTAAACCGCACTATTGTTCATCTGCCCCTGGATGACGACGTTCAGTGGGTTGATATTCGCAATGGGGACCAGGCTAGCCCTGGCGTGGGCCAAACCACCTCCACTTGGCCCCAGGCCCTGCCCCTTCTTTCTGGATCCTTTTGTGTGCCACAGACCTTGTGGCCTCTTTGCCCTGGAGCAGCCCCGTGCCCTGGGCCCGTAGTCGGGGCGTAAGGCTGAAGGAGCGGCACCCCTCCCCGTCGTTCATCTGTGCAAAAGCTCTTTGCAACCCCGTCAGCAAACTAGGGCTTCTGCCCCACGAGCCTAGGCAGTTTCATTATAAAAATTCTCCACTTTGAACATAACACTCTGAAAATACCCAGGTTGTCCTTGAGAGCAAAAGATAACCAAAGTGACTTCCAGATGCATCAGCAAAAACTCCCCACCAGCGGAAATGGGATTTAATGAAGGTAATTTATAAAAATCAGGTGGCGGGAAGGCAGCTTACCGTTCTTCCTTCAAATCCCTTGGGGCCAGGGTCCCCTGGAATGCCAACATCTCCAGCTTTCCCCTAATAAGGTGTGTTCAAAGAGAAGATTTCATAATTTAGGGAATGAATGTTGAAATTTATTTTTGCAGTCAGGCATCTTATTTTAAAGCATATCTAAAGGCACTCGGTCCAATTTCAATAAGCTGAAAGGCTTTACTGAGCATTTTTATTCATGAAAGACGTATTTCCATAAACCCATAAAGCTTAGAGAAAATATAGTTTGTCACCAAAAAACTTAAGCAACTACCAAACTCTAAAGGGGATGGTTAAAACAAAACAGAAAAGAAAATGTGATTAGCAGGAATGTAAAATCCTTTAAATGTTCCTCATTCCTCTATAAAAAGGAAAAAAGTTCAAAACAAAGAAAATGCCAAGTGAACCTAAAAAATCAAACCAAAAGGACTTTCTTTGCCTCTCTAAGGTACCATAGGAGGTTTCCAACTAAAGAAATGGGTGTTGATTGGATAATTCAAGTGTTACCAACCCACTTTCTCCTGTGTTGCTGGTAGTCTAATGAATGAAGCCAATACACTTTTCTACTTGCCCAGTATATATTACCTGATTTAGGCAAGTACTTTAATGACACCTTCCAAGAATTGAAAAGCAGTTAATATGAATTATACAGTACCTTTAGTCCACTGTCTCCTGGGAATCCTTCTTTTCCCTGAAATGTGCAATTAAGAGATGAAATTGATACTCACACACGACATATGTACAGCTTTATTTAGTTGGCATTGGTCTTTCTGAATCCCAGTAAGCCTATCAAAATAACCATGGAGATTGCACTATGGTGTTTCAAAAATAAATGGCAATTAACAAATAAGCCTAATGGACAGGCTTCAACAAAATGTCATGAGGATGGGCAAAAAGATGATTATTACACGTGTGGACCAACCACAATGCCACAGCTGACATTCCCTGAGGAAGGGCACCTTTTCACACTGTGGCAAGCATACAGTAGTGGCTGAATTTGCTGCCAGCCAGAAAAAAGACCATTAGGGAGCCTGTACAATCTCAACTTGAGCATTCAGCTTCTTGTTGTCTGTACTAGAGTGAACCTACGGATTAAAAAAAAACAAAATGGTGATTAACAGGAAAGACTTAGGAAAGCCTGGAGATACTCCCATTCTTGACAGGAAAAAAATAATTATAACTAGGTCAGGAAAAAAAAAAGGAAACAAATCCACATCAGGCTCAGTAATGCTGATCCCACCATCTACGGATGCTAAAATTCAGCATTTATCAGCTGGAAATTTGAGTCCATCTTTAAAGCCAAGGTCCATTTTGAAGAGAGAAATTTGGGATGCTGGAGAGTACATCCCTACCCATAAGGTTAGAGGTCAAAGAAGGCAACCATCCCACTATTCCTTCAAGTGTCATTTGGTGCCCTGATGGAAAGAGACACCATGGATGGGATGGAATGAAATTGTTCTGACTCAATATGATACAACCTGTAGTCTTATAGAAGACTCTCCCACTCCTTCCCACCTCCCTGTGCACCCCTGCCCAAGGAACTTTACTTTGAAAATTTCTAATTTAGCTCAAATTCTTTCACAGTCTCTCGCACCAAGAAATACCTTGAATATATTTCTGTTTAAATTTTCTAATTGCTTTCATTTTTGCCCTAAATGATGCCTAAGTACATCAAGATGAGGAAAGAACTTTCCAGTTGGCTTGTAAATGTAAATTTACCTTTGATCCTTTCTTTCCAACTCCACCATATCCCACGTTGCCATCTTCTCCCTAGGACAGAACGTTTAAAACATGCTTATTTTACAACATACAGGACTGCTCTTGACAAGCCTGCTGTAGACTTAAAAAAAAAAAAGGCTGGTCAATAAAGCCCCTCTCCCTCTGGCAGGGCTCCTGCTTTCAATGCATCCATTTTAGCCAACTCCTGCAACCATTCTTTGCTCAAATTGAGTTCTTCCTAAGTCTAGGGCTTTGGCAGTCACTACACTGGCAGGTCGCCAACAGGATTTCTCAAGGTAAAAGCAAAATAGGTATAAAAATTCAAACCGGCATTCCTCGTTGACCAGGCAACCCACGGCCTCCTCTCTCTCCCAACTCCCCAGGATCTCCCTGTTAAAACAGAATAGAAAGACATCAGGTCGGTGAACGAATCCCCCCACTGTTGGCACCCCTGTTCCAGAACAAAAACCAGAAATAATCCAACATGGAAATGTAAAACTGACTGTGGGAGTGGAAAGAGAATGACTGTCTTGTATGCTGAACAGAAATTATCATTCCCTAGCTTCCCTAGCTTCAGAAGATACAGTATAAATTATCTTCAGTAATCCATCCCTCAGATACCTAGCCGAAAAGGCTCCGGGACACTTGAGAGGATGACTCAATCTGACTAAAATGACAAGATCATCCTTGTTTAAAGAAAAAAAAAAAGGCTCTTTTCATCTCCGACTTCAACCGGTGATTTCAAAGATCACCATACCAAGTATTTATCTTTTGGGTTGGAACCATGCCTAGCTATCCAGTAGCTTTAGATTTGGTAATTTAGTAGAACTTGTCTAATAATAGCACAGCTAAAAGACCCTGGTGGCCTGCTGAAAGACATAACATGGGTTTAGCTCATAAATTAAGTGCTTAGGACAAGGTTCTACCCCCTCTAAACTTTAAGCTCATTGTTGGGAGGGAATGTGTCTGTTGTATTGTTATTATTGTACTCTCCAAAGCTCTTAGTACAGCACTCTGCACATAGTAAGTGCTCAATAAATATGACTGATTGATGTTTTGCACACAGGAAGAGCTCAATTTATCACTGACTGCCTCAGAATATGGTGTCTATTTGGGGCAAACTTTAGGTTAAAATGACAAAATAATGGTACAATCATTGATTTTTGACAGCCCAAATAAAATCAGGCTCATTTATTAATAATAATAATGGTATTTGAGAAGCAGTGAGGTTCAGTGGAAAGAGTCTGGGCTTGGGAGTCAGAGGTCGTGGGTTCCAACCCCAGCTCTGCCACTTGTCGGTTGCGTGACCGTGGGCAAGTCACTTGACTTCTCTGTGCCTCAGTGACCTCTTCTGTAAAATGGGGATGAAGACCGTGAGCCCCACGTGGGAGAACTTGATCACCTTGTATCCCCCCCCAGTGCTTAGAACAGCGCTTGGCACATAGTAAGCGCTTAACGAATACCATCATTATCATTTGTTAAGTGCTTATTATGTGCCAAGCGCTGTTCTAAGCACTGGGGTAGATACAAGGTAATCAGATGGTCCCATGTGGGACTCACAGTCTTAATCCCCATTTTATCTTAATCCCCATTTTACAGATGAGGTGACTGAGGACCAGAGAAGTGACTTAACTGAAGTCACACAGCTGCCAAGTGGAAGAGCCGGATTAGAACCCATGACCTCTGACTCGGAAGCCCGTGCCCTTTCCACGAAGCCACGTCAATGTCAGGGGGATTGATTGATCCTGGTAGTTTTTACTGCAACTGTGCGCGGGAGGACCAGAAAGCATCAGGATGACACTATGCAGGGAGGGATATTTTCCCCAGGACGACTAGGTCCTCATGAGAACCTCCTTGATTGTCAGGGAGACATACGTGGACACCTGCTGCCCGAGAGTGCCAGCTGCCCATCCTGCCCCACGGCCATCCTTCTGGGGCCTTGAGGACTCCCAGGGTGGAAATGGGATGGGGAGGCAGATCTGGAGACTGGAAAAGCCCAAAACATGATCTGTCAGAATGATGAATTCAGCTCTCTCAGAATGGACTCTGAGGCAGGATTACCAGATCATGGCACCAAAAAGTTAGCCTTGTCTGGATGCTGCAATCCCTCCTGGTGTTGGCTTGGCCACAGAGGTTACAGTAACCTAAGAAAACTCTGGTCAAGATCATTTTTTCACTAGGAAAGGCCTTTCAAAAAAAAAACTAGCATCTTCGTGCAGGTGAAGCCCCAGGCCACCCAGCAGGGGAGAGTGTATTAGCCTACAGTCCTGGGGTGGGCAAGAAACAGCCAAATGCACTCTGGGCCAAAAGGCATCCTCAAGTCCCACCGTACTGGAGATCAGATCTGTTTTAGAGCAGATGGGTGATGGGCCATGAAGTGAATATCAATGGTTCTGGTCCTGGAGATGAGTCTCAGCGTGGAGATGAAGGAACTGAGGCATAGAGAATTTAAATGACTTTTCCAAGGTCATCCAGCAGATTAGGGAAGTAACATTTCCTAGTGGAAAGAGTGAGGGCCTGGGAGTCAAAGGACCTGGGTTCTCATTCCAGCTCCGACACCTGCCTGCTGTGAGATCTTGGCAAGTCACTTAAGTTCTCTGTGCCTCCGTTTCCTCATCTGCAACATGGGGGATTCAATATCTGTGATCCTTCCTACTTAGAATGTGAGCCCCCAAAGAGATTTGATTGTCAGGTCCTCTATCTCCCAGGCTGACACCATTTCCACTAGGCCATTCGGGGGTCGATGAGACTGGACCCGAAGCCCAAGATGCTCCACAATTGACTCCGTGGGCCCGAGATTACTGTCGGGACCAAATTCTCGGGATCCTCTTCAATCCAACCCCATATCCCAGAAACTTCTCTGGATTCCTGCAAACCCTCCCCACCTCTGGTAGGCCAGCGTGCTTTGGGACGGCAGGTATTTCCGCTTTTGCTAACAGTAAGAGGCTGCTACGGTCACATCCTTTTGGCCGTTGTAATAGAAGAAGAAACCGTCACAACACTGGGACTCTCACACAAGAGGACCCGGCACCTGGCATGAAGAAACATCTTGGATAAACTGGGGGTTGCAAAGGGATGAGGTAGTAGGTTAAAAATTCAGGAGTTCGCAGAATTACAACCGATGAGACTTACTTTATTTCCTCTGGGTCCTAAGCTTCCAGGACTCCCTTTGGCACCCACTGGCCCCGAGGGACCCTGAAATGAAAGCCAAAGATGTCACTATTAGAGCAGAACATGGAGAAACTCTCTCAAAACTTTGGCCTTCTGCCCTTCTGGATGAAAATGAACCACAGCTGGAGAAAGAAGCAGGACAACTTTTAACCCTCTCTGGAAAGGGCAACGTTGCTTATTGTGAAAGGAAGAGTGAATACGTTACAGAAAATGAAAGCCTTTTCATGCCACCAGTTATGTTTACTATGAGGTTTCCTCACAGCTTTTCTGTTTCTGTGAGCTAACGGGGTGAGTTGTCTTCTAAGTCTAAGACAAACTCCAGAAACTAAAATACGTCTTGGCCTTTCAAGCTATTGGTCTTTTGGAAGGCAAGTTTAATCCGAATGAATTACATAGCACCAGTTATCAAACTCAGTTGAGTTCAGTACAAATGTCTTTCTTAATAAAAGTTGAAATCTCATTTTCCCTTTGTGATCTCAGCTGGCAGAAAAGCAACTTTCTATTTTGCCAAAGTTTGTGAAAATAATTTTAAATAACTCTAACACCAATGTATTAGAATCCTTTCCTTGGTTGTAGTTTTTATTTTTTACCCCATAGTTGCTTTATTCCAAAATTAAATACAGACAGCTGTTAGTTCCATACAGTTTTAAACGGTCCAGTCCTTCCCTGGGAGTTAGAAACATGATGAATCTGCTTCCACTCCTTTTAATACTGACATATTCCAGTTTGGCATTTACGCAGTCTCGGCTTCGGTTTTATTTAGAATATACCCTAAAAACCGGAATGTTTCAGAGAGTGAAACTATTCTAAACAAAAGTGTGTATGGAAAACTTTACAAGGGCCTCAAATTATTTGAGTGCAAGAAAAAGCAATTTAAACGATTCAATTTTCTCCTGATAAAAATTAAGATCTCTAGCCCCAAATTCTGACAACCATCATTTATTCCTTAATCTTACGTGAAAACAGATTTTTAACCTGTAATACTTAAATATTTGGAAGGTGGAATTAAGGGCCAAAGGTGGACAAATTAGAGACAGTGAAGCAGTTACTATTTTGCTGGATGATAACAGGACAGATTAATTTTAGACCCCTCAAGGGTCTTAATGAGAGGATAAATGATAGGAAAACCACTAGCAGGCAGCCCTGCCCATAAAACACGTAATTGTAAACCCGTCAAAGGGCAGGCGCTGTCTCTGTTACCGATTTGTACATTTCAAGCGCTTAGTACAGTGCTCTGCACATAGTAAGCGTTCAATAAACGCTATTGAATGAATTAATTTAAGGGTCAGGCTTATTAACTACCTGTTTCAGAGACATAGAACCAAGGTAGTAGGTGATGGAATTAAAACAGTAAACCAGCCCTTGAAAGATGCTCCTCGCTGAATGAAGCTGTGGAGTTCATCTGAAGAAGAGCCACAGTACACAATGATCCTTATTTAGTTTGACGGCCAGCAGAGAGCCTGTCAAAAACTAAGGCGGAAAGACGTCCCGGTCCCGTTCTAAGCAGCCAAGTCTGGGGAAGGCAAAAATTCCCGGGAAGATATTTGTAACTTTTCCAGCCAGAGAATTTCCAGCATCATCTGGAGCAGAGTACTGCCATGGCCCCTCCACACCCAGTGACCAAGGTCACCAATTAGGAAGGAACTGGTCTGTACAGAAGCAGCCCGTTTCACAGTTTCTCCCTGTACAGTCTCCAGCCCATCTCATTTTGTGGGCAAATCTCTGGGCTTCCCCCCACCCCGGCCACTCCATTTCACACTGAAGGGTGACTCTCGAACAATCTCCCCAGTTATGGTGCATTCTTCTCCTTAGCACCAGAGGACACATTAGGGAAACACACCGGTTTAGTTTGCAGCAGGAGAAATTCAGCAATGTGGTCTGGTGGAAAGAGCGTGGGCCTGGGAGTCAGAGGATCTGGATTCTAATCCCAGTTCCACCATATGCCGGCTGTGTGACCTTGGGTAGGTCACTTAACTTTTCTGTACCTCAGTCACCGCTTATGTAAAATGGGGACTCAATATCTGAACTCCGTCTTATTTAGATTATGAGCCCGGTTTGGGGCAGGGATTGGGTCTGACCTTACTATCTTGTATCAACCCCTTAGCTTAGAGTGCTTGAAACCTACAAAGTGCTTAACAAATACCACAATTATCAGTCATTATCATTATTAGAAGAGACTCTCATCTCTCTGGCAAAATTTGGTGCAGTCCTTTCTGAAGGCTGGAGTAGGGATAAAATGATCTTCCAAGTTTCTTTCCAGCCCAGTGCCTCAATGAACAGGCTCAAATTTTCAAAGGCTTCTGAATAATTTCCAAGATTCGGCTGCCCCTGAATACTCTGACATCTGAAATCTCACTACTGTGTAATCTCCATTCACTAGGGATCTTCAAGTAGAGGATACAGAGTATCATCTGCCCTAGCGGGTTTAGTCATTCATTAGGCACGAGGCTGGACTGAATGACTTCTTAAAGTGCCTTTCGGTTTTAGGATTTCATGATCCTACTTTGTCACTTCCTGATTTATAGCTCAAACATCTTCCAGGTTTGCATTTAGGACCTTCTAGCAAAAACCGGTAGCTGTATATTTTATGGCTAGTATCCGAATAGCACCGGTAAATCTCAAATGCACCCATTTCCCATAAATCTGGCGCCATTAAGACTGAGCGGGCCCCAAACCTCTGGGATTAAGAATGCAGACTTGCTAAAGTTTTCTGAGAGAAAGAAGGAAAACTCTCCTTTCCTAAGGGATATAGGGGAGGGGAACCAGTAGTAGGGAAGAAGAGGAACTTGACTACAGGAACGGCAAGTGGTGGATATAGGGAATTTGATCACACCCATCAGCTATCTCCCTTACCTCCCTGCTCCTCTCCCAACTCCTCAGATGGTTTGTATGTACTTAGAGTCTTCTTTCCTCTCACCCTACTCCCTCCTTGATCCACTCCAATCAAGGGCTTGCCCTCTTCACTCCACTGAGCGTGTGCTCTTGCAAGTCATCAGTGGTCTCCTCATAGCTAAGGTCAATGGATGGACCCTTCTCTGTCCCAATCTTGCTTGACTCCTTGGCTGCCTTCACCACTGTTGATCTCTCCCCCGACCTGGAAATGCTTCTGTGACCACTCCTGTCCCAGCTCAGCGACCTCAACCGTGCGTTCTCCACATGGCTCTGTTATGGGTTCTTCATTTTTCTCACTCTACACTCATTCTCTCAGGGAGCTTTCATTTGCTTGCATCATCTCCTTCACGCAGACGATTTCCAAATCTACTTCACCTACCACAGCCTCTCTCCTGCTTTACAATCTCACATGAAGGACCTTCAAGCTAAACAGAACTCATCTTTCCACCTAAACTAACTCCTTCTAACTTTCCCTCCTGTCAGTAACACCATTCTCCCTATCTCAAAAGCCCAGATGTTTGGAGTCGCCTTCCACTATTCATTGTCTTTTAGCTTTGCTGTTCAGTACAACACAATTTTGCCTGTTTCTCCTCCACATTCCTGAATCTGTCTCTTCCCGACCTCACAAAATGGGCACCACCCTGGCTCAAGTTCTCATCACCTCCTCACTGGTCTATTAGCCTCTTCCAATCAGTGCTATTTATTGAGCACTTAAGTGCAGAGCACAGTACCAGGTGCTTAGGAAGTCACAATATAACAGAATTACCAGTCACATTCCCTGTCCATAATGAGTTTACAATCTAGAAGGGGAGATGGGCATTAATATGAATAATTTATAATAGTTGATTTAAAGCTATGTACATAAGTGCTCCCCTCTTTATTCTACAGTACATATTGTTGGCATTTTTTCCCCTTGTTTTTATGGTATTTGTTACATGTGCCAGGCACTGTTCTAAAAGCTGGGATAGATACAAGAAAAGCAGTGTGGCTTAGTGGAGAGAACACGTGTGTCGGAGTCAGAAGGATCTGGGTTCTAATCACAGCTCCACCACTTGTCTGCTGTGTGATCTTGGGAGAGTCACTTAACTTCTCTGTGCTCTGTGCTTCTGTTCCCTCATCTGTAAAATGGAGAATAAGGTCACACAGGAGACGAGTGGCAGAACCGGGATTAGAACCCAGGTCCTTGTGTCTCCCAGGCCTGTGCTCTTTCCACTAGACCACACTGCTTCTCCTGAAATCTCATTCAGCTCACATCTCTCCAACATCTCTGATGATTACCTACCTACCACTGCATCAAGCAAAAACTCACAATTGGCTTCAGAGTTCTCTATCAGCTTTATCCATATCTTACCTTCTACTTCCCTCAACGTTATCGCCGGAGCTCACACTCTTAACTCCACTCAAGCCCAATCTCTAACAGTATCAGAGAAGCAGCGTAGCTCAGTGGAAAGAGACCGGCCTTGGGAGTCAGAGGTCATGGGTTCTAATCCTGGCTCTGCCACTTGTCAGCTGTGTGACTTTGGGCAAGTCACTTCACTTCTCTGAGCCTCAGTTACCTCATCTGTAAAATGGGAATGAAGACTGTGAGCCCCACGTGGGACAACCTGATCACCTTGTATCCCCCCAGCACTTAGAACAGTGCTTTGCACGTAGTAAGTGCTTAACAAATGCCATCATTATTATTATTATTATCTTGCTCTCAATTCACCTGCCAACTCCTGTTCATGTCATTTCCCCTGCCTGAAACTCCCTCCCCTTTCATACCTTCCAGCGACAGGTCTGCTCTCCCCATCTTCAAAGCCTCCCTGAAATCCCATCTCCTCCAGGAATCATTCCCCAATTAATTTTCATCACATGTAAACCTGATAGCTACCCTAAGCTCTTATGAATCCAAAATTAGACTCAGCAATTATTTATTCAGTTATTCTTCCCACAGAACAATAGTTTTGTTTCTTCAAATCCTCATGTCATCTAAATATCATTTCTTATAATCAATTGTTTGACTACAGAATAAGGGATTACATCAGAAGTGGAATATACATAATAATAATAATAATGTTAATAATAATGTTGGTATTTGTTAAGCACTTACTATGTGCCAAGCACCGTTCTAAGGTAATCAGGTTGTCCCACGTGGGGCTCCCAGACTCAATCCCCATTTTGCAGATGAGGGTACTGAGGCACAGAGAAGTTAAGTGACTTGTCCAAAGTTACAGAGCTGGCAAGTGGAGGAGCCAGGATCAGAACCCATGACCACTGACTCTGAAGCCCGTGCTCTTTCTACTGATCCACGCTACTTCTTACTGAGCCACACTGCTTCTTGGCTTCTATCACACCAGATGGAATTCAAGAATATTGTTAAAGACAAATGAAATCTTATTACACTTTGCAAATTTCATAAAAATAAAACTTGAAGTGAACTACTTTACTGGGGTTTTTTGACCTTTCTCTGGCATCACTGATGGTACGGCTCCCAAAGTTATTCTACCTGCAGCACCAGAACTAGAATCCAAGTCTCTTGATTACTATAGCCTTGTTCTTTCAGCTAGACCACCAACAGGGCTGCTTTCACTGTACTCTCCCAAGCACTGCACATAATAGGCACTCAATAAATACTACTGATGGAGTACCATTTTGAGGAGCTGCAAAGTATTATAGATACATTCCGGCTTTGCAACAAAATGTGATTTTCATCAAGCTCATAATAATAAAAAACAACGATAACCTTTTTTTCGCCTCCATTACAAAGAGCAGTTTCAGTCCTCTTTTAATTAACAATGGAGCGGCATTTTGAAGCCCAGCAACCATCATTCCTTGGACACAGAGAATCCTACACGTTTGACCCTGAAACTTTGTACTGTACTTCAAGAAAAATCAGTCTGGGAGTCTCTGTTGTGTATCCAGATAAACTTAAGAGGAAGAAAGATGCTTTTTCCGTGGACTCTGATGACGCCAAGAGCCGAATGATTTATAAGTGTAATCAAATAGCCCAAGGAAGATGAAAGAAGATGCATTCTTTAACATGCCCTGCAGGGAAACTAGACTATGTTCCTCATAACATTCCTTTGATAATAGTTCTGGACAATAGAGCAAGGAAATTCAGGAAATGTTGAGCTTCCCCTAACCCATCCCAAAGAACTCATCTTCTGACCTAAAATGAGATAATTACATTGGATGCACTTTGCCAAGCATTTCTCCTTTTCTTTGAAATCTTAACTTGTTAGAGTGCCAGCTAGTTTTTCATTATTCAGCTTGCAAAGTAAGAGAATGTAAAATGCTTCAGTCAATTTCGATTAACAGTCAAGTAGCTAATAAAGTTGGCAATTTTCTGAAGGACTTCATAATTATAATTGAGGATTAAATCGTAAACCACAACAAATTAAGAAAAAAAACGTGAGGAGAAAGTTAGTGATGAATTTCATATACTTCCCCATGTGACTATAAGAGATGTAATAGGACTGAGGCATTTCCTTTGCATGACAGGGCAGATGATAACGGACTTCTCCTGCTCCCTGGTGCCAGTGGAAGGCTTGATATGTAGTATGAACATTGTGCTTGGCATGCTGGCCTTGGGCTGCATTGGTGTCACTGTAATATATATCCAAACCCATGGTGACGTTTCCACTTAGGGTGGGCATAAGGCCTGGCCACCTCAACTGCCCAGGGTGGTCATCAGATCTCTAGGTCAGTTACGTACATGCTTCCACTCGAGCCACTCAAAACCCACATGGAAGTCGCCTATCAACTCTGTTACACTGTACTCTCCTAAGTGTACAGAGTAACCCATCAGTAAATATAATTGACTGGGAAGATCTTGTAGGATTTCCTGGATCAAAAAGCGAAAAACAAAAAATACTCATATCGGCACCAACATCACCGATATATACTGAGCAACATTTTGTGCCGAACCCTCTCGGCTAGGTACCACGGGAAATCAAAGAGGGTAGATCACTGTCACTGCCCTCGGAGACTTTATAATTTCGTAAGCCTTGGACAAACATCTTCCTCCTCTTCTCCTCTCCCCACAAAAGAAAAAGCCAGGAACCTGCTGTTAGAAAAGCTACGGGCAAAAACGATGGGCACGATATTGACGACGGAGATGATGACGATGAGGGTGATGGAGTTTTCCTTTTAGAATGACAGATGAGTTTTGGTTCAGAGATCAAAAGTCTGCTTGGAGGAATTGATTCTAGTGCCAGTGGTTGGCGCAATTCCCCAGCTAACTTCCTAGGCCCTGCCGGTCATGGACTCACCGGAGCATCGAGTGCAACGACCGAGTAGGTAGACAGGAGGACGACACCAGGTGAAATGCACACAAGGACTTTTTAAATCCAGAACCCCTTTACTGCCCAAGGTGGACAGGCCCAGCGGGAGTCCAGAAAAATATCTGGCCAATGTGGATGGCAAAGTACGCAATGGCTACCAAAGCAACACCTGTTGGGTCCTGGAGTATGGCACGGCATCATCACTATGCTGTGGTTAGGGGCACAGACTCGGAGGGTAAATAACAATAAATATATACATCAGATTACAGAGTTAGGCCTGAGTGATTAAGGCAAGCGCTGAGTTCCCACGTACCTGCTGACCTTTGTTTCCAAGATTTCCTCTTTCTCCCTTCACCCCAGAAACTCCTCTTGGGCCCTAGAAAGTACAATATAGTATATTAGCATATTAAAATGACACCAGGAAGAGGAACGACTCCAAAAACCTGAACGTATCCAAAGTAGAAAACTTATGTTCTTAGTCACTGATAGAAATTGGGTGGAGTAGAACTGATGTGCCACAGCTCGATCTCTCTGTCTCTTTATAGTTGTGGGACAGGGATTCCATCAACACAATGATACATATATGGATAGATGCAAGGCAGCACGGAGGTGAGAGAAGTGGGTATTCTGTCTAGTAATGATGCTTGTCACTCAGATAAGCCAAACCTGGAGAGAGAATAGTGACCCGCTTGCTCTGAGTCTTAATAATGGAAGATTAGGTGGTTTTGGGTAATGATACTGTTTGTTTCTGGTGACTCGGGGCTACGGAATCCCCTGACATGCTGCTTTTCAATCCCACAGCCCCATAATATTTATTCTTGATTAGAAAGTAAAATGTTTTTCTTCTGGTAAGTCATCATCCCACTGAAAATACATACAAGTTCAAGGGGAAGGATTTTTGGAGGGTAATTCCTCTGATAGAGGCCAAAATTCTTCTCGGCAGCTCAAACGTATTTCATTCATTTCAAAAGAATAGAGAAAAATAGTACGGCGACTTTCATCTTCTTGAAAAATAAAGACCTAGATAGAGGACAATTTTTGAAAAATGGCAGTCCAGTTGACGGTCCTTCTCTTATTTCTCCAAAACTACAGGTAGTGTCTAGGGAAATAAAAAAATCTACGGTCATTGTTTCTTAGGCTTCTTCCACATTCCCACCGAATTCTAGCCTGTGCTTTTACTTCAGTCTTCTTTTTCTGGAGGGGTGAGTTTTGCCCTCTTCGGAGCGTCCTCCCTTTCTGTAACATTATAACCCTGTACTTTCCCCTGTGAAAAGATAGAACCGCTCTATACAACTTTTCCAAGATCAGAATTAAAGGGAAGTGGGAGTTCTGGCAGAGAAGCCCGACAGGCGTGCAGCCAGGACCTTGCTGGGCTCTTGGACAGTGCCTTCCAGCAGCATGGAGTCCAGGCCCCTAATCTCACTGGGCAAATTCCCGACAGTTCCCACACACTGGTTCAATATTTCTCTTGGCCTCAGTGCCAATCGGAACATCTGTTTAGATTTGCGAGCACAGCCCTTAGTGTACTTGCCCTCTCACCTTTAATTTCTCAGGTCACCAAGAAAAATTTTCTTTATGTTGCTGAGCCTTCATCTCATTGAACAATTTAAGCCAAAGAATCATCTTCAGTGGGCCTAGGCCCAAAGAAGGAATGTAAAAGATTCCACAAGTCAAAAAAGGGGAATATTCACGAGCTCAAGCCACCCATAGTGATTGCTGGTGAGAAGCACTAGGAGATAGATTGTAGGTTTCTTAATTGGCTTTGATTTTTCAATTCTCTCTCTCCCAAATTTTCATAATTGTTCTCTGAAATTCAGTCTTCACCTGGGGTCCTTTTAATCCTGGTGCTCCTTTCTGACCATCCAAGCCACGAGCTCCTATTCCTCCCTGTGGCAAGAAAGAATCCCATAATTAGATCATTTCCTGATGCAGAAAATAGGATGTCCACGCTCTACTGTTTTATCATCATTACATATACTGGTTATTCAGGTTTTTGCACTTTAACTCCCTTCCCCTCATAATAATTTGAAATGTCCGACTCTGTGCACGAATGTTGTTTTATTAGCTTTTTCATGCACTTAATGAGAGAAATGAACCAATTGTACCTGTGGACCTGTATGACCTCGCCGTCCACTAAGACCCTAAAATGGAAAAAAAAAACACGGAATCCATAAACTCAACCAAAAGCATTTCTTGGGATTAATTGACATAAGCTTAGTATAACCTGCAGCCCTTTCTCATTGTATTCAGACAGCAATGTTTCCTTCTAGACCATGGACCCGTTATGGAGTAAGGATTGTCTCTATCTGCTGCCGAATTGTACTTTCCAAGCGCTCAGTCCAGGGCTCTGCACACAGTAGGCACTCAATAAATACGACTGAATGAAAGAATAAAATCAAACTGAACACTCAATGCATACGGTGGTCTAATATATTGTGCCCTGGGAAAGCAAATGCCGGCAGCTTTCAAGCCCAGATAGGGTGGTGTAGATTGCGAGCCTTTATGCCTTTTTTATTTTAGCTTTTTCAATCCCACTCCGTCGCTACCCAGAGCTGCCGCTTACACAAAGTTACCCTCCAGATCAGGGAGAGGGGGGTGATGGGAAAAATCATCTCTCGGAAAAAATAGCCTTACTTGAAGAATCACGGCTAGCCAGATGGGGAGTCGATATCACAGTACTGCTGAAAGGTGGCTCACCCAGACGGGTGCTGCACGTACCTCGTTTTGCAGAGGTCTTTCCTCATCCCAGCAGTGGGTGTCTGGTAGAAGTTTTACAGTCACGCCATTGCTAGAAACAACCCTTCCAAATCGGCCCGGGGGAAGTAACCATCGTCTGGACAACTGCCCTTACCTGCAATCATTTCACTTTGATGCTCCTGCCATTCTCCAGCTCTGACCTCTCCAGTTTTTGGAAGACAACTGTATTTTCTTTGTGGCTGCTGCTTTTCATGAACACAGTGTGAATGGCTCACGAGAGAATCCTGGGCAGAGACTTGGACTCTCCTTGGCCCATCGCCATTATCCCTTCCACTGCCAATTCTCATTTCTGCCACTGCAGCTCCCATGCTACAACCCGGCCCGCACACTTCACTCCTCTAACGCCAACCTACTCGCTGTACCTCCATCTCATCTATCTCGCCGTTGACCTCTCGCTCACATCCCACCTCCGGCATGGAACGTCCTCCCTCCTCTCAGACAGCCGATTACTCCCTTCATCTTCAAAGCTTTATTGACACATCTCCAAGAGGTCTACCTTCCCTAATTACGCTCTCGTTTTTCTCTTTTCCCACTCTCTCTGCATTGCCCTAATTTGCTCCCTTTATTCACTTCTCCCTCCGGCATTCAGCTTTTACATACATATCTGTAATTTATTTATATAAATGTCTGTCTTCCCTTCTAGAATGTGAGCTCACTGTGGGCAGGGAATGGGTCTACCAACTCTGCTGTACTGTACTCTCCCAAGCCTTAGTACAGTGCTCAGCACACAGTAAGCGCTCGATAAATATGATTAATTATGCAAAAATGAGGCCGGGCAGTTTTGAGCAGGGAGCATGTGCCTTGAGAAAAGATGTGAACAGTGCTGAAGGGAGGTCACAAAGGAGGGTCCACCAGAATTTTCACTCCACCACTAAATCATCAGAATTGCTCAAAAGAGGCAAAATAACTGGTTTGAATTTCATCTCCTTTCATTTTCTTTGTCCTTTAATGGTGGAGGCTCTACGAGGAGTAAAATGGCAAAGAGTTAGCCAGAGGGAAGTGTGAAGCAGCTAGGGCCAGGCTAATCTTAAATGTGAAATCACTGACTAAACCTTAGATGTGAAATCATTTACTGAACATCGACAGTCGGAGAGTTATTTTGGACACGAAAATATTCAAAGTGGTATTTCCTGTTAAATATACATACTGGACACAATCGTAAATGTGAGCGTACTGTTCACCTCTGAAAAGTGACTGAACCCTTCAAGGCCATAGGGCACTATTTGGTACATTATTACTTTCTGGGCACCAAAAAATATCCAATCAAATTCAGCAACCTGACTGCTCTTGTCTCTTCCTACTGACCTCATAAATTCAGGTTAGAGCAAGTGGTATTATCACTATTTCAGTGGATTAAAAAAAACAGATCTGTGCCTTTCTATGATTGCCCAAAAAGTCGATGGCTGAAACATGACAAAAACTAAGCTTTCACAGCTTCTCTCATCCAGCAAACTAATGGTGGCTACTATTCTTAAAAGACTATCCTTTCCACACTTCTCCACAGACACACAGCCAGCCTGCATATTTTCGCAGGAACTTTCCTAAACATTTTTGATGAGAAGAGAAGGGGTCCTGTAGGAGTCCAGTTGGGCCAGAGCTGCCTTCCAGGTACTTTTTGGGTGAGAATCTTCTGTTTTGCTGTCCCCCCTTCCTTACCTCGACTCCTTCATCGCATACACCAACAGAACGGCCAGACGCTAACGGCGCCTAGCCGTGACTTTCAAACCCCCAATATGTGAGGGGGCGATTTGGATGATGAAAATACTGGTCAGGAAGCCAGGCATTATATTTAAAAGGGATCCAATTTAAGCAATACTCACTGAGATTACCTACCCCCTTTCAGAATGATCTAATTCCTGCAACTTCAGCATTTCATTCTCCCCCATACCAAGCTGGTTATTGTTTGTCAGTTAATGTTTTTTAAATTGAGATCATTAGTCACGCTCTTCAAGGCAGAAAAGCCTTGGCTAATGCAATAATGTGTCCTCAGCAGCACTAAGTTAGTGTTATTAGTAATAATAATAGTATTTAAGTGCTTTCTATGTGCCAGGCACTGTACTAAGTGCTGGAGTGGATACAAGCAAATTGGATTGGACCCAGTCTCTGTCCCACGTGGGGCTCACAGTCTCAATCCCCATTTTACTGATGAGGACACTGAGGCCCAGAAAAGTGAAGTGACTTGCCCAATGTCACACAGTAGACAATACAGTGTTCTTCTGAGTGACTATCTTGTTACACGCTAAACCTTGGCCCTGTACTGTCTTTCATTTACTTAGCTGCATCAATAAGAGGAATATACATTCACGGCAAACAGAGATGCCTTTCAATTAATTCCATTATTCTCTTCTGTTTGAAAAATGGTGATATAAAATTGGTTTGCATTTCTCTCCCCTTATGTTAACTCTTATTTTTCAATTTTGAGGAAGGAAGTGGATCTGGCATAGAAGACTAGGAAACAGACTGAGAATTCTGAAAAATGCTGCAGTAATTCCAAGCAAAAAAAAAAAAAAAAGAACAAATCCCATATGGAATCCGCAGCTAAATACCAAAAATTCAAGCTCTTCTTGTATGCACCTCATTAATAACATTTTATCCTACAGAATGTCAGGTTTTTGTTTTTCTCTTTAACAACTTCCACACTGGGAATATGAATTCATCTGAAAACACATTCCTCGCAGAATGAACTTCAGCTCCATCTCTATGTGGGAGACCAGATTATCTCAAAATACTCAGGGCTAAGAATTGCTCTCAGACACTGACGGAGAACATCTACTGCTAAAATCAAGCATCAGAGGGTAGAGTATGGCATGAATATTGGCGGGGTGAGGGGAGGGAGGGGAGCAACCCCCACTTCAAGCCTCAGAGGTTAGAATTCCCTTTTCTTGCTCCTGTCCCAAACTGATTAAATTCTATTGCAACTCCCTTCCTGCATGGGCTCTGGACAGTACGCCAAGCTCAGAGAAAACTTCTTAGGGCTTGCCAACATCATTTCATGTGGACCCAGCGAACCACCAAGATATTTTGAGAATTATATCCACTTTGTATCACCATAAATGCTTCCAAGAGTTTGAACCCAAATACTTCCCACCAACTTTTCAACAGAAAAAAGGAAAAGTAATTCATACCAAAAAGATCATAGATCAAAAGGGAGTTGGTCTCCTGGACCAGAGTGATTGGAAGGGGAGTTGAGGAAAGAGCCTAGGAGAAGGGCAACTAAAATAACTTGGGGATGGTCTCTGGAAAATAGAAAAAAAACCAGTCTGAGGTTCTGGAAAACCATAAAGGGTGAGGAAAAGGATGGCTCAGAATTTCTGCTTTTCAAATCTCAAAATTAGGACTAGTGGTGCCTTGAAGACAGAGAGGGCAAGATGATATTTCTTCACATAGTTAAGTGCAAATCAATCAAAGCCATTTCTCCAGTAATTGGGGCAAACAAGAAATTACGAACATGCTCAAGAGGGTGTAGCTAAATCTATAGAGGTGGGTCTTCAGTGGGTTCTTAGAGGGCGGAATTAGGACTCAACCCCCTCGAGAAGGACGTAGCTAAATTCAAAGACAATAGACCCGTAGTGGGTTAAGGAGGGAAAAATGTAGACCGCTCGAAGGTGCACTATGTGGACGGATGCCAAGGAAGACAGCCATCTATCTCACGGTTCTTTGCGTGGCTCCAGCAGATGCTTGGACAGACACCACATGGCTCTTCTCGGGTCTTAAATTCAGTTTCCGGAGGTTATAAATAACCCGATTGAATGGCTAGTCGGAGCTCTGCGCCTCTGCATTCCCAGATTCCCTCCAAATTCCTCTACGACTTCTCTAGATAGCCCACCTCTAGTTCGAGGCACAGGGTTAAAACTAAATGCACTGAAGCAGAAGCAGTATGGCCTGGTGGAAAGAGCCCAGATCTGGGAGTAAGAGAACCTGGGTTCTAATCCCGGCTCAGCCACTTGTCGTGTGAACTTGGGCAAATCACTTAACTTCTCTGCGCCTCAGTTCCCTCATCTGCAAAATGGGGATTCAATAACTGTTCTCCCTCAGACTGTACGTGCAACGTTGGACCTGATTATTTTGTATTTGTCACAACGCTTAGTATAGTGGTTGGCACATAGTAAGCACTTAACGAATGCTATAATTATTATTATTAATAACAAAGCGAAGAAGCATCATGGCCTGGAGGAAAGACTACAGGCCTGGGAGTCAGAGGACCTGGGTTTTAATTCTGACAATTGCCTGCTGTATGACCTTTGGCAAGTCATGTAACTTCCTTTTGACATAATTTTCTCATCTGTAAAATGGGGATTAAATCTATTCTCTCTCCTACCTTGATTGTGAGCCCCATGTGGGATGGGGACCGTGTCTAGCCTGATTAACTTGTATCTACTCCTGCACTCATAACAGCATTTGAATCATACTAAGCACTCAAATATAATAGTTACAATGACTACAACAGCAACACAGGTCAGAACCATATTTGATCTACTTGAAGAGTTCTTACAGGGTTTCCTTTGGAGCCTGGTATTCCTGGTTCTCCTGGTTGACCTCTGGTACCCTATCAAAAACAAAACAAACAAAAAAGGAGTTGTGCATTCATTCATTCGATTGCATTTATTGAGTGTTGACTGTGTGCAAAGCACTGAACTAAGCACTTGGGAGAGTACAAGATAACAGACATTCCGTGCCCACAACCAGCTTACAGTCTAGGGTGCATTACAGTGACACCAAATTCTTTACTCTTTCCCGTCAAAATATAAATATGCAGCACACCAAGGAGGCAAATGGGTATGTGCCAACAGAAAATATTTTCACTTCAGGACTTTTTTTTTTTTTTGCCTCCAGCTGACACAGATCAATTCCCCTTAAATGGAAATGAGAACCGGAGGGGTAGAAAACCGACTGAATGACTTCATCCAGTTTTTGTTGCCGTCCAATTTCTTTTCTTTAGACATTACAGTACATATCAAATTGGTTCCTTTTTCACATGCAATTTCTTGTCGATGAAGTGTGGTACGTATCAATCAAGATGCTATCATTTTTTGTTCATGTCATATGGGTTATGACAAGTCATCCAGGACTTGTTCCTTTTGGCTAAACCAGAGTGTCACTCACATCGATTATACTCATGGGAAGCAGCGTGGCTCAGTGGAAAGAGCCCGGGCTTGGGAGTCAGAGGTCATGGCTTTGAATCCCGGCTGTGACACTTGTCAGTTGGGTGACTGTGGGCAAGTCACTTAACTTCTCTGTGCCTCAGTTACCTCGTCTGTAAAATGGGGATTAAGACTGTGAGCCTCACGTGGGACAGCCTGATTACCCTGTATCTACCCCAGCACACTTAGAACAGTGCTCTGCACATAGTAAGTGCTTCACAAATACCAACATCATTATTATTACTATTATTATTATTAATCAGGTTGTCCCAAGTGGGGCTCACAGTCAATCCCCATTTTATAGATGAAGTCACCGAGGCCCAGAGAAGTGACTTGCCCAAAGTTACACAGCAGACAAGTGGCGGAATTAGAATCCACAACCTCTGACTCCCAAGCCCACGCTCCTTCCACTAAGCCACGCTGCTTCTCTGAACTGCTCCTTCCTCTTCAGTCCTGCCACTGAAGCAGGTTTGGGTCAGGGGCCAGAATAATGGAAGCGCAAAGGGTTCTCCATGTACTTCTTGGAAACATAGCTGTCCAGCTTGGATATCCCCAGTCCCCTGGCACAAATAAGACATTTTGGGTTGCCTGGGCCAGGCGGAGTTACGGGGTGCTCCAGGGGGTCCACAGGGGTCTCCCTGGGCAGGACTGAGGCAAGCCCGTGCCCACCCACCCCAAATGGCATTTGCACATTTTTCTTAAGTCTTCTTTTACCAAGGCTCATTTAACAAGCTCTGCCAAGCATATGCGGTGTGACCTTGGGCAAGTCACTTCACTTTTCTATGCCTCAGTTTTCCAGCTCTGCCACCTGTCTGCTGTGTGACCTTGGGCAAGCTATTTAACTTCTCTGTGCCTCAGTTACCTCATCTGTAAAATGGGGATTAAGACTGTGAGCCCCACGTGGGACAACCTGATTATCTTGGATCTACCTCAGTGTTTAAAACAGTGCTTGGCACAAAGTAAATGCTTAACAAATACCATCATCATTATTACTATTTCCCCATCTGCAAAATAGGGATTAAATACCTGTTTGCCCTCCTACTTAGACTCTGAGCCCCATGTGGGACAGGGACTATGTCCAATCCAATTAACTTGCATCTACTCCAAGATTTAGAACAGTACTTGACACATAGTAAGTGCTTAAAAATACCATCTTAAAAGATATTCTTCTCTCTGCAAATTATTTTAATGCCTATCTCCCCGTCTAGATTGCAAGCTCTTTGAAGGCAGAAGTCATTCCTGTTAACGCCCTTGTAGTCACAAATTCTAAGTAGTGCTCTGCACACAGTTGATGCTCAATAAATACTACTGACTGACTGATAAACCCTTCAAGCAGCCCCGATCTATTAATCACCACCCTAACTCCATTAAAGGGACACATCTCCAGGTTACAAATGGAGCAACTCAGGGAAAGAATGGTAGAGAAACTTCATAATTTCAGAGTTAGAGCCAGGAACAAAAACCAACTCTCCTGTTTCCAGGGAAGTAAGATATCCTGGAACACGGTGCTCCTGCGACGACAGTTGACCTCCTAGTTTTAAGCAATTCTGTCTCATATTCCAAATTTAATTTTTCTTAAATTCATATTCAAATGACAAAGTTGTTATCCGGACAAATTTCAAAGAGAAAGTCCTGCTTACTTGTGTTCCCCTTTCTCCTTTAGAGCCTGGGGGTCCCCTGAAATCACTGTCCAATCCAGGATTACCCTGAGAAAAGAGCAAGGCGTTTTATTGAACTATCAGTCACTTTGATTTCTTTAAGGGCACATCGTTATACGCTTTCTCCTTCAGAACTACCAAGTAGTTAAAACCCTCGGAAAGGAAGTCAGCAGAAAGAGACCCACGCGGTTAGAAACCGCTATAGAGAAAAACGGACACAGTTCGAAGAGGTTTGCTTTCTTGGAGTGAGCTTCAAAAAGCAAGCGTATTTTCCCTCTAGTACCCATTAGCTCTTTGAGCCATTTTAAATCTTCAATAGATGAGTGAGAACCTCGCGGAGTCCGTTTAGATGAGTTCCAGCCCAACAAAGTTTTACTTAGTAATGCAAAATACTAGCTTACTAATGGCAGTCCAAGTGCTGGAAACCGTCCATGCAGCTGCCAAAAGGTTCCCCACTTCAAACCAGAGACCAACTGACCCCACATCTCACTGATCACCTTACAATTAGCCAGAGAACCATCCTGGAGAATGGCTTTATTCCATGGAGGAAGTTCTCTTGAGTTCTAGGGCAGAAAGAGCCTCAAATTCAATCTATTCATGTTATTATTCTATCCAATTAGAGAAATTAAGATCATCATTTAATCCCAGGTAGCACAAAGTAGATTTCCAGGCTCACAGAACAATCCTTAGATATACGTTTGGGAATAACCTTTGTCAAACATTATATTTGGATGAAGGATTTTTTTTTGTCCCATCCGCAAGAAGCCTTCTTTGAATGGGCTGCATGCACTATTTCTGCAAGGTTACTGCTTGGGACTCAGGCAGCTCCTAGACTTTCCTTCATGAGAAAAGTTGACGCTGAATTAGAGCACAGATGCTGCCTTGGAAACGTACAGGCTCGCCTCTTATGCCTTTCTGACCGCGGTCACCGGGGAGTCCTCTGAATCCTGGGTTGCCCTGAAAATAATAAAGTGCTGAATGAGAATTGGGAGGAGTTAAACATTTTTTCCCCCTAACGCACATTTCCCTCTGATTGTAATATTTTTTTCCTGACAAAGAGCCAGCGACTAGCTTCGGGAATTTCTACGACTCTTCTTCAACGTGATTATGATCGTTCATCTACAGCACAGTACTTTACGGGTACCCAAAGATCTGTTCTTGAATTCAGGAGCCCAAGCATGAAGAAAGGGCCTCTAGGAATGTAAACTATTTAAAAGAGTAAATGTGGAAAAAGTCACCTGGGAGCCATCATCACCCTTTTCCCCTTTCCTTCCAGGAAGTCCAGAGTAGCCCTAAAAACAACGGAAAAGAAAAATGAAAAAAATTAAATTCATCTTTTCTCAGTAAGAGAGCACGTGCCTCTCCAACATAAAGAGGAAAAGGTTCTACCTGTTCTCCAATGATTCCGTCAATCCCACCATCTCCAGCTTCTCCCTGAAAAGTCAAAATAAAAAGCCATTCAATCCTGGGCTGACTAACTACAATGAAATCGAAGTGCCTAGGATTTACACCAGATACCTCAGCTAGGAGAACCTACGTGGCAATACGAACCTAGGAATGAACCGTGATTTCTAAAACTAGCTTCCATACCTTCTCTCCAAGAAGTCCCCGGTCTCCCTGAAATACAACAGGGATTTGTTTAATTTCAGGAGCTGATCTCAGATTATGTTAAAACATCGTGGGTTGGTTTAAAATTGTGTTTCCAAGCAGATCCTTACCTTAGGGCCTCGGGTCCCAGAGCACCCCTTAGAGCCTTGTTCTCCAATTGGTCCACTCAGTCCCCTTTCCCCCTAAAAGTAAAAGACAATGTGAATCTGCTGTAGAACTTAACTTCTATATTGCTACTTAAAGCAGTAGCATAGGAACTGTCCCTCATATCAATCAGCCGAAGTAAGAAATGGTAGGGAATTGGTCAGGCCACCAAAACAATACCAAAATCTGGGTTGGGGCTGGCTAAAATGAGACGTAGAAACTAGACCCTAAACATAGAGGATTTTCAAGTGACCGAGGAAACAGTGAACACAAATTAAGGCACCTAGGTTATGCAACAGCAAATATGAGGTGCAATAAGTGGATTTTGTAAGTGAACAGTGGAGTCTCTAATCCTTCCTGTTTCTAGGAAGGATTCCTGAAGAAGATGGAACCAGTGGAAGGGAGAGTGACTTGTGAGCTGGAGGAGGGAAAAGACTCTCTAGGAAAACGGGAAAAAGGGAATATTGGGTAGATTTGTCTAGAAGAAAGAGGAGTTAAAAGAGACAAGGCAAGAGTGGAACCCCAGAGTGGTTGGATAAAGGGCATTGGAGGAGATTGGAGAATAACTGAAAGCCATTCAGAAGTTAATTGACAGCTTCTAGTATAGGGGTAGGATAGTTCAAGAGCCTGATTTAGTCAGTCAATCATATTAATTATTAGTAATAATAATAATGATGGTATTTGTTAAGCACTTACTATGTGCCGAGCACTGTTCTAAGCAGTGGGGGAGAAACAAGATCATCAGGTTGTCCCATGTGGGGCTCCCAGTCTTAATCCCCATTTTACAGATGAGGTAACCGGAGGCCCAGAGAAAAGAGGTGACTTGCCCAAAGTCACACAGCTGACAACTAGCGGAGCCGGAATTAGAACCTGCAACCTCTGACTCCCAAGCCCGGGCTCTTTCCCCTAAGCCATGCTGCTTCTCCAGTGAGTGCATACCGTGTGCAGAGCACCGTACTAAGTGCTGGAGAGAGTACAATATTAGAGAGTTGGTCAACGATTTCCCTGTCCACAGGAAGCTTACAGTTCAGAGATAGTTCACAGCCTAGAGGGCTTGGGAGGAGAACAGAATCAAGGCTGAGAAGGGCAGCTTGAATCTGGTCCTCCTTCTGGGGGCAGGAGAGGTGGTGTGGGCTGAGTGTGTATGGGATGACCCCTCCTTGCGCCCCAAGGTTCATGGGAGAGGGTGGCTGGTTGTTATCATTTTTACTTAGATTGGACTAAAAGGCTGAACAATAGGAGACCCCTTATTTTAAGAATTTAAGCTTCGACGGTTCACAAAGACCTAATTTCAGGGCCGGGTTATCTCCATGGGCAGCCCCTCTCGGCCTTCAGTGACAACCCCTCTTCACCCTCCTAGGATCCAGCAGGAAATAGGTCCAGGAAAGAGAGAGAGCACGGTTGGGGCCGTATCATCTCAGAGCAGTTCCTTGATCTCCATGAAGACTGGCAAAGGAAGGCAACCTGAGAAACCCTATTTCTCTGATGATCTCGGAAGCTCTTGCATCTCTCTCCAGAGGTGATAACGACACTGTAGATCTTTACCCCCATGTTAATAGGAGGGCAGGAAGGAGAGGTGATATAATCCCCCAAAGGACTCCACGTTTTCTGGGTAGACATGTTCTGCAGAGTAAATCAGATCAGCAATAAAAAATGACTCACCATTTCTCCCTCTTCTCCTAGGTACCCTTCGCTGCCTTTTAATCCTGGACGTCCCTAAAAAGAAGAACCGGGAGAACACATATATCACCAATCTACTTGGCATTACTTATTTTCCAATAAGAGACCATACATCATAAAAAAAAAATCCCAAGATCATGCTGTCTAGATATTCCACTTTCAATGCTTAGAGTTCCGATGCAGGCAAATAGCCTACTGAATTGAGGATCTATAAATACCATACACATATAGCGAGGTACTATTTAAAAAATTTTTTTTGCAGCTCGAACATTGAGTAGAAAAACATTATACTCAAGTTACACAAAAATCAAATTCTCAGACAAGACTATAAAAATACTTTGCAGAGACATACCCAATCTGCTCTGTAAATAACCACAGGATGCAATGAATTTTTCATATAATGAAAAAATAAACCCCATTTGTACCAAACACATAACCCTGATGCATGCATGTAGGTTTGTAAGATTATAAACATACCATTTTTACTGATTTAAAAATAAATATTTTCAAATAGATATTTTACAATTATGGATGTGGGAGCATTTTGCACTTGACCTGGGTTTTGTATCAGAAACGTGTTACTATATTTTGGGTGAAATAAGCTGAAGAGTCTTCTACTACTGATGAATTATGAAATTGGACATACTTTTTATTAAGACTGCTCAAATTATATTTTCCCCTTCATTTCAAAAACCAGTTATGGGTTTTAGGAGAAGAAAAAACTAAATGAATAGTAAACTCTGTCCTGTAGATAGTTAAATGAATGGGGGCACAACTTTCCTATTCTAACAAAATCTGTATTGTAAGTGCTGGTCAATTATTTTCCGGGCAGCAATCTTTCCTGAGTCTAATGTACAATCTACAGGACAGTAATTTATCTCAAATATCAAGAGCCATTTATTGGCAATGGACAGGTCAACAGAGTTACTCCAAATGGTGGTCAACAGAATCCTAGAGAATGGAAAAGACCACTACTCTAGTCCTTAGCTAAGAGTGTCCTACTCTGAAGGACAGATTCAATCCAAAAGGAAGTCCAAATCTGACTCACTCTATTTCCTGGTTTCCCCAGCTCTCCATGTAGACCATTTTCTCCAGAACATTTGCACAGCAAACAGCAGCACGTTCTCTCAGCAACGTTGGCCTTGAAGGAGAGAATTTCTTTTGGTAATATATTCTTTCCAAATTGCAGACATTTCAGCATATTTCAAACATGCAACAAGCATACTACACTTTGAAAATTGGAGTGTTACCTGAAAAATGATAAACCCTTTAAAATGAACTCTTGGTTTCTCCCCCAATAAAGATACCACAGGAAAAAAAAATCTAAATGATGTCTTTGTATGACTCACCAGGTGCCTCGACAGCCTGCTGTCCAGATCTCTCATTCCCAGTGTCAACTGAGTTCTATAGTCAAATCCTTTCCCAAATTCAATGTACAGAAGTTCCTCTACATCTCGTGAATCAGAGGTTCCTTCCAGGGCAACAGTTATCAGAGCATTTAGCCCTATTAAAAAACAGAAGTTATAGTTCTCTAAGGGCGGTGATCTCTATTAATGGGAGCCATCTATACATTAATATCTTAACATCACTCTTTTCAGAAAAGAGACCTGAATTAGATTGAGCTAGCAGAACCTACTTCATATTCTGCTTTGAAATTACTTCCAAGACTCTGGGGTGTAATTGTCAAGTGACGACTCTGTAGTAAGATTCCATTTGAATTGATTTCTTGTAAAACGACTGGATAGGTGTTTATGGAAGTATGGAATATAACTTTTCGGGTCCCTAGGTGCTTGACTTTCACCACTTTAACATACAAAGACTAGACATTCTCCCTAATTACAACGCCTTTCCCTGAAATCAACAAGGAAAAGAAAGCTGCTTGGAGTTAAGACTGAAAAGATACGTTGATTTTTTTTTGTCGTTTTCTTATTCTATTTGTTGAGCACTTACGTTGTGTCAAGCACTGCTCTGTGAGCTGGGATAGATACAAGCTAATTAGGATGGACACGGTCCCTGTCTCACGTGGGGCTTGCGATCTTAATCCCCACTTTACAGATGAGGTAACTGAAGCAGAGAGAAGTTAAGTGACTGGCCCAAGGTCACACAACAGGCAAGTGACAGAGGGGAATAAAACCCTGGTCCTTCTGACTCACTGGCCGGGCTCTATCCACGAAGCCTCGCTGCTTGTACTAGTTCAACGGCTTCAGACCTATTGCTCCATTAGGTTCCAGTTTGCAAAAATTGTAGGAATCGTGAGAACCATGGAGGTTTCGACAATGACAGGTGAAATCCTGGTGTAGACAGTATTTACAGGTCCCCCCGCCTCCAAGGATGGGGGTGTAAGAGGTTTTATGTGGCCCACTTCTGAGTCAGAGTTCAACATTAAGAAAGGGACCACCAGGACTTGAAAAATATAAATGTTGAGATGTGATTTCCTCATAAAAAATAGATTGGAAGGAAAAAAAGGGTGATAATTATGAAAGCCACATAGAGGCTTTTGAGTCTAGGATAAAGTTCTCTCATAAAAGGCAAATTGGCTGTCTGCACCATGGTTTTTCTGTCATCATCTGTTCTGCGACACTCACCCAATCTGGATTAGAAGTAGGTCACTGTAATTTTAGATATTAAACTTTGGGAAAGGATTACAATCAAGGAGGGGAGGATTTACAAGACACTGTCAGTGCAAAATGCCTACCTCAGAAACATAATTTGGAAAGGTCCTGGAGGGGCTGAGAATGGGTGGCAGGGAAAAGGGGGTGGGGAGGGAAACTGCTACTCATCCTCCCGGATCAGGAGTCCGGGTCCCTGCCAAGACTTCTCCCGCCGACTGAGAATGATGTTTTCAGGACTGCTGCTTACCAGCTGCAGCATAATCGTTTCAGTTATAATTACAGTCGAGGACACCGGTAGGCCCTTAGGCTTTGGTCCACAGCTGGGTTTGAAGAACCAAAGAATTCAAACTAACTCTTCGTTCCCCAAACCAACAGCCCAGTGCCAGACCTTAAAAAGCCTTGTACACTTCCAGTGGTTCATCTGAGAAGCACAACACTCTATGTACTTTTTGCAGTTTGGGCTGCAGGGAGTACTGGTTAGACAGTTCCCAGTGGTCAGTCAACGTCCTTCTTGGAAAACATGAGTGAAGATAAAGAATTCCCTCTCCCGCAATTGACTACTCTAGGGATTTATCTTGCTCCATTTAGGGAAAACGTACCGAACCTTTCTGCTGCTGCTTCGGGAGGAGGCATAATGGACTGAAAATTATACAAGCGTGGCAAGGATATAGGGAGGAGAAAAAGGAGAAGCATTGCCGAGACGAAAAATTGGGAAAAAATAATAGCAGCAGAAGAATATGTGTCAGCCTCAGGCTGTAATGCCTTCTGTGTAGAGAACGGGACGTGGATGAAAAAGATAGATGTCAAACCATCAATAGTATTTACTGAGCACCTCTGTGCAGAGGTGTTTCTTAGAGTTCAAAGGAAGTAGTTATACATGATCCCCATCCTCAAGAAGCTTAGAATCTGATAAGAAACCTGATACTCCTTCCAAATGGAGAGGCCAGAACGAGCAGGTTCCATAATCCTTTATGTGTGGCTTTGGAAGCTCAAGATCTGACACGCAATATACATTTTTTCCCAATCAGTACCTTCTCTTCTGAGTTCATCTGATTTTTGTTCAAGTTTTTCAACAGCATCATCCAAGCCATCTGAAAACAGAAGTAGCACCTAGAAAAAGGTTGAAAAGGGGAGATGAAAACCACCCCCAAACCAATCCAACAATAACAACAACAAAACACACTGGAAAATAGAGATTACTATCATCAGAGACCCACGAACCAAATAAGACAAAATTACCTTTCCTCGACTGGCAGATTTATTCTGAAAGGAATCCCAAAGCAAATCTAAGAAAGCTTCGTTCAGGTGAGTTGGCTCCTTGATAACAACTTGCTTCAAGTCCGTCATAATGCTCTCACTGTAGATCTGCAACTTTGCGAGAGATCTCTTTTGGGGGTCCTTCACCTGAAATGCCACACTGACCTGGGTCCGGGACCCCACTCTGCAACTCACGCTGCTTAGTGAAGTGATCGTCCGCAATATGCTGGAAAGGGAAGATTCCAGCCAGGGCCGGCCTTGGAACAAAGACTGCCCTTCCTGCGGGGAGGAGATATCAAACCCTATAACGACATCCACGAAGCAACCTGAAGACAGAGGAAGAGGATCACCCATTAGTAAGCCAGAGAAAAAACAGTCAAAGAGGGAGACGCTCACACTGATTATCGCCCACAGAATTCAAATTAGTTCCTCTCGAACCACCTGCTCCTTCTTCAGTGGGAGTCAGAAGGACCCTCACTGCCCCACTTAAGGTGCTCAACAATACTATCTCTCAACTCCTCAGCTGCTTCTCTAAGCTGCTTCAGAAGCAGTGTGGCTCAGTGGAAAGAGCACGGGTTGGGGAGTCAGAGGTCGTGGGTTCCAATCCTGGCTACGCCACTTGTCAGCTGTGTGACTTGGGGCAAGTCACTTAACTTCTTAGTATCTCACTCACCTCATCTGTAACTGGCTCACCTGCCATTGTTCCCGACACACGCAGAGTTCCGGGTACGGAAGACACTTACCGCTTTCGCCGCCGGAAGTGCAGACATCCCGAACTACCCTCTTCTTGATCTTGTCCAGCTCACTGAAATTATCGACGGTTAATTTCTTCTTTGCACTCCCAGATATCTGAATGAGCTGTTGGTCATTCACTTGGCCAACTCCCAAAGAGTAGATATCGATACCTTTATTTCTCAAGTCTTCTGCAGCCTGAGCCACCTCATCTTGAGACTGCCCATCTGTGAGGACCAGCAACACCTGTTGTACGCCGGCGTTTATTCTACTGCCAAAATCGGGCCAGAAGTAGCTGCCTACATTTCGAAGGGCGGCGCCGATTAGGGTGTTCCCAAATATCTGCTGAATCCTCCCGATTTGATTTTTCACCTCTATTTTGTCCCGGAAGGGTATCAGTGAAAACTCCGGCCGGTACTCGTGGCTGAACTGGGCTAACCCCACGTGCACTTTTCCAGGTCTGATGTCAAAATCATTCACTATCGTCACCAAGAAATCCTTCATTTTCTTAAAGTCCTCTTCGAGTATGCTAGTGGACCCGTCGATGAGAAAAACAAGATCTGCCATTCCAAGTTCACAATCTGCACAGAGATATTTCAAAAAAAGGAAAACTCATTCAGGATGATCGTCTTCAGAGTGAAAATGCGGGCTTCTGAAGGTTGCATTAAAACCAGAAATGCCCCTGTGAGAAATGCCCCTATGAGAAACTATTTCTCCTCCTCTTTAACCAGATACAAAGCACTCTCTCGTGAAAGCAAGAGTCGAACTAAAGATACAATACCTGCAACATTCCCAAAACTCTACTGATCGTCCCCACCATCCATTGCCACAATCTTGAAAAAAAACCATTGAATCCCAAGGAATCTTGGAAAGTGAATAAACTAAAAATACTTGGCTTAGTTCTCACTTCCTTGAGGACTTTATCTCTGTCCAGAAGTGGGAATCCCTTGCCAATGTGATAAGCTGGTAGAGGAAATGGATCCTCTATGATCCAGATGGAATCATTAATGGGAAGAAGGCCATCTGGTCTAGTGCCTTGAACTAATTTGTCCAGGTCAGGTAAATGCCTTTTTTTTTTTTTTTAATTAAAGACCTTCAGAGTTTGACACTTCACAAATGCCTTAGGAGGCTTTTCCACTGTTTCACCCCCTTGTTTCTGATAAACCCTCAGTTTGGGATTTTCACGAAGTAATCGTGGGCTGCTTCAAGAAATATTTCTTTCTGCCTGTTGGAGAATTCCCACAATAGAGAGTGAAATACTGCCATGTTCGGAAAGTCGCGGGGCTTAGACTGAAATATCAGAGAAGTAAGCGTACCAAGGAGGTGAGACATCTTTTTCTGAGCGAAATGTTACACTAATGTCACAAATGGAAAGACAAAACTTAAAAGGAATAAAACCCAACATACTGGCCTGTGCTTGCTCTCCTAAATCAAAAGTAAGGGGGCAGAAGTTATAGAACACAGACTAAGGGAGACAGTTCCCTGAGAGACCATGGTATGCTCTGAGCTGCTCCTCTCCTTTCCCTAGGGGAAACCGTGGAAAGGGAAAACATCTGCCCCTTGAGGCTTGCTCTCCCCCTTCTTTCTGAAACCTCCATATTTTCTGGACTGAAAAATGAAGCAGTGAAACTGACCGCAAGTGGAATGGAGGAGGTGTACGTTGGTACTTGCATTTTTGCTCAACAAGGCAACGATAGAGGTTTGGGAAGACGGGAGAAAAAAAAGAAACCCAGAAATATCTTACCTACTTTTGAAGTATTACAGACACTGGCGGATACATTTTCAAATATGCCTTTCAGCCCCTCAAAATTCTCCACGAAGAAGTATCTGTCCGTGGAGCCGGCCATTGATAAAAGCTCTTCGTGGTTGGCTCCCTCGATTCCGACGGCCAGGACCAGGATGCCCTTGTCCCTGAGGGCTCTGGCCGTAGCATTGAGTAGATGGGCGTCATGAGATTCTCCATCGGTGATCACAATTAATACCTGAGGGACCCCTCTGTGCATTCGGCTGCCCAGGCTCTCGGAGAACAGGTGAGCCGAATGAGCCAGAGCTTTGGCGGTGTAAGTGCTGCCTCCTCGAGGGTGGTCGTTCTGGATAAATGAGATGATTTCTGATTTACTGCTGAATTCATTGAGGTTGAAGAGTACCTCTGGGAAATCAGAATACTTCAGGGCTCCGAACTGAACTTGATTCTTGCCCACGTCCGCCTTTTTCACCAAGTCTATCATGAAAGCCTTCATGATGTTGTACTCGTTAGAGTCTATGCTGCCAGAGCTGTCGATCACAAACACGATGTCCAAAACTTCAATCCGCTTGCACACTGAAGGGAGAATAGAAAGAAACGATGAGCTGTGATAATCACTGTATATCAAGTGACACTGAATTGGAGTCACTGACAGTTTTAAATAGGATTTCTCCCACCAGGAATAGATTCTCTTGGATAGCTTGGATAAGAATGAATATAACCACAGCACAGCATATTTCAAAGTCCATTAGAACTGCTTTCGAAACAGGGTACAGTTCAGTATAAGTCTTTGGAAAGAGGCCATGGAAACACTAAGAATAAGTGAAGCAGAGGAAAGAGCAGGGCCTTGGGAGTGAGAGGTCGTGGGTTCTAATCCCGGCTCCACCACTTGTCAGCTGTGTGACTTTCAGCAAGTCACTTTACTTCTCTGTGCTTCAGTTCCCTCATCTGAAAAGTGGGGATTAAAACTGTAAGCACCATGTGGGACAACCTAACTACATGGTATTTCTACCCCGGTGCTTAGAACAGTGCTTGGCACATAGTAAGTGCTTAAATGCCATCATTATTATTATTATTGTTAATAACGTGTGGCTCCTCCAGGTTGTGCTCTCAACATCCATAAACAGAGAGTTATGTTCAATAAATGGCAAGAAAACTCTGTGTACATTAAAAGCCTCGTCACTTAGATTCTCCATCAGGGGATTCATCTCCGTAATGCAATAAGCAGGTGGCCAAGCTGGGACTTATAAAGAACCAAATTAACAATTTTTACTGACTGTCTTGGATTCAGTAGTGACCCAGGTAAAATGGCCCCTTTCTGCCTAGAGGGGGAGATTGGTTTGAGGCAACGATGATAAAGGATTTGCTTACCTTCATAGGGGCTGCATATGCCAAATACAAGAACATCTTCAACAGGCTTCAGAATATCAAAGTTCTCAACATAAAACACCATGTCAGACCTGCCGCTGATCTCCTCCAACTGGGAATATTCGGAGCCGAACACCCCCACGGAATAGATGATGACGCCGTCCTGCCGGAGAGCTACGGCCGCTTCTTTGACCGCGTCCTGCGATTTCCCATCGGTGAGCAGGACAAGGAACTTTTTGACGTTGGGACGGGCACCCTTGGAGACGCTGAAATAGTCAGACACGAAGGTCAAGGCACCTCCTATCAGAGTGCCCCGTCCGATCAGCGACAGACCGTCGATTGCGTCGGAAATCTTTGTTTTGGTGTCATATTGATTGAGCTGGAATCCTTCCTTGTTGATGTCACTGAACTGCACCAGCCCAACCTGCACTTGGTTGGCACCAATCTTAGTCCTGTTGACCACGTTTTTCATGAATGTTTTCATTTTTTCAAAGTTGTCTCCTCCTATGCTCCCAGAACTATCCACCAGAAACATGATGTCGGCGCTCATCTCTTTGCAAGCTGCGTAAGATAAAAACCCAAGTATTCACTTAAGTCCAGTGAAAATGAATGAGCCGAAATAATAGTCAATCAGCATGAAGACATCCAAAGAAGAGTTCAAACCACAATCTCGACTAAGTTTCTGTGGTCTGAATTCAAGAAGAAAGTGAAAGCAAAACAATAATTTTAGCTGCTAGCTTTTTAAAATTGAGAAAGTTTTGAATTGTTTAGAGGCTCCCTTTTACTCAGTGTCTCAAAGAAGTTACATCAGGAAGCAGTGTGGCCTAGTGGATAGAGCTGGGCCTGGGAGTCAGAAAGACCTGGGTTTTAATCCGGGCTCTGCCAAACGTCTGTTGTGGGACCTCGGGCATGTTGGGTCCTCTAGACCGGGAGCTCATTGTGGGCAGGGATCATCTTTCTTCATTGCTGAATATAAGAGCTTAGTACAGTACTCTGCACAAAATAAGCACTCAATAAATACGACTGAATGAATGAAAAGGTCACTTTTCTGGGCCTCAGTTCCCTCACGCGTAAAATGGGAATAAGAGTGTGAGCCCCTTGTGGGTCAGGGACTGTGTTCAACCCGATTAAGTTGTATCCTCCCCAGTGCGTAGGACAGTGCCTGGCACATAGAAAGCACTTAACCAGTACCCTAATTATTATTATTACAATGCGAATATATTTGAGATGGATGAGACCAATCAGGTGTCTGGATTTCCACCAGCAGCGTTTCACAGTTTGAACATGGGAGTGGAGAAAGCGTAGACTGTAGAGGTGACTTGGGGTTACAGGCAGTTTCTACGACTCCAGGCATAGACAGACACCACCAACAGCAAATACAAAAGAGGCACGGTGGCAGAATCCACTTCCCAGAAAAGAGCATTTTTCAGAAAAACTGTTCCAGAAAAGGGACACTTAAGTCGGGCTGGGAAGGCACACGTTAGAACATCAAGAAAGAAAAGCAAGCTTAAAAACATTAGAAGAGAGTAAGGGAGAAAGTCGGGATGCTCTGATGATTGAGGGATAACTTATCTCACAGTGGTGATTTATAAAATATCAGTTTAAGAAAAACTATTTAAATCCTTTAAACCCTTAGAGAAGCAGCGTGGCTTAGTGGAAAGAGCCCGGGCTTGGGAGTCAGAGGTCGTGGGTTCTAATCCCGGATCTGCCACTTGTCTGCTGTGTGACCTTGGGCAAGTCACTTTACTTCTCTGTGCCTCAGTTACCTCATCTGTAAAAATGGGGATTAAAAAATGTGAGCCCCACGTGGGACAATCTGACTACCCTGTATCTACCCCAGCGCTTAGAACAGTGCTCTGCACATAGTAAGCGCATAACAAATACTATAATTATTAAATAGGTCTTCAAAAAATATATTCCAAATGTGCTACGGCAAATCAAGCCACAATCGGAAAAGGATTCTATCTTGTGTTTTTTCCTCTCCCTGGGGACACATCTTCAAGGGGCAAGAACTTCTACGTTATGAACCTAAGTGACTACTTAAATATAATAATTAATAACTGTGGTATTTGTTTAGTGCTTACTATGTGCCAAGCACTGTACTAAGCCTGGGGGTAGAACTAGAGAAGCAGCGTGGCTCAGTGGAAAGAGCCCAGGCTTGGGAGTCAGAGGTCGTGGGTTTGAATCCAGGCTCTGCCGCTTGTCAGCTGTGTGACTGTGGGCAAGTCACTTCGCTTCTCTGTGCCTCAGTTACCTCAGCTGTAAAATGGGGATTAAGACTGTGAGCCTCACATGGGACAAACTGATTACCCTGTATGTACCCCAGCGCTTAGAACAGTGCTCTGCACGTAGTAAGCGCTTAACAAATACCAACATTATTATTATTATTATTACAAGATAATCAAGTCCCACAGGGGGCTCACAGTCTAAGAAGGAGGGAGAAAACAGGTTTGTCCCCATTTTGCAGAGGAGGGAGCTGAGGCACCCAGAAGTTAAGTGACTTTCTCCAGGTCACACATAAGTGAGATATCTGGTAATAATAATAATAATAATAATGTTGGTATTTGTTAAGCGCTTACTATGTGCCGAGCACTGTTCTAAGCGCTGGGGTAGACACAGGGGAATCAGGTTGTCCCACGAGGGGCTCACAGTCTTAATCCCCATTTTACAGATGAGGTAACTGAGGCACTGAGAAGTTAAGTGACTTGCCCAAAGTCACACAGCTGACAAGTGGCAGAGCCGGGATTCGAACCCATGACCTCTGACTCCAAAGCCCGTGCTCTTTCCACTGAGCCACGCTGCTTCTCTACATAAGTGGTACATAAGTGGTGGATCAGGATTAGAACCCAGGTCCTCTGGCTCCTAGGCCTATGCCCTTTCCATTAGGCCACACTTCTCACATCTCAATGCAGACGCATACGGCTCCACTAATTTTTCAGACCTTCTTGCTAAAGTAACCTCAATTCACAGCCCTCCTCTACTGGGGGCATTCTGAAGAAATGAAGGAGATAAGAAGTCTGGCCAGGATCTAAGGGGAACTCTATATAAGCCTTGACAAACATGACAGAGAGAATTTCCAAACAGAGTAATGGCTTGCGGTTCACAGATAACATTTCATTCAGGAAGGTTTACTTGAAAGGAATGCAAGAGGAAATTCAAATTTAAACCATAAAAGTCGGAAATAAACCTTCAAACTCCTACTCCTTTAGCCTACTTTTCCCCAGACCTGATTAGCTGGTCAAGGTCAACTCACCACGTCGCAGGCCTGCTTCCGGGAACCGCAGCCCGAGACGACCTCCTCACAGAGTCCCAGCAGAAGAGAGGGCAGAAGGGGCCTTTAATGTTTGCAGAGCCCCTCCGCCCCAGAGGTAAACTCTTCCTAGAAATCCCCAGTGGCTGCTGGAAAACGTAAGCAACCAGCCCCTTTACTGACTGGGAAATGCCATTTCACCTTTCCTTCCCTATAACCTTCTTGCAAACCTCCAACGGGACCGCCGAATGACTGTTTTTTGTCTTTTTTATGAGCTCTCATCTAACGTGGTGTAGCCCAGGAAGCCGCCTATTAGCCGACTTAAAAAGGTAAAAGAAACATCTCTCTCACCTTCTTCGCTGCAGATGCTTCGAACGACTCGATTTTTGATATCTTTCAAAGAGTCGAAGTTGTGCACGTAGTAAACTCTTGAGTCCGATCCCGCGATCTCTTCCAGCTGTGTGTGATTTGCCTCTTTTACGCCGATGGCGTAAACATTGATGTTATCACCCCTCAGTCTTCCCGCAGGTTCTCTGACGCTGTCATGTGACAGTCCATCCGTCAGGACGACGAGGTGCTGCGGCACTTTACGGGCCCGCTGCTGCCTCGCCCTTTGAAACAACGGCAGCATTTTATCCAGAGCTGCCCCGGTATCGGTATTCCCACCTAGCTGCCTGATGTTCTCCACAGCCTTCACTAAATCGTTCTTGTTCGAGTACCTATCCATCTCGAACTCCCATTCCCATAAGTGGGAATACTGCACGGCTCCAAATCGAACTTTGTGCGGACCTATATTGAACATTCCTATCACTTCTGCCAAAAATCTTTTCATTTCCTGGAAGTCTGCTACTTGGATACTTCCCGAACCATCGATCAGCAAATAGATGTCAGCTGCTTCAGTGTCCGCGCAGCCTACGAGAAACAAAAATTAGCGCAAGGAGGCAAAAAATAAAACCAAAAGGGAACAGAAATGTCTCTCCAAATCAGCACTCTATTTTCTTTCTTTTTAATGAAATGATTTGCTTCTGAGAGTTCATCATCATTCATGTCTGCATCCTAGGCAAACTGGGATATTTTGCCGAAAGGTTCAGAAGGGATGCAGGCGCTTTGAAGACTGGAGGCAGACGGAATTGAGGTCTCTCTCAATACCTTCGTAATAGTTTCCTTTTCTTGAAAAAAATGCCTTGGGTGCCACGGAGATAATATTGGGCTATTAATCCGGAGATACGGGTTCTCCCCCTTGTGTCCATGGGATAGTTGCTTAGCCTCTCTCGGCCTCAATTCCCCCACAAACAAATTTTTATCCCCTCTACCTCTCTCTTCCCTAGACCACTGAGAACTGTGGGGATTGTGTGCTCTGAATCTGTCCATATAGAAAGTGATAAATATAGTGAGGGAATTGCCCTATTGGCTGAGCAAACTGCCATACCCGTTAAAAAAAAATCCTTAGCTGTCTGGGAACTACTCTGGCTAACTGGGATTCTCCGGGCTAGGATGCCACGGCCAGGAAGCGCCATTCCAAAGGCTGCCCTTAGCTGGTCTGATCCAGTGGAGCTCCCTAGGGCAGCCAAAGGGTGGGATGCACATGGTGTCTCTGGGCAATCTTATGCAGGCCACAGCTCCCGGTAGATATATCAACTGACACCATTTATTGAATGCCTACTGTGTGCAAAGCATCGTAATAAGTGCTTGGGAAAATTAGCTTAAACGTCAGAGAAATAATCCTTACCCTCAGAGAAGGAACTTACAACCCAATGGGAGACAAAATAATTTTCAGAGAGAAGGAACTGCTTAAACAGTAGAATCTCTAAATTGTTAAGCACAAAAGGGCTACCGGGGTATGTTATATAAACTTGTCGAGGCAGGGAACGTGTCTCCCGACTCTTTGGTATTGTAATAACAAGTATCATACTCTGTACACAGTAAGCCCTAAATGAATACCACCGATTGATTGATACCGGTGACTGTGTGCAAAACTACCGAAGGTATGACTTGAGACGAAAAACTAATGGACAAAAGCCTCCTGTAGGAGGAAGAATCAGAAAGGCTTTGAAGAAGACAAAGCACAACTTGTTTGGCACGCTGACAACACCCCCGCATTTCCAAAACTTTACACATCATTGAGTAAAGATAGAAAAGATCAGCAATTCTGTTTCTTGCCCCATATCTGTAATGCCTGAAGTCACAGGGAAAATATATCTGGCAGCTTTTCTTTCAGAGTAATCCAGAAAGAGGATTAGTATAGAAGCTTACCAGATTTGAGGCGTTCGGTCTGTTCTGAGGCGACGGATACCTTGTTCTGGATCTCGTTCCGGAGTTTCTTCTGAAAAATCCGATAGTAAGCTCCCATGTCTGAATAGCTCTTCACCATGGAAACGTATTGCTCCCGAGGGTAAGAAGCTATCTGGTCTAACTGGGTCTCGTTAGCACCTTCGATGCCCACGGCAAACACAGTCACACCTTCCCGGCGCAGGCTCAGAGCTGCCTCGCTCACGTTGTCTTCCGAAGATCTATGAGTGATCAGAACGGTGATCTGCAGAACCCCTTGAGACTTTCGACTGCCGGCTCCTCTGCTGAAGATTTCTTTCCTGGTCACATTGATGGCGGCTCCGGTGAGGGCTCTCCCCGCCTTGGGAGACAGGCCGTCGATCTGCTGCAGAATGTCAGACTTATTTGTGCCCGTGCCCAGGCGTGATACCAATTTTGTCTCATTGCTGTACATCACAAGACCAATCCTCATGCAGTTCTCCTTTACATCAAAGGAGTCTATGGTTTCTATCAGGAATCCTTTAAGGTGCTCGAAGTTTTCATCCGTGCCATTGACAGATTCATCCACCAGGAACACGATATCCACAACTGACGCGTCATGACAAGCTTCGATGGGAAAATTGGAAAGAAAAAGAAAGAGTACAATAGTCAAAGTCCCCTCCTTGCTTTCCACCAAATTGCAGATAATTTCTCATGATTTCACTGTCTATCAGTATTTCACATTTTCATTCATTCATTCAATAGTATTTATTGAGCGCTTACTATGTGCAGAGCACTGTACTAAGCGCTTGGAATGAACAAGTCGGCAACAGATAGAGACGGTCCCTGCCATTTGACGGGCTTACAGTCTAATCGGGGGAGACGGACAGACAAGAACGATGGCAATAAATAGAGTCGAGGGGAAGAACATCTCGTAAAAACAATGGCAACTAAATAGAATCAAGGCGATGTACATTTCATTAACAAAATAAATAGGGTAATGGAAATATATACAGTTGAGCGGACGAGTACAATGCTGAGGGGATGGGAAGGGAGAGGGGGAGGAGCAGAGGGAAAGGGGGAAAAGAGGGTTTAACTGCGGAGAGGTGAGGGGGGGTGGTAGAGGGAGTAGAGGGAGAAGAGGAACCCAGTCTGGGAAGGCCTCTCGGAGGAGGTGAGTTTTAAGTAGGGTTTTGAAGAGGGGAAGAGAATCAGTTTGGCGGAGGTGAGGAGGGAGGGCGTTCCGGGACCGCGGGAGGACGTGGCCCGGGGGTCGACGGCGGGATAGGCGAGACCGAGGGACGGTGAGGAAGTGGGCGGCGGAGGAGCGGAGCATGCGGGATGGGCGGTAGAAAGAGAGAAGGGAGGAGAGGTAGGAAGGGGCAAGTTGACGTAGAGCCTCGAAGCCTAGAGTGAGGAGTTTTTGTTTGGAGCGGAGGTCGATAGGCAACCACTGGAGTTGTTTAAGAAGGGGAGTGACATGCCCAGATCGTTTCTGCGGGAAGATGAGCCGGGCAGCGGAGTGAAGAATAGACCGGAGCGGGGCGAGAGAGGAGGAAGGGAGGTCAGAGAGAAGGCTGACACAGTAGTCTAGCCGGGATATAA
The DNA here is from genome assembly GCF_004115215.2 of Ornithorhynchus anatinus. Taxonomy (NCBI): domain Eukaryota; kingdom Metazoa; phylum Chordata; class Mammalia; order Monotremata; family Ornithorhynchidae; genus Ornithorhynchus; species Ornithorhynchus anatinus. Next base: position 40,180,213 of record NC_041735.1, read on the forward strand.
CGAGAGCCCTCGGCAGGTGCAACAGTTAGCAACACAGGTTCAGCTGAGTGGCCAATGGAACTTAAGAATGTGAGCAGTACGGAGAGTTTTCTCACTCCCAACATTTTTGCTCGTATTTCTTCTTTTCCAAAAATAAAGGACGGCATATCCCCAGGTGGAGATTAACAATATAGGATGGAAACTGCCTAACTCTATTCTTGAGAAAAACCTCAAAATTGGAGAATCATTTTTCAGCCCTCCCCCTGCACAGCCCATTTTTGGAGTTCAGAAATAAGCATACACTTATTTCAGCCTAAACTGCCAGATTTAGGATTATCAAAGTGACAATTACATTTTTTTAAAACATAGGCAAGCTACGAATCTAGCCCAGCATCTTCTTCTTTTTGAAAAAGATGGTAGGAATGATAATATTTTAAGTCCCCTGTCCTGCCTCACTCTTCACAAACACTTTATGGTTGTTCTGGACTTCAAATCGTACTCCTCACCTTGTATCTGAGGGTCTTTTTCTGCCTCAAATTTTACTACATCTTCAATGATCCGCGTCATGTTAGGAGAAAACATGCTGACTTCTCTGATCGTGCGAAGGAGGAAATCAAACTGAGGGGTGGCCATGGCTTTCAGGTCTCTGTCAGAAGCCGCCTGCATCCCCAAGGAGATGATTTTCACCCTGTCTCTCTGCAAGGCCTTGGCAGGCGCTTCCACGTCATCTTCGGACGGGCCCGAAGCCAGGACCACCAGCACCGGGGGAAACCGCTTGGGGTCCCTGCCATTGGTCAGCCCCGAGAAGTAGGTTTTATGAGCTTTCTGGAGGGCTAGGCCTAGCCGCGGGGATCCACCCCTGAAGGCAAAGTTTTTCTTCACGTGGTTCAGCATGGGGTTCTTGCTCTTGAAGGTGTTCAGCTGGAATTCACTGTGCAGATCATCGCTGTACTGGGCCAGAGCGATGCGATATTTGCTGGCCTCAATCGGAAGAGCATTGATCATCTTGTTTACGAACGTTTTCACAAAGGGAAAGGCCTTGTTTCCCAGATTATCAGAGCTATCGACCAAAAACACGACGTCGGCGAACTCAGGGGCTGCGGATTCAAGATTTTTTTTTTTTAAAAAAGAAAAAGACATATGTTATCTTTCTGAAGCAAAGTCTTAGATTTCACGGTCATATTTTAATATCATTAAGATTTGCAAAGGTACTTTATCTTCTATGGTTTAAATTACTTTCCCAACACTGCCAGTATAGAGTGGGAGCCTCTCGAGGGACAGGATTCGTGGCTAATTCCCACCTGTATGCTCTTTTCCAGTGCTCAGGAAGTGCTTAATAAATATTATTCTACTAAGTGAAGTCAAATAAGCTGGAAGGACACAGCATTTCTTTCTAATAACGAAACAAGTGCAGGTGTTTTCTCATCTGAGTAAAAGGCTTCCAATATTTTTCCCAAAGTTGCCTGAATTAAGTTGGACCAGGAATTCTGCATTTTAACAGGCTGAAACTACAGTTAGCAATTTTTTCCCGCTCACTTTTCCTTAGCCCTCCTCACTTGCTTCAGAAAAATAAAAAACGTTCTAAGCTCAACAAACTTTGGTTGGGTCACTCGGGCAAATATGATGATTAGGCTGTAATGTCAAGCTCCTTCATAAGCAACACAAAGCCACGACATCAGGAGAAACAGTGTGACCTTGTAGATAGAACACAGGCCTGGGAATCAGAAGGACCTGAGTTCTAATCCCAGCTCTGCCCTCTGCCTGCTGTGCGACCTTGGGCAAACCACTTAACTTCTCTAGTCCCAGAACTTCTCCGAGTTTTCATAAGGAGAACTCGTGACGGTGAGAAGACGAAAAACTACCTGAACCTCAAGTCAAAAAAATCAACCACTTTATACACAAAGGAAACCTCGTGACAGTGAGAAGATGAAAAACTACCAGAACTTCAAGTCAAAAGATCAACTGTTTTATACACAAAGATTAAAGAAAAAAATGAGTCTCCAGTACCAGCATCCTGATTCACTGAAGTACGGGAATACATTATGATGAAAAACAAAATCAGAAGCATCTTCATTTCTGGGGCAGAAATCCTCAAAATTTAATTTCTAAAGAAAAAGAAAGCAGAGGCATTCATCATTATCAGTGAGTGTAAAGAGGACCCTGCTCTGTTAGACCTCGGGAGTCATAATTGCCACCATTTCCACCCAGAAGCAGAAATATAACAGCCTCTCAGGGCTGACATTTCTAGGCCACCGGAGAGAAATCTCATTGCCTGCTGAAGCCCAAATAGCAATCCGATCGTCTTCACGGCTGTCCACGTTCGCCTCTGGCAGCATAAGCACAAAAGTGACTTTCCCTCCTTGGAGACTCCCTGATTATTGGGCTGACTTACATTTTCCAGTTTAGTCTGGCCCATCCTCTGTTTTTGAGACAGTCCTAGAAAAATTGTGGAAGGCTACTCAGATGACCCAGAATTGGGTTGGTCCTGCCAAACTGGTCATACTGTATTTCTTCATTCGTTACCAGATACAAATAATACCCTCTCCCTGGGGGCCGGGGAATAATCATATATCCCTGACCTTTCACTTTTTATTCATTTTAATTTGTTAGATTAGTCTAACAATGCAAGCATTAGAATGATGCATTATAACTATCTATGGTTGAGATTAAAATCTTCAGGTTGTAGGAGATTAAAATCTTCCTGTTGTAGGACAGAAATTCAGAAGACCCTGAATCTATATAGTTGTTTCAGCTCCTCTATGTACTTACAGATTTCTTTATCTTTTCAGCATATGCTCTTGGATTAAGTTTGTTTAGGGGAACAAGAATTTCCAAAACTTTCTCTGTTTTTTCAAGTGCACAGTCACAAGATTGATGAGCTGTGGCCGGATCTGTTGGTCTCTTATCAAGATTCTGTCAATACAATTTATAAAACTTCCTTCCTATCGTATTCTTGGATTAACTCGTACAAGTGGTGTTAACCCAGTCATTAAATTGCTGTTACAAGCTGACTGCTAATGCAATCTTGACAAATTTCAGCTTCCTCGCTAACCTCGCTCCTCTAATACTAACCTATTTACTGTGCCTTCATCTCTTCTCTTTGGCCATCAACCCCTTGCTCAAGTCCTCGCTCTTGCCCGGAACTCTGGTCCTTTCATATTTGGCAGGCCACAATTCTCACCATCTTCATATCCCTGCTAAAATCGTATTTCCTCCAGGAGGCCTTCCTGACTAACCTCGTTTTTACCCCAATGTACGTCCCTTCTGCATCACCCATGCGCTTAAGTCTGTACCAAACAAGCGCTTTGATATTCAATCTACTCAAGTGCTTAGTACAGTGTTCTGCACATAGTAAGCACTCAATAATACGATTGAATACTATTGAATGAATGAAAACAGCACTTATGTGCCCATCCTCACTTCCCCTACACATAATTTATTTTAATGACCACCTCCCCTCCTAGATTGTAAGAACCTTGAGGGCAAGGGTTTGTGTCCACTTATTCTATTGTTGCCTCCCAAGTGCTTAGTATATTACTCTGCACACAGCAAACATGAAAATTCCACTGATTGGTAGAATTCACAATACCTGACGCTCTAGTCAATTATATTGTTAAGTACAATACAGTGCCCTCACCGATCCTCAATGGCAAGTTCTTCCTCAGCAAGTACTTTCTATAATTTTCAATTCCCACCACCTTGGTGGATTTTACAGTTCAATCAGGATAAAATAAGTACACACACACACACACCACAGTGAGGAGGGAGAATTAGAGACACAAGTGAATAAATGATTAGGAAAACAAACAGGCAGATATATTATTCATTTATTCATTCATTCAATAGTATTTGAGCACTTACTATGTGCAGAGCACTGTACTAAGCGCTTGGAATGTACAATTCGGCAACAGAGAGAGACAATCCCTGCCCAATAAGGGGTAAGGATTCCAGAAGTAGCATGGCCTAGTGGATAGAGCATAGGCCTGGGAGGCAAAAGGACCTGGGTTCTAATCCCGCTTCCACCACTTGTCTTCTGTATGACCTCGGGCAAGTCACTTAACTTCTCTGTGCCTCATCTGTAAAATGGGGATTAAGATTGTGAGCCCCATGTGAGACGTGGACTGTGTTCAACCTAATCAGCTTCTATCTACCCCACCTCTTAGTACACTGCCTGGCACATAGTAAGCGCTTAAACCATTTAAATTAGATTATTGAGGTGGCTGAGGGGTGGCATAACCAGCAAGTTTGGGGAGCCACCAATAAGAATGGGATCTGCCATATCTTTGCAAGGGCCGTGTAGCCAACGAGCCAGGACGTTGCTCTGGATGTAACCACGGGGACACGGCATTGGGGGCAATCACGGCTGTATCACCAGAAATTCTACCATTCTTGACATGTCCTCCAAATGCCACAGAGGGGACAACAAGGGGTGGAGTGGGGGGAGTGAAAAGGGGAACAGCTCAGTTTATTACCATTCTGGGAAATGGCCTCCATTTGAAGACAGTGTTTATCTGCTTCAAGCAGAAAAATCTGGAAAAAGTAGAGGGAAGTTGGTTTCCTTTTCACAACCTCCAAGGTTTCCTATTCATGTGGGAACATCATTGTCTTCCTGCAGAAACCACCCCATCCCAAACTTGGGGGAGGTTGGAAAAAAAATACTTCTCAAAACCCCAGTCCTATGGAAGCGCAGCACCTGTGTCAGTTAGTAGCCCACAGTCTAAACAGCCTGCATCTGGAAGAACACGCAGAGTGAAATTATTCTAGGAATTGAGGTTCTCAAGGGCCACTGACCTTCTTGCTCAAGTGCTTTCTGCAGGCTTCAAATCATATGGACCATCTGGAGCCACGAAAAAGGCAAAACAGTTTTTTCCTCAGGTCCTAGAAAAATAAAAGAAACCTCAGGTGACTCATCCACAAATAGCACTATCGTGGACCCCTACCTTTAGCATCATCACCACCACCTTCATCTCTGCCATCTGCTTTTTTTAGAGTTCTTATCACAAAGATCACTGGTAGATGACAGAGTCCAGCTTATATTGCTTGGGTCTGTGGGACAACTGAGGACTTGGGCACACATTTCCACATCAAAGTATTAGGAATAGTAACAGCAGTAACAGTTTTTCTTGAACACCCATTGAGCACAATGCACTATATTAAGCATTTGGGAAATACAAAACAAGGAAGACACATATTCCCAATCACAAGGATCGTACTTTCGGATGACAGGACTGCCGGGGTGTAACAAATCTTTTTGCCGGTATTGGAAGTGGAAAACATTTTTCTTTATTCTGGGATTTCAGGAGACTCTAAAAGTGCAATCGTCCCACAGGGCATTTTGAGTTTTCTGATTTCAAGCAGATGTAGTCTCCTGCATCTGCCTCCCCGCTGACCTCCCTCTTCCCACTCCAGTTCATACTTCACTCCGCTGCCCAGATCATTTTTCTTATCATTCTGCGCACATCTTCCCACTCCTCAAAATACTCCGACAGCTACCCGTTCTTCTCCACATCCAGCAGGAACTCCTAACCGTCAACTTGCAGGCATTCAATCCTGCACTCTCACTCTCCCATAGCACTTACATAGATATCTTCATACCCTGCCACTTAAAGTACTCTCTCTCGTATCTATCCCTTTCTCTCTATCTGTAAATTATTTTAGTGGCATCTTCCTTACTAGAGTGTATGCTCCTTGAGGGCAGCAAGCATGACTACTGATCTTGTCGTACTTTCCCCAGCCCTGTAGGCAGAGCTCTGCACACAGCAAGCCCTCAAAATACACTAGTGATTGACTGAATCTTCAGGTCCAGAATGAAATGGCTCCTGAATATGGGCTTGGTTGTTCCTACCTCTCTGAGGTGTCTGATGTTTGAAACTGTCAGCCATTTACTGAGTGGGCAACAAGTTTTTGGGAAAGTACGAGAGTAGCGAGAGAGAATGCCTCTGCTCTTGAGGAACTGTTTATTGCTGTACTTTACTCTTAAAAGTGCTAAGTACAGTGCTCTGCACACAGTAAGCACTCAGTAATATGACTGACTGACTCCACTGAGACCCATTTTCCTCACGTGCAGAAACTTTAACACTGTTAAGAACTGCTTTGATGGTCATTAAAAGCCCCCCTCGGCCACCTGCGCCCCTTCTTTCATGGCTTATCTGGTCAACAGTGCAGGAACAGAAAGCACCAGAGGGGAATGTGTGAGGAAGGGAGGTGCCATCTGGCTAGAAAACTACAGCCCTCATCCTCACTCAGCTTATGATTTTCAAAATCTGAACTTTCCTGCATCAGAAGCCAACGAGGGGTCTTGCATTTTTAATGATGCATTTTGATTGGCCATGGATAAAAAATCTGTACAAAGGAACTGCTAAGTACTCTGTTTCCTTTGGAACAGGAATTGTTTTTACTTTCCTTAATTTTTACTCCCCTACAATTTTTCTATGAGTAAGTATTTCCTTTCCTGGTATAATGAACAAAATCCTTGACCTTGTTTCTGTAGTTTCTGCCCTCTTCTTCTTCTCGCATTCCTCCAATATCTGCAAAACATTATGCTTAAGGATTATTTTCTGTTTATCAGTCCAATTAATTCTCCCCTTTCCCAAAGCTCATGTGCCCTTCAGTTTTCCGTATGAAGTATAAACTATGCTGACTTTGTACTACTGCTGAAGGTGCACTAAACACTCAACAAATATCAAAACTCAGTGGAGTCAGTCGGTCGTATTACTGAGCGCTTACTGTGTGCAGAGCACTGTTCTAAGCACTTGGGAGAGTAATGTACAACAATAAACGGACAGCTTCTCGAGTGCAGAGGAACTACTTGCTACTAGGTCCACAAGTGCACCTAATTAGCCTTTGGGGGAGGAAGGTGCCAGTAATAATACTCATCAATAATATTTAAGCCCCTACTATGTTCCAAGCACTCTATTAAGCTTGGGGATAATACCAGATAATTAGGTTAGGCAGTTTCTACCCCACCTAGTGTTCGCAATCTAAGTAGGAAGGTGTAAGCTCATTGTGGGCAGGGAATACGTCTACTAACTGCCGTATAAGCACTCAGGTACCACCGACTGATGGATCGAGGACAAGTATTTAATCCCCATTTTACAAACGAGGAAGCTGAAGCCCGGTCAGACAACAGGCAAGTGGCAGGGTCAGGATTAGAACCCAGGTCCTCCGACTCCCAGAGGCCCACGCTGTCTCCCCTAGATCCTCCTGCCTTTGCCTTCTCTGCCCCTCAACATGGGTACCCACCTGCCAACCACGGCCAAAACCACCGCTCAGCCTCCCAGATGTGAGAGATACAGATGGCAACCAAAGATCTGGGTTCTGCAGAAGTGCTACCTTCAGCCACGGGGACAGCGGGAGAGTCTCTGTTCCTCAACAGGGTGGCCTTCCTCATGCCTTCTTTAGTCCTTTGCATCCATTCCCCTCATCTCCCTCACCCCTGTATTCATTCATTCAATCGTATTTATTGAGCGCTTACTGTGTGCAGAGCACTGTGCTAAGCGCTTGGAAAGTACCCTGTATGAAACTTGAGTGTTTACTAGCCCACTGTAAATCCTTAGCTAGTCTCTTACTTGTGAGCATACTCTACTCCTCTGCCGTTACCTATACACACACCTCTTCACTTTTCCAACCAACTAGACCAGATTAAAATTCTGGGAGAAGCAGTGTTGCCTAGTGGGTAGAGCACAGGCCTGGGAGTCGCAAGGACCTGGATTCTAATCCTGACCCCGCCACTTGCCGGTCGTGTGACCGTACCTCATTTTCCTCATTCGTAAAACGGGGATTAAATACCTGAGCTCAAATCACTCACTCAATGGGCACTTGTCTGCTGTGAGACCTTGGGCAAGTCGCTAAACTTCTCTGCACCTCAGTTCCCTCATCTGTCAAATGGGGATTCGGACTGTGAGCCCCACGTGAGGTATGGTCTGCATCCAGCCTGCTCAGCTTGCATCTACCCCAGTGTTTAGTTCGGCGTCCGGCACGTAGTAAGTGCTTAACAAATACCATAAAATATTCTGAACTCTTGGATCACTTCGGGAAGAACTGCCAAAAAATCCTTTTCCCCCTCTCTCACTGGTCAAAGCACATGCCTCCCCGCATTCAGGATTCTACTGAAATCTCAGTCTATCATAATAATTCCTCTAATCAGGGGGAATCTTATCTGCCCAAATTTCACTCTGCTAAGTCAGGTCCATGACAGAGAACTTCTAACTATGAACATTAACTACATCTTCCAAAAGAACTTCCCAGATTAATCCCACCTGAATAAGCATTCCAATCACTTCAGCTCTTCTCTTCCCCACAGGATTTCCTCTAAAAAATGATGGACACGTGCATCTTTTGCTTGCAATTACATGCCTTGGCTTGGTCACTTGAGATTTTTTTTGGGTGTGCTTTCATGCTGTATTACCCCCATGTGTTTCCAGCTGTGGGGAGAAGTCACTCTTTTCAACCTCCCAACTTTTTGGGCTGGACTCCCGGCCTCAATCATTCATCCCAACTCTCTGGCAAACCTTAGAGCCTCCAAGCAGTGCTAAAGAGATCCAAAATCAAGTCTTAGCTCTTCAGAACAGGTCTTCGGTTCCTAAGCTGTCCCCCTCTCTAAAAGCCTCAACTCCTTTATACTCCCTCAGAGGCTGGGACTGTGTGGTTACATATAAAGTCTGTAGTCTGCTATGCTCCATTCACACTGAATTGCACAAGAAGAGGTTGGAAATAAATCTCTTCCTTGATGTTAACAGCAGTATCATTTTTTGTTTGGATCACTTTAAGGCACAACTGCCCAGGAAACCAAATGCTTCTAATATAAAATACAGATGTAAAACTAATCTCCTCCTACATCCCTTGGCTTCCCGCCTGGAGTATTCAGAATCGATTCCTTAAGGCTGTCAAGCATCAGCTGTACTTGAGAGACCTCTAAAATACACACATTATTATTGTTACTACTATTAAGTATTATCAGATCTGTTACGAGTTTACTCTGAATCAAAACTGAGGTAGATACAATTTAATCAAGTTGGACACAGTCCTTCTGCCACATGGGACTTAGAAACTAATTAGGAGGGAGAACAGGTATTTAAGCCCCACTTTACAGTTGAGGAAAAATATAATTTCAGACATCCATCTCTCTCTCTCTTTCTCTCGATGGGGAGGATAAAGTTTGGGTGGGGAAATGAGAAGTTTCATTTTGGACATGTTAGTTTGAGAGGTTGGTGGAACAGCTAAGTAGAGATATCCTGTGAAGGCGGGGGAAATATGAGACCTCAAAGAAGAGAGGTCAGGACTGAAAGGATAGATCTGGGAATTATCCACTTAGAGATGATGGGTAGTTGAAACCATGGGAGTGAATGAATCCTCCAAAGGAGTGGATGTGGATGGAAAGTAGAAGGGAAACCAGAACTGAGCCTCAAGGACTCCCACAGTTAGAAATGGGGGGCAGAGGAGGAGTCTGCAAAAGAGACTGAGGAGCAGCCAGAGAGATAGCTGGAGAACCAGGAGAGGACAGCGTGAGTGGAGCCGAGGTTAGAATCATGAAGAATCAAACATAATATGTATAGCGACAGAGTAAATCCCATCGTATTTGGCAAGGAAGAGGTTACAGGTGACTTTGGAGAGTTGGGTCTGAGTGGGGGTGGTGGGAAATCAACTTTTAGTAGCACAAGAAGGGAGTTGGAGGAGAGGACAGGGAGGATGTTGCGAATCGTCAGAGATGAGGAGGGGAGAGTTTAGGAGGGAAGATGAAAATTTCAGTTTTGGACATAATTAAATTTGAGGTGCCCTGGGACCAGGCAAGTAGAGATGTCCCGGAGGCAGGCAGAGAAGTAAAGTGGGGAAGATATTGTGGCTAGCAGGGAGACCTAGAAATCATCCACCTAAACAGGGATGGAAGCAGGGAAACTGGATGATAGTGGTATGTTGCTGTTGATTCTTGACAGTTTACAGGGTTTGCTCAGCACAAATCGGTTTTTACACCAAAAATCAATTCATAGCCCTTAGCTGATTTTGAGAAGCAGTTCGTAATAATCATTTGTATATTTCTGCGTGTTGCATGTGGGCTTCCAAAGTACAGTCACCAGAGTAAAAGTGCTCCTGCATGAGTGATGCAAGGACCCCCGATGAAGCTTTCGGACTGAGTTGGGTTTTCTAGAGGACCAGAATTGGAAAGGAGATAGAAGACCGAACCAGGAAGACCGAACCAGGAAGGCTCAGAGATGAGAGTAAGGTCGTCTCCAACCTTTATGGCTATGCAACACAGACGGCACAAGTAACACAATTTACACAAGTAAATCTGCAATTTATTTTCATGTCTGTCTCCCTCTAGAGCTGCCTACAAACAACACTTAACATGAAGTGGCCAGAAAGGATCAATATGGTCCTAAAATGCAGTCAAATCATCAGTTTTGAAGCACTGCTAACCTCTTTCTGTGGAGGGGCACGTGAAAAGAAGTGGGGACATCACCACACTTCTCCCCATCTCACCAGCCACTAACTAGAGAAGCAGCGTGGCTCAGTGGAAAGAGCATGGGCTTTGGAGTCAGGGCTCATGAGTTCGAATCCCAGCTCTGCCACTTGTCGGCTGTGTGACTGTGGGCAAGTCACTTCACTTCTCTGGGCCTCAGTTCCCTCATCTGTAAAATGGGGATGAAGACTGTGAGCCCCACGTGGGACAACCTGATTCCCCTATGTCTACCCCAGCGCTTAGAACAGTGCTCGGCACATAGTAAGCGCTTAACAAATACCAACATTATTATTATTATTATTATTACCTTGGCAGAGTCCTTGACTCATTTCTCTTGCCGAACCTCCATATTCAGACTTTCACCAAATCCGGTCAGTTCTACCTTCGCAACCTCTCTAGAATCCGCCTTTTCCTCTGCACCCACACTGCTACAGAGAAGCAGCATGGCTCAGTGGAAAGAGCCGGGGCTTGGGAGTCAGAGGTCATGGGTTCGAATCCCAGCTCTGCCACTTATCAGCGGGGTGACTGTGGGCAAGTCGCTTCACTTCTCTGGGCCTGTTACCTCATCTGGAAAATGGGGATTAACTGTGAGCCTCACGTGGGACAACCTGATTACCCTGTATCTACCCCAGCGCTTAGAACAGTGTTCTGCACATAGTAAGCGCTTTACAAATACAAACATTATTACATATCTGCAATTTATTTTCATGTCTGTCTCCCTCTCTAAACTCTAAACTTCTTGAGGGTAAGGAAGAGGTCTACCAACTCTCTTTTATTATACTCTCCCAAGCGTTTACAGGAAACACTCAATGCCCACCACTGATTGTTTGATTTTCTCATTTCTTCTCCCACCCAGCACACCACGAAATACCCAGTACCCTTTAGAGAAATTAAATTTACTCATTCAGTAGAATTTGTTCCTTTAAGCTGTACTTAGGGGAACAATGAGAAGATCATTTCCCCACCTTCTTCAGGAAACATATATTGCAACACTACTCCCCGCTATCATTCGGCTTTCACATTAAATCCACTACTAAATTATTCCATTTGTTTCCTCCCCGATATTTCTTGGATCTGCTCCTTCCTTCCCACCCCCAAATATGACCACTCCGGTCCACATTCTTGTCATACATAGGCTACTGTATCACCTTTCTCATTGGTCTCTCTGGGCCTTACAGCCTCTGAAGTCTATCTATCCAATCCTCTGCTGCCCAAATCATTTTCTAGTCACTGAGAACACCATCTCTCCACTCCTCTAAACCTCCAATATGGCTCTTTCCATCAGGCAACAATTGCTCACAGTTGGCTTCAGGACTTTCCACCAGCTGCCTCGTCTTAGAAATCAGCACTCTGCACCCTTAACTCTCCAGCTCTCACTCTTCAGGCCTCCCAAATGCAGCTTCTTACTGTGTTTTGCCCTTAACTCTCCCACCTCACTTACGAGGCCCAGTGTGGCTTAGTGGATAGAGTATGGGCCTGGGAGTCAGAAGGACCTGGGTTCTAATCCTGCTGTCACTTGGCTGCTGTGTGATTCTGGGCAAGTCACTAAACTTTTTTGTGCCTCGGTTACCTCGACTGTAAAATGGGGATTAAGACTGTAAACCCTGTGTGGGACAGGGACTATGTCCAGCCTATCTTGTATCTCTCCCAGGGTTTAGTACAGTGCCTGGCACGTAGTAAGCACTTAAATATCACTTTAAAAATAAATTGTTAAAATAAATTTATTTAACATTCTGTATTGATTTGGGTGGTCATTCCAGAGCCTTGAAGATAGACAACCAGGCAAATAGTTCTGGTCATCACCCTATGGGATAATTTATATACAAAAATTAGAATAAGACAGAAAGGGATATTTATTCACTAGATTTCTAAGTTTCTAAGAACACAAGGAGAAATAAAAATAATGGTTCACTGAAATATAAAACGAGCCAAACAAAATAACTGAATGGTAAAAAGAAAGATCAATTTAAACAGACCTCATGGAAACTTGTCCAGGAGGCTCTTACTGATGAGTGCTTAAATGATTAGTACAGTTCATTTTAATTTAATCTTACTATGTTTATGGGCTTAAATATTTGTTTTCAATCCTGCAGGAAGATTGGAAACTTCAGAAAGCCTCAACAGAGGAAGGATCCAATTTTATCAGCAGCTCATCTGTCGTAATATATACTGAGGATTTAATTGCAAAAGCAGTCATCCATGAGTGATTATTGTTGAGAGAGGTACGTCTCATGCAACTTTTCCCTTCCAACAGACTATCGGGGGAAACTCATAATTGCCTTGTATATTTTCTTCTCTTTTAATCAGTGGCTGCTTCCACTGTTCTTCTTTGATACCCTGGGGAAGAAAGTTTCCGAAAGGTCAGGGTCTACGGAAATTAGAGACACCAGCTGCTCGTGTCTGAAGCTCTGCAGTGAAATTCAAAAAGCCCATATGTAATCCAGGGACTGTTACATAAAATTGTGAGGTGGTTTAGCCCTAGAGAAGAGGTCATTATTCGAGAGAGACCAAAGAAAGGAATATCAAGAACCGTAAGTAACCGCCTCAGCGCGCTGGCAAAGCAGAAGAATGGTCCGAGCGGAACGGCCGTGAAACCTCTGGGACCCGTTTGCCTGCCCATTTGGATTTCCCTGGGCCACCTGCTGAAGTCACTGATGCTCGGGGAGAAGGCACGATGCCCCCTTTAGCTCAATGTCTAATACCTCCGGGCGGCATCCTGAATCCCGGGCTGGGTTCGAGGACCCCTGGACACACCAAACGTGTAGACTGGGGCAGCCAAACCATGGTTCATGAGTCACATGTTTTTCTTCTCCAGTTGTCATGCAGCACACATGTACACACACGCACGCTGAGGCAGGAACACTTTCAGTCCCTACTCCTGCCTCCTGCTCCAGCTGTCTCTCACTCACCAATTGCTCCCCGCCCTGGGCACAGCTGCTCTCTGGCCCAACCACTCATTCATTCATTCAATAGTATTTATTGAGCACTTACTATGTGCAGAGCACTGTACTGAGCGCTTGGAATGTACGATTCGGCAACAGATAGAGACAATCCCTGCCCAATGACGGGCTCACAGTCTAATCCGGGGAGACAAATGGACAAAAACAAGACAACATAATCATGATAAATAGAATCAAGGGGCTGTACACCTCATTAACAAAATAAGTAGGGTAATAAAAATATATACAAATGAGCACAGGGCTGAGGGGAGGGGAAGGAAGAGGGGGAGGAGCAGAGGAAAAGGGGACTTAGCTGAGGGGAGGTGAAGGGGGAAAGGGGAAGGGAGCAGAGGGCGGAGGGGGAGCAGAGAGAGAGCAGAGGGAAAAGGGGAAGCTCAGTTTGGGAAGGCCTCTCGGAGGAGGTGGGCTCTCAGTAGGGCTTTGAAGAGGGGAAGAGAGTTAGTTTGGCGGAGGTGAGGAGGGAGGGCGTTCCAGGACAGCGGGAGGATGCGGGCCAGGGGTCGACGGCAGGATAGGTGTGAACGGGGGACGGTGAGGAGGTGAGCGGCAGAGGAGTGGAGCGTGCAGGAGGTCAGTAGAAAGAGAGAAGCAAGGTGAGGTAGGAAGGGGCAAGGTGATGGAGAGTCTTGAAGCCCAGAGTGAGGAGTTTTTGTTTCGTGCGGAGGTTGATTGGCAACCACTGGAGGTTTTTAAGGAAGGGAGTGACATGCCCAAAGCGTTTCTGCAGGAAGATGATCCGGGCAGTGGAATGAAGAATTAGACTGGAGCGGGGAGAGACAGAAGGAAGGGAGCCCAGGCCGTTTTCTGCGGTTCTCTTCTATATTATGGTTTAGGTTGCCACTCTTCAGTTGGTGAGGCTTGGCCAGCCCTGGCTTAGAAGGAACTTGGGGCACCCTCGGGAACTCACAGGTGCCCCACGGGAAGAGGAGAAAAGGGCCCACTTTAAGACAGGCCTCTCCCAATCCAGGAAACCCTGGTTTGGAAGACCCCTGATCTATCAGGTTCCGGATAAGAAAAACCGGGTTGAGTCCATCTTCATCCAGTCCCTCTGAGGGCTCTCCATCCACTAGGAGTCAGTCTTAGACATACTCTTAGCCAATTCTACGGCTCTCATGCTAACCAATATTTCAGTTTGTTCCAAGATCATGTAAACTTCCAGGCCTCTGTAGTAGCAAACAAACAAATCAGAGAGCCAGACACGTTCACTGAGACTGTCAGGAATACTGAGGTCAGGGAGAGGGCCCCTGAACTCCTAGTGTGCCACGAAGCTGCAAGTAAACCAAAAACTCCTCCATGGGAATTTACAAACACCCTAAAACACAAACACATCTTTCAGCTAAGTACCACCCGCCCCTCCGATCCTGTCTGGGTCAAAGCCATAGACAGCAGGGACCCTGGAAAAAGTGATGGAGGCTGATGAGGAATGTTTAGCCTACTGCTACAGTTCTAGCACTAGGGCTGCGTGCTCACGATCGGACGGCTATTGTCCCCGCACTATTCTCCCCATCTCTTCTCCAGGAACCCCTGCTACCGACAGAAGTAACCAAACCACGGGAGAATCCAGTGGGCTTTCCGGACCGACACTGAAGATCCCCAGCGTCTTTTATTCGGCTCCTCTAACAGCAACTGATTCCCTGAGACTCAATCTCATCTCTCCCATCCCCACCCCCTTGGCCAAATCCTCCCTCTGGCCTGGAATTCCCTCCCCCTTCAAATCCAACAAATAAAGCCCCCTCCCCCTTCAAAACCCTCCTAAAACTCACAACTCTTCCAAAAGGTTTTTCCTGACTCATTTCCCCCATCCACCCTATCCCTAGGCACTCAGCAGACTGCCCTTAAGCAATAGGACACCGTAGACCCGCAGCACTTTCGTAAATATCCTCACACTCTACTGTCTCCCCTAACTATACTTTATTGTCATCTCTCTCCGATAAGACTGTAAGGTCCTGGTGGGCAGGGACCGTATCCGCCAACTCTAATATATTGTATTTGCCCAAGGACTTATTATGGGGCTCCTCCCACTGTGAGCAATTGTTCAATATGTACCATTGATTGATTGATTCTGTGACTATGCTCTAATATAAGAAGACCATTTCTCTCAAACCCACAGTCAGAGTTTGTGAGAAAATGCCAGTTTAGAAAGCTATGCTAATCTTTCCATTCAAAATAATCAATCGATGGTAGTTGCTGAGTGCTTACTGTGTACAGAGCAGTGAATTAAGCCCTTGGCCTTGAAGTACAATACACGGAGTCAGTAGTAGTAATAATAATAATAATAATAATAATGGGGGTATTTTTTAAGCATTTACTATGTGCAAAGCACTGTTCTAAGCGTTGAGGGGGTATAAGGTGATCAGGTTGTCCCATGTGGGGCTCACAGTCTTAATCCCCATTTTACAGATGAGGTAACTGAGGCCCAGAGAAGTGAAGTGACTTGCCCAAAGTCACACAGCTGGCAAGCGGTGGAGCCGGAATTCGAACCCATGACCTCTGACTCCCAAGCCTGGGGTCCTTCCACTGAGCCACGCTGCTTTTCTAATGTTGGAATTTGTTAAGCGCTTACTATATGCCAAGCACTAAGCACAAGGGTAGATACAAGGTAATCAGGTTGTCCCAGGTAGGGCTCGCAAGTCTTTGTCCCCATTTTACAGATGAGGTAATTGAGGCACAGAGAAGTGAAGTGACTTGCCCAAAGTCACACAGCTGACAAGTGGCGGAGCCGGGATTTGAACCCATGACCTCTGACTCCCAAGCCCGGGCTCTTTCCACTGAGTCACACTGCTTCTCATCTGCTCCCTACCACAAAGAGCTTATAGTCCGTAGGGGAACAGTAATGAACATTCAAAAGCATGCAATTCTTCTACCATACTCAAACGTCCGCGGCACTGAAACGGTAACTCTGGTAACACAAAAATAAGTATCCAACAGTTCCTTATAAAGATAATTCCTTTACAACAGTTTAAAAAAGTTGCATTTCCTCAGTTCTCTAGGATATTAAAGGGCCAGAATGGTCAGAGGGGTCTGTCTCATTCTGAATGTATAAAAACATTTTAAAATACTTTCTTGAAATTGAATTTATGGCATTGCAATCATCAGCTGATATGGATGGAGGAGTCTGGAAGATACTCATTGTGGCTTAGTGGAAAGAGCACAGGCTTGGGAATCAGAGGTCATGGGTTCTAATGCCGGATCTGCCACTTGTCAGCTGTGTGACTTTGGGCAAGTTGCTTTACTTCTCTGGGCCTCAGTTACCTCATCTGTAAAATGGGGATTAAGACTGTGAGCCCCACATGGGACAACCTGATGACCTTCTATCCCCACCAGCGCTTAGAACAGTGCTTCGCACATAGGAAACCCAATACCATCGTTGGAGAGAATGGACATTGATGTTTCCATCTCCCAATTAACAAATGGCAATTAACCACTCTTAGAATCTGGAGTGGATGGGCCAGTTGGTCCAGATCAAGGATCAAGGATAGGTTTGAGTCTCGACAGTTCATTCCTCCATTACCCCTGTGACACTCTTGCTTGGGAACCCAGACTGGGGCACTATCTTGGGTAACCACCACAAGATTTTTTTTTTTAATTTAGTCACAGACTTTCAAATTAAACACTTTTTGCAGCCTTGAAGTGTTTGGCGAATGACACATAAATCATAGTTAATTAGGGTTTTTTTTATCCTTTTCTAAGTCATTCATCCATTCAGATTTATTGAGCACTTACTGTGTGCAAAGCTCTGTGCGACTACAAGTGCTTGGGAGACTACAATTCCCGGTGCCTTGATTTGATTGGTTTGAAATGAGACCTGAACCCATTCTGGCCCAGTCATGCATCACCTTCCGCTCTAACAGTTGCCCCAGGCTGGATCCAGACCCTGCATTCTGGGCTTCCGCTCAACTAGGCCAGGGCTTTCTGGCCCGTGCCAGGCTCAAGTCCATGCCCTACCCCAATACTAGCCAGGGTAAGGTTGCAGAAACGTGCCGAGTAGCAGAACCCTACAGTGCTTATGTTAGGAGGATCGGACTCAACGTGCGGCTCTGAATGCCCTTAAAAGAGGAGCCTAAATAAACGGTTTGACATATTTAATAAAGATTACCAAAAACTAACCAAACGATTCTCCCATCCCAGTCCCCCACCCACCTCTCGCCCACACTTCCAGCGACTACCAGAGATTCTCCAGATGACGGGGTTGCCCACCAGGGAGCTTTGCCCAGAAATTGGTAAAAAGGCAGTCCTGCATTCACCAAAAGGGAATGGAGAAAACTCAGCCCAGGGTGCATGACACAGAGAATACAGAAAAAAATCTGCTTCTCCTGCCACATTTGTTAAATGTTTACAGTGGGCCAAGTACTCTACTAAATACCGGGGTAGATACAAGCTAATCAGATCAGAAACGGTCCCTGCCCCACGTCAGCCGCGCTTTCTAAATAGAAGGGAGAATGGCTATTGAATCCCCATTTTAAAGACGATAAAATTGAGGCACAGAGCGGTAAAGTGACTTGCCCGAGCCCACTTTATTCAACACCCACCCCCCAGCCCCACAGCGTTTATGTACTTATCTGTAATTTATATATTTATATTAATGTCCTAATGTCCATGTAGCCCTCTAGACTGTAAGCTCGTTGTGGGCGGGGATTGTGTCCACTTACTGCTGTACCGTACTCTCCCAAGCGCTCAGTACAGCGCTCTGCACACAGTAAGCACTCAGTAAATACGACTGAATGAGTGAACGAATGAATGAGTTACACAGCAGGCAAGCGGGCAGAGCTGGGATTAGAAGCTAGACCGTCCGGCTACTGGGCCGCTCTGCTTATCGGTTTGGCCAAACTCTGATACTCCACGGCTACGTGGAAGTTCCTCGCTTAGGCGCTGATGAAGAGGGAAAAATTCTTTCTCTCCCTCTATCAACTCATTTACTCCTGTTAAAGTTGGGATCTCCAGCTCTACCCATAACTTGACAGAGAGAAGAACTGGGCTTTTTATGGGGAAGAACTCCCCTGATCAGCAGTCATGTCAAAAAATATTACAGAGATTCAGTCACACATCTCAAAGTACTGCTGAATTCTGAGTCATAGAATGGCATTTTAAATTCAGAGTTTCCTGCCAAACGATCACTGGGTTATTTTGGAAGAGTTAAATTAGTGATTAGCTAATTATTTTTGCAGCCAGCATTTTGAAGCTGTTGCGTGAAACTTTGGCAGGCAATTCACTGTGAACTTCCCTATACTTAAGGCATTCCAAAAACACTCTAGAGAAAAATTAACAGATTATTTTCCAGCCATGGCCGCAGAGCGTAGTGATAATTCCGAAAACAACTCCCTCAAGATAAACGGAACATGTTTAAGATGAGGTCCACGTTCATTTTTTTCTTATCTTTCCTTTTGAACATGAAGGCAGTATTTGCTCACGCTAAGACGACGACACATTTCAATACGATCATCTCCTCTGAGGCTACTAACTACCCTTTTTGTCCACATCACACATTAAGATGAATTCTAGGCGACGATGTCACTCAACCCGACGAGAGAGCAGACCTGAAATAATTATCAGGCTTTTTGACTGTGTGGGACATTCTACTTCTGTTGAGATGAGATTATGGAGATGGACCCCCCCCACCCCGTTGGTTTACCCACTTTTCCATTTTAGTATATTTGCACTTCTAAGCTCCGATATGCTAACGTCCGTTTTTGTGGCTTGAGACATTTTAAACTTTTAGATGGAGGAATGCTACTCTTCAGAATCTATTAAAATGAGGCACGTCTATTGCCTACCATAGCTTTCTGATATACTAGTGGGGGGGGTTTGTACATGAAACAAGGCCCATTTCAAATAAGCGGCAACACTGGGACGTTCCAGATATCAGTGAGAAGCAGTGTGGCCTAAAAGAGAGCACACCTGGGTTCTAATCCCAGCTCTGCCACTTACCTGCTGTGTGACCGTCACTCAACCTCTCAAAATCTGAGTTTCCTCATCTGTAAAATGGGGATTCTATACCCTTGACCCCTCTCCTCTAGACTTTGAGCCCCGGGCTGAATCTGACCTGATTAACTTGAATCTACCAGTACAGCGCTTGGCCCATAGTACGCACTTAACAAATACTATAATCGCTATCGTTATTACGGCCCACGGCAACAATCTTCAATCCGGCGGATTTTTAAAACGACATTTTTATGATTGCCTAATGACGCCTACTTGTTTTTGAGGCAACCGACTGGGCGGCTACCTTTGGCTGCACCCTTCGCGGTGGGAGACGAAACGAAAGCCATCCCCCTTATATCCGTCAAAGCTTCTTACAAGGACACTTTGATGGAGTGTCTCTAACAGATGGAAACTCTGCAAATGGAAAGTCTACCACGCAATGTTCTGTGCAGGAAGCTACGAAAGGATGGGGGAAAGGTTTCTTAATGGAAGAGCAGAAATACAAGCGTTTTCCGTGGATTAATCTCCGTAAACTGGAAAGATTCCCGCAATACACAGAGTTTCAATTTTTCGGTCGTTCATTTATATCATTATTTATCAGTTATATATTGGCATAAGTTAGCAAAAACATATTGTTATATTATATAATATTAAATATACAATAACACAATATAATAATATAATAAATAAAACAATATAATATACTGCATTGTCTATTATATTAATAACATATACCTATATAATAATATATATGTAACTATATATAGTTATAAATATATATTGTTAGCAAAGACGGTATTTCTTCACACAAAGGGGCCACTCTTTTGATGCCACATCACTCTCATTTTTGAGCAAAAGATACATTTTGAGCCGGTTTTTCTTTGGTACTTTCAACATTTTATAGTCATAGAAATAGACTGCCACTTGTGGGCGTGGAAAATGTCTTCCAAATCTGTAATAGTCTACTCACCCAAGTGCTTAGTACAGTCCTCGGTACAGTGCTCTGCAGACAGTAAGCGTTCAACGAATGCCTGACTGACAGAAATGGGAAAAAAAGCCTCCTCTCTTATTTGCCTAGAAATAATCTTCAAAAATACTCAACTGGAATTACCAAAGAGTAAAACAATGTTAAATAACTGGTTTTCTAGGCAATTAATTGTTAATTCTTGAGAAAGCCTCCTTGGACGTGTGCCTAAAAGAGTTTAAAATGAAGTTTAATAAAGCCCCGAGCATGGACACAGTGCCAGAAAATAATTTATATCATATGTAAAAAAAGCTACATTTTTACACAAAACTTCAGGTGAAACAAAACTTTTGGTAAAGTATTACTTCCATAATTGCAGTAAATCCCCCTACCCAAGAACTTCGAAGAAAAAACCGGCTTTTTTGATGCTATCACGTCCTGGTTAGGATTCAGCGTTTGGAACACTGCTTGGCAAGTAGTAAGCACTTAAAGAATACCATAATAATAAAGAATAGTCATGAGAAGCAGCGTGGCTCAGTGAAAAGAGCACGGGTTTAGGAGTCAGAGGTCATGGGTTCTAATCCCGGTTCCGCCACTTGTCAGCTGTGTGGCTTTGGGCAAGTCACTTCAGGTGCCTCGGTGACCTCATCTGTAAAATGGGGATTAAAAGGGTGAGCCCCACATGGGACAACCCAATGAACCTGTATCTACCCCAGTGCTTAGAAAAGTGCTTGGCACAGAGTAAGCGCTTAACAAATAACAGCTTCATTATTATCTAATAATAATGATTATTCCCTGCTCAAGTAAATCCTCGAGCAACCCTTCAAATCCCCGAACAACCCCTCGAAGACCCAACCACCCCAATTTTTAACACGTACAAAGGGTCTCTTTCCGCCATCCCATGGGATTGAGCCGAAGATAATAATCAATCAACCGTATTTACTGGGCGCTTACTAAGTGGGCAGGGCACTGTGCTACGCGCTTAGGCGAATATGATGCAACCCAATTGGTCAAATTCCCTGTCCACGGCCAGACTGCGGTCCAGAAGGCGGGACATTAATATAAATCAAGGAATTCTGGCTGTGTACACGAGGGTGGTATAAAACAAGGGAAATGACTTGGAGAAAAAAAAATAAATAAATCGGGGAAGAGCAGCCCAGAGGCCCTCTCCTCAACCTGCAATAAAGAGAGGCCATCCCAGCCCAAACTGGGTTTACACGCTCAGTCCAGTGCTCTGCACCCACAGTAGGCGCTCAATAAATAGGACAATAATAATAATAATGGTGGTATTTGTTAAGCGCTTACTCTGTTCTAAGCGTCGGGGCAGATACAAGGTCATCAGGTTATCCCCCGTGGGGCTGCCAAGCTTCATCCCCATTTTACACATGAGGAAACTGAGGCCCAGAGAATAATCGTAATAATGATGGTATTTGTTAAGCGCTTACTCTGTGCCAAGCACTGTTCTAAGCGCTGGGGGAGATACAAGGTCATCAGGTTGTCCCCCGTGGGGCTCCCAGTCTTCACTCCCATTTTACGGATGAGGAAACTGAGGCCCAGAGAATAATCCTACTAATAATGGTGGTATTTGTTAAATGTTACTCTGTGCCAAGCACTGTGCTAAGCGCCGGGGGGGATACAAGGTGATGAGGTTGTCCCCTGTGGGGCTCCCAGGCTTCATCCCCATTTTACGGATGAGGCAACTGAGGCCCAGGGAATAATCATGATGATGATGGTGTTTGTTAAGCACTTACTTTGTGCCAAGCACCGTTCTAAGCGCTGGGGGGAGATGGACGGTGATGAGGTTGTCCCCCGTGGGGTTCCCGGTCTTCATCCCCATTTTCCAGACGAGGTCACTGAGGCCCAGAGAGGTGAAGTGACTTGCCCGCAGCCCCACAGCTGACAGGCGGCGGGGCCGGGATTAGAACCCAGGCCCTCTGACTCCCCAGCCCGGGGCTCTTTCCCCCGAGCCACGCGGCTTCTCTAACAATGAGCATAAAGGCTGGCATTTCCTAAGCGCTCACCTAGGTGCCAAACACTGCTCTAAGCGCTGAGGTGGAGCTGCCCAGGGTCCCGCGGCAGAGAAGCGGCGGCGGGATTCGAACCCGCGCCCTGGGCCTCCCCCCCCCCCCCCGATCGCGTGGCCTCCGACGGCGGCATTTCTTGAGCGCTTGGGGGGGGGGGGGTGAGGGGGGCGGGACACGGCGCTAAACGCTTGGAAAGGACAAATCGGGCCCGAATCGAGACACCGCGAATCATCGAGCCGCCACGATGGACTGATGGATGGATGGATGGATGATTGATCGATTGATCGATGGACTGAGCGGGGGGATGGGGCGGGGGAAGAGGCGCTGAGGGACCGAGGCCACAAGCACGCGCCAGAGCGCGCGCCCGCAGCGGGGCGGGGAGACGACGACACCCTCGCGCCCCGTCTCGCGCCCAGACCCAACTTGCGCCCCGTCTCGCGCCCAGCCCCGCCTCGCGCCCCGCCTCGGGCCCAGCCCCGCCTCGCGCCCCGTCTCGGGCCCAGCCCCGCCTCGCGCCCCGTCTCGGGCCCAGCCCCGCCTCGCGCCCCGTCTCGCGCTCCGCCTGGCGCCCAGCTCCCCCTTTTCACGCCCCGCCTGGCGCCCCGCCCCGCGTTTTGGCGCCCCGTCTGGTGCCCAGCCCCGCCTTTGCGCGCCGCGCGCCGCCGCGTTTCGCGCCCCGTCTCGCGCCCCGCCCCGCCCGGCCTCGCGTCTCGCGCCCCGTCCCGTCTCGCGCCCCGCCCCGCCCCGCCCTTGCGTGCCCCGCCGCGCGCCCGGGCCCGCCCTTTCGCTCCGCGCCCCGTCCTCGCGCCCCGTCCTCGCGCCCCGTCCTCGCGCCCCGTCCTCGCGCCCCGTCCTCGCGCCCCGTCCTCGCGCCCCGTCCTCGCCTCCCGCCCCGCCGGCCTCGGTGGCGTCCGGTCCCGTCCGGTCCCGTGGATCCGGGGCTCCTCTAGCGAGGGAGAAGCCCCGCCGCCGCCTCCTGGGCCCCCGCCCCGGCCGAGCCGCCCCGTGAGTATCCCGTCGACCAGCTCCTCGGGGACGAGGAGGAGGAGGAGGAGGAGGAGGAGGAAGGCGCTCGTCCTTCCAACCGTCCCGTCCCGTCCCGTCCCCCACCGCCGCCCCCGGGGCAGAAAGCTCACCGTGCCGGGCCTGGCGCTCCCTCCTCCTCCTCCTCCTCCCTCCTCCTTGCTCCCTCCCCGCCGGCGGCAGGTGGACGAGCGCCGGGCCCCGCCGACCCTCCGATTTAAGCGTCTCCCCCGCCCCCGCCGGAGGTCACGGGTTCTAATCCTGCCCCCGCGCTCCTTCCGTCCTATGGACTGAGCGCCTCCTGGGCTTAGCGCCCCGGACTGAGCGGCGGGAGGCCTGGGTCCACCCCCCCCTCGCACTCGCGCATGACGGCGCCCGCTCTTCACTCCTGCATCCACTCACTCATTCCGTCGTATTTACTGAGCGCCTCCGGGGTGCACAGCCCTGGACTAAGCGCTCCGAAGGTCCAACTGGGCGGCAGAGAGGGACCCTCCCTGCCCCGCGACGGGCGCACGGTCTAAAAGAGGGGAGACGGACAGCGAAACCAAACACAGAACAAGCAGGCGGGCATCACTACCATCGAAAACAGATAAATAGAATCATAGATAGCGTTTATTGAGCGCTTACAGGGTGCAGAGCACTGGACTAAGCGCTTGGAATGGACAGTTGGATGAGAGAGAGATCCTCCCTGCCCCGCGACGGGCGCACGGCCTAAAAGAGGGGAGACGGACAGCGAAACCAAACACAGAACAAGCAGTCGGGCATCACTACCATCGAAACAGATAAATAGAATCATAGATAGCGCTTATTGAGCGCTTACAGGGTGCAGAGCACTGGACTAAGCGCTTGGAATGGACAGTTGGACGAGAGAGAGATCCTCCCTGCCCCGCGACGGGCGCACGGCCTAAAAGAGGGGAGACGGACAGCGAAACCAAACACAGAACAAGCAGTCGGGCATCACTACCATCGAAAACAGATAAATAGAATCATAGCGTTTATTGAGCGCTTACAGGGTGCAGAGCACTGGACTAAGCGCTTGGAATGGACAGTTGGATGAGAGAGAGATCCTCCCTGCCCCGCGACGGGCGCACGGCCTAAAAGAGGGGAGACGGACAGCGAAACCAAACACAGAACAAGCAGGTGGGCATCACTACCATCGAAACAGATAAATAGAATCATAGATAGCGCTTATTGAGCGCTTACAGGGTGCAGAGCACTGGACTAAGCGCTTGGAATGGACAGTTGGATGAGAGAGAGATCCTCCCTGCCCCGCGACGGGCGCACGGCCTAAAAGAGGGGAGACGGACAGCGAAACCAAACACAGAACAAGCAGGTGGGCATCACTACCATCGAAACAGATAAATAGAATCATAGATAGCGCTTATTGAGCGCTTACAGGGTGCAGAGCACTGGACTAAGCGCTTGGAATGGACAGTTGGATGAGAGAGAGATCCTCCCTGCCCCGCGACGGGCGCACGGTCTAAAAGAGGGGGGACGGACAGCGAAACCAAACACAGAACAAGCAGGCGGGCATCACTACCATCGAAAACAGATAAATAGAATCATAGATAGTGTTTATTGAGCGCTTACAGGGTGCAGAGCACTGGACTAAGCGCTTGGAATGGACAGTTGGATGAGAGAGAGATCCTCCCTGCCCCGCGACGGGCGCACAGCCTAAAAGAGGGGAGACGGACAGCGAAACCAAACACAGAACAAGCAGTCGGGCATCACTACCATCGAAACAGATAAATAGAATCATAGATAGCGCTTATTGAGCGCTTACAGGGTGCAGAGCACTGGACTAAGCGCTTGGAATGGACAGTTGGACGAGAGAGAGATCCTCCCTGCCCCGCGACGGGCCCACGGCCTAAAAGAGGGGAGACGGACAGCGAAACCAAACACAGAACAAGCAGTCGGGCATCACTACCATCGAAAACAGATAAATAGAATCATAGCGTTTATTGAGCGCTTACAGGGTGCAGAGCACTGGACTAAGCGCTTGGAATGGACAGTTGGATGAGAGAGAGATCCTCCCTGCCCCGCGACGGGCGCACGGCCTAAAAGAGGGGAGACGGACAGCGAAACCAAACACAGAACAAGCAGGTGGGCATCACTAACATCGAAACAGATAAATAGAATCATAGATAGCGCTTATTGAGCGCTTACAGGGTGCAGAGCACTGGACTAAGCGCTTGGAATGGACAGTTGGACGAGAGAGAGACCCTCCCTGCCCCGCGACGGGCACACGGTCTAAAAGAGGGGAGACGGACAGCAAGTACAGACACAAAACAAGCAGTCGGGCATCACTACCATCAAAAACAGATAAATAGAATCATAGCGTTTATTGAGCGCTTACAGGGTGCAGAGCACTGGACTAAGCGCTTGGAATGGACAGTTGGGTAACAGAGAGAGAGTCCCTCCCTGCCCCGCGACGGACGCACAGCCTAAAAAGAGGGGAGACGCACAGCAAAACCAAACACAAAACAAGCAGTCAGGCATCATTACCATCAAAATAAATAAATAGAATCTTAGATGGTATTTACTGAGTGCTTACGGTGGGGAGAGCCCTGTACTAAGCGTTTGGAAAGTACAATTCGGCAACAGATAGAGACCATCCCTGCCCCACAACGAACCCGCCTTCGGTTTATTCTGACTTAGAAGTCACAGTGGGATCTTTTTTTCATTCATTCACTTGTATTTAGTGAGCACCTACGGTGTGCAGAGCGGTGTACTAAGCGCTTGGGAGAGTACAATTCGGCAACAGATAGAGACCCTCCCTGCCCCACAATGGCCTCACTGTGTAGGGGGAGACAGACAGCAAAACAAAACAAGCAGTCAGGCATCGCTACCTTCAAAAACAGATAAGTAGAATCATAGATAGTATTTATTGAGCACTGACTGTGTGCAGAGCCCTGGACTAAGCGTTTGGAAGGTGCAGTTCGGCAACAGATGGAGACAATCCTTGCCCAACAACGGCCTCACAGTCTAAACGGGGGAGGCGGACAACAAAAAACAGAACAAGTAGTCTGGCATCAATATCATCAAGATAAATAGGATCATAGATATAGACACATCATTAACAAAATGAGTAATAATATATACAAATAGGCACAAATGCTGAGGGGAAGGGGGAAGAACAGAGGCTGGGTGGGGGGTGGAATGGGGAGGGGAGGAGGAGCAGAGGGAAAGGGAGGGCTGAGTCTGGGAAGGCCTCCTGGAGGAGGTGAGCTCTCAGTAGGGCTTTGAAGAGGGGAAGAGAGTTTAGGGGATGTGAGGAGGGAGGGCATTCCAGGTCAGAGGGAGGATGTCGGCCAGGGGTGGGACAGACAAGAACAAGGCACAGTGAGGAGATTAGCGGCAGCAGAGGAGCGGAGTGTGGGGACTGGGCTGGAGAAGGAGAGAAGGGAGGTGAGGTAAGAGGGGGCTAGGTGCTGGAAAGCTTTGAAGCCAAGAGCGAGGAGTTATTATATAATTACAATAATTATAGCACAATATTAACAATATATAATATATTATTACCCCACCACGCCCCAGCCCCCACTACGGGGCACCCGCACACTGGAACCTGGACAGACTTTTCCCTGGCAGACACCCCATGCTTGAGGTGAAATTTCTGAGGTTGGGGCATCTGGGCAGATTTTTGAAACCCCAGTGAAGGGAAAAAAGAAAAAAAAAACACCCGGGAGACAGGACGTGACTGAGTTGATGTATTCTTACCAAGAATAAGTAGCCGCTGAATTCAGTGGTGGATGAAGCGGGGGCTCGGTCAGTTCTGGCTCCGGGCAGCCTCAAAGCTGGACCCCCTTGTCCCTTCCATCCCAGCACGCCTGCATTTTCCGGCTGCGATCACACACCTCAAACTTGACCTTGCGCTGGTTCCCACCGGGTCAAGTCTAAGGAAGGTTTTGTGGGACTAAAATCTAAGGGTGAGATTCTTTCTGTAAGCTTGTATCCCCTCCAGCACCTCGCCCCGTTTTGCCTTTCCCTATCTGTGGCTTCTGGTCCCTCCCCCTCCGCCTCTTGGCCCCGATCCCGGCCCCTCTAGTCCCAGGCTTTTCCCTCCTCCACTTTTGTCTGACTCACCCGCTGTCCTCATCCCCCAAATCCTTGGGTTAGAGCTGAAGTTAGGGTTTGGGGGAAGGAGGAGACGGTAAGAGTAACAATAATCGTAATTGTGGAATTTGGTAAACGATTACTGTGGGTCAGGCACTAAACCAAGCCCTGGGGTAGATAGGAGATATGCATATTGGACACGATACCGGTTCCACTTGGGGCTCATAGTCCGAGGAGAAGGGAGAACAGTTATTTGATCCCCATTTTACACAAGAGGAAGCTGAGGCACAGAAAAGTTTTAAGTCACCCGTCGGTGTGAGCAGCAGAGCCAGGCTGAAAACTCAGGTCTTCTGACTCCCAGTCCAGTAGTCTAGACAGAATTGGTATAGTGGCAGTGTTTACAGGGGAGGGGCAGGCAACGGGCCCAGGATGAAATAGTGAAAGGGTGGGGGCTCAACCCCAGCTGTGGCAGGGTCAGAAGATCCGTACCCCTGCAGCTCCCCCATTCTGCACGACTCTATTATGTCAGACTGCACACAGTGTGCTTTGTTTTGTTCTGTTTTGCTCTGCTGTCTGCCTCCCCCGTTTCGACTACGAGCCCGTTACTTGGCAGGGATCGTCTCTATCTGTTGCCAAATTGGACATTCCAAGCGCTTAGTACAGTGCTCTGCACATAGTAAGCGCTCAATAAATACTATTGGATGAATGAATGACTCTTCTAACCCGACATTTCACAAAAGTGCATTTCTCAGCCATTGCAACCGCCCCGACAGTCACCCCTTGACCAACCACCCCGGGCAACCCCAAGACCTCCCACGTACACCCACTAATGGGTTACGTCCATCTTTGAGAAGGGCAATGACACCGTCATTTCTGAGAGAAGCTGCACAGTGTCCCTTTTTGGAAGGTCCCAGTTGGCCACCATCTCTGGAAGGACTCAGGAAGGTATCTCCCGGTGTATGGCTCCCTGAAGTGATGGCTTTCCTCGCTTTCCTTCTGAAGCCATCCTTGGGCTCAAGTATTTTGTATTTATTTATTTTTTATAAGGGTAGACGGAGTGAGGGAGGGCAGGGTTCAGTGGGGATGTAGAGTCGTGGAAGGCAAAGGGGAGGTAAGAAATTGCTTACCCTGGAACTGTAGCCCAGCGTTCCTTGCTCCTAGCGGCAGCGACACTTTAGGAGTTTACCTACCTGACGTGGTACCCGCTCCCTTTCACGTGCTTTTACTAAAAATTCCACAGCGTGCAATGTACGCACGAGGTCACCACCAAACTCATTTTAAAGGGAGAAGCTACCACACAACACACCAAGAAAGGGAAGTCACCATCAATTCCCAAACCCAATCACAAAGCAAGATAGAGAGGAAGCATTTCCCTATACCAACCTTTGAGTTCTGCATTCATCATACGGGTGGGATGCAGATTTGAGCACCTTTCCCAGGCCAGTCAGCTCCTCCCGGTCAGTGGGAGAGGGGAGGAGAGAGAGCAATAGGAAAAAACCGCACACCACAGCTCTGCAAATGAAGCTGCTCATCTGGGCCAATCCAATGCTTTTTATGCTATTCCTCGAGACAGGATTCTTGGACCAGAAAGATAGGGCATTAATCCAAAATGTTCCACAGCAGCAGTATGCACCCAGCTGGAATCATAGACTTTCTCAGGAATACCGGGAAACTCCCATGAGAGTGTCAATACCACATGCATTAGTGGGGCTTAGGGTTCGGTCCATGTTTATAGTTTCTTGGGTCCAAAATGGTCACATTTAGAGTGATTACAGTTGGCATGTGTGCGGAAAAGACCACCACGTGATCACCATTTCACCATCATTCTCAGCCCGAATTCCTCAGCCCGACCTGCTCTAGTCCTCATCCCAGGCTTGCTAAACCTGAGCTAAGTCCAGGACACAGTGGTCAGGTCTGACCTGGTCTTGAGAGGTAAGGAAGGGGCCCATATTGCACATCCAAGGAGTTTCGCCACCTCACAAGCGTGGTGGGTTTACACATATGTTGTTCCCCCTGGAGTGAGGTGTAGTTACGGGATCCCACTGAAATAATGGCATAGACACCAACCCGTCGAGCTGGCAGGAAGAACCTAGTCCTCCGCACCGCCTCCCCCGGCTCTGGGAGGCCCTAAATCAGGGGGATGCAGTAATGCCCCGTTCTGGCCCGCAGAACCCTTACTCAGTTACGTCATTTATTAAACGCTCACCACGTGCCCTGAGCTGCAGTAGGTGTAAGATCATCAGGTCAGATCCAGTCTCCGTCACAGTTTCCGAAGTAGGGACAGCGGTTATCTAATTCTCATTTAAAAAATGAAGAGGCGGGCAGAGAGGTTAAGGGACCTGCCCAAGGTTACACAGCAGCCACTGGCGGGACTTGGGTTAGAGTTTGCATCCCCTGACTCCCCACCCATTAGATCACACTGCCTCGCCATTGAGGCCTTTGGGCTCTGTTGCAGAAGGAGAGGGTGGATGGAGGAGAAGAGCACCCCGAGCCCTCCACCACAGAGCACCGGCCTCACAAGTGCCCAGATCCTAGCCCCCGGCCCGGGGGCGGAAAGTAGATGAAAAGGGGATGTGGTCCTTGCAGGTGTTGTGAGAATCCACGGCCTACGGTACATTTTTTCAGACTCAGATAGGCCTTGGACTAAAGAATTTGCCCACCCCCACGTTACAGTTTCACCGTGTAGGGACCGGAACCCTACTTTCTTCAGGATTTAGCTGCTCCCCCGGCCTTAAGTTGGGATACTAAGTGCAGCGTGGCTCAGTGGAAAGAGCCCGGGCTTGGGAGTCAGAGGTCATGGGTTCGAATGTCGACTTGTCAGCTGTGTGACTGTGGGCAAGTCACTTAACTTCTCTGGGCCTCAGTTACCTCATCTGTAAAATGGGGATTAACTGTGAGCCTCACGTGGGACAACCCCATTACCCTGTATCTACCTTAGCGCTTCGAACAGTGCTCTGCACATAGTAAGCGCTTAACAAATACTAACATTGTTCTGTTGATTCTATTTATTGCTATTGTTTTAATGAGATGTTCATCTCCTTGATTCTATTTCTTGCCATTGTTTTTGTCTGTCTGTCTACCCCGGTTAGACTGTAAGCCCATCAATGGGCAGGGACTGTCTCTATCTGTTGCCGATTTGTACATTCCAAGCGCTTAGTACAGTGCTCTGCACATAGTAAGCGCTCAATAAGTACTATTGAATGAGTGAATGAATGAATGAAAGATGCTGGAAGTAACCGTACGGAACACAAGGGATCCGATGGGTTTCTAGGCGGAATTGCCAGTTGTAGATGGTGAGTGAGTGGAGAAGGAAAAAAAAGTCAGAAATGTGGGGGGCCATACGGGGAGTTACACTCCCTCCTCCACGTTAGCCAAGTCGGTCAAAAGGGCTTAGAGAACTGGGTGCTGTTTCTTGCACCTCTACGGTAGATGATGTGGTGGATAGTGGATAGAGCCCGGGCCTGAGAGTCAGAAGGTAGGGGTTCTGTGCCCGGTTCTGCCACTTGTCTGTTGTGTGGGGTTGGGCAAGTCACTTCACTTCTCTGTGCCTCAGTTACCTCATCTGGAAAATGGGGATTGACACTGTGAGCCCCATGTGGGACAGGGACTGTGTCCACTCTGATTTGCTTGTCTCCACCCCAGCGCTCAGTACAGTGGCTGGCACATAGTAAGCGCTTAACAAATACCAAAATATTATCATTAGGCGCTGCAAACACCGTGTCCTCTGTACCACGCCATGGAGTCCAGTGGGGAGGCGGGCACCGGGGAGGTTTCGAACTACATCGGGAAGGGCCTCCAGGAAGAAATGTGATTTCAGAAGGGCTTTTAAGTTAGGGAGAGCTGGGGTTTGTTGGATTTGAAGTCTCACCGCCGATGTCTGGCCCACATCCTACCTCTGGGCTGGAACGCCCTCCCTCCTTATATCAGACAGATAATTCAAGACCTTATTGAACGCCCATCTCCTCCAAGAAGCCTTCCCGGACTAAGCCCCCCTCTCTTCTTCTCCCATTCCCTTCTACTCCACTCTTACTTGCTCCTTATTCAGCCTCCCATTCCCACAGCACATATGTAAATATCCATAATTTATTTATTATTATATTAAGGTCCGCCTCCCCCTCCATACTGTGAGTGTGTTGTGGGCAGGGAATGTCTCTCTTTGTTGTTCTTTTGTACCCTCTCAAGCGCTTAGTACAGTGCTCTGCACACAATGGGCACTCAAGAAGCAGCGTGGCTTAGTGGCAAGAGCCCGGGCTTGGAAGTCAAAGGTCTTGGGTTCTAATCCCGGCTCTGCCACTTACCAGCTGTGTGACTTGGGGCAAGTTGCTTAACTTCTCTGGGCCTCAGTTGCCTCATCTGTAAAAATGGGGATTAGGACTGTGAGCCCACATGGGGCAACCTGATTACCCTGTATCTACCGCAGCAGTTAGAACAGTGCTTGGCACATAATAAGCGCTTAACAAATACCATTATTAGTAGCAGTAAATACGAATGAATGGAGGTAGAGAAGAAAAATCAGATCAAGAAGACTGGTGCTTTGTGCTGTTTGGGAGACTGACCACTCTGTAAGACTGTAGAGCAACTGTAGTTGTGAGAACTGCTCTAACTCCAGAAGTCACATCCCACTTGAAGAGGAATGCTCTTAAAACTATCTACGCGCCCTCTGCTTAACAACACACGGCCCGGAGGGATCGCAGACGGTGAGGTCAAGTCCGGCTTCTGATTCACCAACATCGAAACCAGGCTGATTGCATCTTGCCCTCAACGGAGCAGGATATGTGAAGAGAGCAGACTGCAGCCGAGCATCCGTGCGGCTACGGGATGGAGAGCTTTTCTGCGGGGGTGAGAGTGGTAACGTTTTAAGGATACGATGAAGCAAAAATCTAAACGACGTGGCAAAGCCGCGGAAAGGGGGGAGACGACAAGCGCAAGAAACTTGGCATGCAGCAACATTAGAGATGGAGTGAATCAAGAGCATAGTTTAGAGAAGATTGTGAGTCAAAGGGAGAGAAACTAAAACGGCACCAGACACTGCCTGTGCAAAAGGACAATATTTACACATGGATGATGAGGAATGAATTGTTGGTCAATCAGACGTATTTGAGTGCTTACCGTGTGCCGAGCACTGTACTAAGCATTTGGGAGAGTACAAGATAATCGAGTCAGTAGACACATTCCCTGAACACAGGGAGCTCGAAGTCTAGAGGAGGGAGCCCGATTTTAAAATTCATAAATAAATTACAAATGTGTGCCTCAGTGTCGTGGGGCTGAAGGTGGGGTGAATATCAAGCGCTCAGAGGATACTGAGCCAAGTGCAGAGGTGATGCAGAAGGAAGAGGGAGTAGGGGAAAAAGGTGGCTTAATGGGGAAAGGTCTCTTGGAGGAAATGTGATTTTAATTAGGCTCTGAAGGTGGGAGGAGTGATGGTCTGAAATGTATGAAGGGAGAGGGAGTTCCAGGCCAGAGGGAGGATTTGGGTAAGGGGTCAGTGGTGAGATGGATGAGGTTAAAGTACAGTGAGGACGTTGGTGTTAGAGGAACAAAGTCTACAGACTGGGTTGTGGTAGGAAATCAGAGAAATAAGGTTGGAGAGGAGAGCTGATTGAGTACTTTCATGCTGTTTCATCTTGAGGTGGATGGGCAACCCCTGGAGGTTCTTGAGGAGTGGGGAGATTAGGACTAAACTTCTTTTAGAAATGTGACATGGAAAGAAAAGTGAGGCGAGGACAAGAGTGGGGAAGAGACCGGAGGCAGGGAGTTCGGTGAGGAGGCTGATGCAGTGGTGCTTGGATCAGCGTTCTGGATATGTCACCCCCCCTCCTCAAAAATCTCCAGTGGTTGCCTGTCAACTTCTATATCAAATAAAAACTCCTCACTTTTGGCTTCAAAGCTCTCCATCCCCTTGTTTCTTCTTACCTCACCTCCCTTCCCTCCTTTACCTCCCAGCCCGCACACTCCGCTCCTCTGGTCACCTAACCTTCTCACTGGACCTCGTTCTCGCCTGTCCCGCCGTCGACCCCTGGCCCGCATTCTGCCTCTGGCCCGGAATGCCCTCCCTCCTCACATCGGCCGAACTAACTCTCTTCCCCTCTTCAAAGCCCTATTGAAGGCTTACCTCCTCCAGGAGGCCTTCCCAGACTGAGCCCCCTTTTTCCTCTGCTCCTCCTCCCCTCCCCATTGCCCCAACTCCCTCCCACTGCTCTACCCCCTTCCCCTCCCCACAGCACTTGTGTATATTTGTACATATTTATTATTCTATTTCAACAATGATGTGTATATATCTATAATTCTGTTAATCTATTTTGATGCTACTGATGCCCGTCTACTTGTTTTGTTGTGTTGTCTGTCTTCCCCTTCTAGACCGCGAGCCCGTTGTTGGGTAGGGGTTGTCTCTGTTGACTAGTTGTACTTTCCAAGCGCTTAGGACAATGCTCTGTACACAGTGAGCACTCAGTAAATACGATTGAATGAATAACTATGAGATAATCGGGCTAGACACCATCCACGTCCCACACGGGGCTCACTGACTTAATCCTGATTTTACAGATGAGGCAACCGAGAAGTAAAGTGACTTGCCCAAGGTCACATAGCAGACGAGTGGCAGAGCCAGGATTAGAACCCAGGTCCTTCTGACTCCCAGGCCCTTGCCCTATCCACTATTCAACACTGCTTCGATAGAAAAAAAAATGGTATTAAGCGCTTGCTATGTGCAAAGCACTGTTCAAAGCGCTGGATGTATAAGTCTCTTTGACCAACAGTAGCCTAGGGGTTGTGAGTCTTGAGTGTTGAGGTGGTGGTTTGGCAGGTGGGACCCGGGAGAAAAACAATTAGTTCGGAAAGCCTTCTGGAGGAGGTGGGATTTTAGAGAACTTTGAAGGTTCCAATCCAAATTCTGACCGTACTGAGATGGTAGATTTTGAATAATCATCAGGTCGTAGATATTTTGTCCTCCCTTATTAGTGTTATATCATTTTATCAGTACTTAGTGGTGCTCTCCCTTTAATATATTTTAATCTCATTTCTCATTTCTCATTGTTTAGCGTCTTCTCTTAAAGCTCTCTCCCGTACCCCCAGAGGAATCTCTGTCCAGCCTCCTTTGGAGGGATAATACAAACCAGATTGACTAGGTTCCACTCTGTTCGAGTGTTTTTTTACTTGGTTTATGTAAATAAATTGCATTTCACTCATGAAGCAACGTGCAGACAAAAAGAGATCATAAGACGCATCGTGACCTAGTGGAAAGATCACGGGCCTGGGTTCTCATCCGGGCTCTGCTGTGTGGCCTTCGGCAAGTCAGTTAACTTCTCTGTCCCTCAGTTATAGCGTGTGTAAAATGGGGATTCAACCCTACTCGCTCCTACTTGGACTGTGACACCCATGAGGGATGGGGCCTGTGCCTAACCTGATTATCTTGTAATCACCCCAGAGTTTAGTACCGTGCCTGGACCTGGGTTCTAATCCTCACTCCACCACTTATCTGCTGTGTGACCTTGGGCAAGTCACAACTTCTCTGTGCCTCAGTTCCCTCATCTGCAAAGTGGGGATTCAAACCGGTTCTCTAAATTAGACTGTGAGTCCCCAGTGGGACCTGATTACCTTATGTCTACCACACTGGCACATAGTAAGTACGTAAATACCGTTATTATTATTATTATTATTATCCTGATAAAGCTTTGGATTTAGAAGCACTGGCTGATAATGTTACTGGTGAACATTCCAACTGAGAACAGTAAGATTATTAATCAACACATACTGCATGAGAACTGTTTCCATGAGTCACAAATGATTTGTTGCTGTCTTCCTACATCAGGCACCAAGTCAACATTTTCTTTTTCCTTGAGGGACTGGAAGTTTAGGCCAAGAACAAAATCAATACATTTTGAGAAGTCCAAGAAAAACCTAACATTATTCATTTTGGAGCAAATCAAATCCTGAGCAGGAGTAGAAAACTTCATGAATTTGATCTTGGACATGGACTTCCATTGTTTGAAAGTGTGTGGGAGGAGTGGGTGTGCCAGTTAGTCGACTACTCCACTCTTCAGCCTATCAGGCCTCCCTGACATCCAAGATTTATTTTTTCCCCAGCAGCTCGAGGGGGTTCAAGACTCCCACGACAAATGAGAAGCTTCTGGGCCACAATTTATGCAGCCCCGATGAGCAGTCCCAGCGGTGAGTGACTTCAAAGTCACCTGGAGCCAGCAGAAGACATTCTTTCCTGGCTCTGCCACTTGCCTGCTGTGTGACCTTGGGCAAATCACTTAACTTCCCTGGGCCTCAGTTACCTCGTCTGTAAAAAGGGGATTAAGACTGTGAGCCCCAGTGGGACGGGGACTCTGTCCATCCTGATTACCTTGTATCTACCCCAGTGCTTAGAACAGTGCTGGGCACATAGTAAGCACTTAACAAATACCATTACTCTTATTCTTTCCACATCTTCCCACTGATGAACTCTGAATCTAGAACCCCTCTGGCCGTAATGATGACCCGGAAGAGAACGTCCCAATCCCAAAAATTCATGCTCCTGGAAGCTCTATCCCTTCACGGGAAAATCAGTTAAGTGCTTGGGACGTACAGTTCAGCCGAAGCAAGATACATATTCTCTCTGATTTTCTACAACCCAGATCACACACTTCACTTCTGAAATGCCCACCTACTCACTGTACGTCGGAGTCATCCGTCTCACCGCCGACCCCTAGCTCTTGTCCTGCCTCTTGCCTGGAACGCCCTCCATCTTCATATCTGACAGAGGATCACTCTCCCCACCTTCAAAGCCTTATTAAAAGCGGCCTTCCCCATTCCCCTCTGTGTAACCTTTGCATCTGTATCCTTCATTCACCACTCCTTTGGGCCCATAGCACTTATGTACATATCTATTTGTTCATTTATTTACGTGGATGTCCATCTCCCCCTCTAGCCTCGTTGTGGGCAGGGAATGTGTCCACCGAGTCAGTTATAGCATACTCTCCCAAGCACTTAGAACAGTGCTCTGCACAAAGTAAGCGCTCGATAAATACGATTGAATGAATGATGGATCGGTTTGCTCCCCTCTGGTAGGGAAAGCAGAACACGTAAAATGCCTGTCAGCAATTCCACTCTAATTCCTGGCCTTGTGATTTCCTACCTTAACTGCTTCAGAGTCACACTAAATCTGACATTTTCCAATATCACTTGGTTGGTTTGAATAGGGCTATTTCAAACTTCTTGATTAAGCACAGGCTAAACATACTTTTAACCCTGTTGATGGAAATGGCCTAGGTATAGACACACTTGCACGTGTAGACATGCCTAGATGACCAAGCCTGTTACTTGCTCCAAAGTGCACTGAAGTCCCTTCTCTCTTTGTGCCTTTCCCCTCTTAATCAATGGTGATTGAGTTGCCCCAAATAGCAAGTGGCCAGAAATGGCGCCCTACCATATTTATATGGCAAAGTGATATTTTGGGTCAAGCATTTTACGAAGCACTGGGGTAAACACAAGATAAGCAGGGCAGACAGAGTTCCTGTCCTGCATGGGGCTCTGCAGTCTAAGTGCAAGGGAGAACGGGGACTGAATCTCCATTTTAACAAGTGTGCAAGTAATACTATCTCATGGCAAGTATTCTTGCTGTCGGCGGGATCTCTTGATCGAGAACCTCTACATGGCTGCATAACTATGGCTATATTCATGTAAAGTGTTGTTTGTAATTCTAGTTTAGGGGCTGAAAGGAAGATAATTTCCAAAGTGCTTAGCTGACTTCTACAGGTTGGCTTACTCAAATACCAATAATGCTGTGACTCCCTCCTACCGGTGTCTGAAAGCCAAGTTCAATTCTTTTCAAAATCCACCTGTAGCTGCAGCAGATTAATAGTCTACTGAAAATTCAAAATCAAACTGGAAAAACTGGGCAGGTGGCTAGTGATTGAAAATTAAAGTTCAAATTTTGCTGAGAGTTTTCTTTGCCCCAAAAAATGTAAACCACTCAGCCAATGTTTACTCATTTTTAGTACCTATTTATTTCTCAGTTATGTGGTCTTATTATGAAGGATACTTTTTTCCTGAGGCACAAACCATAAGGCAAACAACAAAAGAGATTTAAAAGTTTTTTATAAGGTTAGATAAATAAAATGCACAGGTAAAAGATGCATAATGGAGCCGGAAGTTGGCACCAATATGCAGACAGATCAGACTATCTCGTGTGACAGCCTCCTCCAGTTACCAAGGGGATTAAAATGTCTGATAGCACCATGGAACCTTCTTCTTCCAGCTTTCATCTCCGAACATTCATAACCAGCTTTTCATGACTGGTTTCTTCTGTATTATAGTTGGAAATGGGTACTGCTGGCAAAGTGAGAACTATATGTGTTTGCTTAAACCACCAGGGAATATCAAATCAGACTTCATTCTTATGGAATTATTCCCCGTCATCTGAAAAAAACCAGAAATTGGTTTTTACTAATAAGCATCCATTAATGATGACGCCCAACACAAACTACACTTCATTCTATCACATATGTTTCATCTATTCTCTAATACGACATGCGGAAGTGATATTTTGTTAAATGCTTACTTTGTGTCAAGCAGTTTACGAAGCACTGGGGTATATACAAGATAAGCAGGGCAGACAGAGTCCCTGTCCCACATGGGGCTCACCATCTGAGTGTGGGGGAGAACGGGGACTGAATCTCTATTTTAACAAGTATGCAAATAATACTCTCTCATGGCAATTACTGTTGATGGCGGTATCTCTTGATCAAGAACTTCTACATGGTTGCATAAACGGTAAATATGGCTATATTCACGTACAGGGTTGTTTGTAATTCTAGTTTAGTTTAGGGACTGAAATGAGCATTACCCACAGCTTTAGGAAATGAGCAGTTTATTTTGCATTCTTTCTTAGGTCAAACCTCTTCTTCACTATGCCAGTAAATACCTTCCGTGAGCTCACTGAATTCAGACGAAATAGGAAACAGACTTGAGCACGATCAAAACTAATGCCCCGCAAGTGAAAAGTGAAAGCATACAGTCATCAAGCAGGGGTAAGTCAACTCGGATTTCTTGGAATCTCGAATCCAGCTCATTTTATTTTTCCCCTCCGATTGTGTTGAGAAATGGATATGAGAAAGCAGCTTGTTCTCTAAGTAAACCAGATATAGGAGTTTAAAGAATAAAACCAAAAAAGGATCTGTTTATAAGGGACACTTGCCTAATTCTTCTTTTGCTTTTAATCTTTTAAGTCCTACAGCTCACAAAGAGTTCCTACAGAACAGCTCATAAAGAGTTTTCAGGCCGCATGCAAGATTAAGAAAACATTTTAAAAATAGGCATAGAATAAAAAATGTTAATTTCTTCTAGGAACACAAAAATATAGAGAGAAATAAATCTAAATCAGTAGAAAAGACTAGGTATTTTCTGTTTTTCATAGTGATGCTATATTAGGAAGATGAATTCATTCAGTACTAGAATAACTGCTGCATCATTGGGGAGATAAAGGGGAGGTCTCTTCGATTTATAATTTGCAGTCCCAATGCTACATTTAAACTGAAAAATTGAGGAAATCACCTAAACAAAGAAGTGTTTAGCTGGTTATCAAATCTCTGGATCTGAGCTCGTCTTATGCTGTTGGAATAGTCTCCGACCCAAAGCGACTCCGTGGACACATCTCTTCCAGAATGCCCCACCTCCACCTGCAGTCCTTCTGGTAGCATATCCGGAGAATTTTCTTGGTAAAAATATGGACACGGTTTACCACTGCCGCCTTCTGCGCAGTAAACTTGAGTCTCCACGCTCAATTCTCTCCCAGGCTGCTGCTTCCCATGCTGCTGACTTGTAGCAGCTGGCCTTCCACCCACTAGCTACTGCCCGAGCTAGGAATGGAACAGGCAGGCCTCTCCTTGACTCTCCCTCCCATAGTCGTGACTGGTCAAGTACTGGAAACTTTCCAGGTGTCATGGATCTGAACTACTTCAGTCCTTTATACAAAGTAATATAGGAGATTACCGTCACTGTTTTCCTCTTGCTGAGTCTCAGTAAGGATTATATTTTCTTCTGAACACGGTGGTTCTTCTTTGACCATTAATTCACTGGTTGAAAGAAGGTTGTTCAGATTTCTGATCCAGTCAATGCTGTCCACAGAATCATTGTTTGAAATACCTTCTACCAGAATGAACGGATAGTCCTGGGGACCATTTGCTGCAAAAGCATCACCGTTGGCTGAGTCAACTTCATATAGGTCTGGAAGGAGGCTGAACGTGGAAAACGGATCAGCAAAACAGCGGGAAAACAGCAAAGCCGATCAGCTTGATATGAAAGTGTAGCCCGAGTCAGTGAAATTTGAGGAATTAAGTTTTGGATGTGGAGTTTCATTCATGTGCAACATGATATTTCACTGGAAAATGAACCATTTTTCATAATAGGTTAAGATATTAAATGAGAGATTTTTCTATTGATGAATCTCTTCCTCCTGTAGACAGTGAGCTCATTATGGGCAGGGAAGTATCTACCAACTCTGTGGTGGTGTACTCTCCCAAGAATTTAGTACAGTGCTCTGCACACAGTAAGTGCTCAGTTAATACCACTGACTGATTGATTTTGAGTACTACTAATTGTAAAATAAAGCATCGAAGTTCTTATGGTTTTACTACCAGGCTGATTTTAAATGGGATTTCAAATATTCACTCAGTTCTGCTTTCCTCACTGACATATCGATTTTTGCATTCCCATGAGTTCTTCGTCTTTCCCTCCCCTCCCCTCCCCCAAATTCTTCCTCTTTCAGTTCTTTCGTTCATTCCCACATCAGCCCGTGGATATGCCTCCTCAGGGAAAGAGGGTTTTTTGAAAGGAATTTTTTGGTAGAAAAGAATCGGTTTTAGCTAAATTTGCTTGGGCAGATCTTTATGGCTAGCCCGACATTAGCAGAAATGGTAGCATGCAGATAAGGTTTTGGAGTCGCATCTGCTTGTCCCACTTCTCACCTTCGTGGCAGTATCATGCTTTCCTTTCACCATGCTACCACCTAAAGGCCTCGGGGCAGTCTCGGGGGTCACTGGGGACCACAAAGTAACCGGCCCCCTAGGATATCAACTGTCAGCATGCACAGGGACCTCCTGATCCAGCACTGCATTCTGCCTTTATGTCATTAAGCCCTTGTCTTTAAGTTGTAGCATGCTGAATTTTAACAAAACGCACCCGAACAAAATCTTACTATTAGCTAACTAACAATCCAGGTGCCAATACTGCCATCAAGGCAGATGGAGTTTGTGAACTTTTTTACATGGCTGCTAGCTTTGCCTCTCAGATGTGTGTGGCCTGAATCCTATGCAGAAAATGACTTCTATTTGTAGTTTTCATGCTACTTGTTTGCTAACCCTTAACCTCAGGTTAGACCTGAGCCCTCATTCTAAATAGCGACGTTGATACAAAAACATTTCTGCACCGTGAAAGGAAAAAAAATCTCATTAATCTCAGAGCAGGATGATTTTCTTTATGGCTCTTCATAGCACTATGAAAACAAACAGTACAACTTCTCCACTCACAGTATCGTATGTTCTTGCAGAAAATCCTCTACCTCTGGAGGGGCTGTTATCTGAGAGCTGATATTGATACATTTTTCCATGATATCTGTGGAAGGATATTGGTTTACTGCGCCTGGTGAGAAAGCAGCATTCGGTGAGTCTGACATTTAGAAGCCTGTAGTTTTGAATTATTTTGAAAAACAGCATTTAGTTTAATTGTACAAAGATTTCATCCGTTCAGGCTCTACTAGGAAGACGGCTAAGTCCAGCAGGTAGCCCCGAATGGGAACTTAAGAACCCCACCTAATCAGCCCACTGATTTGTAACCTGAGTTGGAGCAAGTTGCAACCCCTCTGCCCCTCGGTTTCCCTATGCGAAAATGAAATAAGAATGGTTTCTCTACTTCACAAGGATGTTGTGAAGGTAAAATAAGAGGATACACGTGAAAACCCTGTGAATGCTATAGAAAGATTTGTTTAAAAAAAAAAAAGCAGTAACAGTGAGACTTCTAGCCCAGGTTTCTCACTGCTTCCTCTGTCTAACGTCGAGGGTTCCTAAAGCGCTCCAATTACTGATGCTGTCACATCAGCTCCACTTGCAAACATTAAACCCACTTTAAGTGCAAAGAGAAGGAACAAGCAAATGACTTACGTCTGACTGAGACTATGAACGGCTTAATAAACCTCACAATGTAATCGAAGTCAGGTTTGTGGATTCTGCCGAGCCGAACCAAGTGATGATCCAGGGGGTGGCTGGCTAAGTCTTCCAGTTCCTCATCACCGTGCGCGGGGCCCATAGAAAACACAAATATGGCATATCCTTGACACTTGGCCCTTAGTGATTCTTTCTTTAGTACTTCCTTGTCCAAAGAGCTGGTTTTTCCAGTAGTCACCACGAAGATGACTCTATTTTTTCTCGGATTGGGTGTCCCTAAGAAGATGTTATCAACTGTCCACCGAAGAGCATGGCCAATGAAAGCATCTCCATCCAGTTGTTGAAAAGATTCTTGGAGATGACTCTTCATTTGACGTAGATTGTTATATGTCACTAAATCAAATTCCACCTTGACTGGGCATTCTTCGGTATTGGGCAGATAGCCCGGAGGAGCGTGGCTTAGGACGGCCACTCTGTCGCCTATAGTGGAGGTCATTGGGTCGGAAGCAATATAAAAATTCTCAACTGCTGATCTTACAAAGTCTTTCATTTCTTCAAACTCAGTACTCCCCACATTTTGAGAGCCGTCCAACAGGAAAGCGACATCTATGTATGCCTTGTGTAAAAAGGGATTGGCAGACTCAGAAGTATCCCATTCCCCGTTTTCTCTCAGATTGTCTTCTGCAGCAAAATTATTCATGTGACTTATTTCATCTAGAATTATAAAAGAAGACAAATTCTGGTATTAAAGTTCTTGGCCAGACATGAAAGAAGTACTCAAAAGTCACCAACGTATTAGGGTCTTGCTGTTTTTTATCCATTGGATTTGAGCACTGTACTAAGAATTCAAAGAAGGAAAACACGTTCCCTACCCTCAAGCAGTTTACAGTCTACACACAAAAATATAGGATTTTGAATGCCTCCATGAATGTGCTTGAGTGCCAAGAAAACAGCACACGCGTTTCACGGTCATATGTGGGCCATCCTGAA
Source organism: Ornithorhynchus anatinus (assembly GCF_004115215.2). Lineage (NCBI taxonomy): Eukaryota > Metazoa > Chordata > Mammalia > Monotremata > Ornithorhynchidae > Ornithorhynchus > Ornithorhynchus anatinus. The sequence continues at coordinate 40,222,722 of NC_041735.1, forward strand.
CTACAACACTTCTAAAGTCACATACTTTATTTTCTTGATTCAAACAGATCCTGTAGACACACCATGAAAACCTCCAAATTAAATTTGATTTTTTGCTTCCAAGAGCACACTGATCCTGAGCCCTTTTATCACGTACTAGCTAGCTTCAATGGCACTAAAAAATCAAGGATGGATACATACATCTTTATATTAATATAGATGCACTAGATTACTTTTCTGACATAAATTTAGGGACAAAACTTGCACTTTTTACCCCCATTCTGACATTGACAAGTCCTTAAAACTGGGGGATAGTTCATTTATCGTGATTTCATTATCTTTTAAAGATTTTCAGAGCATTTAAAAACCCTTAATAGGCCAGCATTCACACGTGAAATTACTGAGCAAAATGAACTTTAAACCATACTGGGTAATGGAAATGAGAGACTAATCATTTCAGAGATTAGAGTATTTACCTCAGAAAAATAGCTTTCCATGTACTTTGTCTACCATTGTGCAGATACATTTTGTAAATCAATCTGTGCAACACACTTTTCTAGCATTTTCAGAACAAAATGGTCAAAGTGATCATTTCGTGTATAATTAGGCCCTACCAACTCTATTCATTTACCTGTTAGTGACCATGGAGAATCTAAAAGAGTCAGAGATAGAACATTATGTTCTAAATGGAGGAAGCACCACAGCTTTAATCACGGCTCTTGGGAAATGACTTCACAAAGAAACTGTACTATTCTAGTTCCTATTTCTTTTTATAATTCCTCTTCCATTACAAGAGGTTACATCTTTTGTCAACAATGTGTAAAATCTTTGACAACTACTTCATAATACCCAATTTGTAATCTGCTATATTTCATTTTGCAAAAACCTAAGAATAAAACTTTTCATGCTTCAAAGGTAAGGCCAAAATAAACTTTCTCTGTCCCCTTGGAGCATTCACATGAATATATTTTGTTACTGGGCTAGATTCTGTTGGGGATTAATACTTTTTGGAGGGTAAATTTGACAATACCAGGGGAATTTATAAAATTTTCATTTCCGTAGAGAATGCGATCCTCACCATACGTGTGACTGGAGCGGAGATCTATGTCATTAATATATTTCACACTGTGAGCCTATAGAGTTTTTTGTTGCACTGCGCCATTTTACACTTGGTGGGTCTGGTATTCTTCTTGAAACTGACTTTTGGTATCCTGATCACCCCAAAATCACTGTCCAAGGCAAGTGATCGTCTCCTGATTGTTGTTCACCAGACTGCTCTGGATGCTGTTTTCTTCCACACATTCAGTGTTTGAGACTGTTCGTGACTAAGTTGTCACAAAGTCTGTTCTGCCGGCCCTGCTCGCATGTGCCCTCTCAGTTCACCATAAAGTAGTCATGTGGGTATCCGGCTGTCGCCTGGCTTTCTCATGTTCCTTTCTACGGAAGAGCTTTGTTGAGCATTAACTCCAGGGCTAGTGAGCTGACTATTTTGGACCTCATGGTTGATATTTTGGTCCTTAACTGTTAATATTTATTGAGCACCTACTGTTTGCAACAGAACTGTACTAAGCTCTTGGGAAAGTACAATAGAGTTAGAAGACGTAATCCCCATCCTCAAGGAGTTTACAGTCTAGCCAGTAAGAGACAAAATTGTTTACAGATAGGAGGAAAAGGAGACTGAAAAAGTGACTAAGAGGATGAGTAAGTGCTGAAATAGCAGAATATATGGCCTAGGGGAAAGAATACGGGCCTGGGAGTCAGAGGACCAGGGTTCTAATCCTGGTTCTATCACTTGCCTGTTTTGTGACGTTGGGCAAGTCACTTAACTTTTAAGTACCTCAGTTTCCTCAACTGCACAATGGGGATTCACTACCTATCCTCCTTCCTACCTAGACTGCAAGCCCCAAGTGGAACAGGGATTGTGTCTGACTTGATTAATTCATATCTACCCCAGCACTTTGTAGAGTACTTGGAATGTTGTAAGCACTTAAGAAATGTCACAATTATTATTATTATAATTATTAATTCAGAGATGGTAGTTGGAAGGGTATGACTTGGAGAGATTCGAAATTAACTGAGGGATTGAACTGTGGTCTGGTGGACCGGAAGGGGGAGGGGGTTCCAAGCAGAAGGAAGGGTGAGCAGGTTGCCTAAAGAAGAGCTAACGTGAGCCGGGGCGTCGTGGGAGAGGGACAAACCTATGTAGGATGAAGTGATGGAACATCTCAAAGCCAAATTTGAGTCTCTGCGAGATGCAGAGAGGAATGGGCAACCGTTGAAGGCTTTGGAGGAGTGGTTACACCTACAGAAAGCCCTTTTAGAAAAATGATCCTTCCTACCAAATGAAGTACGTACCATAGAGGGGAGAGACTGGAGACAGGGAAATGAGTAGTGAGGAGGCCGACACACTAAACTAGCGGGGTGGTAAAGGATGGCTGGTCCAGGGTAGTGAACTGGAAAGGTGTGGAGAAATAACTGACAGAAATTAGTGAAAGACAGTGTTGTGGTTGAAAGAGACAGAGGAGTCAAAACTAATCCAAGAGTGCAGGCCTCAGAAGCAGAAAGTGGAGTACAGTGGAAAAAAGTCAGGATGGGGAGAGCATTTGGGAGAGAAGATGATGGACGGAATTTCAGATATATTGAACTTGGGGGCACAGAGGGGCTTCCATGTGGAGATGTCGTGGAGCTAGCAGGAAGTGTGAAACTGCAGAGAACTAGGGAAGTTTAGGCTAGTGAGATAAATTTGGAAGTCCTCTATCACTTTGCCATTTAATGGTGAGTTTGGCTCATCGGTTATCCAAAGCCAGATGTGCTTTTGGTAGTAAAGCCACGTCTCAAAATCCCCTCTATTTTGTATGTCTCCGGTTATGTCAAACTTCATATCACTTGTCACCCAACATTGGCCTTCTCAATTTTGTTTTCAATTTTTTTCAAATGTCTGTATATTGGTGGATGGCATACTCCCTCCATAGCAGGATTTGGTAGCAGCGATAAATTCAGAGTTGAAAATCTCTGAGTGTGTGTAAAATTCCCTAGGGTGTAAGCTGGTGTAGAACTGATTTTCTTCAGGATTACTGCTAGTCCACAGCACTCTTCCAATTGTGTGTAGCACTTCATAATAACCTGCATGCCCTTTTGCCTCAAGAAGTTAGTGGGGTTGGGGTGAATATCACTTGTCCAGAGTTCACAGATCCAAGTGCAGAGATGTGCCGGTGCAAGGTCAGTGGTAAACCAGTAGATGGCTGATTTGGTAAAGAGAAAATTGGGATTTCTAGATCCCACTGGGGTTTAGTGTTAAGAAAAGGAATATGTGTTCAAGTCCTGGAGCTACTCGTTAAACTGTGGCTACGGACTAGACATCAGATTTGTTGGCATCTGGCAAGATGATAATAATGATGGCATTTGTTAAGCGCTTACTATGTGCCAAGCACTGTTCTAAGCGCTGTATCCCCTATTTTTGATGTTTTTAAACTACATCTGTCTGGAAGTTTGCACAAAGGCAGGGATCACTAATTAAGGGCATGTCTGTACTGACTTATAGCCCAATAAAATACTCTCCAGTGAAAGGAATAGCTCTGTGTCTCTTGATTATAGTGAAATTCATTCACGTGAATTCCCCAGGTGGGCAAAGAGGACCAGACTGGATTCCCCAGATGTTACAGGTGAAGTGTGTGATGAGGCCGGATAGGCCCTGGGGCTATCCCATTTGGAATCGAGAGCCCCCGAGGAAGAAAGCTCCGTAAAATTCACTCCTCAGTGTGTCGGTTCTAACTTCACAACATTGCTAAAATCCACCCTTTTCTCTCCATCCAAACTGCTCCCCTGCTGACCCCGCCTAGCCTATCCACTGAGCCTATCCCACCTTGACTACTGCATCTGCTTCCTCACCGCCTCCTATCACTCCCGACTCCGACCTGTACTTCATTCTACCGCACGAATCATTTATCGACAGAAATGCTCAGTTCACGTCTCCCTGCTCCTCAAGAATCTCCAATAGTTGATCGTCCACCTCCATCCACATCAGACAGAAACTCCTTACTGTTGGCTTCGAAGCACTCAATCAGCTCACCCCGTCTTACCTCACCTGTCTTCTACTACAGCCCAACCCACACACTCTGCTCTTCCAGTGCCCACTTACTCATTGTGTCCCGATCTCATCTATCTTGCTGCCGACCCCTTTTATTAATTCATTCCCATGTTCTCCTCCTAGCCTGGAACTCCCTCCCTCTCCATGAAAACCAGACCACCATTCTCACCCCCTTCAAAAGCATTACTAAGGTCACCTTTCCTCCAAAAGGCCGTTCCCCATTTAGCCCTCTTTTCCCCGGCTCACTCTCCCTAGAGTGTCATCTACGCACTTCAATCTGTGACCTGTGGACACGTTATACTCACCTCATCCCCGATCCCACAGCACTTATCTTTAAAATTATATATTACAAATTACTTATTTATGCATATTGACGTCTGTCTCCCCCTCTAGATTGTAAGCTTATTACGGGAAGGAAACACATCTACTAATTCTGTTGTATTGTCCTCTCCCAGGTACTTAGTACAGTGCTCCGCACACAGTAAATTCTCAAGAAATACAATTGATTGATTGATATTCCTTCCAGTCACTCCCAGCCTATTCTCTCTTCAGGGTGGACCTTTGCTTTCCCCGTTCCAGAGAGCAAGGATAGAGGCAGAAGGATGGGCATGGGGACTTTCAGGTGGCAGGAGGAAAGCAGGAAGTGTACATGAGGCAAGAGGAGAGAAAAAGGAGATGTGACCGGGCAGTAAGAAACAGGTTAGGAATGTGGTAAGGAGAGAAGTGAGATGGCCATGTGTTTGGAAGAGGAATCAACCTGGTGAATTTTGCCTGCAAACCTCTATAGATTGTCTGGCCTCCCCGAGGACATGGCTTTGTCCAAGAGCCCTATGGTCAGAGTTCACTATGACCGCATTTTGAACTCTGATGCATACAAAGCATATAGAAATGTTTATGCATGTTATCATAAATGTTTATTTAAGCAATACATCCGGTACGTATCAAAACCATGGTCAAAACTTATCTCTCAGAGATCAAATTTAAACACTGAACCGGAGTAGTAAACCATCCATAAAGAAAAAATTTTCATGGGAACATTCACAACAGTACATCTCGGCAACTATTCCCAATTACCAAAAATGAGGATAGAAGTAGCATACAGTCCCTCGAGACCACTCGTGGGCTCAGAGATGGTGTTCAAAATGGTGAAAAAACTCTATTCTCTCAGGGATGAGATACCCTCACTGTATCCAGTCTATCACAACCTGCCATGTTTCTCCATCAAATTCTTCCCTTCTCTCAACTCACTGAAGGAGAAAAGTGGGGATTACTGATAATCTGTATTTTCCTGCCAGAGCCATGTACAATTAATTATGTCTTCAGCCAAATTTGATCTTATTCTTGCTAAGATTATCATCTTGACTCACAGTCATCTGAAAAACCAAACAAAAAGCCCATTTCAACTAAAGTATGACAAAAATAAAAAGATGGCTTCAAAAACAAATTGTTTTTAATCCTAATATATCCACCTCAATCTTCCCTGACACAGGGTACCTTTCCGTATAAGGAGAACAAGAAACGGACACTCAGATTTTGATTTACTAAAATGTTTTCCAGTATTTTCACAGGTCACATTAAATCCCCATACTTATTATGGGCTGTGGCTTATAGAGATGTGGGCAAGACATGTGAAAACAGATGGCCACTGTTTACAATATAAGACACTCGGTTGGTCCCATTTACTCAGGCAACTGCTTTATCTATCAAATTGTTGGTTGGCATGCATAATTCGATTCTTTTTGTCAGCAAAACTGTTGGCTTCCAGAAATGGTTAGTTTTTTGATGATTTTTTATTTTTTGGAGCTGGAAGATAAGTGAAATGCTGCTTTTCCAGAGATAAAAGTGCTTTGGTGAAAAGGCTGATAAAATGTTTTGGTTCTCCCACATATGAATACTTTCACTGCAAAACCACATCTTTATGTAGGGTTGATTGGAATAAGGTTTTCTAGAATAATTAAAACATTTCACTAGCAGTGTCAGATCCTGGACCACCTGATACAGCTTCTGAATCAGATGCAATTAAGAGCTCAAAATGTAAAATCAAAGCATGCTGCAAATTGTTAAGAAGCTATCTCAGACTCATGAATATGAATCTGTAAGAATAAGCCACTGAAAAAGGTTTTAACAGGAGAAACACTTAAGCCAGATTTGCAGATGATGCAGGTCAAAGGAAAAAAATGGTGTAACTGTCATTTCCTTATGCTTCCAAATAATCATTGAACGAAATGAGGACATAGTTTTCAAATCTAGGCATTCTGGCCAAACACATTTTAGTGAAAATGAGCATGGATATACACACAGAGAATCTAGAGAGGTATGTATGTCTTTGAGAATTTTTCTGACTTGAAAATAAACCCAAAATTCCAGGCCCAGGTTTGCCATATAGAAAAATCAGAGGTTATTCTAGAACAGCCACCTTTCACAATGGCATGTAAAGGCTTCGTATGTTGTGGAGAGAAAGAGAGGTAATAGAAAGGAAGACCTCTTTACAGTCCACTCGACAGATCCCAATTTCACTTTTTGACGGTATTTGTCAAGTGCTTATTATGTGTCACGCACTTGTTCTCAGTGCTGGGGTAGATACAGATTAATCAAGTGGGCCATAGTCTCTGTCCCACATGAACCTCACGGTCAAGTAGGAGGGAGAGCGGGTACTGGATGCCCATTTTGCAGTTAAGGAAATTGACGCACAGAGAGCTTAAGTGACTAGCCCACGGTCACACGGCAGACAAGTGGCAGAGCTGGGATTAGAGACCGGGTCCTCTGGTTCCCAGATTGCTGCTCTATCCACGAGGCCAAGCTGCTTCACATAATAACAACAACAATAATAGTAATAAAGGTATTTGTTAAGCGCTTACTATGTGCCAAGCACTGTTCTAAGCGCTGAGGTAGATACAAGCTAATCAGGTTGCCCCATGTGGGGCTCACAGTCTTAATTCCCATTTTACAGAGGAGGTAACTGAGGCACAGAGGAAGGGAAGTGACTTGCCCAGGGTCACACGGCAGACAAACGGCAGAGCCGGTATTAGAACTCATGACCTGTCTCCGAGGCCCGCGCTCTATGCACTGAGCCATACTGCTCCTCTGGTGGAACCAAGAGTTCTAGAAGAGGGAACCCAGAAAACTGATCTCTAGCCTGGGTGTCGCTATAGCTTGGGGGGAAATTTAAGGGGGAGCAGGAAAGATTTGCTAAAGATCTGCATCCAGTTATTTTAAAGTCTAATAGCTGCTCGATTTAAAATTTGAAATTATTATGTTGTCTTATCATTTCTTCCCCTTACCTGAAAAGAGGCTCATCATTTCTTCTCTATTCCTCGATTCTTCATAGTTTACTTCTGCTTCCTCAGGCACTAAAATCTGTTCGGCAGGATAGAACAAATCTGTACTTTCCCTCGAATTCGACACAATGTCTGAATGTCCCGGAGCACTTAATAAGCCTCCTCCCGAGGCTGTAACAATATACTCTTCGGTTAATAAGCTAGGAAGAATAAAAAAAAAGAAAGCTTCCATAAATATAGGCACAATAGTTATTTCTGGTGCACTTGGGTGAATCGTGACAATATTCTCATTTCAGCCATTTAGGAATTTCCCCTATAAAAATTCACCATTTTACCTATTGAGCTTAGCAATTAACAAATATAGGTGGAGAATCGATTTCCACAGTGTGATGTTCAAATGCAGTGTGGGTTATGTTGTACATAAGTATCTATTTTTGCCGTTTCACCATTTATTCTTTTTTTTCTAGTCCTCTAAGGTTCATGTAATGCCTCCGTGCAATAAGTCGGGCTCTTAATTGCCCAGTACCTTTAGATGAGTCCTAAAATCCCAGGAGAAAGGTCCACGATGGCCGGGGAAAGCTCTATTAATTTAGCTAGGATGGATTTTCAGTGATCCCGTACATTATATCAGGTGTTTGTTCCTATCCAGGCAGAGGGGCAAGAAATGGGTTACACCAATGGCTCAGGATGGCACCGGCTCTGCTTTCATGCGGTCCTTCAGGAGGTGTTTTCTGCTGGACAGTTCCCCGCCGACTCGCAGGAAACCCAGAGGAACGGAGGAAGCGCTCTGCGGATATTCCCACAGAGGTTGCGGCCGGGTGCAGCCCTGACCGTGACCTTCCCATTTCATGCTCAGTCTGAGGGAACCCTGTGGCAGATGGGAGCCCAAGGAAACTCCTGGGCCACCCTGAAGCTCAGATCCCCCCCAGGAGGCAGTTTGTTTCAGACCCGATCCACTTAGTTTACTTAAGAACATTAGGAAGAAAAAAATCCCCCAAAACGTATGAACGATCCTCTCCTGACTTTGCCGAGGTCGCGGGGCCGGTGAGCCTTAGCCACCTAAAATCTCGCCGAGGATTAACTCTTTAGGACTGCATTTGAGAAGGGGTGTTACACTGGCAACTGAGAATCTGACTGCCAGATGACAGTAGTTTAAGCATTCACTAGGCAGAGACATGGGCTCTTCTGTGCAGATGGGAACCTCCACTTGGAATCCTGGTGTCCATTAGAGATCTTATAGTTTCTCAACAAATGAACCACTAAAAATAAAAGCTTTCCAACTCACCTTTGAGAATCTCTTCTTAAAGCAAAGTCCCTTTCTAGCAAGGATGTCCTGCACCGGCTTTCCAAAATCGTAGGTGGATACCGATCGACTGACTCTAAGAGGGACAGATCGTCAACATTAACGGTTTGTCTGAACTTGAAATAGGTTTTCCGAAATAATTTTTCCCCCTCTCCGACAGAGCCGGTTCGACACTGGTACGGGGCCTTAGGTGAACAAATGACATCGTAGACGCTCCAAAATGGCACCGCTGATGGCTCCCCACCACCTCCCCTGCAGATTGCTCCGATCCTGATCCAGGTGCTACTCCGGGAACCGGTGCAAGGGATGGATCGGGAGGGATGGCTGTAGCATGGATCCACGGAGGCAGTAAGGCTCTAGTGTGGAGGAAGGTCTCCAATCAACGCTACGCAGAACACTAGTGAGAGCACACTGGAATTACTAGGCATGTTTCCTAGTAGATGGTCCGGTCAGGTCAACATATAAGCATGCTAAACAATCAGTGGTATTTGCTTAGAGAGTTCAAAGCAAGAGATACACCAACAGAGTGGTAAAATGTGTCATACCTGTTATATTTACAAAAGGAATTGGTTGTGAAACCCATCCGCATCCAATAGGGTTAGTGCTCAGATGGTACATGTGCCCTAAGTCCTACAGAGGAACTGATCTCAACAGTTTTGAACTGACCCAGAGCCCTACAATTCTGAAATGTAGGTCCCCCGAGCATCCCCTTTCCTGTCCCCTGGGGTAATTAGGAAGCGGATAAATAGCTTTTACTGGGACTAGGTTTTTCAAGGGTCTATAAACTGCTCAGTGGCACCGTAGCATCAATCAGATATTGTGAGGAGAACTGAGGTGTAAAGAGCTACTCCAGCCCGGCAGTTTCACATGGTAACAGATAATGAATATTCTGAGGTCAACCGGTGAGATTTGTGTATATTCAAAAGTATAAATATTGCCCTTTAAATGTGCCTTAATATAGTGCTGAGGGAAGCGTCACATCTTCAGCATGCTTGCAACGATGTCAATTTGAATTTTCAATGAGTCTTTCTTCTTGAGAACTTAAAGTATCTTCTCACATATCATCTCATTTTGTCCGCACAGAAATATCTGTCCCTCTTTCCCTCCTAGGATTGTTATCTACAGTTTGCCTATTTATAAGTGGCTCAAAGTCCCACTGCAGGTCACTGGCAGGCCTGGGATCAGAACATTAATTTCCAGGCTCCCAATCTTTCTTCTAGGCCACAATGCTGACAGAGCTTGTTCTAAACATGTGGGTGCAGAGCTTCTCGGTTTTCTTTAGGTACTTCAGCTTACTTGTCTGCCTTATGCTAACCTACTAAGATTTTCAGACAATCTATCCCTAAGAAAGATGAACCTAAAAAAGATTTACAAAGCAGAATATGTAAATTTCTATGAGGCATGTTTGTCACACAGTCTCCACTGTTTTGCTATCCAGAAAATGTGTTCTTTTCCCAACATCTGCCCAAGAATTGAAACAGATCTACAGTAGTCATTTATTTCGTGGACCCATTTTTGTCGACAAAAACGGATTTTAAGGTGTTGGAGAATGATTATGGTAAGGACTTTAGCCACGTAGCCTAATATGATAGCACATCCTCCATTAACATCACTCCAAGGGATGATGTGTTTGGCAAGTCACATCAACATTTCAGTCATTTTTCTCCTCTAGAGCCCTAAAGCGATAATGCTAGTAACTACAGCATAGTTTCTAATGAGCGATCACCTTCTGCAAGTGATGTATACTGACTCTCCCATTTCGGTTCACTCACACCATCTCTCTAATGTACTGAGACCACGTATTTGGACTGAGATTTCCAAATACTATATTGGTTCATCAATATTTCCCGTGAACAGATGGACCTAGTAAAAAAGAAAAGAGGAAGAATTTAAACACTTACTTTTGACCGAGCGTATGAACGGTTTAATGAATCCCACGGCATAGTCATAATCAGGTTTGTGAACTCGACCCAGGCGAATCAAGTGATGCTCTGGGGGGTGGCTTGCCAGCGCTTCCAGTTCTGTGTCGAGATGTGTAGAGCCCAGAGATAACACAAATATGGCATATCCCTGACACTTGGCTTTCAGAAATACTTTCGCTGACGCTTTGTTTTTCAAAAGACCTGCGTTGCCAGCAGTGATGACAAAAATGATTTTATGGTCTCTCATGTTGGTGGACTTCGAGAAGACGACATCAATGGCCGACTGCAGGGAATAACCAGTAAAAGCTTGTCCCTTATGCTGTTTCAGAGAGTTCTGGAGATATTTCCTGATCAGGTATTTGTTTCCCTGTGCGGTTAAATCAAACTCTACCTTCGCTGGTCGTATCGGTTTCTCAGAAGAGTAGCTCAACAAAGCCACCCTATCACCTTGGACAGAAATTCCAGGTTCTGAGGTAATATCAAAGTTGTCTAGGACAGTGGTTAGAAAGGCTCTCATTTCCTCAAACGCGGAGAATCCCATACTCTCAGGTGCGTCTAAGAGGAAAGCAGCATCCACATAGGAAGTCACTGGGGGCCTCGGGTTTATCACGCAGCCTGTTGGAAAGCACGGATCTGCAAATGAACAGAATCGCTTGTCACTTCAATCCATGGTATTTATCGAGTGCCTATTTTATACAGGGCACTGCATTAAGCATTTTGCAGGGTACAATTAAAGGGGAAAACAAGCCTGCCCACAAAGGGGCTTGCCATCAAATTAGGGAGTCAGACATTAAATAAATCGCAGATAAGAGGAAGAAATGGTCGTGGTAGAGAACGTAAATTGAAGCGTACAAGAATGCAGAGAGAGATTGTGAGGACCTAGAAGCTATGGAGATGCAAAAGTGCTGAGATGATAGAAGAAAGGATGTGACCTGAGGATAAGAAAAATTATAGCCTCCTGGAGGAGGTGGCATTTTAGAAGGGCCTCAGAGATGGAGACAGAAGTAGCGTGGTGTGGTGGAAAAAAACATGGGCCTGGGTTCTGATCCCAGCCCTATCACTTGTCTGCTCTGTGACCTGAACTATTTGCTTAACTTCTCTGGGCCGCCATTACCTCATCTGTAAAATCGGGCCTCGTACCTCTGACTCAGACCTTGAGCCAGCCCTATGTGGGATAGGGATTGTGTCCAGCCTGATTATCTTGAATCTACCCCCAGCTCATTGTACAGTGCTTGGCACACAGTAAGCACAAGTAAATACCATTAAAGAAAATGGTGTGGTCTGACAAGATTTGAAATGAGATTGAGTTAGAGGCAGGAGGACCTGGGTTCCAATCCCAGCTCTGCCACTTGTCTGCAGTGTAACCTGGGGGCAAGTCACTTTATTTTTCAGTGCCTTAGTTCTCTCATCTGTAAAATGGGATAGGGACTGTGTCCAATCTGGTTATCTTCTATCTACCCCGGAATAATAATAATAATGATAGAAAATGAAAGGTGAGAAAGTTGAAAACGTGGCACAGTTAAAAAAAACTGAGCTCGGGAGTGATAGAGATTAAACCGGGGTACAGTAGAAGAGAGTGGATAAGAGTGGGTTATATATGAGGGAAAGAGCTGGTGTAGTGCCTTAAAGTATGTGGTCACGTTTCTGTTTGATGAGAAGCTACAAGATTAACCATAGAGGTTTTGCACGAGTTGAGAGATGTGTGTAGAACGATGTTTTAGAAAGGTCACCAGAGCAGATGAGGGAAGTGATATAGACTGGAGAGGGGAGACACTGCCTTTAAGCAGACCAGTGAGAAGGCTGATAAAGTAGTCAAGCTTGGATATTATGAGTGCCTGGACAAGGATGACGGCTCGCCCGATTAAAGGGAATGGGCGGATATGGAAAACGTGGTGGAAAAACTAAAAAGATCTCTTGAATAGGCGAGATGAGGAAGCCCCAAGCCTCAGTTTATAGTCCTTAGAACTCTTCAGTGCAAACCGTGATCGGCCAACCAATGGTATTTTTGAGCATTAGGTGCAGAACACTGTTCCCTGCCCGTAATGAGCTTGCATGAAAAAGTTGTGCATTGCAAGCCAGCTGAAATGTTACACTAAAATGGAAGTGGGATAGAGGTCAGATTTTAGATTTTGCCCATGGCTTGGGGTTTGCCCCTTTCCCAGCATGTTCTTCTGGGGACACACTGGAAAATTACAATAAATTACCCATTGCATACCCCCAATTCTGTGCTCTAGGGCACCCCAGAATTTCATGGGTTTTTCTGGCAGTTTATCTCACTCCCTGTTTCCCCAAACTGGAGTGCTGTTGCCAAATCTGTAGCCAGTGACAAACTGGAAAGGGTCCCTGGAGGAAAGTTCTTGGAGCAACCGGACTGATCCCTCAACCCCACAGCACTTATGAACATATCTTTAAATTATCATAAATTATTTATATCAACACCTGTCTCACCCTCTAGACTGTAAGCTCATTGTGGGTAGGGAATGTGCCTGCTAACTCATTTGAGTTGTACTCTCTCAAGCATTAGTACAGTGCTCTGCACCTAGGAAGCACTCAAATACCATTGATTGATAGATCTCAATCTGGTCTTTGTAATCTTCTCTCACACAGTTTTAGAAAAGATATCCACATATCCCAGAATTGGAATCACCCCAGCTAAATTGATTGGCTTTACTCTTGCACCAACCCCAGTGGGTAAGGCACATCTTAAATTCTTGGACTCTAACAAGTGGTCAGGTAGCACCTACTCCTCCCAGATTGTAGGTTGGTCATTGTGCTCTGTGGTGATTTTAAATAAATGAATTAACTGACAATAGCATTCAATCTAAACTTTTAAAAATTAATGCAGAATTTAAACAACAGCAAGCTGGGCTTGAGTCGGCCTAAAATTCTTTCTTCCTCTTCCCGTTACCGATTCCGGCCACCTCAAATGCTCTCTTCTAAGGGCTGGCAGGCAGGACCAGTGCCTTTAGAGTTTCACAGGATTAGTCCCAGGAACTCCGGGTTTTGCAGTTTTCCCCTCCTTAATCTTCTCCCTACCCTGTTGCCACCCTGGATGGGGAGGTGGAGGAGGAAAGAGGGAAGGGATTTAGAGAAATGCAGCATTATATACAAATTCAGGACAACCTTTTGACACTTAACACATTTTCTGGAGAGGAATTATCTTATGTCCGATTATTGGGATCAAATTCTGACCACAAACCAACGGAAACTACATTTACACTAAATGGCCATAAATAAAAAGAGGCCCAACCATTTAGGCTGATATTGTTTAGAACTTCTAGGACATTACTGTAAAGCTGAATGTAAATCCTTGCCAAGAGCTGTCAGCATAATAACTAAAGCGTGATCCTGGGTAAACACAGCTTCATTAAACGAATTCTCTTTTATTAATGGGACCGTACCATAGCAAAGTGTACACAGCTGAAGTTTTTCTGCTGCACCAGAACTCCCAGTTGTCAGAACAGAAATCAGTTGAAATGTGCCAGAGTCATCGAGCTATATAGGGGAAAAAAACACGGTGGGGGATTCAATAAGCTTAATTATTGTTGAAGGAAAAAAGAAAACTGAACATAAATGCTATTACTGGCTCAAGCTAACAGTCCATTCAACACAGCATCCTATGTGGACAGTGACTGAAGAATTCTCAGAGGAACTGTTTGGTGATTACCCTCCTTGATAGCCATAATACCATTCCTAACTTTCCCTATTAGGAACCGATTTTGGACTACTCATCCATGAATTTGTCCAAAGCTTTCTGGAAGCTTTAATCCCTTAACCTGTAGGTTCAAAATGAATATTCAAACTTGAAAATTCACACCTCCTTGTAAACTTTGTACTGTTCGCCTTCTCACCCCATACCTTGACCAACTACATACATTTATTAGCAAGGGAGTCTTCACCCCTCCAAACCAAACCTTACAGTCTCACGTCCTTGGGTTAAGAGGACATATGGTTTTCCCTGCAGTCAGATGCACTCTGGAGTTGTCCTACAAGCCAAGAAGCCCCTAAAAATCCAACAAGGAGGTTGCAAAACGAAGAGGCAGAGTTCAGTGAATTCCTGTTAGATCAACTATCCAGTTTCCTTTAGGACTTCTGCCTAATTACTGACTCATTTCCTAATTACTTCCAGCCTTTAAAGTTTAAGGAAAAACCTGGCCAGAACTTAAACAGATCCATGCCCAGAGCCCAAAGTAGGGTGTTTCCAGCCCTGCTTCTTACATGACAACTACTGTTTCACGTACAGTGCTGTTCGGCTGGGTTCTTAGTCCCTAGAGAGATGTACGTCAAGTATGTCACCCCGCCCACTTACTCCTCATCTCAATAACTGGGGTTCCACTGGGCTTGGCTTTGGGGCGACCTGCCTTCCTCCCATGGGACAGATGAACTCTTCCGGGGCCTCATTTAATAAATAGCTTCTGGTGTCCTGAAAAATTTTATTCTTCTCTCACAATGAGGCTTTGGCTTTCAGGCTATGGATTATTCCCTTGCAGCAGGTTTCATAATAGTGCAACTGTATCTTTGGAGTCTGAGCCCTGAGGAGCCTGAAAATCTGTTCTGCCACGTACCCTAGAGACTTTTGTTTTTATTTTGGTCTCTGTCCATGTACACTTATGTTGACAACGGTTTTCTCCATCTCTTAATCTCTTAATAATTGCGGTATTTATTGTCTCTTCTTTCTCTTTATTACATGCCACCAGTCCCCTTTCCCCACACATTTCTAGACTGTGAGCCCTTTTGAGGGCCAGGGTTCATGCCTATCTAATTCCCATCTATGTATTCTTTCCCAGTGCTCTCTACTCAGAAAGCGCTTAATACTTATTACTACAAGGGAGATGCAGCATGGCCTATTGGAAAGAGCACAGGCCTGGAAGTCATGGGACCTGTTCTAATCCTAGCTCTGCCAATTGCCTGTGTGACCTTGGACAAGTTGTGCCTCAGTTTCCTCATCTGTAAAATGAGAACTCAATACTTGTTCTCCTTCCCACTTAGACTATGAGCCTCATGTGAGCCAGACTGATTAACTTGCATCTCCCCCAGCACTCAGAAAAGAGCTTGACATATAGTAAAGCACTTAAATACCACCATCATTGGCATCACCTGATACTCAAAAAGAGTCAAGGGGCTTTTCAGGATTTGTTTTCTGGCAGAGTGGGAAATCATGATGTCTAGAAAAGAGACAAAGTTCCAGCACTCTTTTTACCCCCCGAGAAGGAATCCAACTCATACAACCTAGTTCTTACAAAACCTGATTTACCTTTGATCTGACACTTCAGTCTATTTCAGTGAGCAACTTTCACCTTTCTTCTTGTAAATGGTGATGATAAGTGGTATCTCTGAGATTCTAAAGCATCACCTTAGTGTTTCCTACTTTGAGGAAGGACTTGGGTAGATCTCAATGGATGTGTGTATACCCTGCAAATATATTCCAAGAGGAATATAGAAGCCACTCGATTGTGAGTTCTTTGATGGCAGGGCTCTTTTTTTTAAGGGCATTTAAGCACTTACTACATACTAAGCACTGGGCTAGATACAAGCTAACCAGGTTGGACACAGTCCCTGTCCCACATGGAACTCACAGTCCTAATCCCCATTTTACAGATGAGGTAAGTGAGGCACAGAAAAGTGAAGTGACTTCCCAATGTCACAGAGAAGACAGTTGGCAGAGTGGGAAACAGAACTCACATCCTCTGACTCCCAGGCCTGTGCTCTATCCACTAGGCTATGCTGCTCTGCCAGTCTGTCATATTGGGGTATTCTGGATGGTTGAATCACTGTTCTATTTGCATTGGGCCCTCAGTGAATACTATGGATCGACTGAGGCAGAACCAGAGCTTCTGTCCGCAAGTTTACGTCTCATCAAAGTCGGGACCACTTGCCCAATTACGGAGTGAGGTGATGTGATCGAAAGGCTTCATAACTTCTTACTTGGGATGAAGATAATCACCCTTAGTAAAGGCACATAATATCACCGTGCTTCAGTGACTTTACGTAGCTGACATACTAAAAACTGCAGTTGGTTAGATGGTCACTGTGCTCACTGAGCTCAGTGCAGACTGTGAGCCTCGTGCGGAACAGAGACCATATCCAACCGGATTAACTTGTATCTTCGCCAGTGCTTGACATAGTGCTTAACGGTTCCAAAATTACAATCAAAATGATAATAATGTAGACACATGTGGGTCCACAAGGAGAATGCATTTGGCAGAGCATCCCTAACTTTGATAATTTCAAAAGAATCTGCAGCTGTTCAACGTATACTTTTTTTGGCTTGGTTGTCTGGAAAGGAAGTTGGTAATGCTGATACCAAAAAAAAAAAAAAAAAGAACTCTGGTACTTTTTTTTTTTTTTTTTTTTTACCTCAAAGGCATCCTGGACAGCTCTCTCATCACTGAAAGCAAGGACAACTGGAATGATATTGAGGGCACTGAACTCCATGGTGGCTGTGGCAAGTGTCAGAGGATCTGCCGGTAGACCATGGCTGAAAAATACAGCGATCCTTCTCACGTTAGCGCCTCGGAGGGTT
This sequence comes from Ornithorhynchus anatinus, assembly GCF_004115215.2. NCBI lineage: Eukaryota > Metazoa > Chordata > Mammalia > Monotremata > Ornithorhynchidae > Ornithorhynchus > Ornithorhynchus anatinus. The sequence goes on from NC_041735.1 coordinate 40,239,814, forward strand.
CTTTTGAAAAGATTCTTAGCCACGAATCTCATCGCCTGGCCAAGGTTCTGGTCCCGTGTTGTTCTTTCATAAGCTATTTTATTTATTTCTTCTATAAGCTTTTTCTTTTGGTAGTGGTCTGACAGGCGGATGTGGTTTCTGGTCTTGGTACCGTAAGAGACGACAGAGACTCTTGCTCCCACTGGACAGTTTCTTGTCCTGATTTTGGTGTCATTCACGATCGATACGATCATATCCTTTGTTTCAGAAAATCTTCTCTCCGTGACAACCCGTGACATGTCTATTGCAAAAACCAACTCCGTTGGATATGCAGGGCAGTCTGGTTTTCCTGGAAGAAAGTCAGGGGAAGATGTGTGACATGAAAAAAATGTAATTTTTTTCAATGTCCAAAGCAATAGTGCTTTAATCAACTGAGTGTAGAACACAGCTGCTATGATTGTATTATGACAGCCTCATAGACAAACTCTACTGAAGATGATATTTCTACTCCTTTTTTCCTGAGCCAGCTGGCAATCCAAAAAAAAAAATCAGAGGCAAATACCGGGAAGTTGGAAGTGAGTCCCCGAACTAATTCTATTTTTCTGAAACATTGGTTTACTGGAGATTTTGAATATTCCCATAGATCTGTTTAGAGAAAATTTTACAGGAATGCAGCGTTCAAAAAGGAGAATGTAAAAATAACTTATTTTCAATGAATGAAACATTTGACTCTCCATCCCTGTTCTTTCTACTAACGGTTCAGAATTTCTCTCTCTCGATCTGATAATTGAAATGATGTCTTGTCATACAACAGGAAAGTCTACTTCAAGCCCTGATTTTAGTGTCATTCTTGATCGTTAGGGTCCAAGGTCAATGTTCCGATCTGCTGAGTTCATATTCCCCAATCCTAGCCCCTCTCCAGTTTAGCCAGAATGCACAGGTTAGATTCTGTAAGGCTCATTTTGAGTATAAGAAGCAAAAAGGGGAATTTACAAAAACAGTAATAAATAGAGTAATTTACAGTTAAAAGTAATAACTGGGGGATGTTATCACATAAATCCAGTTAGGAGAGGATTGAGATTAAAAAAAATTTTAAATGTACAGTCTTGCCCTCCCACCACACCAATAGTAAAACTTAGCAGAAGTGTCTCATACAACGGGTGAAAACCTATGTAGACTGTTGAAAATAAGATCTCACTGCATTGAAAAGGTTCCTTCATAATATATTTATTAAAGATAATTATTTTTGTTAATAAAATAGTCAAAGAATGCTCACTCACCTTTCCAACATGCTGCAAAATATTTAAAAATAAAGTATGTTAGGCTTTTTAGTGTTACTTTAAATAGTTTTTTAATCATATTTGTTAAGCATTTGCCATGTGCCTAACACTGTTCTATGTTGGAAAACTGTTTTGCAGATGAACTTTATTTTTCCTTTCGCAATGCTCTAATTAAAATATTTATAGCACCGCAGCTTCCAGCAAACCAAAGTTAGACAATTAAGTAATGGAGAATGGTAATTCTTCGATGCCAGCTTTCTCATTTTCCCTGTATTTCTCATGGAGAAAGCCTTCCCCATCAGTATTTGTGTTGAAAGTAGGGTATTGGTTGTTCCTTACAAAACACACCCTCTAATACTCTGATTTTGTTACCCCACCAATCTTGGCCTTTTGATTTTGGTAAAATCGCATCAAAATTTGTTCCTTTATTTCCACCTGCCCCAGAATTCCCTTCACTTAGTTATTCATATCCAAAACCCTGAGAAAGGGAAGCCTCTGAGTAGAACCTTTCCATACAAAAGAACATCTGCTGTTTTTTATGTGATTTGCTTTTTGAGAATCTGGGAGAAATTAGAGGAAAAAACTTGGATAACCTGATAGAAATTATTTGCAATTCTACCCTTTCATAGGAAAAGAAACTTTCAAATATAATACAGGCCAGGGTGGAAACTGATAAGGTAGTTTTCAGTCCATTTAATTCTATAAAATTACAATTTCCAACCAAATATCCACAGCCATAGCTCCATTATTCTCTCAATCTACCTAGTAAATCAGATTACTTTACTACTTACAAATATATGAGATGTTTAATGAGTGCTATCTGAAGATTTGGATTTATCTTAATCGCCTTAATGGCAACGACTACCTCCACTAACTGCTTAAAACGCAGTTAGTTTTTTTGACCATTTATGAACCAAGGATACTTACAGCTGCGATCTCGCACAAACTGAACAAGGTCACATTGCTGCGGATGTAAAAGTGAAATGGAAAAAATTAAAATTATACAGAAGGCTAAGCATTGGGATCATTTCTTTCTCAAGGTGGGGATTTGATTGCAACGTCCAAGATACGTACGGCAAATGAAGTCAGCCCCTGCGGGCCTTTAGCCCCCTAGAAAAACAAGAAATAGATCATCAGTTGATTAGTGCCGTGTCACCTGACTCTTTAATTTTATCCATTAGCCACAAAGAGAGAGCACTGAGGAGTTAATAGTTTAGTAAGGGTCTCCCCCACTAGACTGTAAGCTCCTTGAGGGTTCACGTCTACTCAAATGTCTTACTCCTGTAAATGCTTAGTACGGTGCTCTCCACACAGTAGGCGTTCGATTTGGCTCTTATTGTGTACAGAGCGTGGTACTATGAAGCTGGGAGAGAATAAGAGAATTATTGGAAATAACATCTGCCCACAGGGGAAACAAACACTGCTATTGATTGATGATTAATCAGTGATACCGGAGCAATTATTACGTGCAACTCTGTCCTAGGCTCTTGGGAAAATAAAATATAATCGAGTTGGTAGACACGATGATGCATCTTAATTTCACCGATGAGGCAGGTGGACTACAAATGGCAAGCTTTTCCAAATCTGCAGTGTTATTTATCCCACGTAGTAGCCCTTTTCCTCTTCCTTATTTTGCCGATCCAATAATGAAACAGGAACCTGCCACACAGCTTTGTAAAAATCAAAGGTGACGGTACCAGTCTGGCAGTGAGGCCGGAAGTTCTAGACACCCTCTTTGATTTAACTGCTTATTATCTGCCTTAAGAATTCACCACACATGTGGTAGAGTTAAACAGACTAATATCATCCAATGTAAAAAGGTTATCATAGTAATGCTACAGAAGATTGAAATAGCTCTAAGTGGCAGATATGCCCCGTAACTTCAGGCAGTCTGAGTGGTAAGAGACCAGAAGGAGGGGAATTTCTGCCTCCTTTGTTCTTCTCTACCCATTTCTATTCTTCTCCACTTAATGATTGGTAATCTCAAAAAAGTTAGAAACATCACAAATATAGCCACAAAGTTTTTCACTTTCCCTTAGGTACATCCATTATTTGTTCTTCCCATGGAGTGAAAACAGAAATAAGTAACCATGAACAAGTTTGATTGATTTAACTTTGTAAAATAGCCCCACATTCTATTAAGGGCCTAATAAACATAATGGGGGCATTAATAGTCTTGTTTCTTCAAACATGAATAATTTGCCACTTGAAGAATTCCTTTGCCCACGCTGAGGCTGGGGCTTGAAAAACTGAAATAGTCTATCATAGTAGTGGGGAAACACTAATTGAAATACTAACAAGACTACTGCTTTTCCAAGCAAACATACATCAGTTTACATGTGTACACATACCCTTTGTCCCGGAGGTCCCTGTGATCCTGGAGTACCTACAGATCCAGATGTTCCTGCTGGACCCTACAGATGGTCACATAAGTTACACAGGTGGATTTAATCAATTTCAACAAGATTTTAAAATACAGTGAACGCTCATGTGAGCAATAAGGGTGGGGCCGGCTCAGGGGAATGATGGTAACCAAACTTCTCACTCCTAGGAAGGGAATGGACCGTTTGAGGGAACCATTCCCCACTCTTTGGTTTCTCTTTCTGTTCAGTATAGACTTTACCATACACAGCGCTGTAAAACATCACTTAGGATTCACTGTAGGTTGGTATTGGATCTTTATAGGAGAAGCGGGGTCTAGTGGATAAAAAATGGGCGTGGGAGTCAGAATGACCTGGATTCTAATCCCAGGTCTACCACTTCTCCGCTGTATGAGCCTGGATAAGTCACTTCAGTTCTCTGTGTCTTGGTTACCGCATCGGTGAAATGGGGGCTAAGACTGAGGGATGCTGGCTGTGTCCAACCTGAATAGCTTGTATCTACCCCAGTGCTTAGTACAGTGCGTGGCACATAGTAAGTGCCTAAAAACCATTAAAAAAGTGTAATCTTACCTATCATGTAAGGGCCAGGCCAAAAATATTTCAGCCACAAAAAGACACACAAATGAGAAATGTCAAACCAGTCATCATGCAGTAGGGGACTGTCACCAAAATGTAATAAATTGGATGGTAAACCCAATAGATTTAGAGATAATAAAATGGATGGGGAGCAGTGCTACCTATAGAAAGAGCAGGGGCATGAGAGTTAGAGGGCCGGAACTTTAATCGCGGTTCCACTACTTGTCTGCTTTGTGGCCTTGGGCAAGTCCTTAACTTTTCTGTGCCTCCATTTCCTCAACTGTAAAACTGAAGTTAACCTTGTTCCCCCCTCCCCTTAGGCACATGTGGGACAGGGATTGTGCCTGATCTAATTATTTTATATCTGTAACTACTTAGCACAGTGCTTGACACATAGTAACGGCTTAAATATAATTATCCTCCTTATGATTCATCTAATACTCTTGGGGCTAACAAAATGTACCCCATCAAATGAGAAATATTGTATTCCAGCTCTTTCACGCTAGAATTACTAATGGGTCCATTGAACCATTAACATCTGACCTACCATTCCCACGAAGAATAGAACTCTAGAGAAAGGGAAGACCCAGGGGAACTTCAGGTAGAATCATAAGAGGATCTTGGAGAGATTAAACCTTAGTGCCACGTACACAAGCCAACAGAATTGGGATCTCTAGAACTGGACTTCTCTCTGTCTTTCCTGCCTCTCGCTACCTCTTTGCAAGACTACCTCTGCTTCCCTCACACAGCCAACCCTCCCCATCCAATTTCCCAACTCATCACTTGAAAAGATCTTACGCTAGTTTAGGATTTACTATTGAATTTGATTCCATAAATGAAAAAAAAAACCTGCCTTTCCTCAGTGAGAACTATTCTACAGTTTTGATTGGAAGATATTAATGTCGCATTCACTGAAAATAAATACCTGCTAGTTTTCCTTACCAGGTGAATGAGAATCATCAGCGAATGTCAGAAATGAGGAGGCCGAGAAGTGAAAGATGGTTTAAAATTCCAAGAGATGATGGCTAGGGATGTATAAGTCTATAATTTATAGACTGTGGATATATACTGATTACCCAGCACAAACATAATATGGTTTTCAATATTTCCTGGGTGCCCTAAACTACTCAAGGGATTCTAAAATAAATTAGCAAAATTGTTCAGACTTAACATTTTAAAGGTTTAAAAAAAGGACTGCTCACCATTTGCCCTGTTAATCCTTTGGGACCAGGATCTCCCTTAATTCCAAGACCACCTACATCACCCTGAGGAATTAGATACCAAATTATTAAGGCTTCTTATAAAGCTAAAGAAGTAAACATTATTACCATTCCACTCTAAAGAGCACTCACAGTATCACGATGGGACAGGTCAATGTGCTTTTAAACATCTGTCCTGCAGAATAAAGCTACATGCCAGAACACTATCAAATGCAGTTCTGACACTGAACTAAGAGTCAACAGCAAGGACACCCACGCTTACACATTTCCAAGTTGTTTTTCTTTATAACCTAAGAATGCAAATGTTCCATTTGTAATAACATTTATTTTGGGCAGAAGACATCAAACACTCATACCCTTTTCCACATGATCACCAAAAATCTTCAAAAAAGAAAAAAAAAGACTCCTGAAACGAAGAAGAATCAGGGACAAATCCTGCCCTAATTCACCTGGGAAAACATGGGGAACATATTGCTCCCCCTCCACTCTTTACATTTATGCATAATAGAATTTTCCATCTGTATTAGAAAAATCAGAAAATGAGATTAGCACATAATGGTAGATGGTCCTTTTTGTCTGTGCTAGGGGCACACAGGCTATTTTGATTCTAAATTACGTGACCACATCCCACAGATCGAGTATGGATGGATCCTTTCAGGTTCTCAATAACTAAATGGAAAAAAAGGCCATGATGGTAAACTCACGGCTAAAGTCATTAAATTTCTGAGCTGTTGGGACTACTTAAATAGCTGCCTCATTCAGAGTTTTGCCTGGGTCAACAACCCATAAAATACAATCTACTGGGAAAAAAAAAATTAAAGAAAGCAAAATGGAGAACCAATTCCATTAGCTGACTCCCCACCCCTACCCCATTTCCCTCCAACCAAGACCAGGCCCAACTCTTGAAGGAAAATGATACTAAGAGAAAGCTAGCTGTCTTTCCATTTAATTTACGGCAGAGTCCTTAGAGGCTTCAGGGATGAGTTTTAGATGTAAACAACCATGTGGTACAATAAACCAATTAATTGCAGGGAGGAAAGGAAGTTTAAAGAGAAAATCTCTTTGGGCTCTGAAGATTTCAAGATGATTCGTATAAGATGAAGTCCAGGGAATGTATCTGAGCTACTGTTTTCTTTATCCCTCCGTTCTAACTCCTTTTCATCCTCAAACAGAAGCTGATGTTCCACGTAACAGTAGAAAAAGTGAAGATCACTGTACCTTTAGTCCACTATCTCCTGGGGATCCCTTTTGTCCCTGTAATTTGTAGCACAGAAAATTAACTGATTTTCATTCTTAATGTGCAGGTTTATGGCAAGTAATTCACTTTAGACTCATGTGATCTTAGCTTTGGGATCACAAATGAAAGAAACAGGCTTGAAAGCAAGAAATTCTGTCCAAAGACCAAACAAGCAGAATTGCAGAAGCTTTCAGAACCTGACTGTGCCCCGGAAAACTGTTAACTTTCTCGTGTAGCGTACGGGCCCTCCAATGCTCCTCTTCTTTAACAGAGACTTGCTTTGCTATTCTAATTCGGATGCGAGTTACCAACAAGTATAATCATTTTTGATATTAAATGTAATAGCAAATAACTGATGGTCAAGCACTGACAAGAACGTTTCCTGAAAATAAGCCTCTCAAAGACTCTAAGAGGGTTTAGTGTGGGGACTGGCATTTATAAATAAGGACTCAAAGTCCATTTTGGTTCACCCTTAACACTGTGCTAATATCATGTTTATCAGATCAGTTGTTGCTTAAACCGACAGTTAACTGTATAAAACAACCTAAAGTATTTGGAATTTTTCCAATCTGTAACTGCCAGAATAGTGATTAACAAGGAATAATGCTTTTAATGCAGGTATTTTCTAAGGATTGACTTACATTTATTAACTAATATCCCTCACTCAGTTAGCTTTTACCTTACCTCGCTGATCTCCTACTACATCACAGTCTGTACCCCTTACTCTGCTAACACCAACCCACTCACTATATCTTGATCTCATCTGTTGTGCCCCAACTCCCTTTTCCATGTCCTCCCTGTCCTGGAACTCCCTCTCCTCTCACGTCTAACCAACCACTCCCTCCCCTCCTTCAAATCCCTACTTAAATCCTCTAACAGGTCTTCCCCGACTAAGCCCTCGTGTTTCCTATCTGCCCTCCTTTCTGGGTCGCCTATGCACTGGGATCTGTACCCCACAAACATTTGATAGCCCCAAAACACTTATAACCGTATTCCTCTCCCTGCCCATTTCCCTTATCTGTAATTTAATATCTGTCCCCCCTTATAGATTGTAACAACTTGTGGGAAGGATTGTGTCTACCACCTCTACTGTGCTGAACTCTCCCAAATGCTTAGTACAGTGCCCTGAACACAGTAAGCACTCAAATACAAACTGATCTATCTCTTCCCAACAGACCTGTAAAATGAGAACTTTTGAAATGACACTGAACCAAGTTCAAAAGTTAAAGGTATTCAGAGGATTGCATTTTGCGCTTCTAAGATGCAGGGATATATAAACACCATCCTCTGAAACCACTTCCCTCGGGTCTCAGTTGAGTGCCAAGGCACAGCCCTGGTGAAGCTCATCAGTTGCTGCTAAATCCCTCCCAAATATCCCAAGCGAAGTGATGGGGCAGCTTGAAGCAATGCTTCCTAAAGTGACATGAAGTTAAAGTTTTGAGTCACAGTTTCTTATATTTACCTTGTTTCCTTTTCTTCCGGTCCGGCCATATCCTGGTCTGCCATACTCTCCCTACGGGGACACAAATTCAGTTTGGTTACATCAGCTGTAAGTGGTTATTCGGGGCAGAGATACTTATCCCCATACCAAATGGCAGAGTCCCGATGGTGTCTGGATGGAAGACCACTACTCTAATCTATAGGAGAACATCAGGAAGGGTAGTTGAGCTTTCTTTCTCTGGGCATAAGTCCAAAGTCGTTTCAGAATGTCAATGGATTTTAAGTGGGAAGGTCGACGTGACCAAAGTATACAAACCTGAACTCCTCGATCACCATGTGGCCCAGGGAGGCCTTCCCTTCCAGGGTTTCCAGGTTCTCCCTGTTAAATGAAACAAGAATGGCTTCCAGTCAGTGAAAATTGGCTCCGCTTTTTTTCTAACCTCTTCTCAGTAGCAAATCCAGAAAATCCAGTTTCACTTCACAGACTTTGACCCATTAGGACCCCTTCGCACTGATCCAGGGTGTGTGGCATCAAGGAATGAGTGTCCTATCGGGGGCGGCCTCGGATGCCAAGAATTCTTCAGCCAGACTCAGGACTGGGCATTTAGAGTTAAATGATCCCACTACCCTGTTTGGCAAAAACAGCTCCTTTTTTGGGGCTTGGGTGAGGAAGGGGAAGTGAGTTTACCAGGCAACTGGAGACTTTTCAGGGCCACTGAAATTTTACAAAATTAAGAACTGTGTGGGTGGACCTTATCTGGAAAAACCAAAAGTTCTCTGGTATTACACCAGGGCCTTCCGGAGCATATTGTGTGACTGAACTTCATCTGTAACAGAATCATCATTAAAAACATGTATTAAGCAACTGTCGGCTGGGACTTAGACAAAGTGAGTGAAATAGACACAGTCGGTACCCTCTGGGAGTTAGAGTCTAAGAGAGACCATCTTGATGTGAACAGTCAAAGGGCTTTCAGCCACCAAAAACTAAGAAATTTTTAAATAATACCTAAATCAGGGCTGGTACAAGTTGGTTCAGCTGGTCCACCTGAGCCAGAGCCTACACTGGCCAACAGCCATCAAAACTGGGAAAGCTCTGGACATGCTGGTAAGGTGCTACCAAACCGACAGAACTCTGAAATTCCGCACATGCACCTTTCTCTCCGGTTATGAGTCATGAGTCATGAAACTGCTAAACTCCAAGGCACCGAGGGGCTGTTCCACAGGCCAGTTGTGCAGCTGAAGCAACCACATGTTTTAACTAAACAATTCCAGGTGTAGGGATGTAAGCAAGCCTTGGTCGAGCTGTATTGAAAAATCATGATCCCTTCCTTCAGTGGATTAGTCGCTGCCGCCGATGCTGATGATTCGATCCTATCTAGAAAGATCTGAAAATCCATTTGGAATTATTTTAGCTTGAATTTCCTTTTGGAAATCTAGTTATGGCCAAATATTGGGAACGGATTGGCCACTGCTCGTTTTGCGCCTCTGTATGTTTCCACACCAGTGCTGCTTTGGCAGGCCAGGTCGCAGTCACGCCGCTGGGCCCCGCTGCACTATCCGCAGCAGTGATAGTGGCTGAACGGTAGCGGAGTAACCCAGTCAAGTGGATCAAGGGCATATGTCTACCAACTCTGGTAACACTGTCCTCTCCCAACTGCTTGGTACACTGCTCTGCACACAGGAAGCGCTCAATAAATACGAGAAGCAGACTGGCCTAATGGATAGAGCACAGGCCCGGGAGCCCAAAGGTATTAATCCTGGCTCCATCGCTTATCTCGCTGTATGACCTCAGGAAAGTCACTTCACTTCTCTGTGCCTCCGTTACCTCATCTGTAAAATGGGGATTAAGACTGGGAGCTCTATGTGGGATAGGGACTACGTCCAACCTCATTAACTTGTCTCTACCCCAGGGCTTGGTACAGTGCCTGGCACATAATAAGCACTTAAATACCATAAAAAAAAGACTGACTGACAGAGAGATGTGGGCTGGAGACCAGAAGAACCCATGACAAATGGTTACAAAGAATAAAACGTATGCCAGGAAAATCATTCAGGCATTCTTCTGGGAAATTCAAGTATTCTTTTTTGAGGGAGATGAAAAATGGTGTTATAAGTTCATTAAACCAACCAACCAACCAAAAAAAGACCTACTTTTTCCCCTACAAGTCCAGATTTTCCAGGATTCCCTTTAGACCCTCCTGGTCCTTGAGGCCCCTGAAATGAAATTGGATGTGCAAGCATTAGTGTAAAATATAAATTTTTAGAAAACTCTCCATATTCTCATATTCACAGAGAATGAATGAAGGTCTCTGTATATATTTTCGTTACCCTATTTATTTTGTTAATGAATTGTACATCGCCTTGATTCTATTTAGTTGCCATTGTTTTTATGAGATGTTCTTCCCCTTGACGCTGTTTAGTGCCATTGTTCTTGTCTGTCCGTCTCCCCCAATTAGACTGTAAGCCCGTCAAACGGCAGGGACTGTCTCTATCTGTTGCCGACTTGTTCATCCCAAGCGCTTAGTACAGTGCTCTGCACATAGTAAGCGCTCAATAAATACTATTGAATGAATGAATGAATGAAAGGTCAATTACACAGAGGGAGGAAGTGCAATATACTATAAAGAGGCCTGGGCTGGAGGTGGGTGGTCTGGGCTCCACAGCCCTACTCACCAGTGACTCACTGTTTCAGAATTGGGCAAGAAATACTCGCTAGGCCTCAGTTGCTTCATTTACACTATGCCCCACTTTACTTCCCAGGAATTTTGTGAGGACATATAAGAGAATGGGTAAGAGAGTGCCCGGGAAGAAAAAAAGCAACATTCTATAAATTCGGTGTAGTGTTAGCTTATTATAATAAATCATTCACATACCTGAGGTCCTTTACTTCCAGGAGTTCCTTTTTCCCCTTTAGTGCCTACAGTTCCTCTCGACCCCTTAAAAAGCAATTTGGCAAAAGGAAGGAAATATTCTCTTTAAAAAGATAGGGTATCCTCTGTATCCTTTATTCACCCACCCTCAGACTTAATGTACATATCCATAATTTAATTCTTTAATGTCTCTAGGTTGTAAACTCCTTGTGGGCAGAGAACACGTCTGCCAGCCCTGTTACACTGAACTCTCCCAAAATCTTAGTAGAGTGCTACACACACGGGAAGTGCTCAATAAATATGATGGATAGATACAATGATAAGCACAGTTTTAAAATGTACGTTCTCACAGAATTTTTCAGTCACAAAAAAATGAATCGGTTGCTTTTCTTTCCCGCTGGCCCATAGTGGAGAACAGAAGCCAAGAATTTAAGCTTGATGTCCAAATTAAATTAATAAGACAACTACACACAACATATTAGGGGTTGGCTAGGTAGGGATTCCACCTTCACATTTGGTGCAATATTAAAGCTTATATTTAGAATCATTTCCCTAGGTAGGTGAAAACCACAAAAGGACCACTGTGGGCCGCAAAGGAGTACCCAGGGAGGTTTATGACAAGCTCATTTCCAGTTACATTCAATGGAACCTATGAGCAGGGTCCAGGTTATTAGAGAAAATATTAAAGGCAGGTGGAACACTGGTTCTAGATGGCAGCCCACCAGTGATTTCAGGCTAAATGCTCATTAGGCTCAGAGGCACAGTGTGGCCTAACGGAAAGAGTACAGGCCTGGGAATCAGAGGGTCTGGGTTCTAATTCTGGCTCCACCCCTTGTCTGCTGTGTGACCTTGGGCAAGTCACTTCTGTGTGCCTGTTAACATCTGCAAAATGGGACTGTCAGCCCTATATGGGACACAGACTGTGCCCAACCTGATTATCTTGTATCTACCCCAGTGCTTAATACAGTGCCCAGCACACAGTAAACACTTAAATACTATAGATTTTAAAAAAAATGATCCTGGCACATTGTTTTTCCATCTCCCCTGCAAATCCATTTGCCTCAACAATTTGCTGGTTATACCTGGGCTACGACCCAGGTTAGTGCCCACTCATGAGAAACCAACTTGTTTGGTCTAATTATTAAAACACCGATAACCAATCAATATAATTTGCCACCTTTTCTTCCCGACAGTCCGGGAATAAGAATAAGTTCCTAGCTTCAAATGTCAGCAATCGTAAAGCCGCGTGTGTATAATACTGGAGATAAAGTGGTAATCTCATTTGTTGAAGAGCATGCATGATACATAACACACACTCACGTACCACAGCATTATTCTTAAAATATTAAATGTACCTGTGGTCCTTTATAGCCAGCTGATCCTTCTTCACCCTTGAAACCAAGTTCTCCATCTCTTCCCTGAATGAAGATTTTTCAAATTAAGGATATTTTCTTAAAATTGTCAACAACAACAGCTTATTTCTCTATCTTGACTTTTGAAATTATTCTAGGATAGCAGACATTTTGCTGAAGAGCCTCAAAATCACCATCGCGTCAGAGGATTTCAATGTATCGTTACCATAAATTGGACCTCATTTTTCAGCACTGTTGAAGAACTCAAATGCCCCCACATTCTTTCTAGTTTTTGCTTACAATTTTAACCTTAAGTTCCACTTCGAGATCCTGCTTCAAAGTACAGACAAAAATTCTACAAGGTTCATTTTAGGTCAGCCTAATTCAATCTGAACTTTTGCTTTAGCCATGACCTCTAATTTCATCTGACCTATAATGACCTGGATGTCTAGCCAGCGCTTCAAATTCAGTCCAAAAAAACCCCTCTTTACCTTTCCCCCAAACCCACTCCTCCTCCTAACCTTCCTCTCTCAGTTAATCAACCAACCATCCTCAGCTCCTCCCTGTGCTTCAACTGCCACAAGCAGTCTGCGGCTAAATCCTTCCAGTTCTTCTTACACATCTCCTCCTGATTTTACCTATTCCTCCCCCCACCAAACAGCTACTGCTTTTGGTACAAGCTCTGGCCTTCTCATTGTTGTACTGTACTCTCCCTAGGGGTTAGTTCAGTGCTCTGAACACAGTAAATGCTCAGTAAATCCTACTGATTGATTATCATGGCTAGACTTTTATAAGCCTCCTTGATGGTCTCTCTCTAGCCTCACCATCTCCAATTTATACTCTACCGCAGGGCATGGAAAATTGCTTGTCCCGTCAAAACCTTCCACTGAACTGCTGTGTCCCTCTGCAGCAGAGACTCCTCACGATTGGCTTCAAGACTCTCCCCCAACACGCCCCTCCTCACCTTTCTGCTTTCTTCAGCTGCCATTCCAGAGTTCACTGTCTTCACTCCCTCCAAAATGGCCTAACTCTCCTTCATTCTCAGTTCTTCTACCAGCATCCCATCACGCCTGCTCTTCCCTGGCTTGAAACTTCCTCTTTCCCCACAAATGACCGACAGACCCAAACTCCTCCTCACATTCAAAGGGCTCCTAAAATTCCACCTCCTACAACAAGCCTTCCCCAATTTCTTTCCAGCACTCTAAGTCACATAACGCCCATCGGCTGTCTCTAGCTCTTGTGAACATTAATCCCATCCTTATCCCTTCTGTATAAATGTTTAGTCAACCGAGCATTCGATCGTCTGTACTGCTAGAGTAACTATCCATAGGCTTACTCTCCGACATTACAGTTTAAGCTCAGTGGGGGTGGGAAATGAGCAATACGATGACTACTTATGGGTGACTAGGGTTGTTTTTTTTTATACTAGCTCTATCCTAAGTATTCCAATTTACTAAGAACCCTACTGCTCAATCACTACCAATAGGCTGCAGAGACCCAGTAACTTAATCTTCGCCATATTAGAGGCCTACTCTCAGAGACTCCCTCTTCAAAACAATTGGACATGCAGTTTTCTTTGGAAGACGATTCCTCCCTCACATCTACCTATGGTGGGGACAAAGTGGAAAGAGTTTACCTTTGGACCTTGATGACCTCTTTGACCTTCCCTTCCCTGAAGGTAAAAAGGAGGGAGATAAATCATTCTAGTTCTCTTTCACCTTTGACAACTAGTCACAAACACGTTGTAGATTTTTGCATCACACTGTCTTTATAGATAAGATCCTTGCCTGTGAAAGTAAGGTCCCAGTAAGAGAACCCAACTACAGTCTGCCAACCACCATCCTCAGTCAGCTTGGAAGCCATTATGGCTATCATAATATTCAGAGCCACAAACAGATGTCCAGGATTCTGCTTTTCTCATTTGGAAACTAATCAGCCTCCTAAAGAGGGCAAATGTTAGCAACATTAAAGTGGTCACTTCTAACAGTAGTTCTCCCACATATCTGAAGATAATGCTCCTGATAGACTCTTTGTGGGCAAGGATTGTGGGTACCCACTCTATTTTATTCTCCCGTTTACACACAGTTAATACTCAAATGCCATGCTTGCAGGAGTAACTGAAAAGAATCATTGTGTTCGGGTAGATTTAACTCCTTGCTCTGTCTACTTTTCGGACTCCCCCTTGGTAGCTCCATCTGCAAGACATTTCCATTCCCAGGATAGCAACCCTTCTGATTGCTGACTGAAAAGTGGGTCTGCAGGCTGTTTTTTCTCTGTACCGGCAAACTCCATTTCATTTTGTGGGGCATTCGGGACCAAACGTAATACTTTCTCAACTTGCTTGCATGAAGTTTGACCAAAATGCAATCTGTGATGGAATCCGTGTAATTCTGTTTTTGTAGAAAAGTCACTGGCATTTTAATCAGAACCACAAGGGCTAAACAGGATTCTGCACTCCGGGTTTGCCATTTCTATGTGTAATAAGTCTTGGACCAAAGAAAATATTACAGGATCCCCACCTAGTGGCCGTTTTAGCCCCAAAGCCGCGTATTCTCCATCCTTTCCCTGGCAAAGTCGACATAGACGATGTAAATAAAGGTTGGGCAAATGTCCACGGAACTCACTCAGTGGAAACGAGCAACCAGGAGCATTCAGTCCAGATGCGTGGCCATATTTTGAAGAGTCTTTGCGATGCTGATAGGCAGCAGGGCAGAATTTCTGCAGGCGATAATTCCCCGACAGCAACATATCTGTGCTAGGCCAAACTGCTACGGGATCATTTTAGCCTTTTTGCTCAGACAGAGTTGCATCTGAGCCTCAGCCATCCCCTGTGCAGACTCTAGGGAGTCATCTAGAGTGACCTGGGTCAGCAATCTGTATCCAAAAACTAGCCAATAACAACATCATCTCCTGCTGTTGGAGACTGCAGACAGAACACATGGATGGTCACTCTGCTATAGCCACTCCCAGACATATTTTAGTTTCTTGGCGGTCATTTCTTACTATGTTTCCTTTGGCATTTTGATTGCCTGGCACCCCTGACAATCCTCTTCTGCCCTGAAAAATGAAATATTCAATTCATGATTTCATGAAACATGGTTGCTGAGATTCAGGATCATTTACACTTCCCTCAACTTCAAGTCCTAGTAAGTAGAGAAGGAATGTCATTATTTCAAAACCCCAGGACAAGCAAAAATGTACTTATCCTTCCAGAGGATAGGACTAATTTATCCATCTCTGGGGAGGGAGCAAAGAACAGAAATTATAATAATAACAGTGGCATCTGTGAAGTGTTTATTATATGCCAAGGCTGTGAAACATTGAGGTAAATGCAATTAGACCAGACACAGTCCCTGTCCCAGTTAGGGCACACGATCTAAGGGAGAGGAAAAACGGTTATTTAATCCCCATTTTACAGGTCAGGAAACCAAGGCCTAGAGAAGTCTAATGACTTGACCGTGGTAATCTAGAAGGTAATGGTGGAGCCAGGATTAGAAACCAGGTCTATGCTTTTTCCACTAGGCCATGCCAGTTGTCATTAGCAGCGTGGCTCAGTGGAAAGAGCCCAGGCTTGGGAGTCAGCGGTCATGGGTTCGAATCCTGGCTCTGCCACTTGTCAGCTGTGTGACTGTGGTCAAGTCACTTAGCTTCTCTGTGCCTCAGTTCCCTCATCTATACAATGGGGATTAAGACTGTGAGCCCCACGTGGGACAACCTGATTACCCTGTATTTCCCCCAGCTCTTAGAACAGTGCTCTGTACGTAGTAAGCGCTTACCAAATACCAACATTATTATTATTAACCATATAAATTATTAATGGCACAATTCCTGGACAGCAATATCGCCAGACTTCTATCATTTTTTTAGATTCTTTTTCTGAAAGTTTATTTGTAAACTTCAAGATAAAAATACATTGTACAGACTTTAAAACCAAGCAGTTACCTGTCTTCCTCGTTCTCCTTTGGAACCTTTGGGTCCTCTTATGACATTGTGTCTTCCCAAACTGCCCTAAAAAAGACAAAAGCGTTTCAGGCTCAATATCAACTTCTTTGGCTCTTATCAGTTGGAAGTGGCAAATCCCGGGAAATGCTAAGTACTCTTTATTGGCCAGCTAAACATTAGTTTTAAAGGTAAATGAAAAGAAACACCCAGTGGCTGTATCCGCTGAAAAATCCATTTGCACCTCATTTTAGCTGGGTTGTGTTGGGCAGAGAGTATTAACATGTTGAGCCCGGATTTTTCCTCCTTCCATCTCTATCCTTCAACATGTTGTTATCCTCAAGGAGCGTTCTCCAAGTAAAGAGAGGTTAGCAGCAGGTATTGGGAAGGAGAAGAAAAGAGTTGCCTATCTTCCAGGTGTCAATCCAAGTGTTCTCCTGGGTCATTTAGGTGTTCATCTGAACGTACTCATAGAAAAAAATATCCTGTTTGCACAGCCTCCAGAATGTGAACTGCATCCAAGAATGCAAACATCAGATCCTGGGAAGGACAGGGGCTAACAAGTCAGACCAGCTTCTTGGGAATGGTAGAAAGCACAGAAAACCACATTTTTGTAGATTTTTAAAAAACTATATAAATGACTTGCATTGATCTATACTTTGTGCTTAATCTTCTGTGCTGGTTGTGGTCTACATGGAGGAAAAGAAAGCCTTGCATGGAGTGGAGGGGAGAAAGGCACACAACTCAGTATGGTTTTACAGAATACGAAACCCTTGAAAAAAGTAGTAAAGAAAAAGCTAGTAACTAGAAATTGGCTTTAAGTCCTGTATGTGCAGTCTGAACTAAGTCATTTACACTAAGAACAGTTAAAAAGCAGTCTAACATATACAAATCCCCTTTTCTGAGGAATCAAAGCACTTTGGGACTTCACTAAAGCATCCATTCAGCTCCCTATACATTTTTCTTTCTCCTACTTGTAAAATATTTTAGTGTCTGTCTTCCACTAAATTTTAAGGCTCACGTATAAAAATCATTCTACTTTACTCTCCCATGGGCTCAGGACGCAGCTTTGCACAAAGTAGGTGCTCAATAAATACTATTGAATGGACTCTAGTCAGTGGACCGTTTGGACCTGGTGAACAGCAAGGGGTCTATTCATTCATTCAATTGCATTTATTGAGCGCTTACTGGATGCAAAGCACTGTATTAAGTGCTTGAGAGAGTACAATACACCGATAATACTTTTGATATGTGCTAAGCCCTTACTATGTCCCAGGCACTGTTCTAAGCAGTGTCTACCCTTACCAAAAATGTCTTCCACCTGCTAAATGAAAGGAAGATATTCTAGATGTGCCCACACATTCTCAGGGCAACTCACTGATTATAGTTTAGTACAGCAGAGGAGATTGTGAAGCAGCGTGGCTCAGTGGAAGGGGCAGGGGCTTGGGAATCAGAGGTCGTGGGTTCTAATCCTGGCTCCGCCAGTGTTCTGCTGTGTGACCTTGGCAAGTCACTTAACTTCTCTGTGCCTCAGTTAGAGAAGCAGCATGGCTCAGTGGAAAGAGCACAGGCTGGGGAGTCAGAGGTCATGGGTTCTAATTCCCACTCCGCTGCTTACCAGCTGTGTGTCTTTGGGCGAGTCACTTAACTTCTCTGGGCCTCAGCTACCTCATCTGTAAAATGGGGATTAAAACTGTGAGCCCCACATGGGACAACCTGATCACCTTGTTTCCACCCCGGTGCTTAGAACAGTGCTTTGCACATAGTAAGCGCTTAACAAATACCACCATTATTACCTCTTCTGTAAAATGGAAATTAGGACTGTGAGCCCCATGTGGGACAACCTGATTGCCTTGTATCTACCTTGTATCTACCCCAGTGCTTAGCACATAGTAAGCACTTAAATACCATAATAATAATAATTACAGCAGCCCATATGCAGCCAAGTTCCAAACTGACCTCCAATCTCATATTGGCAAAACAGTCAAGGTAATGGCCTCTAAATCCCATGACTGCTCATTAGGGTGTTGGAAAAAGAAGACACTTTATAAGATGCTCAACAATATTAAGGCGGCTCTAGTAGAAAAAGAAACTGCACCTACAGGTTTCCAAGTAAAATAACACGCACTCTTCACGATACCCTTTAACAGACTGCAAAACTCTAAGCGGAGTTAACCAATGCCATCAAGAGTCATTGGTCAAAAAACAAACAAAAAAACCCACCAAAGTTCAACACCTACAGCAAAACAAGCAACACACCAAAATTTTGTATTTCTGATAAGAAAAAAGATTGGTGTTCCTGACGAAAGAAAACGGTGACTGATTTTGAGCTGTAAGTTCAAAAAGATAAAGAAACTAAGAGGAAAAACTGAAAATAGTGTCAGGCTCTGCAAACAGCCAACACATCACTGCAACAAAACTTAATTTTGTGTGTGTGCAGGCTGTTTCCACCTACTATAACCAAGCAGGCACTGAATGAGCCATCCCCTTACCCCGCCATTGATACGACTTTTCAGAGTAAACTTAATAAATCAGTGGACTTTATTGAGCACTTACTGTGGTACAGAGCACTATAATAAGCATTTGGAAAGAGCACACTAGAGTTGTTAGGCCTTCAAGGAGTGTGAACTGTTGCCTGAAGAGGGGAGAAACAGGATGCAGGGAGGTCAGCAAGGAGGCTGATGCGGTA
Source organism: Ornithorhynchus anatinus (assembly GCF_004115215.2). Taxonomy (NCBI): domain Eukaryota; kingdom Metazoa; phylum Chordata; class Mammalia; order Monotremata; family Ornithorhynchidae; genus Ornithorhynchus; species Ornithorhynchus anatinus. The sequence goes on from NC_041735.1 coordinate 40,258,777, forward strand.
GACGGGGTGGGTATAATCAGTGCACGGAACAGGGTGGTACTTTGGACAGAGCGGAAGGAACAGATTCTATAGATTCATTCATTCAGTTGTATTTATTGAGCACTTACTGTGTGCAGAGCACTGTACAGTTCGGCAACAGAGAGGGACAAACCCTGCCCAACAACGGGCTCACGGTCTAGAGATGTTGTGAAGGTAACACCGACAGGACTTGGTGACAGCCTAAATATGTGGGTTGAATGACAGATGAGTAAAGGATAATACCAAGGTTTTAGGCTTGGGAGACAGGGAGGTTCAACCAACCAATCAGTGTCATTTATTAAGCACTTACTGTGCACTAGACTGTATGCTTGTTGTGGGCAAGGAATGCATCTACCAACTCTGATGTGGTACTCTTCCAAGCATTTAGTACAGTGCTCTGCACACAGTAAGTGGGCAGACACCTTCCTGCCCATAAGAAGCTTGCAGTCTAGAGGAGGAGAGACAGACATTAATATACAGGAAATACAGATACATGCATAAGAGCTGAAATACAGATACATGCATAAGTGCTGTGGGGCAGAGGGCGGAGTGAATATCGAGTACTTAAAAAGTACAGATTTAAGTGCGAAGATGACACAGAAGGGAGAGGGGGTCAAGGATAAGAGGGGGTATTTGGGGAAAGCCATTTGGAGGACATAGGATTTTAATAAGGTTTTGAAGGTGGGGTGAATGGTGGAGTGGCATATATGGAGGGAGAGGGAGTTTCTGGGCAGAACTCAAATTATCATATCGCACCTTGACTATCAAGACTCCTTGCTTGTGCTCCTGTCTCCACCCTACTCTAATCCTTCTTACTGTCTGGTGCCGAAAAATTATTCTGAAAGAAACATTCAGTCCACATCTCCCCGTTCCCCAAGAACCTCCGATGGTTGCCCGTCCACCTCCACAAACAGGAATTCCTTACCAATCAGCTTTAAAACACTCAGGTCAGCTCTCCCCCTCATTACCTTACCTCACAAGATCTTATTTACAAACCTATCTGCACACTTCACGCCTCTAATGTCATCTTATTCATCGTACCTCGATCTCGTCTATTTCACCTCCGACCCCTTGCCCACTTCCCTCCGGCCTGGACTCCTCTCGCCCTTCATATAACAAACTAGGATACTACACGCTTACAAAGCCTTTTTAAAAATCACATCTCCTCCAAGAGGCCTGACCTGACTAAGCTCTCATTTCGCTTACTTACTTCTCCATTACCCTTGCACTTGATATTTACCCCACCTTCAGCCCCACAGCACTTAAAGTACACATCCATAATATATTTTACCGTCCGTTTCCCCCTCTAGACTGCAAGCTCCTGGTGGGTGAGGAACGTCTACCAACTCTGTTGTATCGTACTCTCCCAAGGACTCAGTACAGTGCTCTTTACACAGTAAGCGTTCAATAAATACCACTGGTCAATTCCTACAAACAGATAAGACTGTAAGCCCATCAAACGGCAGGGACTGTCTCTATCTGTTGCCGACTTGTTCATTCCAAGCGCTTAGTACAGTGCTCTGCACATAGTAAGCGCTCAATAAATACTATTGAATGAATGAATGAATAAGAAATGGAAGGATCATGTTGGTAGATTCAGGCCTGTAAACTTACAGGATCTCCTCTCACACCTTTCGGACCATGGTCACCAGGAGAACCTCTGCTACCTGGACTGCCCTGCGAATAATAAAATACAGTGTGAAAATGTGTATATTTTTCTGAGAACAGCAGAAATCAATAAAAGCGCATTCGTTTCATAATAATAAAGTCCCCACCTTAAACCAGGCATCTCAACCAGATATGGCTTCAAAGCTCTCCATTCCCTTGCCCCCTCCTATTTCACCTCCCTTCTCTCCTCCTCCAGCCCAGCCCGCACAGGCCGCTCCTCTGCTGCCACTAACCTCCTCACTCTGCCTCATTTTCGCCTGTCCCACCGTCGACCCCTAGTCCTCATCGTACCTCTAGCCTGGAATGCCCTCCCTCCTCACATCCCCCAAAACTAGCTCTCTTCCCCCCCTTCAAAGCCCTACTGAGAGCTCACCTCCTCTAGGAGGTCTTTCCAGACTGAGCCTCCTATTTCCTCTGCTCCTACTCCCCATCACCCCTATTCATTTCCTCTGCCCCACCCCCTTCCCCGCCCTACAGCACTTGTGTATATTTGTACATATTTATTATTCTATTTATTTTATTAATGATGTGTATATATCTATAATTCTGTTTATCTCTTTGGATGCTATTGATGTCTGTCTACTTGTTTTGTTGTCTGTCTCCCCCTTCTAGACTAGGCCCATTGTTGGGAGTCCAAGTTCCATTGTGCCCTCAGGGAGCTCAATCCCAAGGGAAGGGTGAGGGTGTGAGTCACAGGGAGTGGGGGGAGGGAGTTGGTACAAGCCTCTCTTCCCTTGAGTAAGCTAAAAGATGCTGCTCAGAACATCTGCCTGAAACACCCCTGAGCACCTATCTTCCTGCTTCTCAAACTATCTAGCGGTTGCCCACCTCCCTCTGAGTCAAACTCACTCCCTACCTGTGGCTATAAGGCTTTCCATAGCATTCTTACCACCTTACTTTTCAGCTCTCTTCTTCCAACTCCCCTGTTCATTCTCTTGGCTCCTCCCAAGCCATGTCCTGGCTGAATCCTCCTCTTCTTGCCAATCTCTGACAACTTGTTCATAGTGTCCCCAAGGCCCAGAATTCCTTTTCTTCCATATCCACCAGACCTCAGCCCTCCTAATCTTTAAATCCCTCCGAAAATCCTCCCTACCCCCACCAAGCCTTCCCCAACTAATCGGTCCCTTGATTTCCTCAATCCTACAGTCCTCTCTGGTACATATGCCGTTTAAATCAGCGGTTTTTGATATTTCTAGGTAAGTCTCCCTAGTTAGAGTTGAAGCTCCCTGAGGTCAGTTGGATTCATTCAAGGGTCTAGTGCAGTGTAGCGCACTGCAGTAGGCAGTAGGCATTTAGTAGTAGGTAAGTACTACTAAAATCTTGTCATATGTTGATTTACATTTAAATTTCACCTATTAGCGGAGATAAATTCCTTTAGTGCGGAATGGGTCAATACCAATGGATAAAGTGGATATTTCCAGAAACAACTTCAGAATTCTTTTCCAGAGAGCTAAGGGCCCTATTCCAAAGGCTTAAGAGCTCCTTGCCAAGCTCATCTGTCCACTCCATAAAATTAAGAGGCTGAGGACAAACTTTCTTCATTTCCAGGCAGCCAGATGGCATCGGAAAAATTAAAAATCGGAGGAAAACAAAATTCTAGGAGCATTTATTAAGTGCTTCCTATGTGTACGTTAAGTGGTTACTGCTCTAAGTGCTGTCGTTTCCATCACTGACTTCACCATGACCTTTCAATTCCCCCACTCCAATCTGCCCATCCCAGTCCTCCCCTTCCCTATCCCCTCTCCCACCTAGCTCTCCCACCCATCCCGCTCCATCCCCACCCCTTCCCTGGAATCCCTCTGTACCAGCACCAATCCTCGTCCCCCTCCCCCGAACAGGCCCCTGCCAAACCTCTCCCAACCCCTTCCCCTCCCCTCCGCCCCCCCATTTCTGTCTTCCTGTCTCAACACCACCCCTCCTCCACCTCCCCACACCCAGGTTCCTGCCTTCCACAGCTTCTGCCAAGTGTGGCCTGCAGAACCCCTGCTCCATTACAAGTAAGCTCCCCTTCATCCTTGACCTGTTCCCCTGCTGCTCTCTCCAGTGGTGGTCTCATCTTCTCTCACTCTCCTAAACTCACAGGGAAAGGAGGAGGCGTCGGCTTCCTTCTCGCACTCCAATGCCGCTTTCGCACCACCCTTCTCCCTCTTCCCTTTTCTTCCCCTCCTTTGAAGCCCATATCATCCGCCTCTACCACTACCTCCAGAGTCTTGTAGCCATCATCTACTGCCCCCCGGTCCCACCTCCAACTTCTTTAACCATTTTGACCCCTTTCTCACTGCCCTTCTCTCTTTTTCCATGCCCACTTTGATCCTCGGAGACTTCAACATCCACATGGATGTACCCGGTGACTCTGCCGCCCACCTTCTATCACTCCTTGACTCCGCCAACCTCCCGCTCCACCCCACCTCGCCCACTCACCGACATGGTCACACATTCGATCGCATCCTCTCTAACCACTGCACAATCTCCACCCTCACCAACTCTGAAATCCTTCTCCCTTCTCATTTGCCTCCTCCCTGTAAATCTGTATTACTACCCCTCAGAAACCTCCACTCTCTCAACCTCATCCATCTCCCTCAGCACATCATATCCCACCTTGCCTCCCTACCCACTCTTGATGACTAAATAGATGCTCTCAACTCCACCCTCTCTACTCAACTCACTCTCTCCCCTACCCCATCATCACTCTCGTATCACTAACCCACAGCCCTGGATCACCTCCCATGTCCACCTCCTTCGCTCTTATGCTCGAGCCACTGAACGCTACTGGCAGAAATCTAAACACCAGGCCAACTTTGTTCACTTTAAGTTTATCCTTTCTTGCCTTAACTCTGCCCTCTCCTCTGCCAGGCAAAACTATTTCCCTTATTGACACCCATGCCCACCACCCTCGTCAGCTGTTTCAGACATTTAACTCCCTCCTCAAGTCCCCTGTTCCTCCCCCTCCCCCATCCCTAACTATCTGGCTACCTACTTCATTAGGAAAATTAACACCAGCAGGTCTGAGCTCCCCAAAGTCACCCCTCTACCTCCTCCATCCCCCCTCCTCTCGACCCCCCTCTACTTTCCCATTCTTCCCAGCAGTATCTTCAGAGGAGATCTCCTCCCTCCTCTCAAATGCCACCCCCTCCATATATGCTTCAGACCCCATTCCCTCCCACCTTATAAAAAAAAATTCTCTCCCCTTCCCTCCTCAGCTTCCATCTTCAACCGCTCACTCTGATGGCTTCTTCCCCTTTGCCTTCAAACATGCCCACATCTCCTGCATCCTAAAAAAACCCCTCCCTTGACTCCACAGCCCCCTCTAGATAATCGCCCCATTTCCCTCCTACCCTTCCTTTTCAAACCCCTGGAGCGAGTCGTCTACGCTCGCTGTCTGGAATTCCTCTCCAACTCTCTCCTGGACCCCTTCCGATCTGGCTTCCGTCCCCTCCACGCCACTGAAACCGCCCTCTTAAATGTAACAAATGACCTCCTTCTTGCCAAATCCAATGGCTTCTACTCTATCCTAATCCTCCTCGACCTGTCAACCATCCCCTTCTCCTCAACACGTTATCCAACTCTGGCTTCACTCACTCAGTCCTCTCCTGGTTTTCCTCATGTCTCTGGCTGTTCATTCTCAGTCTTGTTCGTGGGCTCCTCCTCCCCCTCCCATCCCCTAACTGTAGGGGTTCCTCAAGGGTCAGTTCTCGGTCCCCTTCTGTTCTCCATTTATACTCACTCCCTTGGTGATCTCATTCGCTCCTACAGCTTTAACTATCATCCCTACTTGGATGACACCCAAATCTACATCTCCTTCCCCTGTTCGCTCTCCCTCCCTCCAGGCTGACATCTCCTCCTGCCTTGAGGACATCTCCACTTGGATGTCCTCCCATCACCTAAAACTCAACACATCCAAGACTGAGCTCCTTATCTTCCCTCCCAAACCCTGTCCTCTCCCTGACTTTTCAGTCATGGACGGCACTACCATCCCTCCCATCTCACAGGCCCGCAACCTCGGCGTCATCCTTGACTCCGCTCTCTCATTCACCCCACATATCCAATCTGTCACCAGAACCTGCCAGTCTCACTTTCACAACATTGCCAAGAGCTGCCCTTTCCTCTCTGAACTGCTACTACATTAGTACAGTCACTCATCATATCCCGACTGGATTACTGCATCAGAATCCTTTCTGATCTCCCAACCTCTTCTCTCTCCCCACTTCAGTCTATACTTCACTCTGCTCCCGGATTATCTTTCTACAGAATGTTCTGGGCATGTCACCCCCCTTCCTCAAGAATCTCCAGTCATTGTCCATCAACCTCTTAATCAAGCAAAAACTCCTCACTATTGGCTTCAAAGCTCTCCATCACCTGGCCCTTCTTACCTCCCCTCCCTTCTTTCTACATCCCAGCCCCCACACTCTTGTCCTCTGGTACTAACCTTCTCATTGTGCCTCCTCCTCGCCTGTCCCACCGTCCACCCCTGGTCCACATCCTACCTCTGGCCTGGAATGCCCTCCCTCCTCAAATCTGCCAAACAAGCACACTTCCCCTCTTCAAAGCCCTACTGAAAGCTCACCTCCTCCAGGCGGCCTCAGACTAAACCCCCTTTTTCCTCTGCTCTCTTTTCCCTCCCCATCACCCCAACTTGCTTCCTTTGCTCTACCCCCCTGCCCCACAGCACTTGTGCATACCTGTACATGTTTATAATTCTATTTATTTATATTAATGATGTGTATATATCTATAATTCTATTTATTTATATTGATGCTATTGATGCCTGTTTGCTTCTTTTGATGTCTGTGCTCCCACTTCTAGACTGTTAACTCGCTCTGGTCAAAGATTGTCTCTATTGGTTCCTGAATTGTACTTTCCAAGCGCTTAGTACAGTTCTCTGCACACAGTAAGTACTCAATAAATGCAACTGAATGAATGAACACAGAGTCATTGTATTAAGTGCTGGGAAAGAGCATATAGCTGGGAATTAGACACAGGCCCTGACCCTGGAGGGATTCACAGTCTCTAGAAAGGAGTTTTCATGGCTGCTTCAAAAAGGAGAATTCTGGAGAAATAGTATTCTAGAAAAAGGGAATTGGATTGTATAACTCTTTCAGGGTACAATCAGAGGTATTTACTGAGCACTTACGTACAGAGCACTGTTCTAAGATCTTGGTAGATTATAACAGAATTAGCAGACATGTTCCCTGCCTATAATGAGTTTACAGTCTAGAGGATACAAAAATGTTACCTGATAACCTGGGTAACCTTTTTCTCCTTTCATCCCAGGGATCCCATGATTGCCCTGCAAGGAAAGAGAATATTGTAATAATGTTCTCCTTTATTATGAGAATAGTGATGAGAAAGGCAGAAATAAAATAGTCTACCTCTTCTCCATTTATTCCAAAGATTCCTGCTTCTCCATTTTCTCCCTGGCATAGTAAAAATTATATGATCGATCAGAAGGAAATACTTTCATCTAAGGCAACAGTTTAGTAAGACTGAGGTATGTACAAAGTAAAGGTGGATTCACTGAGGGAGAATCCAATTTGGTAGAAGAAAAATGTAATCTACCTTTTCTCCAGATAGTCCTCTGACTCCCTGAAAGAGATTAAAAATACTGGTCATTGAAAAACAAATTACTCTGTGGACAGTACAATATTTTTAAGTAGCAATCTGATTTCTTCAAAATAATGTATTTACTCAAAAGGCTCAATCAATTGCTGTTCTCTAGGCAGCTGGATGCCTTATTATTATTTAATAAAAAGCACTGTGTACTCAATTTATTCAAAGTTCTGCTTTCGGGTTCTCCAAGTTTAAAAAACAAATTTATTGGCACTTGACAACCTTAGACAGGAGAGCCTGGCTCATTATTTCTAGTGTACTTCTCTTGTGAGCGTTCTAAAGCTGTACCTGAGCCCGTATTATGATATCTGCACCTAAGGAGAACAATTCACTGAATGACTTTTCACAAATTAAAACTCTGTGCTGTAATTAAGCCTTGAAACTAAAGGTCCATTTCCCATGCTAGAATTTCACTAAGTAGGCCCTACAAAAATGCTTTTCAGTGGATACAAAATAACATTTTCAATGTATTCCTACTCTATATCCCCTTTAAATGTATTCTTACTTTATATCCCCTTTCCCCTGCACATCCTCGAACACCCTTTTCTCCTTCTGGTCCAGGATCTCCTCGTTTGCCCTGAGAAAAATAAATGAATATCGGGATTAAAACAGTGAACAAGATACATAACCTATCTATTCATTTATTTAAAAAATCTATTTCCCATAGGTTAATTGAAAATAACCTGATTGAAGTATATCTATAGGGCATAAAACCACATGGAGTACTTCCTCACCAGTGACCAAGAAATGAAGTGTCACAGAAGACGGATATTTTTTTCCTAAATCACAATTGTTACTGCCTAAGGCCTAGATTTTAATTTTTATTTTTTTTTTACCAATTTCTAAAAATACAAGTCTGTTGCTTTGGCTTCTCCAAACCCACATTAAGATTACTTTCCATCTCACAATAGAGGGGCAGTTCAGTCCCCGCACCAAAAAAATTCTTCCCGAGTAGAGATGACTAATTAAGACTCAGGTCAAAATATAGTATCCACTTCTATTTTAGTAATTACTACAATAATTCAACTATTGGATTAAATATAAAATTCCTCAACTATGGCAAGCATGTCATTTAGAAAATCAAGTGGCATGCAATTGTTTGAGTGATTTTACAACTTCAAATTGCTTTAAAATACAGCAAAGAATGTTTGCTCTCTAAATTCATATTTTTCTCCAAATGTAGAGTGCTTGAATCTGAAACAGTCTTTTTTTTTTAAAAACTGGAATATCTGAGACTGCATTGTGAAAAAATGCTCTATTATCTGTGTGAACATAAGTCAGTTTTTCCCCATTCTACTCTCCCCGTTTGTCAAGCACCCTTCAAAGATACAATGTGACATTCCTAAAGGTTGACTCCCCAGGTATATGTTCTTCTAGTCAGGGACAGGAATTGCACCAAAACGAAGTCTAAAAAGACAGCTCTCCTCAGTGGAAGGGTCTCTGGTTATAATTTATTGGCATTTTTGAAGGTTCCAGAGTCCTTTGCATTGGTTCTCCATTCCTTTTTCACCCCACTGCACTCCTATCAACTCTAGAATGAACAGCAGAAAAGAAATATTTTAAACAGTAGCAACTCACATATTCTCCCTCTTCTCCTCTATGCCCCATACTGCCTTTAAAACCCAGAGGTCCCTGTAAATAAGACACAGAAGAAAGGAAAAAAAAATAACATGTAACAAATCCATCACTGATTTGAATCAAATGGAGTCATTAGAATTTCCTTATTCCCGTTATACTTTGCTTAATTCTCGAAATTGGGGAAACATCGGTTATGCTTCCTAACCCTGTAAATACTTATTCTCCTTCCTGCTTAGACTGTGAGCTCCATGTGGGAAAGGGACTAATTACTTTGTACCTACCCCAGCACTTGGGACAGTTTTTGACGTACAGTAAGAACGGAAATACCATTTTAAAAAAGGCTGTGGCATCAGGTTCAGCACTGACTCTTTGAAAACCCAACTCTGGACCACACTGACTTCAAAGGGAACGTCTGTGGAGTCGCATAGAGTGAGGGCTTCAGAGCCATTCCACTAATCTGTAAGCTCCTTCTGGGTAGGGATCTTTCCTGTCTACTCTTCTGTATTGTACTCTCCCAAACGCTTAGTACAGTGCTTTGCACAGAGTAAGTGCTTAATAAATATCACTGATTGATTCCAAATCCTCTTAAGTAGACAAAGCATCTGGAGGACTATTTTCACTTTAATCCTTCAGAAAAATCAAAGTCAGAGGACAACATCCCTTATACTCAAATGTTAAAATCTTTTCAATTTATCATTGTTGATACTTGAATAAAGTAAACACTGTATGATAATAATAATAATAATAATAATAATAATACTTGTTAATTGCTTAATATGTGCCGGGAACCCTACTAATGCTGGGTTAGATACAAAGCAATCAGGTGGGACACACTTCCTGTGCCCATTTTACAGATGAGGTAAATGAGGCACAGAGAAGTTAGGTGACTTGCCCAAGGGCACACGCAGACAAGTGGCAGAGCTGGGATTTGAACCCAGGTCCTTCTGACTACCAGGTCCATTCTCTATCCACTAAGCCATGCTGCTTCTGTATCTATAACAAGAAGGAATTAAAGATTAAATATGCTGTTGGTTCTGCCATGCTAATTTCTATGCCGTTCAACGCTAGATTTTATTAATCGATTCTGTAGACTTAACCACATCTCCTGCTGCATTTTGAATTTAAGCACCTAAAGCAGCAATAAAATCAGATCAACAAAAGTAAACATAGCTTCAAATAGCCACAGTGTGTAGCGCTCCTGTAGACTATAAGCTCCTCGTGGGCAGGGACTGCATCTAACGGTGTTGGACTCTACTTACCCAAACATTTGGCACAGTGCTCTGCACACAGTAAGCACTCAGATACCACTGACTGATTAAAAATCATCGCTAACAGACATTCCAATCAACAGTACTCCTCTATAATCCTAGGTCGCCGGGTAATGTGTCCTCTTTTAGTAATAACCTTTGGTAAAAAATGTTATGATTAACCTTCGAAAAAAGATCTGCACCCAATAGGAGCCACTCCAATTGCCTGGAGAGGTTGTAGAAAGCAGAAAACACTACTTCCCCCCATATAAGGGAAACAAAAAATGAGATCTTGTAGCACCTTGCTTGCTGCTGGTCCTGGGGATCCCTTCACGCCTTGGTCTCCAGAGCATTTGCAAAATTCACAACAGCACGTCCTCTCAGCAACGTTGGCCTTTAAAAGACAGTTAACATTTATGTCATTTTTAAAGGACAGTTTAAGATGCTTACCATTGCAGAGTCCCAAATAAGACTGATATGAATATCTTAATCAGCTATCCCTCCCTGGACAATAACACCTCACCGACACCACACCTGTATCTTTCATTCAATCGTATTTATTGAGCGCTTACTAGGTGCAGAGCACTGTACTAAGCGCTTGGAAAGTTCAATTCAGCAACAGATAGAGACCATTCCTACCCAACAACGGGTTCGCCGTCTAGAAGGGGAGAGACAGACAACAAAACAAAACAAGTAAAGAGGCATCAGTGTATCTAAGCTGCCCAAGAACAAAGGAAGTTCCATCACTTCGAGGCCAAGGATTTCCTCATATGAAAATCAGGTTCCATCTTGATAGTAACTTTGTGAAGAATACATCTCTTGAGCCAACCTTTCCACCTACACCATCCTCAAGACTTAGATAGCATTTACGAAGAGGGGAACATCTTGCAAATGTTTTTCATTGACCTACAGCATGCTTTCAAATAGGAATCTCAAAGTATTCTGAGAAACAAGTTCACAAACTCACCCACACAAAATCCTCAGGCTGCTCGACTGTTTTTGCTCATTCTGCAGATTCCACTGTGTAACCATTTATATTGAAGCAAACCAAGAAGGCCTGAGAATCATTCTTGGAAGCTAATTCCCATTTCAAATCTTATATATATTTTTTTAATAACTCACCACAAGTGTGGACAGCATGCTGCCCAGACCGTTCATTCCAATAGTTAAGTGAGTCCTGTATTCAAACCCTTTTCCAAATTCAATGCCCTGAATGTCTTCTGAACGAAGGGCTCTACTCAGGGAGATGATGAACAGGGCATTCAGTCCTGATTAAAAAGTATAAAAGAGGTGTTAGACCAACCAGATTTTGTTCAATACAGAGGCCAACCATAATGCTAGTTGTTGGACTCTTCTCAGCCTTTAGCCTTCTCCATATTATGGGTCTATTTATACCTTTTTGGCATAGGTCATCTTCCAAAAGACTCAAAAGGACTTCCCCAAACTGCCAATAGCTACCGATTTCTCTAGATATCAAACGGAATCTCCTGACCACGGGAATTAAGGATTTTCACTAATTAATAACGCCTTACCTTTCCACAGTTTTTTTCCACCGTACTCCAGCTCACACTCTTCACTCCTTCAACGTTAACCTTTAAACTGTACCTTGCTCTCATGAATCTCATCTTCGAATTATTGCTCACACCTTTCCCCTTGTGTGGGACTCCTTCCCCACTCAAGCAAGTCTACAAACCCATCTCCTTCCCCACTTCCCAAGACCTCCTAAAAAGCCACATCTTCTTGAAAATATTCCCCGACTAATCACATCCTTGGCCATTTAATTCCACCAGCCTTTTATTGTTTAATTAGCATTTGTTCATTTTTATTGTCACTAGTTGCATCCACTTTTCCCCTTGTTCTCACTGAATTTATACTCTCCGTTTCTGCCTTTCTCCCCCATTACATTGCAAGGTCCTCAGTTCAGGAGGAGCCGTCTTTTACCATATTTCCCAACAGCCTCGTACCTTTAGCTTGTCTTCCAGTAAATACTGGTGCTCAACAAATCTTGGTGAATTAGCAACAGTAATGATAAGGAATGCAAGAAAGCATGGTGCTAATGCCATGAGAACCTAAAACTAAATATTTAAAAATTGTGAATATGAGCCACTCTCTCTACTTCCTGCAAAACAAAGAATTTCATAGTTCAACTGTAATTTGGATCCAACTCCTCTGTTTCTTAAAAGTTCCGTTTGACGTGAGGTGTAGGTTTCTTAACATTTTCTGATTACAAATTCAGCAATCACATCCTACTTTTCTTTACTCAAGACAAAAAGAGTATGGCTCTACCAGCCTCTATGCTTGGAAAAGGGGAGCTAATTGCTGCTCCTAAAAGACTTTAGGTCCCCCAGATAAAATGCTTTTTCAAGGGGTGACTGGTATTTAATGAGAAAGATTGTTGCCCTCTTTCCATCTCCATTATGGACCTCACTTAGAGCTCTTTCTTCCTCTTAGTTAATGGTGAACAATTAAGTTCAAGATTTACGGAAGATGGAGCACATGAGCGTCACCAAAGAGTCATTTTTGAGTTACAGCTGCCATTGGGAGTTTGAAAGCAAATGTCATAAGGAGCAAGGTGGGGAAGGGTGAAGGAGAGAGGAGGTCAGAATATATAATCACATTAAAGATTTGCCCGGTCGGGACTGAGGAAGAAGTTAGTCCCTAAACATTTATCCAAATTGCTTATGCAGTAATCCTCTGGAACCCAGAACTTGCGTGAGAAATCCTATTCTGTATTATCCGAGCTCTGTGGCAGCCATTACAGAAGTTTTGGGGACTCATCTACTTCACCTGGGCAACCTGAATCACATTTGGTATGTTACATCTTCCCCGAGGCAGATACTCTCTCATTTCTTCCAGACAAGTGTTTACTGTATGCAGAGCTCTGGATTAAGCATTTTGGAGAGTTCAGCACAACAGAGTTGGTGGACACAATCCCTGCCCTCAAGGGGCTCACAATCTAGTGGGAGAGACAGACACTAAAATCAATTAGATAGGAGAAAACAGCAGAGTATATTAGGGACCTAAAATGCTGTGGGACAGACGAATAGCCAAGTGTTTAAAGGGTTCAGACACAAATTCATAGATTATACACAAAGGAGGAGGAGAAATGAGAGGTTAGTCAGGGACGACTTCTCAGAGGAGATATGATTTCAGTACGACTTTAACATAGGGATAAGATGATTTGTCGGATAAGGAGGAGGAGGTGGTTCCTGGCAGGAGGTAGGATGTAAGCAAGGGATCACTGCTGAGAAAGATGATATCGAGGCACATGAATTGGTCGGTTCTAGAAGAGCAAAGCATGCAAGCTTGGGTTGTAGTGGGAGATGAGCGAGGTCAGGTAGGAGGGGGAGGGCTAATGGCATGCCTTAAAGCTAATGGAAAAGAGTTTCTGTTTGAGGCAAGAGTTGGAAGGGCAATAACTGAAGGTGTTTGAGGAGTTGGGAGATGTGTGCAGAACAATTTTCCAAAAAACGACTCAGGTAGTGAAGTATAAACTGGAGGGGAAATGGGCTGGAGGCAGGAAGGTCGGTTAGAAAAACAATGCAGAAGGGAAGGTGGGAAATGATAAGTCCTTAAGCCAATTCCTTTACCATTCAGACGAAGAATCTTCACTGGGATACGGGAGAGGCGCTGGTGCTCTTTACACCATCACATCTGGTGTTTCCTCATTTAGAGCAGCCTAAAAGCAGCTTTTTGGAAAGTTCCAAAAATAGGCACAGGTACTGCAGCAGAGAGCAGAGAGCAGGAGCCCAAGCAGAGAAGTATAAGCTGTAACCAAGTACCTGCTTTCCTGAGCTCATCTGATTTTTCTTCGAGTGTTAGGACATTTTCCTCATCACTCTTTAGTCCATCTGAAAACACGAGCACAACCTAGACCAAGAGGGAACATGAGTAAGCAAAGATGAAGAAGCCGGAAATGGGTTTGGAATCACCCCCCAAAAAGAAAAAGACCGAGTAAAATTACCTTACTCTGAGCAGAAGATTGATTCTGAAAAGTATCCCACAGGGAATGCAAGAAATGTCCACTGAGGTGGGTTGGCCCCGTGACTCTGACTCGTTTCAGGTCTTTCAGGATGTTCTCACTGTAGACCTGGAACTTAGGGGTAAATGGCCTGTCGGCATTCTGCACCTGAAATGCAATTCTTACTTGGGTCAATGACCCCGCCTCACAGCTCACACCCTTTAGATGGCTGACTGGCCGTAAGAGCTCCAAGAGGTAAGATTCCAGCAGAGGTTGGTCCTGGAACAAGAGCTGCCCATTCTGATATGATGAGATGTCAAAGCCCACAACAACATCCACACAGCATCCTAAGATTGGAGGGAAAAGGATTACCCTTTAAAACAGACATCACAATTGCGAGGGAAAGAGTAGAATAATTTCTAATTTCTCAAATATGAGAAATAGGGCTGCTACTACACCTCTACTTGCAATACTTCCCTGTTCCTTGAAGAAGATGAGATCATGTGATGCTAATTCTAATGGTGGCTTCTGGGGTTTTACAAAGCTCAGTTGTGCTACAGTTTGTTTTCTCAGAGTTCATTCACTCCCATAGCATGGCACCTCTGTGTAGACTGAATGTTTACTTTTGTCAGCAGCTCCCATGCTCCTAATAGAGTAGTCTCACCAAGTAAGCCATCAATGGTATCTGAGTGCATTTGGTAATGGTAATGGTAATATCTGCATTTTACTGAGCACTTGGGAGAATATAATGAGAGAGAGTTGAGAGAGGATCCCTACCCACAAGGAGTTTATAGCCCAGAGGGGTTAACTCAATAAGTACTGAAGATGAAGATGGTGGGGTGGTTTCCAAATCTTAAATCTCAATCTTCAGACCCATCGCTCTCTGGCTTTACAGTCTCATATCAGATCAACCATATTTATTGGGTCCTTAATGTTTACTCCTATGCCTGGGACATCTGGATGACTTGTCAGTCCCTTAAATTTGATGACAAAAACTGAACTGTTCTTCTCCCTTTCCCTCAATATTTGGGTCTCTACTGATTGCCGAGAAGCGAACCAGGTCGCTGGTAACGTTGGAGGAAAATATTCTTCCATGCCCTCAAGGCCCTTACAATCTAAAGAGGGAGATAAGAATTGCAACCATGTGATATTCAAAAGGGAGCACCTAGATACAGATGATAAAAATGGAATCAATTAGACAAATAGACCCTAGTGTGTAGATTTTCTTTTACTCTTTTGGACTTCCCTGCATTCAGACACTCAACAAATAACATTAGGACTCCTACTAAGAGTGGCTGATGGGGTGATGTAACCAGAAAGGTGGGCATTAATCAGGGAATACCTTTTGGAAGAGGTGAATTTTAAGAGGGCACTGAGAAGGTGAGGACCTTGGTTGGGCCAATTTGAGGAGAAAGGAAGTTGCTGTTACAGAAAACGATCCTTCTAAGCCTTCTCCTCAACTTTCCAATCACTGTCAATACCGCCATCATTCTCCCCATCCCAGAAGCTTCCAAAAACTCTCAATCATTACCATCTTTCTCCCACGGGTTTAGCCAGTCTCTAAATGCTGCTGGTTTTTCCTAATATATCACTTCTTGCACAAAACCACGCCCATGGCTTCAAGAGCTTCTACCAACTGCCTCCCTCTTATAGGGATGAAAGTAAACAGTGATTTTTATTTATTTATTTATTTTTTTTTTACCAGAGTGGGGAGGAGCACTGGGGCCAAGTATGACAGTGAGGGGCAGCCCAGCCCTTGCACCACGATGGAGTCCCAAACCAGGTGGCTCAGTGTCTCTAAAAAAAAACAAACTAAGAAAACATCCACTTTGAAATATTATCTGAACAGTTTGCAAGCACTTAACTGTTTACCAGTTCCCTGTCCCATACCATTCTAGCACACCTTCACTTCAAAACCTCACTGTTCTCACCAACCCCTGACTTAAGACTTTTTTTCGCTGCATGGAGTTCTCCATTCGCTCAGATCTGCCAAGGAGTGCCCTCCTAAAAAGCCACTTTTCCATGAGGCAGGTCCTGTCTAATTTCCCATCCCTTGTGCCACCATAGCACTTGGGTGTATGTCTATTTGGAATCCATTTAAATTTTTAATTTTTTAAAGTTGGATCTTTTCTCATACATTGGGCTCATTTATTCTCCCTCTCCTATTGGATTGTAAGCTCCTCAAAGGCAAGGACCCCAGTGCCTTTTACTTCTGTTGTTTGTTCTCCAAGTGCCTGGTGAATATGCTCAATAAATTCTGTGGACAGCAGGGGTTTTAGTCCAACTGGATTTTCTGAGCATTTTTGTGGTAAGAGCCTCAGAATCCTTGTAGTGGGGAAGAGGCAGAAAGAATCCAACGGCAAGACCCAGAATAGGGCCCTGGGAAGGCAGAGAAGACATAGGGAAAAGAGGTTGTGATGAAAGACAACTTGAAAGCCATGTTCATGGAGAAAAATTCAGAAGGTAATGAAGACTCGAAGCTGAAAAAAGTTGGTTTCTAAAATAAGCTACACTGCAATTAAGACACAAGACTCAGAAGGCATGGAAAGTGAAGAGTACAAGAGTGGAAAAAAAGGAAAACAGAGGGACACTTACTGATTTTCTCAGGGGGTCTGCAGATGTTGCGGATGACCCTTTTTTTCACTTTCTTCACCTCTTGGAATTTACCCACAGTTAATATATTGTCCGGACTTCCGGTTATCTGAAGAAGTTGATCCAAGTTAACGTCCCCCACTCCAACAGTCAGGATCTCAACACCCAACCTTCTCAACTCTTCAGCTGCACTGGCCACCGGGTCTTGTGACTGCCCGTCAGTGATAAGGAGCAAAATCTGTGAAATGCCAGCATTTATTCTGCTGCCTCCATCTGGCTTAAAATAGCTTCTCACTTTCCTGAGCGCTTTTCCGATAGAGGTGCCCCCCTCAGTTTTTATGGTTTTGTTGATGCGATCAGTCAGGAGTAGTCTGTTGGAAAATCTGTTCAGTTTAAATTCTTCCTGGTAGTCATGGCTGAACTGGGCCATTCCCACTTGCACTTTGAAAGGCTGAATGTCCAAATTATTAGTCACTTCGATCAAAAACTCCTTCATGTAGTCAAAATCAGCTTGGCTTATACTTGTAGAACCGTCACAGAGGAAAACCAGATCTGCTTCTTGGATGTTACATTCTGAAAGATGGGAAAGAAAAACATTTATCTTATAAAAAGTACTTGGTCTATGTTATAAATGATTAAGCAATCTAAAATGATCTGGGAATAGGGTGATTGGGCTTAAACAGCAGTCTGGATCAGAGATGCTTTTTTAACCAAGTAATTACTGCAGGCTTTCCTCTGTAAAACTTTTCCTTTTGCTTCCCTTCCATTTTCTACTCCCCTCTCTTGTGCACCCTTCCCACCTCCTTCCCTTGGGTTCCTGTCCCCTTCTTGTTCTTCCCATTCTTGTGAAGGTAGCCCGCAGTTTTCTCTTCTGTGACATTTTCTTCCATGATTTTTCTCCTGCTTTCATGTTTCCCCTTCTTAGGCCTGCAGCCCCCTCCCCGATCCCTCACTTTTCTATCCTGCTTTTGGGCTCCTGTAAAATTGCAGCACTCACCAATTCATTTACTAGTGAGAAATGCCTTTATGGATGAACAGTGTTCCTTTTCTGGAATTTTGTATTCAGATTATTAAAATTAGTTTGGTGTTGTGCTGGGGCACAGATTAACTAGATCCTGCCTTGATACTAGCTGGGCACTGGTCATCCATCTTTCCTCATAACAACTAAGGATCCCATTCTCTTTTGTTTCCAAGTCCCATTGGTTCCTAATAAATGATGATAATTTTGATAATTAATAATAATAATTGTATTTGTTAAGCGCTTACTATGTGCCAAGCACTGTTCTAAGTGCAGGGGAAGATACAAGGCAATCAGGTTGTCCCACGAGGGGCTCACAATCTTAATCCCCATTTTGCAGATGAGGTAACTGAGGCACAGAGAAGTTAAGTGACTTGCCCAAAGTCACACAGCTGATAAGTGGCGGAGTCGGGATTAGAACCCAAGACCTCTGACTCACAAGCCCGTGCTCTTTCCACTAAGCCACGCTCCTTCTCTAGAAACAGCTCCACTCGCCAGACATTTGGTGGACCTACTCAGCCCAAAACAGGACAGGAATGCCAAAGGAAAGAGGTTGATAAATAAGCCTTTAGCCTTCTTAATTTTAGATCACGATAAAGTTAACGTATTATGAGCCAGTTAAGTAAAGAAAGCACTTTGGATACAGATTCATTAAAGGAACACTGGATTGGCTCTAGTAAGCAATCCCCTTTTGAAAAGGGAAAAAAAAAAATGGACATGGGAGCCCCTCAAAGACAAGCTAAACTAGAGCAAATGTCTCCAATTATAAAAAGAAAAGAAAAAAGAGACTTACCCTCTTGTGAATTTCCACATGCAAAATTTGTTATGCTTTTGTAAATATCCTTCAGTTTTTCAAATGAATCCACATAAAAATATTTATCTTGGGATCCTGCAATATCCAGAAGTTCTGTCTCTTTTGCTCCAGCTACACCTACTGCATAGATGATAATGCCTTTGTCTCTTAAGGCTTTGGCTGAAGCACTGAGCTCATACCTATCGTGGGATTCTCCATCAGTGATCACAATCAGAATCTGTTTCACACCTCTTCTTAGACGGCTTCCGTTTTCCTCCATAAAAAACATGTTTGAATGACGCAGAGCCTTTGCCGTGTAAGTCCTACCTCTGACTTGCTTAGCTTCCCGAAGATCCTTAATGATTCCCGACCTGGTTGTGTGCTTATTGAGGTAGAACAGTATTTGTGGGTCGTCGGAGTACTTGAGGGCTCCAAACTGAACTCCATCACTGCCAACGTCTGATCTGTTCACCAAATGAATGGTGAAGTTTATAATGCTTTCGTACTGAGTCTCACTTAAGCTTCCTGAATTATCTATCACAAATACAACATCTAACACTTGAATCCTTTTACAGTCTGAAAAAAAAGAGAGGAAATATAGTCAAGTCAGTGTCATACACCTGTTCAGACAGTTATTTGGGGCCCACTATGACTCGTCCGACTCCCAGCCCGACGAGGTGAGGAGAAGGAATAGAAGGCCTGGAATTTCACCGGGTGAGTAATAGTGTTGGTATTTGTTAAGCGCTTACTATGTGCAGAGCACTGTTCTAAGCGCTGGGGGAGATACAGGGTCATCAGGTTGTCCCACGTGAGGCTCACAGTTAATCCCCATTTTACAGATGAGGTAACAGGCACAGAGTAGTTAAGTGACTTGCCCACAGTCACACAGCTGACAAGTGGCGGAGCCGGGAGTTGAACCCATGACCTCTGACTCCGAAGCCCAAGCTCTTTCCACTGAGCCATGCTGCTTCCCCTATATCTGAGTATATCTGAGAGAGGCAGGAAGGCAACAAGAGAAAGAAATGGAGAATGGTTGGGGATTGGGCTGCTGCTGCCATCAGATCTTCCAACCATGCTTAAGTACTAGAGTTGCCTGGCAGAAGAATCCATCGATTGTATTAATTGAGCGCTTATGTGCAGAGCACTGTACTGAGCACTTGAGAGAGTACAACACAACAGAGTTGGTAGACAGATTTCCTGCACACAGTGAGTGTACAATCTAGAAGGGAAGACAGACTTTAATATGAATTATGGATATGTACATAAGTGCTTTAGGGCTGATGGAAGGGTGATGCAGAAGGGAGTAGGAGAAGAGGAAATGAAGGCTTAGCTGGGGACAGCCTCTGGGAGATGAACTTTTAATAAGGTTTTGGGGGTGACCCGTGGCGGGAGAGTGATGGTCGGTCAGATATGAAAGAGGGCATTCAAGGTCAGAGACAGGACATGGGTGAATGATCGGTGGAGAGATAGATGAGATTAAGGTACCGTGATGAGGCTGGCATTAGAGAAGTAAAGTGTGAGGTCTGGGTCGTAGTAAGAAAACAGTGAGGTAATGTAGGAGGGGTCAAAATGATGGAATGTTTTCAAGCCAGTGGTAAAGGGTTTCTGTTTGATGTGGAGATGGATGGGCAACCACTGGAGGTTCTTGAGGAGTGGGGAAACGCGGACTGAACGGTTTTGTAGAAAAATGATCAGGACGGCAGAGTGCAGTACGGACCGGAGTGGGAAGTGCGACAGGCCTAAGGCCTCGACTCTGTATTTTTTGGCCAAGTCGCTATTTTCTTTAAGTGAGCACACCACGTCTCTCACGCATCTCTCATCTCATCTCTCGAAGCCAGCAGACCTTTTGGGCAGCACCTGACCGGCTGCTGATAAAGAGATAAGGAAATGGAATTCACCCTACCCTGCTAGAATGAGTGGAACAAAGCAGAGTATAGCCACACCAGATCCTCTAAGAATCGGTACCCGGACCCCTCTGTAGTGGGATGAAACCTCTGTCAGCTGGTCTAACACTCTTCCCTTCCCCAGAAGGCAGGATCTAATTATTTTCTATCAATGCCAGTGCTTGGCAGAAAATAAGCTCCTAAATGCCATGATTATTATGCAGTCAGTAAAATTTATACACTATGTATTTTGGATAGAACAGTGACAGAACTAGGAAACACTCTTCCTACGCTGTAATATGTCGTAAGAAGTTGTCATGTCCATGGTGTTGGACGTGGGGTGAGTGTCACCGTGCAAGTTTTCCTTAATTAGAGCATTGCGAGAATGTGACCCTCCACATTTTTCGAAGACTGACCGTATTTGGACATGTATGACTGATGGACTGAGCTATAAAATAGCTTCCAGACCAAGTATCAGATCAGTTGGCAGTTAATTCTTTTGTCTATGAGGGCTTTACAGAATAACTGTATTGGCCCAAAATTGAATCCGTGGAATGAAATAAGAAGTCAAACCTTAGACTTAGACTGTGAGCCCCATGAAGGACAGGGACTTTGTCCAACTTGATTATCTTGTACCGACCCCAGCGCTTAGTTCAGATCCTGGCACATTGTAAGCCCTTAACGAATATCATTTAATAAATCAAACAAAAAACAAACAACAACAAAAAAACCCACCCTACCCTCCATTCAAGCCATTCGAAAAGGATGAATGCATTTCATCCAAAGTGTTCTGAACCACTAATAAAGGATAACAGTGCTTACCATCATAAAGACTGCATACATCAAAGAAAAGCACATCCACAACGCGGTCCAGAAAGTCAAAATTTTCAACATAAAAAACCATGTCAGAACTCCCACTGATTTCCTCCAACTCGGAATATTCAGAGCCAAACACCCCCACGGAATAGACAGTGACGCCACCCTGGCGGAGAGCTATGGCCGCTTCTTTTACAGCATCCTGCGATTTCCCATCGGTGAGGAGGACAAGGAACTTTTTGACGTTGGGACGTGCGCCCTTGGAGACGTGAAAATAGTCCGACACAAAGGTCAAGGCACTTCCTGTCAGAGTGCCCCGTCCGATCTGCGACAGTCTGTCGATCGCATCAGACACCCCACTTTTGGTGTTATATTGATTGAGCTGAAACTCTTCCTTGTTGATGTCACTGAACTGCACGAGACCAACCTGCACTTGGTCGGCACCAATCTTAGTCCTGTTCACCACGTTTTTCATGAATGTTTTCATTTTCTCAAAATTGTCCGCTCCTATGCTCCCAGAACTATCCACCAGAAACACGATGTCGGCTTCCATCATTTTGCAGGCTGCGTATGACAAAAATTCCGGTGTTACTTTGGGTGGCATAAAAATAAAGTGTATAGAATAAGGCATAAGTAAAAGGGATGGGCCAATGAAAAAATGTCATGGGCTTTAAATTCAATCATTTTCCCAGTAACAAATCACGCCTGGGTTAAAATTTGTACCATATTACCTCTTTCAATAGGTAGGGTACCATCCGGCCTTTGAAGCAGGAAATTACTGAATTGAAAGCTTCCTGGTCAGAAAGATCATTCATCTTCCAAATGCATTCAATATCAGACACTAACTTTACACAGTGGCAAAATACAATGCAACATTGCCATTGATTTGACCCTTTTCCTGAAGTGAGCCAAAAAGGTTTTATAAAGACATGTGAAACCCATCCTGGAAAATGGGGAAGGCCTTAATAGGGAAATAAATGCCACAGTCATTTGTTGGGCCATTTCCTAAGGGTACGTGTCACATTTGGGCAGTCTAAGTAGTAGGGGCGCATGTCAAATTCAGTTCTTAATGGAACAAGGGTGGGGCCAAGGGATTTAAAAGAGCCACTGCACTGATCCGAGTCAAGACCAAGGCTGTCTCTGGTCCGCAGGCTGAAAAAGCTGGAGAGCAATAGTGTGAACCAGCGCTTTCCCCAGATCTCATGCCCTGCCTGAAGCCCGGCGAACACAGAGACACCACCGCCAGCCGTCGACCGGCTGGCTGAGTCCCTGCAGTTCAGACGCCAGACCACGGCCTCAGACGGAGGCTGGCACCACGTTGGAGCCAAATCCACTCCTTGGTTCACATGCCAGTCATTGACAGCCAAGGCCCCTCACCCTGCTGGGGAGGCCCCAGGCCGGGTGGCTCCGTATCAAAAAAAAACAAACCCCATTTGAAACAATTCCAACCACCATGGGTTATCCGGCATTTACTCTTTTACCCCGTTTCATATCCTTCTGCTTAAAAACTGCCACCCCTGAGAATTAGGGCAGTCTTCAATCATGAACAAACAAGCCAGAGCAACAGAATCATTGACTGCTTTCCTAATTCCCTCATTTTCATACATTAAAAGCCTCAGAGGTCAACTCATTTGGGCGCAGCATTCTTCCCAAGCAGTAAAAGCACCCCTTCCAAGAATTACAATATTCTGCTTCATATCAGTTTAACTTCTTCTATGCCCTATATGTTAGGAATTATCACAAACCCTTGAGAGTCTCAGCTACCCATGTGTCATGGTGGGTTGCTGGAATACCTGCTACATTTTGAAAATCTGTCTGGCACTTCATCTATGTGTGTGAAAGGCAATCACAGAATAACTTAATATGTGAAAATACCCCCTTTCTCCAATTATTTCAGTAAAGCACCACCCTAGTTTAGTAATCGTTAGGAGCAAGAATACAAAAAAAGACTCTCTCTCTCTCTCTCTCTCCCCCTCTCCTCTGAGGCCTAGTCTATGTCAAAATAGAACTACATAAAATAAAGAAAATGGTGGAGGCTAACATTCTAGAGAGAAACGGAAGGACAGTATATTTACCTTCCATAATATACATTTATGAAAGTTTCCGCAGACATCACTTTCACTGCACTTTCTTTCCATCATTATTATATTTGTGCCACGACCTGGTCTTTGCAGGACAGAAAGCAGTTTATTACAGTCCTAAGGTCAACACCAATGTTTTTCTCACCTTCTTCAAAGCAGAGGTCCCGAACAACTACATCTTTTAAGGCTCCCAAGGCGTCAAAGTTTTGCACACAGTAAACCCGCTCTTCTGATCCTGCGATTGCTTGTAGCTGTGCTGTTTTAGCATCTTTAACACCAACTGCAAAAATATTAACTCCTGCATCTCTTAGCATTCTCGCTGGTTCATCTACGCTGTCATCGGACTTGCCATCCGTCAGAATAATGAGGTGACGGGGAACGTGAGGTCCGCGCTGCCATTGTGGATCTTGAAACAACTTCAGCATATATTTCAGAGCTTCTCCTGTGTACGTTCTATTTTTATATTGTGTTATGCCTTCAATAGCCTTCTGTAAATTTACTTGATTACTATATTGATCAATATAAAATTCCACTCTAATTAGAGTTGAATATTGCACAGCTCCAATTCTGACTTTGTGAGGTGCTATACTAAACATTTTTATCACTCCATTAAGAAATGTCTTTATATCTTGGAAATCCCTTCTTCTGATGCTTCCCGAACCATCAATGAGAAAGTAGATGTCAGCTTCTTCGGTTTCCACACAGCCTACAATGAAACGGAAAGCATACAAGCCATTAGCGTAGGTGTGCACAGATGGAAGACTGAAAAAGATATTAGGTGGCGGGGGGGAGGAAGAAACATTAGGCTCTTAAAATTTTAAAGAAGTGAGTAGACTGGATACTGGATAGATTAAGCATATCCTCCTGAAGGCAGGTGGACTGACTATGGATACTGGGTGGTTCAAAATTGTAAGACTAAAAGAATTATGCGATCAAATAGCCTGCAATGTATGTGTTCAAAGTTTAAAGACTGAACAGTTTTCTTTGTGAAGTACTAAAAAGAGTTAAAAACCCAATAGCATTCACAGCCAATTAAAATCAGTCAATTCTCATGAAATTCAGTCACTGTTGAATATTTTACTAATGGGTTTTGGGCAATTTACCACTATTTCAATTTTTAATTAGACTTAGAGAAATGAAATTTTCACTTCAGAGTCAAAAACTTAAAATAATACTAAATCATTGATCTGAAAAGGCTTTAAATGATTACATATCCCAATACTTCCTTTAAATCAACTACAGCTTTTGTGCGGAAGAGCCACGGAAGAGCCCAGGAGATGAGAATCAGGGAAAGTGAAACTGGCAAGATGGTGAACAAATCTCTATGTAACTATAGGAACTAGAATATGCCAACAGTTTCATCTAAAAGTCAAAATTAGATATACTATAGAAATCTCACCGGATTGGAGACGAACAGTCTGTTCAGATAGGACAGACCCCTTGTAACGAATTTCATTCTGGAGTTTTTTCAGAAATAACCCATGGTGAATTGCCAAGTCTGAATAGGTCTTCAGTGTGGAAACATAACGTTCCGGAGGGTAAGAAACAATCCAGTCTAACTGGGTCTCATTAGCACCTTTAATGCCAATGGCAAACACAGTCACACCCTCTCTGCGCAGGCTCAGAGCCGCCTCGCTCACGCTGTCTTCTGAAGACCGATGAGTGATCAGGACGGCGATCTGCTGAACCCCTTGAGACTTTCGACTGCCGGCCCCTCTGCTGAAGATTTCTTTCCTGGTCACGTTGATGGCGGCTCCAATGAAGGCTTTCCCAGCCTTGGGAGACAGGTTCTCGATCTCCTGCAGAAGCTCCTCCTGCGTTGTGTCATTTCTTAGTGAGGAGATCACATGAGTTCTGGTGCCGTAGGTCACCAGAGCTATCCTAGTACAGTTCTCCTTCACATCCAGGGAAGATAGAGTCTCTTTCAGGAAGGTCTGAAGATTCTCAAAGTTTCTTCCATTGCCAGGTACAGACTCCTCTACTAGGAATGCGATGTCAGCGAGGGAGGATGTTTTACAAGCTACGGGGGAGGAAAGACAAAGGTGAATGGCATGATAAGAGCTTAAAAGTAATTGGCTAATGTTGATCTAGTTCTGTGAAGAACAGTTATTTAGCTAGTCCAGGGATATTCTGGAAAGAAAGGCACCGACGTCTAGCAGCCTATGGGAAAGAGGACAAGGCTCTATTTTTTAAAACAAAGGTAGGCCAAGTTTGTCATCTCTCGCTAAACTAATTGCCATTTACAATCTTGCTGTGTTTATAACAAGTGTGCATGAGGCTGGAAAAGTTGTAATTCCCCACAATTCTTCATTGCAAAAATAAGGACAGATGTGGCTGTTTCCTATGAATAAATATGCCTAACCTTCTTCTTACCTTCCAAAGGAGTATCATCTTTTCCGGCCTGATCCTTTACAATATTCTTAATGATCTGGGTCATGTTAGATGAAAACATGCCAACGTCTCTGATCTTGGGAAGGTGGAAATCATACTGAGGGGTGGCCATGGCTTTCAGGACTCTGTCAGAAGCCGCTGACATCCCCAAGGAGATGATTTTCACCCCGTCTCTCTGCAAAGCCTTGGCAGGCGCTTCCACCTCATCTTCAGACGGGCCCGAAGCCAGGACCACCAGCACCGGGGGAAACTGCTTGGCGTCTCTGCCACCGGTCAGCCCCGAAAAGTAAGTTTTGTGAGCTCTCTGGAGGGCTTGGCCTAGCCGCGGGGATCCACCCCTGAAGGCAAAGTTCTTCTTCAGGTAGTTCAGCATGGGGTTCTTGCTCTTGAAGGTGTTCAGCAGGAATTCACTGTGCAGATCGTCACTGTACTGGGCCACAGCGATACGATATTTGCTGGCCTCAATCGGAAGAGCATTGATCATCTTGTTAATGAACATCTTCACAAAGGGAAAGGCCTTGCTTCCCAGGTTATCGGAGCTATCCACCAGAAACACAACATCGGCGAACTCAGGGGCTGCTGATTTAAGAGAAACATGATTTTATAATCTTTCACCTTCAAGATCACAATATTCAATGGAATCGCAGATCGCCATGTTGAAGGGTAGGAGAGTTTAATCAATTGTATTTATTGAGTGCAGAGCACTTGGGAGAATACAATACGACAGGGGTGATAGACACGTTCAGCTATCAAAGACCAATCTCAGAAGCAGGTCTTCAAGGATCAGCACTTAAAAGGCCTAGCGATAATTATCCTCAAAAAAGAAAACCTATGGACAAAAACCTATGGACATGGTATAGTGCTCTGCACCCGGTAAGTGCTCAATAAATATGATTGAATGAATGACTGGAGAAAAAGGATAAACCCCCCTGTCCCTTCCTCACCTGAAAACAAAGTTTGAGCCTTCTCCAATAGTTCCACAGGAGCAGGGAATGGACTGTGTTTATTATATAGGGGGCTGGGTCCAAGTTCAGTACTTTGCACACAGTAGGCACTCAATAAACACCACTGACTGATTCTCTCCCCCTTCTTCCGTGGCATCACCACTTCCAATACTGATCAACCAGAAAGGGCCACACTGGCTCTGGGGGGTTTCAGAGCCCTGACACTCATCTCATCCACCAGGCTCTCTGTCTGGGGAAAGCCAGGGAGACAAAAGATTCCCCAGTTCACTCCCATTTTGCTCTGTGCCTAAAACCAGAGGTGGCTCTGTCCCTGCTTTGTAGCCCACTGGGAGAGAGACCACATGGGGAGCTCAGCTGACAATATTCTGATAAGCTTTACCTAGAAGAAATCTCTGGCCTTCCTGAGGTGAAGAACAATTTCTCAGCTAGTCACCCTGGCCAACAGATCTAATGTGGCAAAGAATACTCATAACAGACTAGACATACCCTACGGTTCTTCAACCAAGATTTTTTAAAAATCCCATTTATGTCCCCCTCAAATCAGCCTATTAATGAATGATACTGCAGTATTTTTAATTAACTGATAAGCAGAAGGCAGCTGGCTGGTTGCTAGCAGGATTAGTAGATGGCCAGCTTTTGCAGCAATGGGATTCTTCAAGAAACATAAATCACTCAGAAGGGAAATAATTACTCCTTACTCTCGAGTACCCTTTTTTTTGCTGTGTTTCTGGGGGGGTGGCGGGGACAAAACACCTCAGTAAACCTGTACTCTTAGCTGTCTTTGCCTGAAAACTCTGGGGAGACCACTTCTTCATTGGAAGAACCTGATCGGTAATTCAGTCTTCTCTTAAAGAGGATAAAAGATTAGAGGGAGGGATGCCCAAAGTCTGCCCATTTCCAGTTCCCAAAACATAGTATAAGGATGCCAGTGGAAATGACAACAGCATTTATGGAGCATACATAGCCTACTGAGCTCTGGAGCACAGTCTGAAAAATTACAGAAGTAGAATATCCAATGGGCTCACAAATTATGGAGGTGCCTAGAGATATTTCTATACGTAATAAATGATGATAGCATTTGTAAGTGCTCACTATGTGCCAAGCACTGCTCTAAGAGCTGGGTAAATCCATAGGCACAACCTATTCAGCTGCACCAGGGCTACAGAGGAGAAAATTACATACAATAGCTGCCATGCTACTTGGACTCCAGGATCCCTAGTGATCTGGTGTTGGACAGCTTTCTGGGGGTTGAATGATTTTTAAGAAATGCACTTCGGTTTCCACTAAAGTGCTAATGACCATGGATAAGCGTCAGATAAGCAAGTGAAACACAATCACTCCCTTCAAATTTTTGCCTTTATTGAGCTAGAAACAAGTTTAAGACTTTGATCTTCTAAACCTTCTATATATGATGTGAATTATTTTAATTCTTTTCAAATCATCTGTCCCCTAGCCTCTCTCTCTGAGATAACTGGTCAAAACAGGAGTTTTGCATAACCGAGGGGTTTGCAGGAATGCAACTATTGTGTTGTGTCCAAGTGCAAATGTAGCTTCCATCTTCAAGAGCAAAAAAAGTAAAATCCCGGTTCTTCAGTAGTGTACTCAGTAAACTGAATTTCCAAGATTTGGCCTTATTTTACTTGATCACATATTTTCACCCATGGACTTGATTAAAGCCAACAACAACAAAACCCCACATGTACCAGATCCTTGAGTTAAAGATGTTCCCATCCAAATTGCAACGAAGTACAAGATTAGTAACATCTTCATATTTTGGGTGGTTGCTGCTTTTACTGTGCTCTGCAAAAAAAAAAAAAAAGGCAATTCCATGAGTTCATTTTTATAGCAGTGGCAGGCTAGTCTTGTTACACTTACAGTAAAATGGACATTGGGCAAGGCAGGTGGCTGCATAATATTATTTTTATAAAAGTCTTCCAACAAGAAATACCTTAAACAGACATCACGATACATAATAATGTTGGTATTTGTTAAGCGCTTACTATGTGCCGAGCACTGTTCTAAGCGCTGGGGTAGACATAGGGGAATCAGGTTGTCCCACGTGGGGCTCACAGTCTTCATCCCCATTTTACAGATGAGGGAACTGAGGCACAGAGAAGTTAAGTGACTTGCCCACAGTCACACAGCCGACAAGTGGCAGAGCTGGGATTCGAACTCATGAGCCCTGACTCTAAAGCCCGTGCTCTTTCCACTGAGCCACGCTATATTCAAGAGAGAGTCCCAGTGAACTAACAATTTTATTTGCCCTAGATTGTCTTTCTCTAGTCGATTCCTAAGAGATTCCCAAGAATAAAGTCAAAAAAAGCGAGGTTTTGGGGTTTTTTGTTTTTTTTTTTTACCAACTCCAGTTTTCAAAATGAATATTGTTACAAGCATTTGCAGATCCTAACCATGTAGCAATGCCTGAAATTATTCTATCCAATTCTGTTTGATATAGAAGTGGATGGACAACTGCTGGAGGTTCTTGAGGAGTGGGGAGACATAGACTGAACTTTTTTTTTTTGAGAAAAATGATCCGGGCATCAGAATGAAGTATGAACTGGCGTGGGGAGAGACAAGAGGCAGGGAGATCAGCAAGGAGACTGATGCAGGAGTCAAGGTGGGAGACAACAAGTGCTTGGATCAGCAAAGTCGCAGCTTAGATGGAGAGAAAAGGGGGTATTTTAGTGATGTTGTGAAGGTAGAACTGACAGAGTTTGGTGATACACTGAATATGTGAAAATAGTTTTTGATGGTAGATGGGCAACCATTAGAGGTTTTTGAGGACTTGGGAACATGGATACATATATATATTATATATATATATATATATTTTAGGAAAAATGATCTGAGGAGAGATTGTTTTCACTGGTTAACGGATGCAAAAAAATGAATTATGTAGCTTGCTGGGGACCCTGGGGAACCAAGCCAACCACCCTTCCTTTCCATTTCTCTTCTACTGCCTGCCCCCAATACTGATTCTTCTATCTAGTCCATTTTATTTCCTGAGTCAGCAGACACCATAAGGAAGTTTGGTGGAGAGATTCCAAAGATGCGGCCTTTGTCCGTACAACCTAAGAGTTTGATGGGAGAGACAGGATATACACACATAAAGATCTTTAAGTCAAAACCAGAGAGAGCATTTGAGGATATAAATACTTACTCAAAGACTGTTCAATTTTAGAAGTGACTGAAGCCAGATGAGGTTAATGACAGAAGGGCTTATAGAGGAGGTGAATTTTTAACAGGTTTGAAGAAGGAAAGGGATAGGAGTTAGTGACAAGAGAAGAAAGCACTTCAACTTCAGGGTGGGAATGTAGAAGAATGTCATTTGCAATAGCAAAGAGGCTAGAGTCACAGGAGCAGTTTCTTTAAATAATAATAATTATGGTATTTAAGTGCTTACTATGTGCTGAGCACTGTTCTAAGTGCTGGGTAGATACAGGGAAATCAGATTGCCCCTCGTGGGGCTCATTTTTAAACCCCATTTTTTACAGATGAGGTAACTGAGGCACAGAGAAGTTCAGTGACTTGCCCAAGATCATACAGCAGACAATTGGCGGAGCCAGGATTAGAAGCCACACGACCTCTGACTCCCAAGCCTGGGCTCTTTCCACTAAGCCACGCGCCATATCTTTTTCTTTTTTATGGTACTCTCCCAAGCACCTAGTACAGTATTCCGCACGTGGTAATCTCTCCAAAACTATGTCCCGAAAGAATGGATAGATAGTAAGTAGGTTTGCTTGATTTTTTAATGGTATTTATTAAGCACTTACTTTGTGTCAGGCACTGTTCTAAGCTCTGGAGTTATTATTATTATTTTATCATCATCATGGTACTTGTTAAGCGCTTACTGTGTCCCAGGCATTGCACTGTGTGGGGTAGATACAAGTTATGTTGGACACAGTCCCTTTCCCACATGGGGCTCTCATTCTTAATAATAATTATGATGGTATTTGTTAAGCACTTACTATGTGCCAAACACTGTTCTAACTGCTGGGGTAGATAGTCTTAATCCCCATTTTACAGATGAGGTAACTGAGGCCCCAAAAAGTTAAGTGACTTGCCCAGAGCTGACTTTCACACAGCTGATGGGTGGCAGAGCTGGGATTCAAACCTACAACCTCCAACTCACAAACCCAGACTCTTCCCCCTAAGCCGTGCTGCTTCTCCTTCTCTTAATCCCCATTTTCCAGATTATCAAGTTGGACACTGTATGTCCCACATGGGGGTCTCAGTCTTAAATTTCCATTTTACAGATGATAGAACTGAACTTCTCTGTGCCTAAGTGACTTGCCCAAGGTTACAAAGCAGACAAAGGGTGGAGTCGGCCCGGGGAACCCAGGTCCTTTAACATAATAATAATAATGTTGGTATTTGTTAAGCGCTTACTATGTGCCGAGCACTGTTCTAAGCGCTGGGGTACACACAAGGGAATCAGGTTGTCCCACGTGGGGCTCACAGTCTTAATCCCCATTTTACAGATGAGGTAACTGAGGCACCGAGAAGTTAAGTGACTTGCCCAAAGTCACACAGCTGACAAGTGGCCAAGCCGGGATTCGAACCCATGACCTCTGACTCCAAAGCCCGTGCTCTTTCCACTGAGCCACGCTGCTCCCAGGCCCAGGCTCTTTCTACTAGACCATGCTGTTTCTCTTGATCGAAACAAAGTATCTGGGTTGAGGTTTAACTGGGAAATGCATATCTCTGACATCTAGGGAGTAATTTATATTCAGGGTGTGGAGATGTCAGGAAGACAGAAAAAAAGAGAGAAGCATCTATGACAAATACTTCCATAGGGAAGAGTGCTGGCTAGTAAATGTTTTGGTTTTTATTAATAGAGCTGGATTACACAGTGCTTATAAAGAAAGAGCACATTTCAAAACTGGTCACGCTGATCTCTCGTCTTTTTTTTTTTAAATTGCTACGGATCTCCATAGAAACAAGAAATTTTCTGCTGACGCCACCAGTAGCTTTTTGAAATTGAGGTAAAATTTTCATGATCCTGCAGTCAAATCAATCAATAATATTTGTAGACCACCTACTATAGGCAAATGTTTGGGGAAAAACAATAGGATTAAAAGATATGATCCCTGCCCTCAAGGAATTTACAATCTTGCAAAATTCCTCCACTTCCTAAGAGGGTCCCTCCTTTCCTTCACGAAACTAGACTACACCAGAATTAGACAGTTCCTACTGCCCACAAGTATCCTTCACTGACTAACCCACACTGCATACACCAACCACCAAGTCCTTCCTGCATTTATGCATAAATCTATACAAGTGGGCCCTACTTCTGCACTGGTGTTTTTAATTGGTTCCATGAATATCGAGTGTTAAGCAAAGAGCATTAAAATAAATTTTGTGTCTTTTTGAAATATACAGTACATAGTATAGGCCACAAAAATCATACATATGAATAGTATTGGCTATATAAATTACAAAATCAAATAGCAATATAGATATGAACCTTTTCTAAAGTATTATCAATTTAATGATTTCCACGTACTTTAATTTCAAAGTATCATCTTTAACATCTGATTCAGTAAAAACGGCACCTTTTTCTAACGTACTAGAGCTTTGCCATTTTTTAATGCTAAAAACCCATCACCTAATCCTGCTATTCAAGCCAATCAAAATATTTCAAACATCAAGTGGGATGGCTTAAACCAAGGGAAATTTGACAGTGGAAGTAATTCCACAGTAAGGATGCAAAATGGCATTTTGGAAATCCATTTTTAATTCTTCAATCCCCCATTAGACTGTAAGTTCCTAGAGAGCAGGAAATTCTGTCTTGTACCTCTCCTGTAATAGCAATCAGCACCTCCTACACAGTGGAGCAGAAAAGAGAACCTAAATAAATACTAACCGCTGCTGAGATACACTTCCTTAATCTCAAATCTCAGCAGGCCCATCCCCAGGGCATCCTGGAATTCAGTCTTGGAGGTTGAGTGTAAAGACCTCATTTATTATCAAGAAACAGGTGGGGCTCTACCAGATGAGCAATTAGACAAATTACTTACAGTGTTAATACAATGAGGGACACTTCTTTTCCCCTCTCTAATTCCTACTTGCTGCCTGTTGGTTCAACTGCCTCTCTCGTCCCCTTCATTTGTCTACTTGCTAAAATGGCTATGAGCTGGCTCTGACAAGAGACTTAACTGACCATTAGAACAATTCTGAATATTTCTCTTAACTTCTCTAGAGTAAGCAAGACTGCTAGCCAAGACCAACTGGCTTGGTCTCAAGGTTAGAAACCAGATCAAGACTGACCTGACCATCTGGCCTGGTGGGTGGAGTTGTCAACAGCTAGTAGGAACGAGAGGGCCCTTCAGTCCAGCTGTCTTTCCTTCTAAGCCAACAGTAACCCAGGGGGTCTCCAGTAAATGTCTCAGCAGCAGATAATCACGCCCCGGGGTATTCTTTACCTGAGAAGAGAAATTAATTTCTTTCCAAGTCAAGGGTAAATTTCCCAGTCAGTTACGGTCTCTGCCCCGCCCCCCTGCAGTATGTGACCCGGAGTGGCTGTCTTTGCTCTCTGTCCACAGTGGCTGGGCTAGGCACACTCTCTGTGCCTCCCGGGACTGATCCACAGACCAGTCCAGCCATGCATGGACTGAGTTCTTGGAACGACCCCTGCCGCACGTCCCGCTTCTGGCCTGGAATACCCTCCCTTCTCCTATCCGACAATTACTCTCTCCCTTCAAAGAGAGGGAACATCTCCTCCAAGAGGCCTTCCCTAACTAAGCACCCCCTTCCTCTTCTCCCACTCCCTTCTGTGTCACCCTGACTTGCTCCCTTTCTTCATCCCCCCTCCCAGCCCCACGGCACTTATGAACATACCTGTACTTTATTTCTATTAATGTCTGTCTCCTCCGCCTTAGACTGTAAGCTCACTGTGGGCAGTGAATGTGAGGTTATTGTTGTATTGTACTCTCCCAAGCTCTTAGTATGGGTTCGGCACACAGTAACCGCTCAATAAATACGACTGAATGAATTCAGCCTTCCACAGGCCTCCGTGGAGGGCCATGGCATAGCGGCTGGAGAATTCCCAAATTGGGTGATCCCCACCCAACCTGAAGAGGCTCAGAACTCACTTTATGGGGGCAGTATGGTATGGATGTAGGTGCCCTAAGGTTTCTTGGGATGTATGGAAAATCATCCCTCTTGGCCCTCAGGAGTTGGCCAGGCTCATATTAGGCTTACACTGGGCAGGTTGGGCAAACTAGGTCCATGGAAGGCTCTATGGGATGGGGCATCTTTCCTCCAAGTTTAGTCAAATAGGAGGTTCCTCTGCTGGGGAAAAGGGGCCCTAAGGTGAAGAGCATTAAGGAATTCAGTAATTAAATGAAAACTTCTTGACTCCTCATCTTTGAGACCATCCACCCTTTCTAAAGGTAAGTGGGGAGAGGGGTTTCTTGGCTGATGGTGCTCAGCACTCCTCTTCTAATGCTAGGAAATTTCATTTTTCGGAAGAGATGACAGGCCTTTTGAACTATTTAAACTGCAATTCCTTGAAACTTGGCCTGAACTACTTCATTTTAAAGATGAAAAGTTTCACATTAAAAGGGTAAAAGTTACTTCTGAAAGTACATAAAAATCACTTTTAAACTTCATCCCTAATGGTCACAGGGATAATGTGTAGTGAATGTTGTTTATGCAGATTCAATAATTTATGATTATCTTTAAAGGCAATTTTGGCTCACTCTTCCTATAAAAGATTGCCATAGAAGAATTCTTAGAACTTGGCCTACGGTTTTTAGGGTTTTGTAGTGAGAACTGAGAAAGTAGGAGCATTTTTAAACCATCATGGGAACTGCAGTTCTGGACGATGCGGTCTTTAGAGTACTCCCTAATAAAAGCCGCTCCTATTTCATGTGAACTGTATTACCATCATTTCCAAACTCATCTCCTTTGGAAAACAAAGAAGCTGAAAAAGAAGGCAATTGAACTTCCGATTACCTCAAGTAAACCCAATCCACTAGTAGCGCTAAAGCTTCTGATATGATGGAAAACAAACAGAGGGGCTAGATTTTAATCGGGAGAACCGTAAGTAACATAAAATGGCAATCCTTTGCCACTTGACTAGTGGGCAATCGTGCCTGAACAAAGCATGCATCTAAATCTCATGAGATGACAAGGGGGCGTGACACCACTGCTTTGGCAAGAGTATCTAAACATGGCAGTTTTTCTGAACACCTTACAATTATGACCCTTTCAAGGTCCCTTTGCTAACTCTAATGCTAACCTTTTCATTGTACCGCCATCTCATCCATCTAGCCACTGACCTCTCTTCCTAGTCCTGCCTCTGTCCTTGTCCTAGTAATTGACAAATTACTTTCTCCCCCTTCTAAGCCTTACTGAAGGCATATCTCCTCCAAAAAGCCTTCCCTGACTAAGCCCTCCATTCCTCTTCTCCCACTCCCTCCTGTGTCGCCCGGACCCACTCCCTTTATCTCCCCCTCATCTCGGCCCCGTGGCACTTATTTACATATCTGTAATTAATTTATATAAATGCTTATCTTCCCTTCTAGATCTTAAGCTCATTGTGGGCAGGGAATGTGTCTGTTACATTGTACTCTCCCAAGTGCTTAGTACAGTGCTCTGCACACTAAGTGCTCAATAAAAACGCCTGAAAGAACAACTTTTCATTTTCTGCTCAGCATGTAAGAGGCACAATGAACACTTAAGGTCTCAAGTCTTCAATGCACGACAGGAGGTCACTGATGGCTTGACATCCCACTAAAAGTCAAAACTGTCAATGCATATAAAGTACATATCGGTTATTTATGTCCCAACTGCTTTAGAAGCCGTCTTTCACTTAAACAAGGAAGAAAACAAAATTCTAAGGCATGGGATAGACAGATTGAGGGTCCCATGGTTCATCCTGTTCTATTCTTAAATATATAGCCTCTTTTTCCCTCTAAGGTTTTTTTTCTCCACTCCAACATTTAATGAAGACATCACCACAGAAGAATAAAAATGGGCAGAGCCTCTGGGGCTGATGGGTGTCCCCGTTTAGATCTATAAAATGGGGATGAAGACTGTGAGCCTCACGTGGGACAACCTGATTATCCTGAATCTACCCCAGAGCTTAGAACAGTGCTCAGCCCATAATAAGCGCTTAACAAATACTAACATCATTGTGCTTAACAATAACTAACATTTATTACAAATCAAAACTCACCTGTGCTGGGCAGCAGTGGCATGGGAGACAGTTGAGAGTGAACACTTCAGTTTCCTGCGCGGAAGAAGGCAATGGTAAACCACTTTGGTCATTTTTAACCTAGAAAACACTACAGACCCACTACCAGAGCCACAGTGAGGGTTCTGGGAGAGATGTATTGGAGACGACTCGACAGCATAAGACAAGATGGATATCTTTTTTCCTTTCTCCATCATCAGATAGTTTAACACTCCTTAGCAAACACCCAGCATAAAGTCTGCTGATGCAGTTCCACAAATTTGTTTTCCTCTATTCATACTGTGTCCAAATCAAACACACCTCCTTCTGACAGAGGACTCAGAATTACCTGCCTTGCTAACCATCACATTTTCTTCTACCCGACAATGGAATTGAGCTGAAGCAATGAAGAGAATCATTCCTACAGACAAATCTACCCTTGTGCCTTAGTGGAAAGAGCAGGGGCTTGGGAGTCAGAGGTCATGGGTTCTAATCCTGGCTCCGCCACCTGTCAGCTGTGTGACTTCGGGCAAATCGCTTCACTTCTCAGTTTCTCAGTTACCTCATCTGTAAAATGGGGATGAAGACTGTGAGGCCCACGGGGGACAACCTGATAACCTTGCGTCTATCTCAGCGCTTAGAACAGTGCTTGGCACACAGTAAGCACTTAACAATTGGCATCATCATTATTATTATTATTATCCCCAAGGGGGTGGGGCACCCCCATTCAAATTTCTGTTTTAGCCAGACTGCTCTTGCAGACTTAGATTCATTCCCTCGTATTTACTGCGTGCTTACTGTGTGCAAAGCACTGTCCTAAAGCCCCCTTCTTTTCCGGTCATTCACCTCGACTAAATCCACCCGTCGGAAAGGCTGGTCCCTTCCTCTAAGGTCGGCTGACCTGTGCCGGCCCCCGGCCAGCCTTACTAGCGGAAAGAGCCCGGGCTTAGGAGTCAGAGGTCGTGGGTTCTAATCCCACATCCGATCAGCTGTGTGACTCTGGGCCGGTCACTTGACCTCTCTGGTCCTCAGCTCCCTCATCTGTAAAATGGGGATGAAGACTGGGAGCCCCACGTGGGGCAACCTGGTACCCAGTGCTTAGAACTGTGCTTTGCACATAGTAAGCACTTAAATACCAACATTATGTTAATGATATTATGTTAATATTATTATTATTGCACTTAATAGTGCAAGAGCTGGGCCAGGCGTGGGGCTCCTTGCTCAGCACCCCCGCGGCAGGACCGCAGGGATGCGCTCTATCCGTTGCCGAATTGCACTTTCCGAGCGCTTAGGACAGTGCTCTGCACCCCCAGTAAGCGCTAAACAAACCCGACCGAATTTATAATAATAATAATAATGGATACTAATAATGTTGGTATTCGTTCAACGCTTCCTATGTGCAGAGCGCTGTCCTAAGCGCGGGGGGGA
Organism: Ornithorhynchus anatinus; assembly: GCF_004115215.2. Taxonomy (NCBI): domain Eukaryota; kingdom Metazoa; phylum Chordata; class Mammalia; order Monotremata; family Ornithorhynchidae; genus Ornithorhynchus; species Ornithorhynchus anatinus. The sequence goes on from NC_041735.1 coordinate 40,296,004, forward strand.
GACCAGGTTGTCCCACGTGGAGCTCGCCGTTAAGCCCCATTTTGCAGATGAGGGAACTGAGGCCCAGGGAAGTGAGTGGCTGTGGGCCACCCAGCCGACAAGTGGCAGAGGCGGGATTCGAACCGGCGACCTCCGACTCCCCAGGCCGGGCTGTGGCCACTGAGCCAGGCTGCGAAGGGCTCGCGCTGCGAAGGGCTCGCGCCGCGGCCGGGGCGCGCGGTCACCTGGGCTCGCGCCGGCCGGGCCAGGTGCGCAGGCGCGCGGCCTCCACCTGCCTCGCCCCCCCGCACTCACCGCGATCAACTCCGGCTGCAGAGCGGCTCCCCTCAGGGCCGCAGCACGCCGCTTTAAGGCGTCCCCCTCCGCCCCGCCCCGGCCCCGCCCCAGCCAAGGGGGGGCGCGCGCGCAGCCAACCGCCCTCGCGTGCGGCCCGCCGGATCCTTCCGCCGGCAGGTGGCCAGAGTCCCAACGAGGACCGGCCCCCCCCCCCCCCGCCCCAGCTGCTGCCTTGTGGGGGTGAGTGTGATAATAATAATTATTATTATAATTATAATAATAATATTGGTATTTGTGAAGCGCTTACTATGTGCAGAGCACTGTTCTAAGGGCTGGGGTAGATACAGGGGAATCAGGCTGGCCCCCGTGAGGCTCACAGTCTTCATCCCCATTTTATTAATGTTGGTAGTTGTGAAGCGCTTACTATGTGCAGAGCACTGTTCTAAGCGCTGGGGTAATTACAGGGTCATCAGGTTGGCCCACGTGAGGCTCACTCTTAATCCCCATTTTAATAATGTTGGTATTTGTTAAGGGCTTACTACGTGCAGAGCACTGTTCTAAGGGCTGGGGTAGATACAGGGGAATCAGGTTGGCCCACGTGAGGCTCACACTTAATCGCCATTTTAATAATAATAATAATGTTGGTATTTGTTAAGCGCTTACTAGGTGCAGAGCACTGTTCTAAGCGCTGGGGTAGATACAGGGGAATGAGGTTGTCCCACGTGAGGCTCACAGTCTTAATCCCCATTTTACAGATGAGGGAACCGAGGCCCAGAGAAGTTAAGTGACTTGCCCAAAGTCACACAGCTGACAAGTGGCAGAGCTGGGATTCGAACTCATGACCTCTGACTCCAAAGCCTGTGCTCTTTCCACTGAGCCACGCTGCTTCTCTAAAATAGAGCATTAACGACGAGGGTGGGATACGAACCCACGCATGCAGAACACAATGGATGCGATAAGTCCATCGCCTTAACCACTCGGCCATTTTAATAATGTTGGTATTTGTGATGCGCTTACTATGTGCAGAGCACTGTTCTAAGCGCTGGGGTAAACACAGGGTCATCAGGTTGGCCCACGTGAGGCTCACTTCTAATCCCCATTTTAATAATGTTGGTATTTGTTAAGGGCTTACTGTGTGCAGAGCACTGTTCTAAGCGCTGGGGTAGACACAAGGGAATTAGGTTGTCCCACGTGGGGCTCCCAGTCTTCATCCCCATTTTCCAGGTGAGGTCGCTGAGGCCCAGAGAAGTGAAGTGACTTGACCAGAGTCACCCAGCTGACAAGGGGCAGAGCCGGGATTCAAACCCATGAACTCTGATTCCCAAGCCCGGGCTCTTTTCCACTGAGCCACACTGCTTGGGGAACTGAGGCCCAGAGACGTGAAATGACTTGCCTACAGTCAAACAGCAGACAAGTGGCAGAGCCGGGATTCAAACCCATGACCCCCGACTCCCAAGCCCAGGCCCTTTCCACTGAGCCGCGATGCTATTTGTTAAGCCCTGACTAATAATACCAACATTATTGTTGGTATAGTATTATAACCGGGATTCGAACCCTTGGTCATGGGTTCGAATTCAGGCTCTGCCACTTGTAAGCTTTGTGACTGTGGGCAAGTCACTTCACTGGGCCTCAGTTATCTCATCTGTAAAATGGGGATTAAGACTGTGAGCCTCACGTGGGACAAACTGATTACCCTGTATCTCCCCCAGCACTTCGAACAGTGCTCTGCACATAGTAAGCGCTTAACAAATCCCAACATTATTATTATTGGTATTAGACTGCTAGCCGATTAGACTATTGGTATTAGACTGTTAGCCGATTAGACTGGAAGCCCATCAATGGGTAGGATTTGGCCATTCCAAGCGCTTAGTACAGTGCTCTGCACATAGTAAGCACTCAATAAATACTACTGATTATGGGCAGAGCACTGTTCTAAGCGCTGGGGGAGGGACAGGGTCATGAGGTGGTCCCATGTGGGGCTCCAGCCTTCATCCCCATTTGACAGCTGAGGTCATTGAGGCCCAGAGAAGTGAAGGGCCTGGCCCACAGTTACACAGCTGACAAGTGGCAGGGCCGGCATTCGAACCCAGGACCTCTGACAGAGAGCAGTGACAGAGTAATGGTTGTAAACGAGTGCTTTGTTTTCTTCAACGCCACATCCTTCAAAGTGATAAAAAACAACAACAGAGAAACCCAAATCTATCAACTTACATCATGATGCCCCCAATCTACCATCCACTTCTAGCTCCGATGTCAAGTTAAATTTCCCCCTCTTAGGACAACCTGATGACCTTGTATCTCCCCCAGTTCTTAGAACAGTGCTTGGAACATAGTAAGCACTTAACAAATGCTATTTTTAGGTAATTGAAAAATATGTAGTGGGCTTTTTATGGAAAGATGCTGCAACTCAAGATCTAATTTTAAACATTTTTAGTGATGTTGTACCATGCTACTATGATTTACAAATGAGCTTCTTTTGGCTCTATATGCAACAGTGCATTCATTGGTGAAGTAGCCCAGTACTGTTATTCCATATATCCACCCAACTTTACCCTTCTGTTGGGCAAGATCAGCATTTTGACCTTAAATCTTGTTGCATCTTCTTTGTAAATTATGTGCTTATGTTCTTAACCATTGACAAATGGATAAACTGAGGCAGAGAGTGTAATTTACTTCCTCAAGGCTTTGGAAGCAAATTGGTTATGGAATTACTTCCTCACTCATTCTTCCTGATTACCCAAAATAATTATTTTTACAATTATGGTATTAAGTGCTTACTATGTGCCAAGTACTCTTCTCAGCACTAGAAAAGACACAAGGTTATCAGTTTGGACACAGTCCCTGTCTCACAAGGGGCTCACAGTTTAGGTAAGAGAGAGTAGTATTTAATCCCCATTTTATCAATCGAGGAAACAGGCACAGAGATGTTGGTTACACAACCCATTGAATATGTGGAGTTTAGAATCTAGCTTGCATTGTGCAGCACCGGCCCTAAAATATCACTTTCCACCCAACCATTTTTTAATAGAAACATAGTTGCCTTGGGTAATATCACTTCATTGCCACAGAATTGATTTTTCTTGTACAGCTCCAAAAAAAGTCATGAGTGACCAGGCTGTGGCCACAAAACCAGAGTGAATTGAAGAAGTGGAGCAATTCTCTAAATAATTCAACCCCATAATCTTTCTATTTTATAGTCAGAATGAAACAGATTGGGAATCAATATTGATTAAATCTCCAAATTTTTCATTTTGTAAAGGTTCAGCTGTGCTGTTTTGGTTTATTTTTTAACCCCAGCTGAAAAATGTTTCCATGAGAAATACACATCTTAATTTAGTAGAGAAACTTTGTTCCATCTTTCAGGCCCATTTAGTTCATAATTACCCTAAAGAGCAAGAGATTTAAAAAAATTCAACTTTGAATACCAACACCCAGAGGAAGATATTTTCGCATCCTCTTATTTCCTTTCATCCACAGATTTTATGTGGGTAATTCTTTAGCAGCTAATTTGAGGATTCAAAATTACTACACTAGAATATTTTATAGAGTTAGCAAGTTCAACTTTGGACTTTCTGGTCATTTTTTTTTAAGTAGCCTGGAATCATTTTTTTATTTTTTTCCAAAGAAATGCGTAATGTTAAATTCTTCCCCTATTTCCATCTTGGCCTGGGACCCTGAAAAAACTGGGAGTGTTGATTTCAACATCTGGAAAAACACAGATACCGAAAACACCGAACTTCACCACTTACTAATCTGTGAAAAAACCCCACTGTCCTTACTGCTTTATCACCATGTGATTTTTCTGCCCTTACCATTTTCTTTGGAAAAGAAAGGTCAATTTTCAGTGTTCTTGAACTACTTTAAAAGTCAAATTTTCCCTGCATCCTCACTTGTCTACTACCTAATTTCAAAAGCCAGATTGCAGTAGGATAGGGATCCTATGCAGTTATGTAAAGGTGCCAGTGAGGTGCGATGTAAGGCTTTTAGGCCGCGTTTAATCGGGATAGATTTCGAGTGGATGGTTGTAAGGGGAAGAAGGGAAAGTTGCTGGGAGCAGAAGAGGTCAGTAGCAAGTAGGCTGCTAGATGCTCTGGGCGTGTCACCCCCCTCCCCAAAAACCTTCAGTGATTGCCTATCAACCTTCGCACGAAACAAAAACTCCTCACTCTTGGTTTCAGAGCTCTCCATCACCTTGCCCCCTACTACCTCACCTCCCTTCTCTCTTTCTACTCCCCACCCCGTACCCCCCTCTCCTCTGCCGCTCACCTCCTCACGGTCACCCGGTGTTCACCCCTGTCCCGACGTCGACTCCTGGCCCACATCCTACCTCTGACCCGGAATGCCCTCCCTCCTCACATCCGCCAAACTAACTCTCTTCCCCTCTTCAAAGCCCTACTGAGAGCTCACCTCCTCCAGGAGGCCTGCCCAGACTGAGTTCCCCTTTCCCTCTGCTTCCCCCCTACCCTCTGCTCTTCCCCTCCCCTCAGCACTGTGCTCATTTGTATATATTATTTATTACCCTATTTATTTTCTTTGTGAGGTGTATATCTCCTTGATTTTATTTTTCTTGATGATGATGTCTTGTTTTGTTCTGTTTTGCTTTGCTGTCTGTCTCCCCAGTTTAGACTGTGAGCCCATCACTGGGCAGGAATTATCTCTATCTGTTGCCGAATTGTCCATTCCAAGCGCTTAGTACAGTGCTCTGCACAAAGTAAGTGCTCAATGAGTACTACTGAATGAATGAATGGACAGAGAGAGAATCTCCTTGATACCCGAGTAGCTGTATAATCTTTCTAGGGCCCCAGAACAGAATTGAGGTATAGTTGATGAAGAAAGCAAGGCGAGGATGGGGGTGAGTGGTAGCAGGTAAGACATACTGTTGGTTTCTCCAAGAAACAAATTTTTATGACACTGATCATATCTCCTCTTCCCCAAGAGCTAGATGTGAGTTTCCCAGAGTGGATCACACTGTGCAAATCATTTATGAAGTGGTCTTCCTTTTGGTGTATCCTGTTTTTCTTCTAATGCTTGTGACATACCCTCTAGGGATCAGTTTGAGTAATAATAATGGTATCTGTGAAGGACTTTCTATATGCTAAGCACTGTTCTAAGCACTGGAGTAGATTGAAGGTCATCAGGTTGTCCCAGGTGGGACGGACAGTCTTCATCCCCATTTTACAGATGAGGAAACTGAGGCATAGAGAGGTTAAGTGACTTGCCCAAAGTCACACAGCTGACAAGTAGCGGAGCCGGGATTAGAACCCACGACCTGTGACTCCCAAGCCCGGGCTCTTTCTACTAAGCCACGCTGCTTATGCAGAGGAATGCGTGTGGTTTTCAGTTTGGGGATTCCTTATTTGACTTAGTAGGAACTGTGTTTTAATGCTCTAAAATAAATCACTCCAGAACTCATGGAAAAGATTTGGGGGAATTGGCACCTGTTTTAGCGAGCACAACAGATAAAAACAGACTAACTGATCATTATTGATTAAAATATCCCAAATCGAGTAAACACCTCCAACTAGTTTCTGCTGTGCTATTATAGCCTTGGTATTATCCTCAACTCAGCTCTCTCGTTCAACCCACCTATTCAGGCTGTCACCAGAACCGTCACAACATCGTTAAAAGGCCACGCTTTCTTCTCGAAACTGCCGCTAAACAGATCCAAGCACTTTTATGCCACCTTGACTACTCCATCGGCCTCCTCGCTGACCTGACTCCTGCTCTCCTCCCTCCAGTCCAGACTTCACCCTGCCGCTCGCCCCAATTCCGTTCCCATCTCGGCATGTCTCAAGAACCTCCAGTGGTTACACTTCCACCTGTACGTCAGACAGAAACTCTTTACCATCGACTTTAAAGTACTCCATTCTCCCCCTCCTATCTTACTGATTTCCTACTACAACCCAGTCTGTACACCTTGCTCCTACGATGCCAACTTATTCACTATACCTCGATCTCATCTTTCTCTCCTCTGACCCCTTGCCTACATTCTTCCTCTGGCCTGAAACTGTTCTCCCCCAGCCCACCACCCCACCCCATATGCAACAGACCTCACTCTTTCCACCTTCAAAGTCTTATTCAAATCACATCTCCAAGGGGACAGCCTCATGTCCTCATTTCCCTTACTCTCCCTTCTGCATCACCTGTACACTTCATCTGTACTCTTTAAGCACTTGATATTCATCCCACCCTCTGCCCTCACTGGCAGAGAACATGTCTCCCAACTCTTCTGTATTGTGCTTTTCCACATGCTCTTGTACACAGTAAGTGTTCAATTAATACCACGGATTGATTGCTGATATATTTTAAATGTAGTGGTGGATGAAGCAGAGTCCTCACAGACTTCTGTTAACTTCCACACTGTGGATGTTCAGTGAAGTATTTGAGAATTCCTGTGGGCAAGGGCAGGACCCCAAAGTCGATGAATAGACGTCCATCTGCCAGTGAAGTAGTCATGCAGAAACCATACAGATGAGAGATTAGAACTTTCTACCACAGTATTTATAATGCGAACACACGATGGCAGGCAAACACCATTCTACATTGGGATAGAGAAAAGGGATTTCAGCAACCAGGATACTTAACCTGCAAGTCACACTGGGAATTTGGGCGTTGAAACAGCTAAAATTTAAGTACAAATTGATTCTTCAGGAGGTAGCTAGGTATGCAGGGCATAAAATGGTGAATGTCAATGCAGCCGTGGCAAAGCACTGGGTTCTCACATTCTTGTTTTGCTCTTCACTCAGTTTGAAAAAGAACGGGAAGCGTTGGGAGATTTTCTACATGTGCTTCCCCGATGGGTAAATTCAACTTGGCCTGATGCAGTCAGGAGTCTAATTACATATATTGCTCTAATCACCATTCTTTGCCTGAATTCCGCCAAATACAGCACCACACCCCAGGACTCTGGGTCATTATGTGCCTGGAACTTAGGGTAATGTGTTCTAAAAACAAATCATATATAAAACCCTTTGGCCAATCTTAGCCAGTTTCACTGACACAATATCCATCAACTGCAGAAACCACTAACTATGATATTTCTGGCCCAGATGTAGCAAGTGGGGGAGAAAGGCCAGCTTTAAAAGAGAAGATACCATATCCGGTTTCAAGGTAATATGTAAGCAAGAGATACTTAATTGCCCCATTCAGCTATTATGAAGGAGTTACGTACACAATATAGCTGTAAAATATCCCCATAAGTGTCGGGATGAAAGAAAAAAAAACAGAGGGGCTGCATTATGAGGTGACCAGAGAGCCCGGTTAGGGGATTTTGGAAAACGTGAGTTGAAGCAGGAAGACCCCTTCTAGACTCTAAGCCAGTTGTGGGCAGGGATTGTCTTTCTTTATTGCTGAATTGTATTTTCCAAGCGTTTAGTACAGTGCTCTGCACACAGTAAGTGCTCAATAAATGATTGAATGAATGATTGGTGAAGAAGAAAGCTGTGAGAAGTGACCCTCACTATGCCAGCCTCCCTGGGGATTCCATGGCTGCAATACTCTCTGGCCCCCACTGCTCCTCCTCTTCCAAACTTCCCAGGACCTCTCCTTCCTCCCCTTGAAGGAGTGGAAGGTTTCTGTTCATTCATTCTGATGCTGTAGGTAATATACCACTATGAAATATGCTCTAACACCAACAACGTACAATTGAGTTCAAGATTTCTCTTCTTCCAGCTTCCAGAAGTTTACCGAGGTGTCGGAAGCACATCTGACTTCCCCTCACGGAAGTAGAAGTTATTAATTACGCAAGCCAGCTACCAAAGCCCCCGAATGCTCCCTACCAAAAGGTGATTAACCTAGACATGATACCACGTTTGACTGCTGGCAGACTGACTCTTGGGGATTGAAATCTGATTCACAGATCAAGTCCTTTGATGTTACTCCACCCTTTTCTTTGGTTGCCAACACGCTGGGGATTACATAGCTTGTTCTAGGCTGAAATAAAGAAGTCCTTCCTGCTGCTTCATTCCATTTAACCTCTTAATGATGGTAAACTGCGTTGTCGTACAGGAGGTGTTTGCTGCTGGACAGTTCCCTAGTGACAAGCAGTAACAGCCACCAGAGGCCATTTTGGACTTCACTGTCGTTCCTCCTAACCAAAACCTCCCTGTCTGCTGCTTTTTACATTATTCCTTGTGTCTGCGGCATCTTTTACATGGATTCTTACTCCCGAGATCTGAGTAACCAAGCATAGTACCTCAGCTAGGTCCCATCTAATCTCTACTTGGTCCCATCTAATCTCTACTTGGTCCCATCTAATCTCGACCTAAAAGTATAATTTTAAAACAGAGAACTGGAAGAGTACACAAATAAGCCCTTGACTTAGATTAGGGCTACGTTACTGATTTATCGCCGCACATAGTAAGAGCCCAGTACCATTGATTGATTAAGCACAAGAGTCGACAAAAAATGTTCTGAGATGTTCCTGCCCTCCAAGGTCAGAGGAACAGAAGGGATAATGGAGGTTGTGGAGGAAGAGACTGGGGAGGATGAACATGGCAGCCCCCTGGTTTTTGCATGCCTAAAGACTAGTCACATGGAACATCTGGAAATTTGGACTTAAAAAGATACTGTTCAATTACCCAAAAGTTTGAGATCTGATCAAAATTTTCTTGACATGTGAGAGATGACAGATGACAAAAAGGTGCCCTCGGGGTTGGTTATCAAGACTATTTGATGAATGTTGCCCTTGACCTATAGTAGTATGTGTTGCCCCAGCAGCTAGATGGGCTCCTTTTTGATCTCCATTCTTCCTTTCAGGGTCATGGGCATGGGGAAATCACTCTTTCCCTGTTCCCCACCTCCCTTCCCCCATCCCAATCTTATTTTCTTTGCTCTTGATTTTGTAAGTAAGGCACCATTCTGAGCCTTCTCAGGGTCTTGGTGGAACATTCATTCATTCAATTGTATTTATTGAGCACTTACTGTGTGCAGAACACTGTACCAAGTGCCTGGAAAGTACAATTTGACAACAGATAGAGACAATCCCTACCCAACAGTGGGCTCACAGTCTAGAAGGTGGGGACAGACAGCAAAACAAAACAGGTAGACAGGAATCGATACCATCAAAATAGATGAATAGAACCATAGATAAATGCACATCATTAATCAAATAAATGGGGCAATAAATATGTACAAATATATACAAGTGCTGTGGTGAGGGAAGGGAGTGGAACAGAGGGAGAGAGTCAGGGCAATGGGGAGGGGAGAAGGAGCAGGGGAAAAGGAGGGTTCAGCCTGGGAAAGCCTCCTGGAGGAGGTGAGCTCTCAACAGGGCTTTGAAGGGGGGAAGAGAGTTAGTTTGGCAGGTGTGAGGAGGGAGGGCATTCTAGGCCAGAGATAGGATGTGGGCCGGGGGTCAACGTCGGGACAGGCGGGAACGAGGCCCGGTGAGGTGAGCGGCGGCAGAGGAACGGAGTGTGTGGGCTGGGCTGGAAGAGGAGAGAAGGGAGGTGAGGTAGGGGGAAAGGGGATGGAGAGCTTGGAAGCCAGTAGTGAGGAGTTTTTGCTTCATGCGAAAGTTGATAGGCAACCACTGGAGGTTTTTGAGGAGGGAAGTGACATGCCCAGAGGGCTTCTGCAGAAACTTAATCCGGGCAGCGGAGTGAAATATAGATTGAAGCGGGGAGAGATGGGAGGATGGGAGATCAGAAAGGAGGCTGATGCAGTAGTCCAGTCGGGACATTATGAGAGAGTGTACCAGCAAGGTAGCAATTTGGATGGAGAGGAAAGGGTGGATCTTGGCGATGTTGCGAAGGTGAGACAGGCAGGTTTTGGTGACGGATTGGATGTGTGGGGTGAATGAGAGAGCAGAGTCAAGGATGACACCGAGGTTGCAGGCTTGTGAGACGGGAAGAATGATAGTGCTGTCCACGGTGACGAGAAAGACAGGGAGGGCGGGGTTTGGGGGGAAAGACAGGGACTCAGTCTTGGACATGTTGAGTTTTAGGTGGCGGGCGGACATCCAGGTGGAGATGTCCTGAAGGCAGGAGGAGATAAGAGCCTGGAGGGAGGGAGAGAGAACAGGGGAGGAGATGTAGATTTGGGTGTCATCTACGTAGGCATGATAGTTGAAGCCGTGGGAGAGATTGAGTTCACCAAGAGAGTAAGTATAGCTGGAGAACAGAAGGGGACCAAGAACTGACCCTTGAAGAACCCTTTGTGACTTAGTAGCTAGCATGATGGGTTAGAGCCCCAGGTTGTGCGTGGCTTTATTGTTACTCTCCGTAATTTGCTCTCGGTGTATGGTTTTGGGCTCATCCCTCCCCACAGTCACTGGCTGCAGAGGACATTCCCCACCCAGGGTTTTGTTCTAATAAGACCCAACCAGAAGCTTCACCTTGCACCTTACTGACAGGTTTTCATAACTGTGGAATATTTTTACTTTGTGGGGTTGTGGCTCCTGCATCATATTGTGGACAGTGGGAATGCAGGAGGAACTATTTTAAGACACTTAAAAACATTAATGGATGAAGTTTTCTTCTCTAAAGAAATTGGTAAGGTCAGCAAAAATCACATGATGATAAAGTAACAAAGGCCAGGGTTTGTTGTGCATTAATCAGTAGTGAAGTTTTCTTTCAATATCTGTGTCTCCAGATGTTGAAATCAACACTCCCAGTTTCTTCAGGGTCTCAGGCCAAGATGGAAATAGAGGAAAAATTTAACCTTACAAATTTCTTCAGAAAAAAATGATTCCAGACTATTTAAAAGAAACCCAAAAAGCTGCCAGAAAGTCTGAAGTGAACATGCTGATTTTCTTAAATGTATTCCAGCAGTAGTAATTGGGAATCCTGAAATTAGTTGCAAAAGAATGATCCGTATTGACTTTTTCTATGAGGAAAAATAAGAGGTGAAAAAAAACCTCTCATGTTTGAGATCCAAAGTTGTTATTTGGTTTTTTTTTTAAAAATCCATGATTTGGTTCAACAGTATAATTATGAACTAAGTGTTCCTGAAAGTAAAATCTTTTTTTGCAAAATTAAGGTACAGATTTCTCAATTGGAATTAAGAAACCCAAAACAGAGCTGAACCCCTGTAAAATGAAAGATTTGGGGGAATTTAATCAATATTGATTCCGGATCTGGTTCACTTTGACCAAAATAGGCTTTTGGTCTCAGCTGAGTTATTCAGAGATCTGCTCCACTTCTCCAGTTTATTACGATTGTGGCCACAGCCTCACTCTTGGCTTATAGGGATGTACAAGGAAAAGTAATTATATGCCAATGGACTGATATTGCCCTAGGTAATTGTGTTCTGAATTGAATGGTTGTGGGAAAAGTGGTGTTTTAGGCATGGTGCTAAAGTCATAGTCAACGGGTTGTGTAATCCCTTTGACAGATTGAGAAGCGAAAAGATCTAGTCCTGCCTTATGATACCATGATTGGCTTCTCAGACTTCATACGTGGACTCCCAACACCATTTCGAGTGTGGGTACCATCGGGGCAGTTTCCAATGTTGGATTTAGAGAGACGGAAGGAAGGCTGCCAGCCCTCTGGGTCTCCATGATCAGTAATAAATTCTTCTGGTTAAATCAGGAGGAATGAGTGGGGAAGGAATTCCATAACCATGTTGCTTTGTTTCTATAAGCCTTGAGGAAGTACATTATACACACTTTGTCAGTTTATCCGTTTGCAATGGATAAGAGTATTTGTCTCCATTTACCTTCGAAGGAAGATGCAAAGAAAGCTGTTAAAGGAAAGATGTTCATCTGTTCCAAGAGAAGGGTAAAGTCAGGTAGATAGGTTGCATCAGAGCTTGTTTTGGTTCTATATGCAGCAGTATTTTCATTGGTAATAACAATACTGTTGCACAAAATCTTTAAAAGTATTAAAGTTATATATTAACTCAAGCCCCAGCATCTTTCAGTAGAAATTGCAATACGTAATTTTGTCAGTGATCTGAAACTTGGAATTTAAAGAAATGGAATGTACCTAATGAAGTGAGCAAGTATCCAAAGTTGCAGAAAATTTTTGAATTTCTTGCTTGATACATAAAACTTTTTAAAAAGTCTGAGGATAAACATGATAGTGGAAGGAAGAAATGCTCTGAGGTCTAAGTTACAAAGAAGGAATCATTATTATTCTCTGCCCAGGTCCAACATCAAGCAAGTTAAATGTCTTGTGGTCACCTGTTATTATTCCCCAAGCCTCTTGTTTCTTTTATCACCCCAAGGCATCAAGTGCCATGTTCTGAGCTCAGCAGGCCGGAGTAGGTGGGATAAGACTGCCCCTTCACTGTCAGAAACAAGAAGCCAGTGCTTTTCCCAACTCATTCCCTTTGACCCTGCAAGTGTTTCTCTTCCAGTTCTGTTGGGCTGTTTTCAGGGCTTACTCGAAAGCTACCTTAAGGTCCAGTTGGAAGCATTTTGACTATCTGCGGCCTCTCGGCAGGCCTGGCTCCAGCTTAATGGTTCCTGGCTTCCTTCTGGGTTTAATCTGTATCAGATTGCATTCACCAAGGAGAACAGATATATGCCATGGAGGGGCTTCTGGGACTGTGGGTGGGGATAGGTATCACCGGGGGGTCTTTCAACTCTTTCGTCCCTTCGCTTGCACCTCTACACCCATGCTGATCAGAGCAAAGGCACTGTACACCAAAAAAAAAGCCCTCTCCCATGCCAAATGGACACAACTGCCCTTTGGAAACATCACATGGAGTTGTTACCTATTCAGAACTCCCTTCCCTGACAGCCTCCTGTCCCTTCTCTCGTCACCCTACTTCCTGGATTTCCATAATGTGTGCACTAGTTTCTTTCCCCTCCCCCCCCCTTATTCCTTTGTCCTTATTTAGGGTATCCATAGCTAGAATGGATGTTTTTCCATCACGTCTCTTACCAAGACATCAGATAAGTGAACCACAAGGTCACTAAGCAATTGCAAATGTGTGGATTATGATGAGAAGGTCTTGGCCCAGGAAAGATACTACATAAATCCAATGGAAAATAAGGAAATAGCCCCAAGTGCTCATTAAGTGGATCCAGCAGTTTCTTAACTGTAAAAAGAACCGAAGTAGAAGACCGTGTCACATGTTCCCTTACCTACTCAACCAGTGCATTACCTGAAGGTTAGAATACCTAGCACTATCTGGGAAATTTTCCACGACAGAAAAAGAACCCTAAATGAACAAACTGGGTTTTGAGAAAGGAGAAAGGGATCTAACTTGAGAGAACCAGACTCAGAACAGACATCAGCTTGTAAATATCTTACCATCTCTCCCACCAGGGCTCTAGCAACAGGAGTGGGTATGAATGAAGAGACTCATGCAAAACTAACAGTCCATTCTACACTGAGTGCAAGTAAGATGATCCCTTGTCAGACTGATGTATTTGGTCAGTTGCAGTAGCAATTTTTTCCCTTGGAACCCAAACATTACCAAGACCTCTGAATGAGGAGGATAGCTACATGTCCTGATTGCTATATGTCAGACTAGTCATTTAGCTGTTCTTGTCCCTCACCAACCTGCTATTGTGTCATATCACTGTATGCTACATTTAAGTCAGTAAAATGGCTTTGTTTTTTTTCCCCTTTTCTGGTTTGCTTACACTCCCTATCAGCCTGCTAAAAAGCAGTTGCCGTCTTATTCATTCTTTACACATTCTGCCTAAGGAAGCTGTTTGTGTAAAGAATCATCTGACTGCTGGTTGACTGTGGCCCAGGGTCACATTGTTGATGATTCTAATAGATGCCAACTCTATGGTGGTGATCTTTTGAGGTAGACTCCCAGCCTTGGTAATTCCAGGCTTCTGATAAAGCCTGAGAGTTTCCTGTCAGGGCTAAAAAGACCTAAAATGGTAATTTATTGGTTTGTTAGTACTTTAAAGCCTAAAATCTTCCAATTTCTAATACTACTACTACTAATAAAGTGCTAAGCACTGTACTCAACACTAGGATAGATACTATACAATCAGATCAGCCAACCTTCACCCCTGATGGGGCTTGTAGTCTAAGTAGGAGAGAGAACAGGTATTTTATCTCCATTTTATAGTTTAGGAAATGGTGGCCCGGAGAAGTTAAGTGACTTGACTTGCCCAAGATCATCCATCAGGCAAGTGGAAAAGCTGAAATTAGAAACCGGGTTTTCCGTCTCCTAGTCCTGGGCTCTTTCCACTAAACCATACTGCATTTCTAAATGTCCCCATTTAACCCTCGCCTCATATTCAAAATGAAAGATTGGTTTAAAGGACTCCGTGGCCAATGGTGATTCCCATTACTCAAATTTGATAAGTAGTTGCCACAGATGAGTTTCACTAAAGATTATTTGCCACCTTTTGAGCCTTGCGGCTTACCTGACACAGAATCCCATCAAACTAGCTCCCTCCTCAAATCTGACAATTACTCTCTGCCCCACTTCAAAGCCTTACTGAAGGCACATCTCCTCCAAGAGACCTTCTCAGACTAAGCCCCACTTTTCCTCAGCTCCCACTCCCTTCTTTGTCACCTTGACTCACTCCCTTTGCTCTTCCCCCGTCCCATCCCACAGCACTTATGTACATATCTGTAATTGTATTTATTTGTCTTGCTGTCTGTCTCCCCCTTCCTAGACTGTAAGATCATTGTGCTCAGGGAATGTCACTGTTTATTGTTTGTTATCCCAAGTGCTTAGTACACAGTAAGCCCTCAGTATGATTTGAATGAATGAATCCACAAGCTCTAAACAAGAGTCCCTCCTTCTTTGCCTTTTGTACTAATTCTGTACAAACTCCACACATTAGGCCCAATTTCTTCACCCAACTTAGATGATTCTGGGCCCTGAAGGATCCCAGGCATTCACACCTCATCGAGTGACTTGCAACTCTACAGCTTCCCCAGTTTTTCTGATAGGCATCAGTACAAACCCTTTACAGGGGTCGTTCAGAAGGCTGTACCAAATACCCCAACAGTCTAGGAAAATATCCACTTCTAATAGGACAATAAAAATAATAATAATAATGGTATTTGTTAAGCACTTACTATGTGCCAAGCACTGTTCTAAGCGCTGGGATAGATACAAGGAAATCAGGTTGTCCCACGTGGGGCTCACAGTCTTAATCCCCCTTTTACAGATGAGGTAACCGAGGCACAGAGAAGTTAAGTGACTTGCCCAAGGTCACACAGCAGACGAGTGGCAGAGCCGGAATTAGAAGCCATATTCTCTGACTCCCAAGCCCGTGCTCTTTCCACCAAGCCACGCCGCTTCTCTGTGGATCTTTCTGGTGGTCTGTCTCCAAGAAATCGTTTCTCCCAGTCCTACCTGTGTACGCACATTAACACCCCAAAATTCTGGGGAAATGCAAGGTCACTTCCTCTCGACTTTTGTGGAGTCGGGGAAAGTTGTGAGGGAGAAGAAATGAGGAAAAAGCATTGTCTCAGAGGCAGGATCTTTTAATAATCAGTTGACAGGTGGTAACTGAATTCATGAGAAAGACAACTCCTTAGCAATCACTCCTGTTGCCTGCTGTAATGGTCAAATTATTTTGGAAGTCCACTAAACCCCTTAGTTGCATTGTGTCCTGCCAATACTCTTTTTGCTTCCTCAGCCTTGGAGCTGGAAATAAGAAAATGAAGCACAGTAATGTTCTCCGAATTCATTCATCGTAACTATCTCCTGGCATTTGAGGTTATAGAAAAATACAGTAAATCGAACATCTCCATAACTATGAGAACTTCAGAGGGGAAGGTCAAAGCAAGTTGGTGTTCATCCGATCATATTTGAGTGCTTACTGTGTGCAGAGGACTGTATTAAACGCTCAGGAGAGTATAACAATAAATAGACATATTCCCTGCGCACAGGGAGCTTAGTTACAAGGTGAAATCATTATTACAATTGGTCCACTTGGGTCCTGGAGACTTGGTAACGTGCTTGCTAACATTGGGCCCTCCCAGTGGCTCCAGATGCCAGATTTCACCATCCCATTATAATCTGAGCGGGAGAACATTGCTGTAGAAAAGTTAGCGCATCGTTATAGGCTATAAACTCTCTAGCTAACCAAGCTCGTGCCAATTCTCCACTGAAATGACCATAACAGCCTCCTTTTATAGTAACTGTCCATCTTCCAAGGGCAGCCTCTCCATCAGGTACTTATGAATAGGATTCATGTGGCACTTTTCTCAGGAACCTTCATTCCTATAGCTGACATGCAGTCTCTCCTTTGGGTGTTTCTTGTGATAAGGAGTCTCCAGATCTCATCTTGACTCATTCCACAGTTAGCTCACTGTGGGCACCAAGTTGTAATGGTTCTGTGGCAGGCTGGTATCTTTTCGCTTCTGTTCTAAATATACCAGCCTCTTTTTAAGTTATGGTCCCAACTGTTGAGCAGGTAAACTCTTTCATTAGTTCTTCTTTATTCGGCCCCCACACCACTCCCACTCACCACACAAGTCCGTTAACTCTATCCCTGTGGCATACACGAGGGACAGGTAACAGGGGAGCTATGGACTGAACATTTAAGGGATAGCCATGGGAGGGCACAGCAAGAAAAATACATTAAGAAACAGAATGACACCTAAAAAAGACCACATCAACAGGAAGTAAAGGACAGTTCCTACTGTAATGACATTAATTAGTGGGGCTGCTTTAACTGCCCCACCAGTTGACAGGTGGTAACTGAATTCATGATAAAGACAACTAATTTAGTAATCAGTTGACAGGTGGTAACTGAATTCATGATAAAGACAACTCCTTAGCAATTACTCCTGTTGCCTGCTGTAATGGTCAAATTATTTTGGAAGTCCACTAATCCCCTTTATTGCATTGTGTCCTGCCAATACTCTTTTTGCTTCCTCCGTCTTGGAGCTGGAAATAAGAAAATGAAGCACAGTACTGTTCTCTCATGTAGAACAATCAACCCATCCCAGAAGACAAAGATTTTTATATTTCATAACCCCTTAAATCAAAGCAGTGACTGTAGGGACAGAGGAGAGAGCTAAGTACAGTCCCTGCCACCTCAAATCAAGTGGAAAGAACCTGGAAAATTTCTATGATCAGAAAGGTGAAGTCAAGAAAGGAAACAGTAATGTTTGACTCTCACTGCTTCAGAAGGAGTGTGTATTCAGTACATGTCTCCTCATGTCTCCCGTGCAGGAGCAAGAGGAAAGCAGAAAGTCCCCTTGACTCACTTGTTTGGTGCCAATAGCCCATTTTTTTTCCTTTGGGTAATGAGCAGGGACTTTGGGGTGAGAGATTAGGATAGGGTGTGGCTGAAAAATGGGAATTTGTCTCAGTTTTCTTCCCTTCCTTACTATTTTTAATGAGAAAAGGAAAGAGCCAGATATTCTTATAGCAAGTACCCATCTGCAATAGCACCTCCTCCCTCAAGTCTCTGCATTCCCTATTTCATCCACCAAGTATCTCCCCAGATGTAACAATAATAATAATAATAATGATCGTATTTGTAAAACGGTTACCAGGTGCTAAGCACTGTGCTAAGTGCAGGAGTACATCCAGGTAATCAGGTTGTCCCATGTGGGGTTCACAGTCTTAATCCCCATTTTACAGATGAGGTAACTGCGGCACAGAAAAGTTAAGTGACTTGCCCAAAGTCACACTGCCGACAAGTGGCGGAGCCAGTATTAGAACCCCATCCTCTGACACCCAAGCCCGTGCTCTTTCCACCAAGCAACACTGCTTCTCTGTAGAAACACCTTCTGCCCTGTCTGAACTAGATTAGTACTCTGGAAAGAGAAAGAAAAAAAAAACCCTGAAGGCAGGAAAAGAAGCCTTCCAGGGTAATTTCTATCTTCAGAAGGGAAAGAAAGGAGGTGAAAAGTGTGTGTTTGGGGTGAGGAGGTGGGTGTTCAGAAAATAGGATGGTGTAGGCAAAGGTTGGTCTTGTAGAAAAATTAAAAAGGGGCAAAAATAAAGTAGCATATTCTCCCTCCAATTCAGTCCAAGCTAGCCGATGATGAGTATTTCCTAGCTGTCCAAAAAAAAAGAAAAAGGTTGGGTCATCTCATTTTGAAAGATTGGGCCAGGTACCATAGGGAGAAGAAAAATAACTGGGGATGAGAATGTTGTTGCCTGAATTGCCCAAGTAATAGTTATATGTAGTGCTAGAGTTGAGTCCTCCCTTGAGATGGTGCTCAAGGCGTTGACAGACAATAAGCATGTAGAACGATCAACCCATCCCAGAAGACAAAGGCTTTTCTATTTAGTAACCCCTAAGTCAAAGCAGTGACTGTAGGGACAGAGGAGAGAGCTAAGTACAGTCCCTGCCACCTCAAATCAAGTGGAAAGAACTTAGAAAATTTCTATGATCAGAAAGGTAAAGCCAAGAAAGGAAACAGCTGTTAGCCTCGGGCCTTATCTCTTGAAGAACGGGCTGCTGGTCTGTTTTGTTTGAAAAGCCTGCAAATCAGTGTTTTCCTCAGCACTAAAAGGGAACCAGGAGTCTAACTAGTCACTACTTTTCTATTCTCTGCCTATCCCAGCCCAGCACCTCAGGTCCCATCATTTAGGTTGCTCCTACCAACCAGGACAGGAGAAACGTTGTGTTTTACCTTCTCCATTATCTTTGCTTCTGGAAGGCAGAGAAAAGCAGCATGGCCTAGTGGATAGATTATGGGCCTGGGAGTCAGAAGGACCTGGGTTCTAATGCCAGCTCTGCCACTTGTCTGCTGTGTGACCTTGGGTAAGTCACTACGCTTCTCTAGGCCTCAGTTCCCACCCCCATAAAATGGGGATTAAGACAATGAGCCCTATGTGGGACAGGGACTGTGTCCAACCCAATTACCTTTACCTACCCCAGCGCTTCGTACAGTGGCTGACACATAGTAAGCGCTTAACAAATACCACAGTTATTGTTATTATTAAGTCTTAAACTTCTATCTGTTCTCTCCAAAAGCTTGATACAGTGACTTACACTTAGAAGACGCTCAACAATTGTGTCTTAGTGGGTAATCACAGTTCTGCCCAAGTCCCACAGATTTTGAGAGGTGGTGCAAGATATTATCTAAAGTCCTGCAAGAAGGATCATAGCCTTACCACAGGAGAGCTAGGGATTGATAAGAGCCTCCCAATAGATATAAATCTCATTGTTTTTAAGAGTGAGACTTGATTTCAAGAGGAAAGGGGGGCAGAAGTAGGGTTGAAGATAGATACAGAAGTGAAGCAGCGTGGCTCAGTGGAAAGAGCATGGACTTGGGAGCCGGAGGTCATGGGTTCGAATCCCGGCTCTGCCACCTGTCAGCTGTGTGACTATGGGCAAGTCACTTTACTTCTCTGTGCCTCAGTTCCCTCATCTGTAAAATGGGGATGAAGACTGTGAGCCTCATGTGGGACAACCTGATTACCCTGTATCTACCCCAGCGCTTAGAACAGTGCTCTGCACATAGTAAGCGCTTAACAAATACCAGCATTATTATTATAGGGTGGGATGGGTTTAGTAACACCAGCTTGAGGTCTTTCCTCTACCTCATTTTTTTGTGGAATGTCTGTTTTGATCCATTATGGGAAGTGAAAGGGGAAAACGATTCATTAAACTTCAGTTTAAAGACATGCGTTTCTTTTTCGTGTGCATGAATCAGAAGACTTGGATATAGAGGAATAAGGGAAGATGGCAGAAGGTGTGGGAAGGAAAGGTCAGCTGGCTGGTAGAGGGCATCAGGGAGTTGTGAAGGGACAGTGCTTGGCCACGGGCCCCTTTAGCTCTGTGAGTTTGGTGTTCCAGGACAACTGGTTATTATCATCTTGACCCTCCTCGTGATGTTTCTGACCGGGCTTAGGGCTGAATGACTCAAAGTCACTAGGACCAAGCCAGAAGCCAGAAATGAAATGTTATTCAAAAGCCAAAAGTTACTTCGTGACTTTTATTCAGAGTTTAACTATTCTGGAATCTAACAGACTTTTCTAAGAACCATGGGTGAAGTTTTAGCAGAGATGATCCAGGTAACTGCTAACCCCTTATTTGAGGGATTCCTTGCAATTAAATTCATTCAGCAGGCAAGGGGAAAGAGCACAGGCCTGAAAGTCAGGAGACTTGAATTCTAATGCTGGTTTTGCTACTTCTCTGGGCCTTTTCTGGGCCTCTGTTTCCTCTTCTGAAGAACAGGGATTCTATACCTGATCTCCATCTTCAGAATGAGCCCCATACAGTCCAGGGTCTGTGTCCAACCTGATAATGTTTGATCTCCCCTAGATGTTAGTACATTGCTTGGTGTATAGTAAGCACTTAAATGCTACAATTAGCAGATCTGAGTTGACAGTATCATCCATCCCAGGATTTAGTCCTCTGTAATCCTTCCTGGTTCAACATAATCTGATTTAGGAAGGTGGGAGGTAAGGGGTGATTAAAAGGACAAAAAAGACTGCATAAATGGATTTTTTAATACTTGGGAGTAAGAGCCTCTTGAGTTCAATATGCCGAGCACCCAGTTTTAAATGTTATCTATCAGTAGAATTTATCGAGTATTTAGTTTGCAGAGCATTGTACTCAACTCTTGGGAACGTACAGCATTAAAATACATTATTATTAATAGCAATAATCAGTGGTATTCAGTGAAACACTTACTATGTGCTGAGCACCGTTCTTAGTGTTTGGAAAGATACATAGTTTTTAGACTTGATTCCTGCCCACGAGAAGCTTACAGTCTACAGGAGGAGACAGGCATTAAGATAGATTAGGGATAGAAATAATATAGTACAATAAGAATATTTGCATAAGTATTGTGGGGCTGGATAAGTGTTGAAGTGTTTAAGGGGTACGTAGCCAAGTGCGTAGACTACATAAAGGGAAGGGCAGATAAAAGAAATAAAGGACTTAGTCTGGGAAGGCCTTTTGGAGGAGATGTGATTTTAAGAGGGTTTTGAAGGTGGGAAGAGTAGTGGACTGTCGGATATGAAGGAGGGAGGATTTCCAGGGCTTGGGGAGAACATGGGCAAGGTGCAGGATAGATGAAATTAGTTACGGAATATATGTTGGTATTAGAGGAGCAGAGTGTGTGGGTTAGGTTGTGGTAGGAATCAGTCATGTTCGGAAGGAGGGAGAGAACTGATTGAGTTCCTTAAAGCCACTGTTGAGGAGTTCCTATTTATACAGGTGGATGAGCTGCCACTGGAGGTTTCTGAGGAGTGAGGCTATAGGACCTGAACAGTTTTTCTGAAAAATTATCTGGGCAGATGAGTGAAAAATTGACAGGAGAGGGGAGAGAAAGCAAGGATCTCAGCGAGGAGGCGGATGCAGTAATCAAAGTGGGATATACGTGCTTGGATCAGGGCGGTAACAGTTTGGATGGAGAGGAAAAGGCAGATTCTAAAGGTGTGAAGATTGGACCGACAGGCTTTTGTTACAAATTGAAAGTGTGGAAGATGTGAGGAGTTGAGGACAATGTTATGATTATGGGCTTGAGAGACAGGGAGGATGGTGGTACCGTTTACAGTGATAGAAAAGTTATGGTGCAGGGGTGGGGAACCTGAGAAGTTCTGTTTTGGACATGTCATTTGAGGTGCTGGCATGACATCCACGTTGAGGTATCTTGGAGGCAAGAGGAAATGCAGAACTGTAGAGAAGGGAAGGGGTCAGGGCTGGAGAGTTAGATTTGGGAATCATTCATGTACAGATGGTAGTTGAGCCTTTGGGAGTGAATAAGTTCTCCCAGGGAGTAGGTGTATTTGGAGACCAAGAGGGAACCCAGGACTGAGCCTAGAGGGTGGGAGGCAGAGGAGGAGTCTTCAAAAGACTGAGAAGGAGCAGTCCGAGAAATAGGCAGAGAACCGGGAGAAGACGGTTTCGGTGAAGCCAAAGTTAGATAATGTTTCCAGGAGAAAGGGGTGATCCATGGTGTTGGAGGCAGCAGAATGGTCAAGGAGAATTAGGACGGAGTAGTGGCCATTAGATTTGGCAAGGAGGTTGTCATTGGTGACGTCAAAGGGAGCTGTTTCCGTGGAGGGGGTGGGGGCTGTAAATTGCAGGGGGTCAAGAAGAGAGTTGGAATCGAGGCAAATAGTATAGACAGACAACTTGCCCAAGGAGTTTGGAGAGTAATAGTATGAGGGAAATGGTGTGATAACTGGAGGGTGCCATGGGATAGGAGCCACTGGAAAGTGAGTGGTTGAAGATGGTGATCAGGGAGGAAAGAAGGGAGGGGGCCGTTGCTTTGATGAGAATGAGAAGGGATGACGTAGAATAATAATAATAGTAAGGTATTTAAGCACTTACTATGTGCCGATCACTACACTAAGCACTGGGGTAAATGCAGGGAAATCAGACACTTTTACAGATAAGAAAACTGAGGCACAGAAAAGTTGTCACTTTCCCTAAGGTCATATTGCAGGCAAGTGGCAGATCCAACTTGAGTAGCAAGTTAGGGACCCAGATCTCCCAACTTCCAAACCTGCACTCTTTCCATTAGGCTAAGCTAGTACTCAGTGTTCATGTTAATAGAATAAACATGGCTACAGCGTTGACTCAATTCATGTGAGCAGTTTATAAAACTCTGCAGGCAGAAGGTGTCTGTAGTCATCTTCCAGGCAGAACAAGGTAACTTTCTTTCCTTCATTCAGTGAATATTGTTTTAGGACACGAAGAGACCTCAGATGCCTGAAAATGCTCAGAGCACTGGAAAGAGCTATTTACTCCCATTTTTATTAGTAATTAGCATAGTAGCATTCCTAGAACTGAAAGGAACCTGAAATGGCCATCTAAACCATTTCCCAGCTTCTACACACGTGATTTAAATCATTGTAGGAGACAGATAGCCTTTTACCCTGTTCCTTAAGTTTCCAGGGAAGTGAGAAATGCAAACATCTGTTGTATTTCTCGCATGGGATAGTTAGTTCCCTGGTTTATGGGAATTAAGTTTTTCCATAAAACAAAGTCTAATTCAAAGCAAATAAAGAAAAAAAAAAGACCCAACAACTTGAACCAGCCACAGTTATGCAATCATTCCAGCATAAAATGTGTTTCACACATGCCCCTCATGGATAATTTTGGGACATGTGAAGATTATGAGTACTGGCATTGAACTTGAATATTCCTTATAACTGCAGCTTTGTTCAACTGTTTCTACTTAAAACCACAAATATGGAAGAGTAGGGAACTCTCCAAATGGGCAGATGGAGCCAAGCTCTTTTTGGAATTCCATACAGATGGAGAAAAATGCTGAAAGAGTTCATGAAGTTGAATAACTGGACAGGAGAGTGACAGAGGAGTCTCAGGATGAGCAAGGGCAAGATGATGTATTAGGAAAAAAATTAAGCTGCAGGTATGTGATAATGGCTTCTGAACTATTTGTTATGATTCAGGAAAAGGATCTTTGAGCCAGTTATTGTTCCCTAAAATTCACAGGTCTAATCTAGAACAACAGCTGAAAGGGCTAACAAATTCCAAGCATCAGGCAGGACATTAAAAAAAAAAACCCCAAAAAACAGGTGGTGGACATTAACACCAAAGCACCTGTTTTAGGAAGGACAAAATAGTGGAAAAGTTAGGGAAAAGCAACCAGAGTGATTAGGAGATGGATCAACTTCCATGTGAAAGTAGAATGCTTTGGTTTGGAAAAAGAGCATGAGGCATCTGTTCTTCTGAGGATGGATGCATCCAATAGCAGTTAGCACCTCAGAATGTCTTATTGTCTTCTTATGTCTTATTATGTCAAAATGTCTTATTATAGAGAAGCAGCGTGGCTTAGTGGAAATAGCCTGGGCTTGGGAGTCAGAGGTCATGGGTTCTAATTCCGGCTCTGCCACTTCTCAGCTATGTGACCTTGGGTAAGTCACTTAACTTCTCTGTGCCTCAGTTATCTCATCTGTAAAATGGGGTTGAAGACTGTGAGCCCTACGTAGGACAATCTGATTACCTTGTATCTATCCCAGAGCTCAGAACAATGCTTGGCACATAGTAAGCGCTTAGCAAATACCACCATTACTATTATTGTCATTGTCAGCAACAGAATATTGGGCTGAAGAGACCTTTGGGTGTATGGAACTTTGGGGCTCTCCTTAGCCCTTCTCCTGATTGAGGCAACTCATACTCACAGGAAAGAGAACCTGGATGCTGATGGAGGAGGACAATGAGTGATTGATGAATCGAACTCTGGGATGAATTGAATTAGTTGGCGGGAAAAGTGCATTAGACAAGAAAGAAATGTTCAAGTGAGATTATTCAGCCTGGAGACCTAAAGGCTAACTGATGAATTAAAAAGTTGCAAGTTTTGATGGAGCTCCAATATGGAGATTAGTGACCAGCTGTTTGCAAAAGGAAGAATTGAAAAGAAAGGCTTGCTTTTAAGAGGTGGAATTTGGGTATAATTTTCACAACAGTGAGAGTTGAGAAACTCTAGAATGGACTATAGCTATTTCTCAAACAATCCTTGAGGCATCTTGGATTTCCTCCATTGAACTAAGAGGCCTTGTTGATGGTTTGGAACAAGAAAAATGGTGGAGGGAAGAGGGGAAAAGTAGATTCAAGTTACCATTCTGCCTTTAACCTAGAACTACTTTTTATAGATTGTAATGTTTTAATCCAGGTGTAGCCTTGATTTAGCTTAACATTTGTTATTTTATAAAAAGAGTTGGAAAGTGAATTCTTATAGGATTGGAACTGACCATCCTACTTCAGAGCTGCTTCAAAAGTCAACGTATCTGAGTAGAGGCGAGATCACATGGAAGTCTTAATCCTCAAAGAACAGCAAGTCATGGAGTTTCTTTAGCCTTCTCTTCCAGCTGCTGGGACTCAATGTCTGAGCGGGGCTTGGAAATCTTGGAGTAGTGAGCATAAATTATTATTGTTATGACAAGCTTCAGTGGGCAACAAGATGCCTAATGCCTTCATTACTTTTGATATTTTCTTAGGTATTACTTCTTTATATCCTCAGTCTGCTAGTTACAACCAAAGTCCCACAGTCTCACTCCTGACCTTGTAACAAAGAACACAATATTCAGATTCACTTCCAAATTCATAAAGATATAGAAATAGCCAAGCTTACTACTATCAATGCTCTGTCCATGCCAACTTCAGTTTTCCTGAAAGCTCACGTAACTCACTGATACTTTCCCATTAATCCCTTCCTGGTTAAATGGTACCGGTCGTTGAACTAATGCTTATCATTTGAATTGGCCAATTAGTCTCGAGGGGGTATCAAACAATTTCAAGTTGGTTTAGTCTGGAGTTTTGGACATGGAAAAGAGAGGTTTTATACTCACCTTCATAGTAGAGTCTTAGTGTCAAAATAAAATTTCTTTCTTAAGGGGATATTGGGGACAGGTCAAACATGGTGATAGCCATCAGAGAAACCACAGAAAGAAAGAAGTGAAAAAAATAACTGGAAGGGCACTTTGGCCCCATCCATATTTCCAAAGCCTTAAAGATTTCCTCCTATGTTATTTTACAAATGGGAAGGGAGAGGGAAATCATCTTTTTCAAACAAGAGGAATCCTTCCCTACGTCCTACCTACTCTTAGGCTCTATCCCAAGTAATAGAGAGCTTACTCAGTGCAGAGCCCTGAACTAAATGTTTGGGAGAATACCATACAATTCTAAAGCACAATCCTGTCTTCAAGGAATTTATGATCTAGTTGTGGGGGGGAATCTTTCCTTCAAGAGCTTCTTAGTATGATCTTCTGGCTACACTCTTTTGTGGAGAATAGGTGCCCCCATTTCCCAGAAGCAGTGCAGTCAGACCTAGTCATTTCAGGGAACAGCAAACATTACCTCATACTTGGGTAGAATCCAATCTGCTAAAGTACTCTGTATGGTTAATGCCATCCTTAAATAATAGCAATGTTGTTTTCTAAATTTGATATACTTAAAAAAGGTGAAAGATTTGATCTGGTATAAGAAATGTTTTTCAAGCTGCATGACTAATTCAACCTCCTCAATCTGACACCAAGCATGGCAAAATTTCACCTTTGCTAATTTAAAAAATCCGATCCGTATTTACCTCTCTTTTAAAGAGATTAATATTATAGTCAGAGAAGTTTTGAAAGCAAAAATTTCTTATTCTAATAGGTCCAAGCGGTGAAGAAGAAACAAGTGGACATGGAGAAGACATCAAGCCCAGAGGAAGTGACTCTTCTCACTGAGCTGAGGGTTCGAAAGGGTAAGGGAAAGACTTCTCATTTAGTTATGGTGAAGTTGTTGAGTTAGGAATGTGATAGCAGGATTCACTCTGCTCTTATAATTCCTTCCCATCCTAATCCCTTTCACTTCAGTCCTTGTAAAATCAGTGATATCGTCTTTAGAAAAGTTCCAAAACCATTTATAATGCCAGCCTGCGAATCATTGATAGGGATCATTATTCCCTGACTTTCTCCCCTTCATTCCCACCTTAATAGCTGCCACCCTGGTTCAAGCTCTGATTATCTCCCAATTGGATTATTTTTATTAATGGTAAGTGCTTATTATGTGCCAGGCACTGTACTAAACGCTGAGGTAGATACAAGGTGATTAGGCCAGACACAGTCCATGTCACACATTAATCCCCATTTTACTGATTAGGTAACTGAGGCCCAGAGAAGTGAAGTGACTTGCCTCAGGTCACCCAGCAGACAAATGGCAGAGTCGGGATTAGAACCCAGGTCCCTTTGACTCCCAGGCCTGTGCCCTTTCCGCCAGGCCATTCCGCTTCTCTGTCAGCAGCATCCTCACTGGTTTCCTTGCCTTCAGCCTCTCCTTTCTCCAGTCTGTACCACACATTGCTGCACAGGTCATCTTCCTGAAGCATCACTCAGCCCACATCTTCAGAATTCTCCACTGGCTTCCCTGTGTCTCTCAGCTTCAAACAGGCCATCATATCAGCACTTGACTAGTGTGTCATCCACCTCAAAAGTCTCCCTGCTTCCAGCCTCTTCCCCTTCCAGTCTCTTCCCTTTCCAGATTATACTCTACTGTACTTCTCGGATCACCTTTCTAAAATGTCATTCTGCACAAGTCTTTGCATTCAGAAGCCTCCAATGCTTGCTCATTCGTCTTTACATTAGAAAGAAATTTCTGACCGTTGGTTTTAAGACATTCCATCAGTTCTCTCCCTCCTACCTGTACACTCTCTTTGCCTACTACAGCCCAGGAAACATACTCAGCTCCTCCCAAGTTCACCATCTTACTGTGCCTTGTTCTTAGCTCTTATGCCTCAAATCTTCCCCCACCCAATGCTCCAGACCACAGCTCTCTTCATCTTCAAAACATCCTTCTGAAACCTCATTTCCTCCAGGAGGATTTCCTCAAATCATCTGTCTTCTCTCCAGGTGAAATCCTCCTACTATCGTCTCAGTATTTTTACACCACCTTAGTTAGCGCTTTTTCACTCAAAACCTCTGGCTGTACTTTTGTACAGATTTTACATTCTATTCTATTAGAGCACTTGTTTCTCCTATTTGTAAATTATTTTATATCTTGTCTTCCCCAGATTGTAAGCTCCTTATGGGGCAGGATGGGGTCCTCTTCATCTTCTTCTCCTAGTTTGTCTCCCAACTGCTTTCTGTGTACACTGCACACAGAAAACTTTCAATAAATGCCAATGGTTGATATGAACATTTTAATTTCAATTATAAATTGTTCTTTTTCTCTGTGTTGTGGCTCAGATGGGGATTTTGTACTGGGTGATCCTCTGCCTCATGTGCCAGGCGCAATAAAGTAAAAATTATTACAAAGATTCACACCAGGGAATTCCCTTCCAGAGAAAGTGAACTTGATCCGGAAAGGCCAAGTGCCATTTTAGAACGAACTTGCAAATGGTTTCAATTAGTTTTGACATCTTTCTGCAGCTAAGCTGCTGTTTTTCCATTTTGGTACTACTTTTTTCTGAGGAAAGTGATTCAGAGGTTAGTATTGTATGTGATATTTTAAGAAGAATTCTGCCAAATTGGTTTCAGCAATTCTGGTAGGAGGCAGATTCAGTAACTTGTTTGCATATACCACCTAATGCTTAAAAATAATTCCCTGATTCTGTACCTTATTAAAAAGGAAATGGACTCCACCACAATGAAATTTCATTTACTTTCTTAAAGCGGGAAAAAACTAAGATGATCTCCATTCTTAGCTGCAGAATAATTATGTATTTCTAAACATTCCCTCAAGTATTTTCAGGAATCTAGTTAGAAATAAATCACCTCTTTGCTGCAGAGAGAGGTGTGTGACAGGAGGATGAATTCTTCTGGAAGAACTGACTAGATTTCAAGCTCCTTGAGGACAGAGATCATTTCTACAAATTTTATTGTATTGTACACTCCCAAACGTTTAATACCGTGCTCCGCACACACTGTTTGCTCAATAAATACCAGTGATTGACTAATGTCAGACTCAAAGGAATCTCTAGCAAACTTGAATTCTGTTGGCCTACTGCCAGGGAACAGAACGAAAAACAATGGAAAACATTTGCCATCTCCAGCTTCTCACATTACTTGGAAATCTGTAGTAGAGTCAGTAATAGCAGAAGTATTCATTGCTGACTGTTTAGTCTCAGCCCAGGTTAGGAGCGGGGCAGGGAAGGATTTTTTTACTATAGCACATGATTAAATAGGTGATTGTGGCTTATACGTTGAATAAGCCATCAAATGATATGGGTTTTAAGAAGCAGTATGGAAAGTGCACAGGTCAAGGAATCAGAGGATCTGGGTTCTAATCCCAGCTCTGCCACTTGCCTGCTTTGTGACCTTGGGCAAATCACCCAACTTCTCTATGCCTCAGTTACCTGGCCTGTAAAATGGAGATAAAGACTGTGAGCCTTGAGTGGGGAAGGACCTATATGCAATTTACTATCTTGTATCTGCCTCAGCGCTTAGTACAGTGCCTGGAACGTAATAAGCACTTAGCAGATACTCTTGGGTGCTTGTAACTTTTACTCTTGAGTGGTTGTCTCTGTATTTTCTTCCCATATTCTTCCTTCACACTCTGGCACCTCTCTCTGAGCCTCAAGCATGAGCTCCAATCTCTGAAAGACAGGACTGGAATTTATCAGTTACATCAGTTTGCATTTCTTAATGCAAACCTACAGGAAAAAAAAGGAGCAAGAGTACTTTTTTAGGAAAGCATGAAGGCATAATCTGTATCTCTTGTCTGATCATTCAATTACCACAGGTTGAGGAAGAGGTTCATTCATTCATTCAATAGTATTTATTGAGCGCTTACTATGTGCAGAGCACTGTACTAAGCGCTTGGGATGAACAAGTCGGCAACAGATAGAGACAGTCCCTGCCGTTTGACGGGCTTACAGTCTAAGAGTGCGGTAGGCACAACTTTTACCTCCACACAGATGAAATAGGTCACACTCCTTGGTGACTCTGCCTTGCCATCGGGCCACCCCTCTCCTTCCCTGGCCCCCTGACTACTTTAGCTCCGTCCCTCTTTAAAACTTTAAAATTTGGCTACCCTATCGTGCAATCTCTAAAAAACCTCACCCGCCTTTTCCTTTGGAAAGAGTATTACTCCCATCTTGTGATCTCGCATGGGAACTGCATCTTATCTCTAAGATTACACCAAGGAGCAAAACCTGACATGAGGATGCTTCTTGATGATGACAAAAACCGTCTAAGGAGGATGGCGTTCATTTCTCGTGAAGTGGTCAGATCCCGAGCCAATAGTTGGCACTGAGGAAAGCTAGGTTATGTGATGGAGGATGTGACACACTGTTTTCAGGAGTAGGGTGGGTTTGATTCCTGGGTAGGGGGTGATTTGGGAATTTGGAAAAGGTCACTGCACCTCCTGGGATTGGAAAACTAGTGGCAGGTCCTTCTTCAGCTCAGCAAGTGTGCTGGATCAGCTCAGAATCCCCAGCACTCTCTTTGGAATTTTGCAGCTCGTGAGGGAGAAAGAGAGATCGGTAAAAAGGGAAGGTAGGTGGGGAAAAGAGAGGACGAGGTGGGGAAAAGGAAGAAGAAAGCAAGGTGAAGAAAAGAGATATTAGGGAGGAAAAAGCTGAACTCCCTGCCACTCCAAGAATTCTAGTCTTTAAACAGCACCCTCTCCAGATTCTCCTTGGGAGAAACAATGCCTGGAGAGGGTGGTTTCAGGAGCAGAACTACTGAAGCAACAGGGAGATCTGATATTAAATCCTCTCAATTGCTAGCTCCCACCCTACCTGTATCCCCTGACAGCCCGGGGGATTAGTGATCTGAGGGCAGTGGGCAGCTGCTCACGGTAGCAGCCCCTTTCGCCCATTCATTAATGAGACTTCCAACCTGTGCACTAATTACCGTGATTTCCCCTGCCCCATTCCTTTGGTCTCCACACAGCTCCATTCAACGGCCAAGGAAGATGAATCAGTCACACCTGGACATGAAACCCTTCTTCATTCATTCATTCAATCATATTTATTGAGTGCTTACTGTGTGCAAAACACAGACACATTCCTGCCCACAACAAGCTCACGGTCTGATACTTCTCCCTCTCCCCACAGCCCCTGCAGCCCTTTTGTTCCATATCCTATCCAAGTGCTTAGTACAGTGCTCTGCACTTAGTAAGCACTCAATAAATACTATTGAATATCCTTATTCTGTATTACTTCCTCCTATCTGGAAATTATTGAGTGTCTGTCTTCCCCACTAGATTGTAAACTCTTTAAGTGCAGTGAACACTCCTACCAGTTTGGTACAAGAAGGTTCTATGTCTGATCCTATTGTCTTGAATTTGCCCCTGCACTTAGCAAAGGGTTTGGTCCATGGTATGTGCTTAACAAATACCATTATTATTATCATCTCAGGAACTTAAAAAGGTACCCTGCACTTAGAAGGCACTAAAAATGCTGTTGATTAATAATATTTTCACATCATTCCATAAAAAGCAGCCGTTAGAGTAACAGCTCTGTCAGGTTGGAATACGTTGCAGCACTGCAGTTGATAGAAATGAAAATCTGTCAGTCCACTTTTAATTAGATCTCATGGGTTGTATTTATTTTTGCTTTATGAGCGATGGCTTGATTATGCAAAAAAACCCTATTGTGATGCTACGAAACAGAACAAGTATCATTTTGATTGACATTTGTACATTTTAAATAAATTCCCACTCTGTTGCTTTCGTCGAAGAGCCTGGTGGTGAGAGGGCATGAAGGTACTGCCGGTCTGGCGGGTACCTTTGGAAGTAGGTGAGGGTTCTGCACAGATGGGGCCTGGTCATAAGGGGAGCTTCAGCAAGCCCCCCTCCCTCCACTTCCCTTTCCCTACCTGAGAGGTTTCTCTCCTTTAGTTGATCCTTTCTTGGATCTACAGTATGCATATTACCTTCCCCTTTAACAGAGGTCAGGAAATTCAGATAAATAAAGAAATAAAATCCCTTCCATCACTACTTTTCGAGGAGACAAAGTTGTCTTTGTCCTTAATGGCTGGTTCTTCTCAAATCAGAAATCATCAATACTCAATCAATCAATCACCTAACTAGACAACTAGATAACACATGGGGTTCAAAACTTACTGTTTTGTTTTGGAAGGTTTACGTTATGTAGTCACCGAAATTTACAGTTAATGCTAATATAGGTTTAGTCCTTCTTCCTTTCCTCCCTGAATTTAAGTCTGCCCAGATGAACAGTTGCACCTGGTTTAGATAATAACAATAATGATGATATCTGTTAAGTGCTTACTGCATGCCAGGCACTGTACTAAGCGCTGGGATGGATACAGGCAAAGTGGGTTGCACACGGTCCCCGTCCCACGGGGGGGCTCCCAATCTCCAAACCCATTTTACAGATGAAGCGCCTGATGCAGAGAAGTGAAGTGACTTGCCCAAGGGCACACAGCAGACAAGTGGCGGAGTGGGGATTAGAACCCACGACCTTCTGACCCCCAGGTCCATGCTCTATCCGCTCCACCAGGCTGCCTCTCTGTGATTTCCTTAGCCCAGGGATTGTTCGACACACCGAGATTCACATTCTTGCTGCGTCTCAAATCGATTGGGATTGCCACCGCAGCCGCCATACCAGAACTGCATGCAGCTTTTCTGCTCTGAATTGTAGAACCATTTCAGAATATAGTCCTGGCACTCCCCCCTGTCCTGTGCCATAGAGCAGACATCTGGAAAAATCAAATGTGGATAAAGTTAGATTATATCCATGAGAGGGATTACCTACTAAGTCATCTCCTGGAGCTGATTTTCCTGCCCAAGGTAGTTACCTCTTTACGAAACAGTCATTCTTCTCCTCCCCACTTAATTACCTTTAATAATATTAATAATAATGTTGGTATTTGTTAAGTGCTTACTATGTGCAGAGCACTGTTCTAAGTGCTGGGGTAGATACAGGGTAATTAGGTTGTCCTTCATGAGGCTCACAGTCTTAATCCCAATTTTACAGATGAGGTAACTGAGGCACAGAGAAGTTAAGTGACTTGCCCAAAGTCACACAGCTGACAAGTGGCAGAGCTGGGATTCAAACCCGTGACCTCTGACTCCCAAGCCCATGCTCTTTCCACTGAGCCACGCTGCTTCACTTGCTTTAACACTTCTCTCTCTTATTCCCAGTTGAAAGTCTGGTCGGACTTCTCCTAATGTCAAAAAATGATTTTAACCAATCATCCTCTCTCATAGTTTATTTCTTGCAACTGTCCAATCCGTTTCTTACTTCCCCCGAACTCTACCCTATCTATTCAAAGAAGAACTTTTGCTTCCTATTCAGAAGGAGGAAGTATAGTGATTTCCTCCATTTAAAAACAGATACTTTTTTCTACAAAATGAATGCTGCTTTTTTTTAAATCCAGAGAGTAAATGCCCTACTTGAGAATGACTTTTGCCCCACGTCCCCCAAAATGGACAAAACGGAGTATAGCCAGATCAGAACAGTCAGATAATTCCATGTAACTTCCAGATGGCTTTTGCCCCGTGTCCCCCAAAATAGACAAAATGGGGGTTAGCCGGATAAGAGCAGTCAGATAATTCCATATGACTTCCAAGTGTTACATATAGTGAATGAGCTTTGCTTAACTTCTGTATAACCATCTTAAGTGTAACTGTCGATATCGAGACTGGTGAGTTTGATTCTCTGGGAAGTTATAGCCTCTGCTATGTTCATGTGGTTCCAACCTGCTGGGAAAGGGAATGATGGAGAACTGCTGGATCATGCCAACAACTGGACATCTCTGTGCCTGTAGGGATGGGATAGTGAGACTCCCTGTATATGTGTGCGTGGACAAACCATGTGTACCACAAGGTCATGTGGTAAAAAGGAAAGCAGATTGTATCTTGTTCTAAATTCACTTAATTTTAGAGAGAGCATATTTGGATATTTGCCACTGTTGGGCTTTCTCCTACTGCAGTACGCACTGCAAATAGAAATTAGCCCTTTGGTCTTCCGCCATGCAGACTCCCACAGATTTCTGGTTTTCATCAGGACTAGAAATAGTCTATTAGACTCCATCAGTTCTTATAAAGGAAACTCTTTTGTGGAGCATTTGGTAGTGAGTGTTACAAAAGGCAAAAATGTACATTCTGTTGTATTGTACCCCCAAGTGCTTAGTACAGTGCTCTACACACAGTAAGCATTCAATAATTGCCATCGATTTATTTTGAGAATCCAGCAGTGAAGAGATTTTTTGAAAATGAATGTATATGAACTAACCAAATACCACCTCACCAAAAAGTATATCTACCACACATAGGCACCTGCATTTCCAGATGTCTTTTCTGGGTGTTCTTTTCTATTTTCTTCAGGAGCATATTTATTATCCTCAAAATAATTATCTTCTTCTTGGGGTGTGGTGAGTTTCTTAGCCGTTGAATTCACCCCTACGAAGCTTTTTCTTCTCTCCAATGCCTCCAATCTTTCCATATAGTCAGAGCCTTTGAAAGAGAACCTGTGGAAACAGTATGAGAGGTTCAGTAGATTCCTTCCTTCTGCTCTGTGTTTGGAGGTTTCTCCTCTTGTCAAGAATAATGTTCCACACACAGCTAAACTTGTACCGTAAAGTCTACCTCTTTGTATTCAAGTGTTTCTTATTATCTCCTCGATTCTGCTCTTCACACTCTTTGAAAAGTTCTGGAGGCGGGTAAGGATTGATCTCACCTAGAGAAAAATCACGGGGAGAAATTGTTTTTAGTCCATGAAGCGTTCCGTATTTCTTCCAAGGAGCTGGTTTAACCCAATTATTTTCCTCATGTGTAAAGGAAATATAACATGAGTGGAGCATATAATGAGGACTTATACCAGGGCAGAGAACTTCCCCTCTCTTTCAGGGGTATACCTTGAGTGTAATTCTGGCTGCGGGATAGAATGCCGAGTCAGGGAAGCACAATGTGACCCATCTTTCGGGTGCACTGGTTCGGCTCTCCTGAGTAGGGCAGAACTTTATTTGGGCCAGTTAGGAGGCATACTAAGATGATTGGGAGCAACTGGGTACATACCCGAAAAGGAGGGGAGCATGAGATCCTGAGACCAGAAAAACCACAGGCCATGAGAACAATCTACGGTTGCTTGCTGTTTCTTGGCCAACATTCTGATTTCCTGTACCCCAGAATCCCTTGCTCCAGTGCATGAGGCAGTGCCATTCAGATCCCTCTCAACCCAAGCTAGACTTTAAATGTGGAGGCTCCGGACAGAAGCATCACGCCAGGTCCCACAACCAACTGGTTCCCCCCAGCCTCCTGCTCAGAAAGGAAAGAATAAACACTGTCTTCACAACCCTCATATTCGATTCTAATGGACTGATTACTGGTTTGGGAGTCAGAAGGTCTGGATTTTAGTCCCAACTCTGCCACTTAATGCGTTATGCTTCAGTTTTCCCCAGGTGTCCCATTGCCTGGTCGAATACAGTCATCCAAATGCCTCCGCATTATAACTGTCCCTTTTTCCCGCCTGACAAATCCTCTATCCCCACCGCTGCTACTCACTCCTTAGGAGATTCAGAAAGGCTCGGATAAACCGCCTGGCATACGGCATGTCAAGATCCAAAACGTCATCCAGTCTCAGCAGGTGTTGTTCTAAAGGGGAACTAGAAAGCTCAGCCAGTTCGCCAATACTAATGTGTCTGTCCAGGGCCACGGTGAATAAGATGTATCCTTTGCATCTGGCATCCAGGGAAACTTTTCTCAGAATTGACCGGTCCCAGGCACTTGTCTCACTCCCCAGAATTATAAAGAAGACCTTGTTTCTCTTTGGTGAGGGAGCTGGTAAGAACACCTGCTCCATCGTCCATTCCAGGGTGTGAGCGATGGCCGGTGGCCCTTTCAGCTGTTGGAAGGACATCTGAATGTGTCTCTTCATCTGTGGCCCATTGTGGAAGGTGTAAAAGTCGAACTCCTTCTTGGCTGGTGGAATGTATTCATGAGAGAAGAAACCGGGAGGTGCATATTGCACCAAGGCCACCCTGGCCCCAGTGTTGGATGTCTGAGAGGGGGCGATGACAAATTGATCCAGCAAGGTGCTCACGAAATGCTTCACGCTATTGAATGTTTCACTCCTAATGCCCTGTGAACCGTCCACCACGTAGGCAATGTCCATATTCACTGGGATGGGGGACAGACTGTGTGCCTTACAATCCTGTTCTGCGTTGCAAGGATCTAGAAGGGAACCCAGGGAAATGAGAAATTAACCCTTCAGGGACTAGAAGGCCATAAGGGCCGAAAACCTTTTCCTGGGAGTTCGTTTTCATTCCAGAAAACATGTTCCTCAAAAGAGAACCTTAGAAAGAAAATTCATTTTTGGGGCGAATTAACCCAAAGAGTGTGTGTTTTGAACTTGTTCTCTGAAATCTTCTTCCTCAAACTCCTGGTATCTAAAGGGTGAATACTGAACATGACCAATTTTCCTTTTGCTCAGATTCCCTGCTAAGCAAAATGGAAAATTAAAAGATGCAGAAGCACTCGAATTAGCCTACAACCATTGAGTTATCCATTCTTACTGAAGGGAAGCTGAAGTAGTTTTTTCTGGGCACATCAGTGGCCACTGGGGATGCCTTCTGTGGGGCAGAAATCATGAAGATTCCTCCACTCAGAGCAGTTTTCTGAGAATGGAACTTTTTCAACCTGAATGCCTCTTATTACAACTGGTTCCTGGGAGCTGCCAGGACTCTCTCACTCTTCATTTCCTCCCCTCCAGGAGTAAAGTGTCATGATTCTTAGGTAGGCAATAATCTGGTTGAGTTTCTTTCTGAAGGAGCTGTGGACATAAAACTATGAGGTCCCTAGAGCAAGAGTCTGTGATGCCTTCTCCTCTTCCCATCCACTCACTCAGCAGCCACCTGAGAGCCGAGAAGAAAGGAGAAGTAGTAACTCCTGAGACCCGTAGTCCCAGAAGTAGAGCATGAGGCCTTGGAAATTCCCAATGCACCCTTCTGTGTCCTGGTTCCTCAGATCCCATCTTCATGGAAGGGACCCATCCACAGCTTTTTGGGGAGCTTAGCCTGAATCGTGTTGCAAGGGGCCCACTGAAGTTGGAGGATGGAAGTCCTACCGAAAAGAATCCCCGCTCCCCAAACAAATTCTCTGTGACCCTGAGCAGAAACTCTGGCTGCTCCGATGGGCTTTCCATGCTCTAAATGGATACTCAAACAGGGACAATTAAAAACCTTCCTTAAAATCACTCAGATCTCATGATTTGGTAATTGTAAATCACGCTATATGAACAAATGAGTCAAATTTTACAGTAAATCCCCTGGCTCTGGCAGAGCCAAAATGATCTATTGAATGTATAGATTTACCATAGCATAGTGTACAACTGGTCAGCCTCTCCAAGTCCTGTTCCTCCTCGCTTTCCCAAAGGAAAAGCTTAAATTGCTCTGAATCATCCATCTAGTAGAAAACATACATAAAGTGATTCTTAGTAGGTTAATGGACTTTGAGTTTTCTGTCTGAGGGGACAATACCGGTGACAGAACAAAGGAGCAGAGAAATTCTGGGGGGGGAAAAAAGTGATAACAGTTACCTGCTTTGACTGCAGACTCCCCCTGGGTGGTTATAATGTGTTTATGATGGGACCCTAATCAGCCCAATTGACATAAGCTCAATTTTGTCTGTTCAGCAAGGCTCTGGGTCCCTCAATCCTTGTTTTCATACCTTTGGGAGTCAGTAATCTCGGTTGAGGGCAGAAATGTTTATTCTCCTCAAATTGTTTAAAACGCTCTCCCCCTAAACTTTCCCTCTCTGAGGATCAGGACTAAAGGACTTTTACTAAGAACGTTTGGAGTGTTTTTTACTCTTTGAAGTTGTTGTTCCTGTTGTGGATAGGGAACATATCTACCAATTCTGTTTTGGACTCTCCATATTTTAAAATAGCAAGGTCAACATAGCTGATAAACCTAGATTCTGGGAGAAACAAAATAATAATAATAATAATAATTAGTCGTTAAGTCTTAAAAAATATGTATGCAGGGAGCTGATTTATCTATGCCTTCCAGAAAATGAGGCAACCAAGTCCAGAAAACTCTCAGGATTGTTTCAGCTAAATAGGATGCAAAGCCAGGCAGGCAATGTTAGTACAATTCTTTTTGTGGAGCACAGCTGTTGAATCACTGTAACATGTGGTTAGAATTTCATTCTGTTAAATTAAAATTGTCTCTGGCTTCCTCCCTGGAGAAAATGATTTTGCTGAATGGCTGGCTCATTCAGCACCATCGCCAACCCCAGGGTCACACATTTTCTCCGTGATTTAGACTGCTGGCTAAGGCTTGCTGAGAGTGGAGTAGTGGCAAAACTATCTTGAGCAACTGGGGAAGTTGCCCCTGGGCCCCCGATCAGTGAGATTTTTGCATTTTCAAACCGTCCGGGCTTTTGAGCAATTTGCAGTTACAGTACTTAGACAGAACATATCATTCAATCAGGCATATTTATTGAGCACTTCCTTTGCACTAAGAACTTGGTAGAGTACAAGACAACATCAATTCAAACCATATGTTTCACCAAAATATATTACCTAGCTGCTTCAATTTTGCCCATAATTGACCTCTGCCCAATCACCTGTGCAGTGATCTAGTCCTCCCTGAGATGTTTTTTAGGCTCCCCCACCTTTTTTTTTTGAATCACATTGGTTAAGCACTTACTATGTGCCGGACACTTAAACTAAGTGCTGGGGTATATTCAAATTAATCAGGTTGGATAGAATCCCTGTCCAACATGAGGTTCACGGTCTTAATCCCCATTTTATGGATGAGATAACTGGGGCAAAAAGCAGTTCAATGAGTTGCCCAAGATCACACAGCAGACAAGTGGCAGAGCTGGGATTAGAACCCGGGGCCTCCTGCCTCCCAGGCCCATCCTCTATTCATTAGGGCACACTGCTTTTTCATCAAAACAAAGAAGCTGCTTCTCTTATAGAAATATTCTTGACAACTGGCCTTATCCAGACATGCTTTCTGTATAATTAGTTCAACACTCCAGGACGTGCCGTACTTACCTCAAAGGCACGACGGACATTAGGAACATCAGAGAAAGCAATTACGGCCGGAGTGATGCCCTGGGCGCTTAGCTCCAGTGTAGCCGTATTGATAGAACTGGCATCATTGGACAAGCCTGTGGCAAAGAAGATGGCAACCTTTCTCATGAGTATACCAGCACGAGCCCTCTTGAACACATTCCTGGCCACAAATAGCATGGCCCTGCCAACATTCCTGGAGCCAGATGAATGCTTCAGAGGTATCTGCCGAACAGCATCCAGGAGCAGATTCTTCTTCTGAAAGTCTGAGAAGCGTAGCAGATATCTAGTGTTGTCGTTGTATGAAACGATGGCCACGCGGGCACCGGTTGGACAGTTATTTCCGCTGATATTCATTCTCTCCAAGAGTGATGACAAAATGTCAGTCATCCTTTTGAAATCTGATGGGGTGACACCTTCAGACATGTCCAGGGCAAAAACCACTTCCGTTGGGAACACTGGACATCTAGGGGTATCTCAAAAAAAAAAAAGGCAATTTACATGATTTCAGTAACCGACCAGCATTCACAGTTTAAGATCTAACCAATGAACAAAACTATTTACCTGATGAGCAAGCTGAAAGAGAAAGGAACAGAAAAAGAAATAATATGGTTATGTTCCTTTATACGGTAGCAGGCTTTCCACTTTTCTGTTCTTTGGGTGGGGTTCTGAGATGTCACATCTAATCTTATCATTTTATACAGGAAGAGATGCGATCATGAGGAGATGTGACATCTTCCTGCCTCCCTTTAACACAACATAAATCAGACAAGGCCAACAGTCCCCTCTCTTCCACTTGAATATCTCTGTGGGTAGAATTTCAACAACCTTTCGGACCATCAGAGGACTGGAAATGATCTAGATGGGTGGGGAGGGGAGAGGCAGGAAGGAGGAAGAGGAGGAAAGGATGGAGAGGAGAGGGAGGGAAAGTGGCCCAATTACAAAAAATATCCCTGCTGTCAAATCACTGTTAATCCTGAAAAGTTTTGGAGTCCTGCGCCTGCCTCCCAATGGCCCCAAGGGAATGGAAACCCAAATGCAAAACGTACTGACAAAGGAAGTTATTTGTGTTATTTCACAAGAGGCAGTGCAATAATGTTGTTAACAATGATTAGTAATCATTTTCAAAAAGTGTGTTTTTTAGCCTGTCTGTGTAGGGTAGGGAATCTATCGATTGAAACCCAACCCTTGATTTCTTTATTGTTTGGGTTAGCCATTGCCTTAACAAATCCGAAGGACAAGGACTCCACCTTTGCTCATATAATGGAAACAGTACTGCCTGCAGAAGTACTAAAGTGAGTCACTTGCCCATCTTGCTCCTTCAATCCTGAACAGAGGACTTTATCTCCAGAGCTAAGAAAATTATTCCCGGTCTTTTGGAAACCTTTCTTTCCCGAGGTGGCCAGTGATCTTGTCTCTCTGGTGGTAACTTGGTGATGAGAACACTTACTTACTGAAAATACTTCGAAGTCCATTCCTGCACCAAACCCCATTACACCCCGGCCTCCACGGCTCTTCCTTCCTCATCTGCCAAACCTCGTTTAAGTAATTCCCTCCAGTCCAAATCCCTTCCCCAACCCATGCAGCTTTCCTCTCCTTTGGTTCTCTGGCAAGCCCCGGGTGATGCAGATTTGTCAGATATGGGGAGAGGATGGAGCCTATACTCACGGCAGTTGAATCGAGTAAAGCTGACCATCTCACAGAGCTGTTTGGAAAAGAGAAGGGTAAAATGAAGTTTCAGTTTCCACTTACTTAAAGATTTAGAAGTTTTCTGGGTCCACTGTCTGGGTAATTTATACCACTTGAAACTTGGAATGAACAATGGTTACCATCCACGGGAAGAAAAAAATAAGTACCTTTTACAGTGTAGAAAGCCCTACCTTGCTCTTTATTGTCTCTCCCATTAAAGTCATCCCCAAAGTTTCACACACAAAAACTCTGACTGAGGAATAGCCTAGGCAGCTCAGCATTCGTTCAGCATTTTCTGGCTAGTGCTATATTAAATGTCCATTTAGTAGGTTGGAATAAAGCTCCTAACTTCTCACTTCTGTATCGCTTCATTCCTTCCCCCATCCCGGAGGTGCTTCCCTCTGCCCCACCCTTTCTCCCACCCTTCTGGTGATTTCCTTTTTTCTCCATGGGGCCATTATCTCTAAAACTATTAAGGTATACACATCAGGCCGAATGTGGGGTGATGAGAAACATGAGATCATAAGGGTTTTAAAGATCATTTTTCTTTACCCTATTGTGGCAGATGTGTAATAGAAGGCACAGAGCAAGTTTTCAGTGAATAACATCTATCCTGGGGGTTAAAAAAGAAAGCCATAACTAAGACCAGGATATCTGTCTCTCAGGCTACACCAATTCCTAGAGTGCCAGACCACTAAGCATGCTTGGAGGGATGGGCTTCTGGGAATGTTGACATTCTTGGTGACAGGTTGAGGGAGCAGGTGTAGAAGTAGGCCAGCTAAGGTGTTGCTCCCCTGTCCTCTTTCCCAGACATCCCTATGTAAAAATACCTAAATTCCGTCTGAAGCAGACCAACCTGATTAGGATACCCTGCAGTGAACATAAATAAACTTAGAACTAGAAAACCTCATACCGTCATGGACATTACACCTTTTGGTCCTTTTATGCCCTGGAATAAAAGAAGACCCAAAAAGTTTAGAATGCTTGTCCTAATCACCTTTCATTTTGGGAGAAGCATAAAAAAATTTAGAGGATATAAACATGGCTGTTCTCTTTTTCACTTTGTGGACTTATTTTTTTTTCTATACTTAGATTTTATGCAAAAAAAGATTTTATGAAGAAATAATCATATTAGTAACATAATAAAATCCTAGATTTCCCACTTTTTTATTTTTTTCAGAAAAAGAAAAATCTATTAAAGTTGTTACCATTGGTCCAGGTGGTCCGAGATCTCCTGGAACTCCTCCTAAACCAGGGTATCCAGCAGAATGCTAAAATGAATCAAACCAAAATCAAATGATTTCTCCTTGGACTCAGGCTTTACAATTTCAGGGAATTGAATTGGCTTTTTGGAATCCCGAAGTGAGTGAGAAAACCTCCTAGAGAAGAAAGAGGTGGATTTGTATAGAATATTTGTAATGTGTTATTTTATGAGAGGTAACAGAGACTTCATGGGTTAACCTACTCCTTGGGTGTATGTGAAACCTCTTTGGTTATTTTTTTAAAGTGGGATAGCAAAAATCCAATCAATCTGCACAATTTATCAACCCCTTAGTTTGTGTAGAGCACTGCAGTGAGCCCTCAGAACCGGAAAATACAATCGGTAGACACAGTATCTGCCCTCGAGGAGTTTTCGGTCCAACTGGGGAGACAGATGTTAAACTACATTACTGATAAGGGAAATGGCCAAATATAAGGCTATGGGGATGGCAACCATTGGAGGTATTTGAGAAGTGGGAAGGTGTGTGCAGAATGATTTTTTAGAAAATTCTGCAGATGCTTTGGAGGGAGAACGGACAAGATCTAGTGATGCCAGCCAAACTGTTAGCAGGCTTTTGGCATGTACTGTGATTCTCCCCATCGCCACTCCAAAGCCTCCTCTGCTCCTACAAGCGGGTCAGAGTACCGCAGGGAAATCAGTCTTAGTGCCGACTCTGGATAGGAATGGCTACCTGGTCAAAGACTCTTC
Organism: Ornithorhynchus anatinus; assembly: GCF_004115215.2. NCBI lineage: Eukaryota > Metazoa > Chordata > Mammalia > Monotremata > Ornithorhynchidae > Ornithorhynchus > Ornithorhynchus anatinus. The sequence goes on from NC_041735.1 coordinate 40,338,166, forward strand.
TAAGCCTATAAACAGGTGTTCTAAACTCTCAGAGCCTTCCTGATGATTCCAGTGGGCTCTGGCATTGTGGTTGGTGCCTAGTGCCATTCAACAAATAGTAACAAAACAAATGTCAAGGATAAGAAAGAGTCTTAAAACTAGTAGGGGATTCAGCAACCTGTCACGTTGAATGACGTTTTTCTACAAAACTGTTCAGGCCATGTTTCCCCGCACCTCAAAAACCTCCAGTGATTGCCCATCCAAATCCACATCAAACAGAAACTCCTTACCGTTGGCTTTAAAGTACTCAATCGCTTTGCCAGCTCCTACCTCACCTAAGCTGCTTTCTTACTACAACCCAGCCCGGACACTTGGCTCCTGTAATGTCAACCTACACACTGTACCTCAGTCTCTTCTTTCTCACCACCAACCTCCCACCTACGTCCTGCCTCTGGCCTGGAACGCCCTCCCCCTTCATATCTAATGGACACTTACTCTCTCCACCTTCAAAGCCTTTTTGGAGGCACCTCTCCTCCAAGAGGCCTTCCTTGACTACACCCTCATTTCCTCTTCTCCCATTCCCTTCTGCATCTACCCTGCACTTGAATTTGCTCCCTTTATTCATCCCTCCCTCAGCCCCACGGCACCTATGTACATATCTGTAATTTTTTATGAATATTATGTCTGTCTCCTCTTCTGGGCTGTAAGCTCACTGTGGTCAGGGAATGTGTCTACCAACTCTTATATTGTTATGTCGTAATCTCCCAAACACTTCATACAGTGTCCTGCACACAGTAAGCACTCAGTAAATACGATTGATTGATCGAGAAGTGCTTCAGTATGACCTATGACCTCAGCAACCAGGTCACAGAGTGCTTCTTGGAGTTGCTGCAACTATCCCGTAGTGATGGGTTGATCACAGTCGTACCCATTTTCCACCCCTCAAAAGATTCCAATAAGGATGAAAGAGGTAGCTGAAAAATCCAAAAGTCAACGATCCCAATTTAGAAAATAAGCTAGAGCAGCCCCACTCAGAATCCTAGCAAGCACCAAATATCCAGAGCAGCTCCCAACCAGTGAACCATCAGTATGGGAGCCCAGCCCTCCCCTTGCAGACGGAGCAGAGCATCCAGAAAGCTGCCCTCTTAACTGCTAAAACATTAGGGAGATTGAGCCAACCATAAGCAAAAGCTATGTCCTGGAGTGACATGGCTCCGCAGCTTGACTCAGTGGAAAGAGCCCAGGCTTGGGAGTCGGAGGTCATGGGTTCGAATCCCGATTCTGCCCCTTGTCAGCTGAATGACTGTGGGCAAGTCACTTCACTTCTCTGTGCCTCAGTTCCCTCATCTGTAAAATGGGGGTGAAGACTATGAGCCTCATGTGAGACAACCTCATTCCCCTGTATCTACCCCAGCGCTTAGAACAGTCCTCTCTTTGCACGCAGTAAGCGCTTAACAAAATACCAACATTATTATTATTATTATCCCCCCTCCAAGCACGGTTTCCTCTTTTAATGGTCTAAGTTTTTGAATTCTGTGCTTCATTTGCTCCTGTGGTGTGTAATATAGTCCTGTTTCTATGTGCCCGTCCTCCCCTTTTTAGATTGTCATTCCCTTACAGAATCCCAAGTGAACAGTTTATCTTGTGCCGGTTCCCTTTCGTTTCTCCCACCTCTCCAGCTGGAGCAGTAGCAGAGTAATAATAGACCCCCAAGCTGCCAGCCACCAACCTCGTGTGTGAGGGATGGCTAGCTGGAGAGGCAGGAGGAAAGAAAGGGATCAGGCAAATGTAGAGGTGGGTTTTAATGTTTGTGCTCAGATGGAGAGGGAGGGTGAGGGGAAAGGCGGGAGAAAGCAGAAGGAAGGTGGTGTGGAAGTTGTAGAGTACACACTGACAGAACAAAAATAAATCACAGAAAATATAGAGGGAAAGCATCGTTGACCTATGTGGAATTTACATAGCCCCAGAAAAATGTTCTCTTTGTTACTGAGAACCAGAACCCATCAAAAATTCATTTTAAAGTGCTCACCCTTCTTCCTCTAACCCCCTTGGATCCTTTTTTTCCTGGGTAGCCGGGAACACCATCTTCTCCCTTTTGAAAATTTAAACCAGAAGCTTGAAGGTGAGAGAATACCGAGGAAAAGAAATAGCAAATGCTGTGTTATGGAAATCCTAAAAAGATTTGACGCCTTACCTGCAATCCAGGAAATCCAGGGAATCCATATTCTCCCTAGTGTAATAAAGGAGAGGCATTTCTTTAATCTAATTTGGGTTAAGCTTTCCAGAGCTTTTGGGGGAAAATGCGTATTTCTTAAATCCCGATGAAACAGACTCTAAACACTGGTCAAGATGAGTGGCTAAATAATAATAATAATGGCATTTGTTAAGCGCTTACTATGTGCCAAGCATTGTTCTAGGTGCTGGGGGGGGGAGAATATAAGAAAATCACTTGTTCCACGTGGGGCTCATAGTTTTAATCCCCATTTTACAGATGAGGTAACTGAGGCCCAGAGAAGTAAAGTGACCTGCCCAAAGTCACGCAGCTGACAAGTGGCGGAGTCAGGATTAGAACCCATGACCTCTGACTCCCAAGACCGGGCTCTTTCCACTGGGCCACACTGCTTCTCACTCTCATTCCAGGTTTCTCCCAGGGGACCAGATTTGATTTTTGTCGTTCTGGATAAAATGATGTAGAAATTGATTTTTCTAAAATGCTTTTCCTTTCTTCAGTATATTGAGATTACTTTCTTAGAACCTCTGCTGTGCCTGTTTCCCTAGACGACTAGAACCACCTCCTACAGTGAGTCAGCAGTAGTCAGCCACTGCTTCAGGGGTTAGAGGGATTGGAAGAAATTCTAGCACTATATTAAACTCAATCTAAGTGTGGGTCTCCAGTGACGGGACTCAAATCATAAGGTAGAAACAATTCTTAGGAGATAAAATGGTAAAAGGAAGTAAAAAGCAACGGAAACTCCATCATCTTTTTAAAGAGAAGTGGTGCTTGGAGAAAGGTAACACCAAAAGCAAAATGTCACATGAAAGAAATATTGACTTCTAGCCACTCCCACTCATTTGTTCAACCAAGAATGTTCATCTAAGAGCCTCCAAAATGATGGGAAGTAGGTGCAGTGGAAGTTGGAGCTGGGGTGGGTGGGATAGCGGGAGGCCTGGTCATAGAAAGCCCATCCAGGGACTTGGGGGAGAAGGGGCAAATAGTTAATGCGAAACCCCATGGGAAGGCCACTCTGGTGACCTTTCCCCAAGTCCCCAGTAAAGATGGAAGGAGACTGACCATAGAAAACTGGTGGGAAGGACTCTCCACAGCCTTACTTCTTCCCAGCTCCATCGCCTACTCTTCCCAGTTGCTCCCATTGACCAATTATTTTCCAGGCCTTTATGTCACTTCTTGAGAGGAGCGGCAGAGTGGCTATACATTAGTCAGAAGTTCCTGAGGATTATCCTCAAGTTTTGATAACCATTCAACATCCTTGCAACATTATAGTAGATGGTAAAAACTCGCTGTCTAAAACCTAGAGAAGTGCCATGGCCTAGTAGAAAGAGCACGGGACAGGGTGTCAGAGGACCTAGGTTCTAATCCTGGCCCCACCTTGTCTACTGTGTGATCAAGTCACTTAATTTATCTGTGCCTCAATTCCCTCATCTGTAAAATGGGGATTAGCACTGTGAGCCCTTGTATCTACTCCCTTGCTTAGCCCAGTGTCTGGAGCATAGTAAGCGCTTAAGACCATTAAAAAAAATTTTGATTGCTATCCTCCATGAAAAAGATAAGTTGTGATTAAGTATTCAGAGGAAATAAACACTGCTTGAGTCCACCTTAGCTCCTTTTCTTCCTTGATGACCGTATCCTTCTTTGCCAGGTAGGCCCTGTGAAAATTGCAAAGTCAAGGTTAGGGGACAATATAGTGCTATTATCTGCATAGCGGACAGAGCCTTCACATATTAAACACTGGATTTGGGAGGTGTGGTGTATTAGATAACCGTTTAGATAGAGACTGAGGAGAGCAAAAGCCCTAGCAAAATTATGATTGTGATGAACGGAGGGGAGGGTAAGAGTTCACTGGGTGGATGGATACTTCCCACTGGACTGCAAATGGGGCTGTCCTCTTTCTTATAAAAATTTCTCTGCCTTAAGGAGCAGTCCAGTTACCTTGACTAGCCCTTGCCAGTGGATTATTCTAGGAAAAATGGATTTTCAAGGGATAAAAGGGCAGGGCAGCCCAATATCCTATTCTGATGTCTGAATGGTAAATTGAAAATCTGTCTGTCATGGATACTGCAGTCAAGAGACTTTAATAGCAACTGCATGGAGACTTTAGTTCATAGGTGGGTGTTATGGGCTCCTGCAATTAGACAGTAGAGAACAGAGGATTTGGAGAGATAAAGGGAAAAAGTAATTAGAAGTCAAGATGCAACGATATGTGATGTACTTTGTTCAGAGTAGTAAAATCTAGTTTCCTTATTCAGGTTTTAGAATAAGGCTCAAGGACATTTCTACTTCTCAGTGGTATTACAAGGAATGCTGAGCCTGAATCATCTTTATCCTCCAAAATCTATTTTGGGGACATCTACCTTGGCTTGGCAACTTCTGCAAGTGTTAACTTTGGTTAAAATATCATAATCAAATATCATAACCAGTATTTAATGATTACATATCAATATTTAATAATCAACACTTAATTATTTGATATTAAATAATAATTTATATTTAATGATTAAATATCATTAAAATATTTCATGGGCAGAGACAGCGACAACTTGTGCTCTGAAAGTAAGAGTAATGTGAGCAAAGAGAAAAGGAGAGTGGGATACTTCTCCCATCTGATTGTTTATGCTCCCTCCATTTTAATTTTTTGATGTCTCTGGGAGAGCTAGTTGAGATACTCAGAGTTCAAGACTTTCTTTACCTCAGAGATTTCAGACAGCCAAAGAGGAAAGACGTAGTCGTGATGATAAATAAGATGAACAGCATCAATAATCAGTGAGGCGATACAAAATTAACAGCAGAAAAACAAGACTCACAGGCATTCCTCTTGATCCTGCTGGTCCCAGTGGGCCTCTCTCTCCTAGTTCCCCATGATCGCCCTTTTGTAACGTAATTAAAATGAAATTATTTTCCTTTGCCAAACTTTTCATTCATTCATTTATTCAACTGTAGTGCCCTGGTCTATGGGAAAAAACCCTCTTTTGAATCAGGAGACCTGAGTCCTAGGCTCATCTATTCTGTCAAATAGTGATGGTTTCTTACCAAAGAACCATCCAGTGCATACCACAAGGTGGGCAGAGCCAGCAGGAGTCCTGAAATGTAACTGGCAATGTGGGCAGCATAGACTGTAGCGGTATCAATGCGACTACCAGGTGGGTCATGGCACCATAGCACAGCATTCATACTCTATTGTGAATTCTTCAGCCACTAATGTGTCCTGATCACAAAAAGCATTGAGTGCACTTCACAATATGCCAGTGCCTGCCACTGAAACACTCTTTGCCAGAGGGAATAAGACAGGAAGGGAAAAGAAAGTGAGAGTGTGCTCTGCCCAAATCACTAGCGCTTATAATCAGTTCTTGACCTGAAATCTCAGGACCATGGCTCATCCATCATGCCCAACAAGAGATTCCATCTTGTATTCACTGAACTCCTACGGCATGTGCATGGGAGAATACAATTAAAATTAAAGACACAATCCCAGCTCTTGAGGAGCTTAGAAATGATCAATCGTGTACTACACAGGCAGTGGAAATGGGGGGGAAATTTAGATAAAATTGATAGTAGTAAAGGTACTGACAAAGAAAATGAAAAAATAAATGGAATGTTCATTCGATCATTCAATCATTTAATAAGTGCTTACCGTGTGCAGAGCACTGTACTGAGTACTTTGGAAAGGACAATACAACAATAAACAGTGACATTCCCTGCCCACAATGAGCTCACAGTCTGGGGGGGGGCGGAGACAGACATCGATACAAATAAATAAAATTACAGAGCAAAGGGAGCAAGTCAGGGTGATGCAGAAGGGAGTGGGAGATGAAGAATAGTGGAGCGTAGTCTGGGAAGGCCTCTTGGAAGAGATGTGCCTCCAATAAGTCTTTGAAGGTGGGGAGGGTAATTATCTGTTGGATTTGAGGAGGGAGGGCATTCCAGGCCAGAGGCAGGATGTGGGCCAGGGGTTGTTGGCAAGACAGGCGAGAGCTAGGCACATTGAGAAGGTTAGCAGTAGAGGAGCAAAATATGTGGGTTGGGTTGTAGAAGGAGAGAAGTGAGGTGAGGTAGGAGGGATCGAGGTGATGGAGTGTTTTAAAACCAATGGTGAGGAGTTTTGTTTGAGACGGAGGTGGTTAGGCAACCACTGGAGATTTTTGAGGAATAAGGGTGACATGTCTTGAATGGTTTTGTAAAAAGGTGATCCGGGCAGCAGAGCGAAGTATGGACTGGACAGGAGAGAGACGGGAGTTTATCAGTGTTTGCACACTGAGATGACAAAAACAGATGTGGTGAGAATTAGTCTGGTAACATCTCTTGAAGGAGGTGGGTATTCAGGAGCAATTGGAAATTGAGAGAGTTATGAAGTGGTGTAGCTACAGAGGGACTAAATTCCAAGAAAGTGGAAACGGGTGTGAGCAGTAGGTCAGAGTTGGGAACAAGGTCAGTGAGAAGGTTAATTTGGTAATAGTGAAGAATGCGATCTGGAGTATAGCCTGTGAGGAGGGCAGATGTGTAATAAGGAATTCTCGTTTGGTCTTGCAAAAAGGTGTTGTTTTTGGGCATTTGTTTCGTTTGTCCTTTCCTCTTTCAGTGGGTTAAGTTACACGCTATTATACATTTCAGTGGGAGGTCTGACATGCCTGGTATCCCAGGTCAATGGAGTTGACACCAGCTTTGCATAGAGGAAATTCATGAAGAGCTGATAAATTTCTGCAATATTTACTGAGCAGGAAACCGCATTTTCTGGTGTTTACCTTAAATCCCCTGCGTCCCATATTCCCTTTTAAGCCAGGTGCACCTGGAGATCCTGGAGCACCCTGAGAGAGAAATAATATCAGTCGCCAGAAAAGATACACAGGAATCAGTTTACCACAGTTCTAGTCTCCAATGGCATATAACTAGTGTATGGAGCTTCTTGGGGAAGAAGTCATTAAATTTATCTCACACAACAATATTCTGATGTTAATCCAATTCTTTTATTATAGCATAGAGCACGGGCCTGGGAGTCAGAGGTCATGGGTTCTAATTCCAGCTCCGCCACTTGTCAGCTGTGTGACTTTGGGCAAGTCACTTAACTTATCTGGACCTCAGTTCCCTCATCTGTAAAATGGGGATTAAGATTGTGAACCCCACGTGGGACAACCTGATCACCTTGTATCTCCCCCAGCGCTTAGAACAGTGCTTTGCACATAGTAAGCGTTTAACAAATACCATCATCATCATTCATTCAGTCCTTCTGAAGTGCATCCTTAAATTTAGACATTGCATTGTGCCAATCGATTACATCCAGGATGAAATTAAATTAAGATCCAGGATTAGTAGTGATCAGTAAGTATTTTACTCAAGGCCCCCACTTATCAATCAATCGGTGGTATTTATCGATCACTTCTTGTGTGCCGAGCACTGTACTGAACTCTTGGGAGAGCTGAAAGACAAAGGGAAGTGAAGCATTGCGGCAATTATCTGCATAATTCAGGTCTCTAAGCATTCATCAGTGAGGAAAGTGTATTTTGACCTGAACAATTAAGATTGAGAAAGGTTCAGATTCTTTTTGAGTACTTCAATGTTACGCTGACATTTTCTCCAAGAAAAATAGTGAAAGAGACTGTTGAATTAGGTGCCAAGTTCAGTCCTAATGGGGTTCCAGTCGAGACTGGGAAAAAATGTTTTTAGACTAATGTTAAAGGGCTACCATTTAAACATTCAGTAACAAATTGTTTTGCTTCTTCCCTCTGTTATTCCTTAGACATAGTTTCCACTTCAGAACTGTGACAAAACTGCAAAAGGCTTAAATACCCTGATTTTTGAGGGTTTTTTCTAACTGAATTTGTTAAGCACTTACTGTGTTCCAGGTACTCTACTAAGTGCTGGGGTAAATACAGGATAATCCCACATAGGGTTCTCAGTCTTAATCCCCATTTACAGATGAAATGACTGAGGCACAGAGAAGTTAAGTGACTTGCCCAAGATCACACAGTAGACCAATGGCAAGCCAGGATTAGAATTCAGGTCCTCTGACTCCTAGGCCTGTGTTGTATCCACCTGGCCATACTGCCTCTCTGCTTCACAAGGTTTGCAGTGATTTGCATCGTTTTATCTGACTTCTCCTATTTAGAAGTCATTGTTAGGTTGGCAACAGGGGGTGACATACCTGGGGACCGGGTAAACCTTGCAATCCAGCTGTTCCCTTGGATCCTTGGTAACCTCTTGGACCCTAGCCAAAACAACAACAAATTGATTAAGAACTATTAATACTTTATGCCAATATAAAAGTCAGAGTTCTGACAAGGAACACTAATTCTGGATTTAGTTCTGTGGCCTTATCCTAGAATGTCCTGAAAGATTCTGGAAAATACTGAAAGAGTCTGGAAAAAAAGTAAGGACACATAAATAAATAGCTAGACCTCCCAGGTTCATGACTCCTTGTGCCCAGAGGAGACAGACTGTAGTGCCTGAGAAAGTGCTATTAAATGGGGATTTTCATGGCACAAATTTCATTTTAAATACTGAAGGGAGACAAGGGTTAGTTTCAAGAGCTCCCCATCAAAATTTCACCACAGTACAATAGAGATCATATAGCGGCTAAATTGCTTTAGCTCTCTCCCTCCAAATCCCCTTCTTTTCCATTTATTTTTCTCTAGATTTCCCGTGAATAACCTGAATACCCTAATTCCTCTGATACTGGCTTCCTGCTGGGTGAAATAGTGGAAACTGAAATCAGCTTCTTTACAATAGGGAGACACCAGTAGTCATTGAGTATTGATGATCCCACTGATCATTATCTTAACTTTCCCCCTGGAGCCAGAGTTTCTGAAGAAGAAACAGACCCAATTGAGGAATATTTCACCAACAAAGCCAGTCAGGCTCTTGTGATACCACCTGTGAGCCTTGAAACCCAAGCAGTCCTTTAGAGCCCTCTCGTCCAAATTCTCCTCGCAAACCCTGCAGAAATGAATGAAAATGTGTCCGTTCATTGATCATTCTTAATCCCAAAGGCCACCGACTCTTCCATTATATATTGTTATTGGACCCCAAAAGAAACATGGGAAATAATGATATGTTGACTCATTCTCCTTTGAAGTCAGTGTAGCTTAGAGCAGAAAAGGATGTAGGGAGTTTGTGGGGATATCTACCCTAGATACTGAAGAATGTGGGGCCAGAATTTTGTTCCACTCTTCAGTCCTTCTATCCATTTCTTCCATCTGTTCAGCTCTGTGAGCACATCACCGTTTAATCTTGTACTGTATCTAAGAGGGGTGACTGCATGCAGGACTTGGGCTCCTTAACTTAAGCACATTATGGGTGCTTAATGGTATGGGGGCTCAAGTAATTTGACATAGGGTTGGGTGGGCTCCACATTGGATTTCATTGCACTGATTCTATATTAGATGTCTTTGAAAGCTACATTCCTTAATTTTTGGTTCACAAGTGATGATATTTATCAAGTTATTGTTTAAATTGGATAGAAAGTTGTTCCTTTTATTACAACTTGGCACATTAATCCTTGGTGGTCCAGACTGTGCTGCTAACTAAATCGGATCTGACATCAATGCATTCACTGTTAAGTGCACCAAGGCAGTCAATATTACCCTGAACTGGGAGATAGATGTAAGGTATTTCACACATATGCCTAAGTAGATAAGATTCCACTACTGAATTAGCCTCCTAGCAGACCTCCATCCCTCTTCAGTCCATACTTCCCTCTGTTCCCCAGATTATTTTTCTAAGACATAAGTTTACACGTGTCTCCCCCCTCCTCAAAAACCTCCAAAGTTTAGGCCACTGGATAGGCTGCCACCTGGAGAGGCCCCATGGGAGTCTTAGTTGCTACTGTCCCTCCTGGAGCCAAGGGGCTGGACTCAGTGATCTCTTCAGGACGCCCCTTCCAGCTAAAGAACAGGGAAATTCCTCATTCCTTGGCTCTCGGCTCTTGCACATGTAGTCATCGTAGATGCACATGTAGATCTGACATTGGAACTAGGCCTGATGCCTGTTCTCTTGACATGCTGCTCTTCCCCATCCCCATCTCTACTCTCCCATAAGCCAAGGCTGCCTCTGCCCCAGGCTTGAAAAGGAAAATTCTGACGTGTTTTCACGGGAAAAAAGTTTGGATTCAAACTTTCCCTGGCATTTGGAAAATTTCCTTTCTACTAATGGAAAGGCAAAAGAACAAATTTCCCAGTAATTTCCACATAACCCCCTGAGGCGAAATCAATCCCCCAAATAACTCATGTGCCAACCCACTGACTCAAAACCAAAGCCAGAGGATTGTGGATTAGAGAGTTGGGTGGGTGATTCAGAAGAAAGCCCAGCCCCATCTGTAGAGTGAGTAACAGCCACTAACCCTCACTCCAGGTTGGCCTCTTTGACCTCTTGCCCCCTAAAAAATAGAAGACAACAATTACCCATGAATCAGAAGCATCAAAACAACCAAAATAAGAAAAGTCCCCGACTGGAGGTTGACTCGCAGAGGAGACACTGTGGAATATAAATTATCCCTACCACGGGGCCCCTGTTTCCAGTCTCTTCCCGCAAGCCGACTCGTCCTGGATTTCCCTAAACAACAGAAGGCAGAATTGTTTTGATTTAAATTTGTTGGATTTAGATTTGTTTCCTTAAAGCAAACCAGGGATAGCTGTATGGTAGAATTCCAAGGTTCCAGGAATTTTTCTTCAAATATTTCATTACATTTGCAAAATGTGGGAAGTCCTATCTTAGGCAAGCATCCCAGTCCCAAAGAGTTCTAAAACAACAACCCTTCCTCTCACCTCCTGCCTCACTTTCCCAGGCAAAGGGCAGGGCCAGAGCAGTAGAATTGAATGGTGCCGTGGCACTCAAGATGCCAGAATGCCACATTTTCCTGTAGGAGAGGACGGGGCGGGGGAGCTAGGAACACATCAGTAGGGAAAGGGCCAAGGGACACCCGCTGATGCTTGCCAGGGGGAAAGAGGAGCTAGGATTTCTATGTCTCCTGCTTTAACTAAATTCAGTAGCTGGTCCTAGAGCTCCCCGGTGGTCTAAAGTCTTCCCTGAAGATACGCAGAAGGAAATAGATCATTACGGTTCGATTCACAGCACCACTGTAGCTAGGTAAGCGTTGCTAACTTTGTAGGAGTAGTTGCTGCAGTGAGCCCGTGAAGGGATGTTTTTCCCCACACAGCCTCCCAACTGGCTACCTACTTCTGTTCCAAACACTTTTCCAAATGGATCACTAGCCAGGCTTCAACTAAGCAGTGGATGTTAATTGACTTGCAGTTACAGGCAATAAATCCACTCCTTGTCATAGAACAAATGTACTGTAGCAAAAGCTTTGTGTAGTAGCGTAACAGAAAGAGCCCTTATTCTTGGGAACTTTAATGATATGGACATGAGCCAAACTGGTTTAAATTGCATTTTTAAGACAGTGTCCAGTTATTTGTATATTACAGGCAGATTTACAAGAATCTGGGAGGATTTTCTTGTAGTTTCTGTGAACCCAAATAAGGAGGGAAAAACTAACATAACTGCTTTCTTCTTTGATACATTCTTAATCACAGTTTGCTTTGTTCCAGCTCTGAAACAATTAATAGTTACTCTAAGTTATTTTCCACCATAATCCCTGGGGAAGCAATAATTTACTTCCCCTGTGACACTGGCCACAGAGAACCCCAAAGCTATTTTTAAAATATGACCTTTGGTAAAAAATATAATCTCTAATATTTCTTTACATCTGGGGATAAAGCCCTTTATAAATTCTCTCTAATTTTTATCCCCTCCAAAAGCCACCCCCAAAGGCCTAGATCAGCAACAATGAGACCAGGATGCCTCTTTGCAGCTACTGTTTGAAATGGGCTTTACCTGTCTCCCTCTTCTTCCTTTTTCTCCCTTTTGACCTTGAATTTCACTACTGGTTCCTGGATCCCCCTGAGGAAATAAAAGCTTTGTTACTCAAGGGAAGAAGACAGAAGGAGGAGGGAAAATGTTAGGATCAGAGAAACTCAACTAAATTGGACTAGGTTCATTTTATTTTCATTTTCATGTGTTTGCCATCGACTCCTAATGGGGAGAATATTATTCAACTTCAATCTTTCTTCTTCTTCAGTCCCGATTTTCCAGTTGATGGATGTCACTGATAAACAGCATAGTTCTTGAGGTATTTGGGGGAAGGGCAACCATTGCTGAAAGCTTTTGTATGTCACTCCTGACCGATGGAAAAGCGTGCTCCCTAAACCTAACTTACGGGATCTCCTCTGAAGCCTGGAACTCCTGGATCACCAAGCTCTCCGGGAGGGCCTTTCCAACCCTTTAATCACAAAAAGAGAAACGACTATTAGCGATCCACCTACTGAGCTGTCAGGTTCTTAATACCAAAGAACTTACCCATCAGGTGATGCCCAAGGGAGGGAAGGATGTTGACAAATGAAGATTCACATGGAATTTAGGATGACCTCTACCAGAGGGAGAGGGTGAGAAAGGGGCCCACTTCTAGAAACCTCTGGCTACAAAAATATATGACAGCAATAGTTGGAACTGTGAGTTTCTGGAGCCTCTGAGAAAGGGAGGAGAAGGAATTCTTTTTGGGCTTGCTAGTCCCGCAAGCTGCTGTAAGAGGGCTATGATAAAGTAAACTATTCTCCAGGAAGCACCCTCCTCCTCCTTCCCAAACCCTGTCCTCTCCCAAACTTTCCTGTCACAGTAGACGGCGCAACCATCCTTCCCGTCTCATAGTCCCGTAACCTTAGTGTCATCCTTGACTCACATATCCAATCCATCTCCACATCCTGCCGGTCCCACCTTCACAACATCGCCAAGATCCGACCTTTCCTCTCCATCCAAATCGCTATCACGTTAGTACAGTCACTCATTCTGTCCTGACTGGATTACTGCATCAGCCTCCTTTCTGACCTCCCAACCTCCTGCCTCTGCCATACTTCAGTCCATACTTCACTTTGCTGCTCTGACTGTCTTTCTACAGAAACGTTCAGGGCATGTCATCCCCCTCCTCAAAAATCTCCGGTGGTTGCTTATCTGCCTCCATAGCAAACAAAAATTCCTCACTCTTGGCTTCAAAGCTCTCCATCACCTTGCCCCCTGCTACCTCACCTCCCTTCTCTCCTTCTACATCCCAGGCCACACACTCCTCTCCTCTGGTGCTAACCTTCTCACTGTGCCTCCATCTCACCTGCTTCGCTGCAGACCCCTGGCCCACGTCCTACCTTTGACCTGAAGCGCCCTCCCTCCTCAAATCCGCCAGGCAATCACTCTTTCCCCCGTCAAAGACCTATTGAAGGCACACCTCCTTCCAAGAGGCCTTCCCAGACTAAGCCCCATTTTTCCTTATCTCCCACTCCCTTCCACATCACCCCCACTCACTCCCTTTGCCCAACTCCTCTCCCTGCCCCACTGCACTTATTTGTGTATATTATAGGAATTAGGAACAGTACAGTTACCCAGAAAAAAACTTTCTGCACAGCACTGAGTGAAATGAAGATTTGGCAGTTTGGTTAATTTAATGAATATTGAAAATCAATCTAGATAAACTAAACCTCAAGCTCCAAGAAAACTCTATTTCCACAATGGTGTTTTTTCCTTGAACTAGCCAGATAAAATGCCTTAACTATCATTGATCTTGCCTGTGTAGTTACTCCATAAATAAAATGAAACAATACCAAAATCATTAAATATTTATAATCGTATATATATAATATATACAAATATATAATATGTATATATCAATAATTCTGTTTATTTATATTGATGCCTGTTTACTTGTATTGATGTCTGTCTCCCCCGTCTAGATGTGAGTCCATAGTGGGCAGGGATTGTCTCTCTTTATTGCTGTCTTAAATATGATTAAATGACTGAATGAGTTAACTGAAACCCTCCCATTTTACAGACAAGGAATTTGAGTTATTGGGGTCCTAAATACCTTGCCCAAAATCACTCTAGACTTTGAGCTCATTGTGGGCAGGGAATGTATCTGTTTGTTGTTACATTGTACTTTCCCAGTGCTTAGTAAAGTGCTTAGCACACAATAAGCACTCAATAAATATGATTGAATGAATGAATGAACAAACGAATGAATGAAAGAATGAACACAGCTTTGATGTGAGTTAGTACAACTACGTTTCAAGTATCCCAGTCCAGCCCAATGCTCAAAATTATTTTCCCTAAATTTGTTTTTCAGACTGCAGGGAATTTATGACCAGAAGGATGGATCTGAACTGTATGTACACCTGTCTAAAAACAACAAATCAATCAATAAATGAATCAGTAATTTAATAGTATTTATTGAACAGTTACTGTGTGCAGAGCACTACAGTAAGCATTTGTGAGAGTAAAATAGAATTGAAGACATGCTGTTTGCCTTCAAGGGTCTTCAGTCTAGTGGGCGATGCAGATATTCCCTGATTAAGCCCTCTTTTCCCTATCTTCAACTCCCTTCTGCATCACCCTGACTTGCTCCCTTTATTCATTTTCTCCCAGCCCTATAGCACTTGGGGACATTTCTGTAATTTATTTATATTAAGATCTGTCTCCCTCTATAGACTGTAAGCTCATTATGGGCAGGGAAAGTGTCTGTTATATTGTTATATTGTACTCTCCCAAGCACTTCACACAGTATTCAGCACTCAGTGAATACGACTGACAGACTGACTGACATTAAAATAATTTACAGCTAAGATAAAGAAGGCTAAGTGGGTATAGAGATATCTGAGTGCCCTAGAACTAGGATATATAAGAAATGTACTAAATATATATGTTCAAAAATGCTCCGGGTGATTGTGAGTGCAGAAGAACTGAGGTGATAGCTGGGGGAAAATTAATTTGGGGAGAAGATAAATTGATCAGGGAAAGCCTCCTAAGAACATGCTATTTCAGAAGAGCCGTGGTATGGTGGATTTGAAGTGGGAGGGAGTTCCAGACGGGAAGCAGGACATGAGCAAGGGGTCAGATACCAGTGAGATGACTAAGGCACAGCTAGTTGGTAAGCTTGAGAGAAATGAAGAATGCAAACTGAGATATACTGGGAGAAGAGAGTAGATTAATAGGAAGGAAATAGCAGTTTGAGTGCCTCAATACCGAGAATTAGGAATTTAGGCTTTATGAGGAGGGGAATGGGGAATGAGTTTTTAACATGGGAGACTAAATTATACCCGCTTTCCTGTACTGCCTTTTTCTCCGTGGGATCCAGGAGTTCCACTCTCTCCCTAGACCCAGAAAGAGGGGAAAAAATAGAGAAATATGAAAAACATGGAGTAATGCATCCTCTGAATTTCAATGGAAATCTCTTTTATTCAGTTCCAAGTTTCTACTCTAAGCAGAAAGTTTCTATACCTGCTCACCATCCACCCCATTAATGCCGTCATCACCCTTACTGCCCTGTGGTGAGAACAAAACAAAATCAACATGGTATTAGCAACAGGAATAGATATAAGGTAAACATGTGAGATCATCTTTGATATTATTTTTTCTAGTTTTCATTTCAGTTTTTTCCATCAACCGATCGAGTTCAGAAACCTAAATAAGAATCAAAATAATGTAAAGAGAGCAATAAAAATATTCCCTGGAGCCTCCACCACCCTATTTCCATTTCTTCATGGCACTACTACCCTATGTAGATTTGGGTCTAAGAGGAAAAAAAAACTGTTTAAAAATTATTTATCCTGGGCACATTCAGTGACGGTCACTTCAATGATCATTTGAAATGAAAGGAGCCTGTTAAGAGGTAAATTGTGGATTTGAAAGAGGGGCAAATGAATTTTCCATTTTTGGAATAGCTGACTTCCTCCCAGAGTAATTTTCATTTATGAAAGTAGACCAACATGCTGAGCTTATACAGGAAATACTTATTACAATCCTTTAGGCAACAATTGCTTCCCTGAAATTTTCACTATATATCTGACTACAATATTCTTGCCTCTTGGCTTTGATCTTCTTGGAATTTTATTGTCTCTCCTCAAGGAGGAAAAGGGAAAATGAAATAATTCAATATTGTTTTGTTGGTAGAAAAGCAAACTCCATTGAGAAAGAGAAGGGGGACACCTACCTTTTCTCCTCCATGGCCTCTTAGTCCCTGAAATTGCAAAATCATAGTGTGAGTCTCCTTTTAGTGGAATTTTAAAAAAAGACTTGCTTGAAGTATCTTTCAGCTTGGATGATGAAGAGGAACATGGTTTCTCTCCCAGTGAGTGAGATGGGTACTATAAAAAAGTGTGTTGGCTTTTTAATGTGCCACTTTACCTACATGCAGCCACCACCCTGTGGAGTCACAAGACAACAGAGAGGCATAGGGAGACAAATACATGGAAAGAGAGAAGGAGAGAGATAGCAAGAAAAAGACAGATATGGAGCAAAATTGAGATAGAGACATTCATTAGACAGTGAGAAACAGGGGCAGAAACAGAAAATAAAAAAAGAGACAGAAACAGATTCAGCACCAAGCAGAAAGATTGATCTAGTGAGTGTTTTTAATAGTGGGACAGATGTTTTTCAGATGTCATTTGGGGGTTACTGCAATGATGACAACAGAAAACCTTTCTTGGAGAACTAGTGCCAAAGAACTATTTCATCAGCTAGAAGGGTAAAAAGATTAGTGTGGTAACACATTCTTTTACTGGCAGTACAAGAGAGTCATCAAGAAAGTGATCAGCAGGGTGAGAAAGATGAATTGGCAGCCCCCAGAATAAGGAATAAGATGAATTATCTTCTTCCACTCCTTGGAGGTCTTGGGACTAAACAACCCACACCGACATATGCTTCCGTTCTCCCAGGGAAGGAAGTTTCTCCAGATCTGTGATAACGGTAGCAAAACAGGAATGAGAACGGTGAATCTTCGTGAAACTCACCTTAGGACCCCTTGGACCTGGGCATCCTGTATCACCCCGGTGTCCAGGTAAACCAGTGGAGCCTCTCCCTCCCTGTGAAATGAAAAGACGCCTTCCATTTTAACATTTGCAGCACTTAATAACTGTGGCACTTATTAAGTGCTTACTTTGTGCTGTGCAAGGGTACAGAAACCAAGATAATAAACTGATTTATGAGGATAGAGCTTTGTAATCTAAAATCATTCTTTAGGATCGCGTGAAGTTTGACACATTCTCCCCCAAGTCTAACACAGGCTCTTTGTTATGATACTACAAAGGTTAATGTTCCATTGAACGACTAACAAGATCTAAGTAACAATTAGGAACAGTACAGTTACCCAGAAAAAAACTTTATGTACAGCACTGAGTGAAATGAAGATTTGGCAGTTTGGTTAATTTAATGAATATTGAAAATCGATCTAGATAAACTAAACCTCAAGCTCCAAGAAGACTCTCTTTTTCCACAATGGTGCTTTTTCCTGGAACTAGTCAGATAAAATGCCTTAACTATCATTGACTTTGCCTGTGTAGTCACCCCCTAAATAAAATGAAACAATACCAAAATCATTAACTATATTACTAATTATCATTGATGACGGTAAGGTGAGTTCTAGAATGCTTGTTCTCACTATACATTTTCAATCAAACCGAAGGCAGAATTAGAAGAGGTACATCTTACATTACATGTCTGTCTAGTTACCACACAATGTGGTACTGGGAGAAACATCTTATGTGCATGCCAGGCCTAGCTTCAGACACCAAGTCAATATGCCTACTGGCCCTTCTGAGATAGCCATAACTTGAGACATTCAGAGATGGCACCCGAATCACACTTTGTCTAGATAGCTGCTGCACTTGTGCCATCGGAGGGAAGTAGCGTGGCTCAGTGGAAAGAGCCTGGGCTTCGGAGTCAGGGGTAATGGGTTCGACTCCCAGCTCTGCCACTTGTCAGCTGGGTGACTGTGGGTAAGTCACTTAGCTTCTCTGTGCCTCAGTTACCTCATCTGTAAAATGGGGATTAACTGTGAGCCTCACGTGGGACAACCTGATTACCCAGTATCTACCCCAGCACTTAGAACAGTGCTCTGCACATAATAAGCGCTTAACAAATACCAACATTATTATTATCTTCTACTGTCCCGCTCTCCCCTAAAACACCACCATTCCTCCATCCCCGAAGTTTAGGGAGGCATGAGTCAAAGCCATGGAAACCATTCTGTTCCCTCCCTAATATTCTCCTCCTCCTCTTTCATTCTCTACAGAGCCTCCTGAAATAGTTCTCTTCGGAGCCCCCGATAAAGTTTCTACAGAGCCCCCGGTAAAATCTCTACAGAGCTCCCATGGAGTTTCTACAGAGTCTCTTGAAAGAGTCTCTTCAGACCCCCATGAAAAAGGCTCTACTAAGGTTTCTTGCTTTCTTTTGCTTACTTATTAAATAGCTAGGGGATCCCCAATTTCTCTCCCTTCAGTCCACCTTCCTCCCCAGTGCCCTGAGTGGGGGGATGCCATGCTACACAGGGTCAAGAGGTGGGCAGTAGTGCACTGTGAAGGCAGTGTACAGCCAGAGAGGCCACCTCATTGAGACCAGGACCCAGGGGGTGTGGGATGTGTGGGAGTGTGGATGTGTGGGTTTTCCGCACAGCACCAGGAGGGTGATCTCAGCCTCTGCTTTCCAGCCCAGCTGCCTGGAGTGGGAGTCAGGAGTTCAGCCTCCCTGAAAGGGGAAAGGAAGGGGCTGGGCACTGGTCTATCCTAGTGGCAATCTTACTGCCTGGAGGGATTTTCTAGGAACCGGGTTGCCGCTGCCCCCCTCCCCGAAACCTGCAGCTTACAAATGGTGGGCACAGTGGGTACTGTGCAGGGAAGCCGAGTCACGCTGTGTAGGTGGAGAGAGGAGAAACCGATCCAGTTCCCCGGTGTCACTGTCACCACGCCCTAAAGAGTGTTCATCCCTGCCCGCTCCCCGTCTCTGGCACCTGCCCCATCTGCCCAAGACTAGGACGAGTGACCCAGGTGTCCTAGCCGGAGCTCCAGAGGCTGCTCTCCACCTTGCCCCAAGGGTGACATATTGTGATGCCATTGCGTGGTTCATTCAAAGCACATGGGAAAGTGAATGATGTCACCAGGTTACATGATGGGGACGGCCCTCCTGGCTCGTACCTCAGGGCACAAGCCACCTTGGGGCTAGCCGTGGTGCACGTTTGTGGTGTTGGACACGGTGTATCACAAGTTTTCCTCAACATGGGGTTTGACAAGAATATTACCCCTGGGTTCTAGGAGAACTGATTGCATTTTCAAGTCAACCGCTACCGATGAAGTTGGGATACAATCATTTTTCTCATTAAAAGAGAAAGAAAACTGTTTTTGGGGGGTGTTGACGTACTTGAAAACTCAACTGATTTTTTAAAACTCTACTCATTTCTCTTTGTTTCTGTGGTTTACAACAGATAACCAACCACCTTAACTCTTGGTTCATGCTTACAAATTCCAAACATAATATGGATTCACCCTACTGACCTGCCTTTATCACTACTTACCTCATCTGGAATTTCTTACCTTAAAATATATGATTCGGTAGCCCAGAAATTCACTATGAGGAATGGCCAAATTAGACATGTTAGGCCATTAGAATTAAGGAGACCTTCACGATAATGGTAATAATAATTCTTACTATTTGCCAGGCACTGTATGAAGCACTGAGGTAGATACAAGCAAACTGGGTTGAAAACGGTCTCTGTCCCACATAGGGCTCACAGTCTTGATCCCCATTTTACAGATGAGGTAACTGAGGCACAGAGAAGTGAAGTGGCTTGCCCAAGGTCACAAAGCAGAGCTCGGCAGAGCTGGGATTAGAACCCATGACTTTCTGACTCCCAGGCCCGGGCTCTATCCACCACGCCATGCAAAATGGTTTGAGTACATTTGGCTAAGCACCTGACAGTCGCAGTATATGTGCCTGTTTGGATATACCCCTTTAAATAGCAAAATGAGAAATACTTACGGTGTCACCTTCTTCACCGGGATAACCAACCATTCCACTGGGACCTGTTAGTCCCTAAAAAAACGGAATTGAAGAAATAAAGTTCATTCAGAATTTTTCTTTAGTTGCCCTCTACCTCTCTCAAACTGATTAGTACACAATAGCACTCATATTGTATACAGTTGTCACAATGTTTCAGTCAATCAAACGATGGTATTTATGAGAGCTTACTGTGTAGATAGCCCGGTATAGAGAACTGTACTCAGTGCTGAGTACGATACAGTAGAGTAGGTAGATACAATCCCTTCCAACAGGGAATTTACAGGTTGGAGGGGGAGAAAGAGTTTAAAATAAATTACAGATGGATACCTACGTACGTATTGTGGGGCTAGGAGTAGGGTGAATATCAAAATGCTGAAGGGGTACAGACCCAACTGCATAAGTGACGCAGATGGGAGGAGGAATGGGGGAAGCGAGGGCTCGTTCAGGGAAGGCCTCTTGAGGAGATATTATTTTAATAGGGCTTTGAAGACGGGGAGAGCGGTGGTCTGTCAGATACGAAGAGGGAGGGAGTTCCAGGCCAGAGGGAGGACGTGGGCAAGGAGTCGGTGGCAAGAAAGACGACACGGAGATACAGTGAGTAGGTCGGCGTTAGAGGAGTGAAGTGTGCAGGCTGGGTTGGATGTAGGAGATCGCCCAGTTAAGGTAAGGGGAGGAGAGCCGACTGAGTGACTTAAAGCCGACGGTAAGGAATTTCTGTGTTACGTGGAGATGGAAGGGTGACCACTGAAGACGGTTAAGGGATGGGGAGACATGGCCCGTGACGAATAGTAGGAAAATGATCCAGGCAGCCAAGTGAAGTATGGACTGGAGAGGGGAGAGACAGGAGGCAAGGAGGTTTGCAAGGAGGCTGAAGTACTAGTCGAGGCAGAATATGATAAGTGCTTGGATCAACATGATGGGGCAGTTCAGATGGGGAAGAAGGGGTGGATTCTAGAAACGTTCTGAAGGTAGAAATCAACAGGATTGGGATTAAATATACAGGTCGAATGAAAGAGATGAGTCAAGGATAATCAGTCAATCATTCTATCTTATTTATTGAGTGGTTACTGTGTGCAGAACTCTGTACAAAGCACTGGGAGAGTAAAACACAACACTATAACAGACACATTTCCTATCCACAGCAAGCTTACAGTCTAGAGGGATAATGCCAAGGTTGCAGGTTTGCAAGACAGGGAGGATAATGGTATTGCCTACAGTTATGGGCAAGTCTCAGGGAGGACAGAGTTTGGGAGGGAAGATGAGTTCTGTTTTGCACGTAATGTTCACACTTTTCTTTTATCAAAGAGTTTGTCAATGTGTCAGAATTTCAACGTGTTTTCTGTAAAGTATTGGGAATAAATTGAGCTCCTTCTTTCTTTACTACTTCTTCATTAAATAGCTTTTTTAAAAAAATTGAAATTTTCTTAGAAAGAGTTTGACTACCCTGTATTTTGAAGAGTTTGTAAATTAAGTTGGGCTGGCATAGCCAGGCAAAGGCTAGCTAAGATGCAGACATCATCAATGAGTTACAGTTTTATTATATATTTATGATATTTGTTAAACGCTTACTTTATGCCAGGCATTGTACTCAATGCTGGGGTAGATGCAGTCAGGTTGGACACAGTCCGTGTCCCACATGAGGCTCACAGTCTTAATCCCCACTTTACAGATGAGTTAACTGAGGCACAGACAGGTGAAATGACTTGTCCAGGGTCCCACAGCAGACACATGGCAGAGATGGATTAGAAGCCAAGTCCTGCTGAGTCCCAAGCCCTTGCTTATCCACTAAGCCATGCTGCCTCTCTATAACTCTTTATGATTCTTTTGCTTCATGTACCTGAACTGACAACCCTCTCCTTTACACCACTGGAAGATTCAAGTCTTTTCAGGCCATTGGAGTGAGTTTTGAGGAGCAATATCTCCCTTCTCTACTATTTGTTGCCAAATTGTACTTTCCAAGTGCTTAATACAGTCCTCTGCACACAGTAAGCGCTCAATAAATACGATTGAATGAATGAATGAATTTAGGTGTTATTTTCTATGGCAATAACAACTTGGTCATAATTATTAGTTATCATTATTTTGGTATAGCTGTTTTGTTTTCCCCTAGTATTTTCATATTCATTATTTCATTGTATCCTCACAACACCCTTCCTTCAATAGCCGAAATCCATCAGAGGGTAATTTTTTGTCATTTATCTGTTCACTCCCTTTAGCTCTTCTCTTGGTATTTTATTTTAGTTTCAATTAGGGAGAACTGATCAAAATGACTAATGAGTCATGTTAATATTCCAGACAGTGTGGGATGTAAACCCATCACTGTTCTAGAAAAAGACTCTAATGGAAAGTTGGTTTGACATCCAGGAAATGCCTATCTTTGACTCTTGTTGAATTTATTGTGTATAGATTGGGAAACAACTCAAGAGGTTCCCAGGCAAAGATCCCTGATCCTTGGGTATGTTTACCAAAATAATGTGGGAAAGTGCCTTTTTAAAACTTTTATTTGGAAAATTCACATCCTTCGAATTTTAAAAAACTCATTTTAAATGCCCGAAATGAAATCAACGACATCATGACAACCCCATCTATACAGATTCAATGAGACAAAACTAATCAGGGGAAATCTTCTTATAAATTTAATTCAGGGGGGTATTAATAAAGTTGATTGAGATTTGTAACAACATGGGATTACTCTGCCGTAACAGTATGATACTGTTCACTGAGGCATAGTCCATCAGGGACCGCTCTCTCAAGCCCCATAGCCATAATTTATTTATGTATATTAATGTCTATCTGTCCTTGTTGAGGGTTGGAAATGTGTCTACCAGCTCTGTTATATGCCCTCCCTCCTCACCTCCGCCAAACTAACTCTCTTCCCCTCTTCAAAGCCCTACTGAGAGCTCACCTCCTCCAAGAGGCCTTCCCAAACTGAGCTACCCCCTTTTCCCTCTGCTCTCTCTGCTCCCCCTCTGCTCCCCCTCTGCTCTCTGCTCCTCCCCCTTTCCCCCTTCACCTCCCCTCAGCTAAGCCTCCTTTCCCTCTGCTCCTCCTCCCCCCGCCCACCCCAGCACTGTGCTCATTTGTATATATTTTTTTATTACCCTATTTATTTTGTTAATGAGGTGTATATCCCCTTGATTCTATTTATCATGTTTATGTTGTCTTGTTTTTGTTTCATTTTGTTTTGCTCTGCCATCTGACTCCCCCGATTAGACTGTGAGCCCGTCATTGGGCAGGAATTGTCTCTATCTGTTGCCCAATTGTACATTCCTAGCGCTTAGTACAGTGCTCTGCACATAGTAAGTGCTCAATAAATACTATTGAATGAATGAATATCGTACTCTTCCAAGCGCTTAGTACAGCATCCTGCACATAGTAAGTGCCGAATAAGTACGATGGGTTGGCTAAGGAACATCTCGGTCTTGCTCCCAGTTCCTCAGTGGCTCACAAATCTCCAGTGAGCCCAAACCACAATGATTCAAAGTGAGCCCAAACCACAATGATTCAAACTCAAACTTCCCCCATTAGATGGAGCCCCAGCAGTCTTCTTGACCTTTAAGATTGGAGCTGGGATTCCCCTCCACTTCAACCGTTTCGCTGCAGTTTTTACCATGACTAAAATGTATGGGAAGGACCGTTGGAAACTCTGTCTTGGGAGATTGTTTAAATCTATAAGCACAGCTGTACCGTGGTTTAGCTATTTATGGTTAACGTAGCCTTCAAAATAAATTTCTTACCAGTTTGCAGAAATTTTAACAGCCACTAAATTTTTCACCTTGTTGCCCATAAAGAGCATTTTCATATCAGTTACTGCAGCTAACATCAAAACCTGAAGAAATTTAGTACCATCTGATGGATTTTTGGCTTACCCTAATTCCTTTTATGTCCTTGAAAATGCTATCCAGTTCATTAACTTAAAAAATTCCTTTACCTTTGTGATACCTCTCTTATTCTCAGTGAATAAATTCTGCCTGTAACAACCACGTCCCCTTAGTTCCCTGGCAATTGTCAGTCTCCTGATTTATTGCTTAGCTCTATTAAAAGTAGCTCATTAACTTAGTGTTTAATATACATATGCTTATAACTTCACTTCCCAGGTGGGAATGAGATTTTCAGATCTAACCAGCTCTAGACTGTGAGCTCGTTGTGGGAAGGGAATGTGTCTTTTTGTTATTATTTTGTGCTGGTTAGTACAGTGCTTTGCATACAGCAACTGCTCCGGAAATACAATTGAATGAACGAATGAACCAGAACTAAATCAAACTGTTCCAATTCTTTGTCTACCCCCCCCCCCCATTTTGTAGATTCACTGCAAAGCAGATAAACCACCTTTTTCCTCCATGATACCCAGAGAGGATGTACCAGACAGTTGATTCAGGATTCAGGCACATCTCCCTGGGCCATCCCTAGAGGTGTGGTTGATAACAAGGGGTAGACATTTCAGATTGAAGACCATTCAAAGATCCAAAGGGAGCCCTCCAAATCCCCTAACACTTGGGTGAAACCCAGAAAGGGGGACCCCATCCAGCAAGTTTGTCTTCGTCTGTTAGTAGACAAATGATGTACTCGCTCTTCATAAACGACAGATGAACTTTAGTCCAGTCACTAAGACACCGGGACCAAGAACCTGTGCCAGTTGATCATAGTACTACTGGCTTGAGGAACGTCACTCATACTCTCATCTCTGCTGGGCAGTGGACACGAGTCAATTAAAGCTGCACGCAGTAATTTTTTGTACCAAACGCATTTATGCCCAAAGGGACCCCAGTACAATCCTAAAACCGTGTTGCAACATCATAGAACGGCATGTGGCTACCTTAGTAGCTGCCAAGCAGTGAGAATGAATAGGGTGGATATGGGAGAGGGAGTGAACATTGAGCATCTTGGGAAGAACTAGCGAAAATGTTAGCCAGGAGAGCATTTCTTTGGAAACCAGTCAAATTTTGGAACCTCGAGGGAGGTTCAATGTCCTCTCACCTTTCTCCCGGGCTGTCCATAAGGGCCCCGGAAACCATCTTCTCCCACACATTTCCCCAGTAGTCCACAGCACTCTCTTTCTGCAACAGAGTCCTAAAAAAATAAAATCAGAAATGCATACCGTGCTTTCATTTGAAAAAGTAAATAAGGTCATTCCTTTAAATTACATTTTTTCAAGGGATGTTCTTCTGTGAACCGGGATGAGTGGGATTTAATAAAATTAAAGAACTTACAAGTTGTTTCAGTAAAATTCTGGAAAGGCCTTGCATTTTGATACTCAGTGGTTGTTTATAGTAATATCCTCTGCCAAATTCTATCTCCTGCAATTCTTCTAGTTTCTGCACACCTTCCAAGCCAACTGCTAAAAGTGCATCGAACGCTTTAAAAAAAGCAAATACACATATACTTACATTAACATCTTTTGAACATTATTTTGCCCCGGCCCACTCTGCAGAAGGCTAAGAATCTATGATTCCATACACATTAATCTTCTTGTGCCACAGTTCCCATGTTATGGTGTATATAAGAGGAGAGAGCCCATAGATTTTCAAGGTTATGTGGATTGTATAGTTTTTTTAAAAATGATTTTCTCATGGCTGATTCTGTTTCGTTTGATTCTCAATTGGGTTTTGGTCTTTAGTTTTAGACTTCTTTCCATTGCACTTGATGTCATTTAGCTTTTGGTATCTTTCTCGGTTGTCGTGAGATATAAGTTTCTCAAGAATGAACTGAGTTTTCATTCATTCAGGGTATTTTATTGCCTGTCTCTTCTGTAAAGAGAAATGGGCTAGCACTTGGATACAGTGGATCGCAATGTCAGAAGAAATGGTTGTGTACTTTCATGAGTACCATAGTGCAGTTTTCCTCATTGTTGCCATTTGGGTTTTTTATGGTATTTGTTAAGTGCTTACTATGTGTCAAGCACTAGTCTAACTTCTGAGGCAGATACAAGTTAACTAGGTTGCACATAGTCCCTGCCCCACTTGGGACTCATAGTCTAATTAGAAAGCAGGACAGTTATTGAATCCCCATTTCACCGATGAAGAAACTGAGGTGGCAGAGAAGGGAAATGACCTGTCCAGAGTCACAGAGCAGACTAGTGGCAGGGCCAGAATTAGAACCCAGATCTTCTGACTCCCATGCTCTTTCATTCATTTATTCATTCGTATTTATTGAGTGCTTACTGTGTGCAAAGCACTGTACTAAGCACTTACCACTAGACCATGCTGCTTCTCATCCATGCTGGTATTCTGCAAGAACACAACCCCCTCATTATCGAACTAAGTTCATAGGGTTGCCTGAAGAGGGGAGAGACTGATGCAGGTATTGAGCCTCCTCTCCTCTTCTCCCCCGACTTGCTCCCTTCATTCATCCTCCCTCCCATCCCCACAGCACATACGTTTACATCTGCAATTTATTTATTTATTTATATTAATGTCTGTCTTCCCCTCTAGACTGTGAGCTCATTATGGGCAGGGAATATGTCTGTTTGTTATTGTACTCTCTCAAGCACTTAGTACAGCGCTTTGCTCACAGTAAGCCCTTAATGAATACGATTTAATGAGTGATTGAGTCAGGCGTTCATTAGAGTTGAATCATAATGATGTCCATAAATATGGAGAGGAAGAGGAGGATCTGGGAACCACTGTGGAGAAAAATCCTACTGGATTGAGAGACCAAAGAATGAGATAAACAATTCCTGTCCTAACTATTCAATAGACAGATTGCATGCATGAACAGGGAGGCAAGAAAATTGGCATATCTTTCATCAGCCTTTTCAGATAAACTCACTGCGGTAGCATTATCTTAGATTAATTTTAGAAAATACCGATTCATCATTCTAAAAATGGGAAAACCAATAGATAGAAAAGTAATGGAAATCAAGGAAACACTGTAAATCAGTACTAGTAAGGAATATGATCTGGGGGAAGGAAGATTATTAGTAAGAAATTAAGCAGCAGATATAGCAAAAGAGGAATGTTTGTTGTAATACCTTTAAATTGAAGACTCATAGAAGTTTCCTTGAGTTTCTCAAAATCGTCATCCAGTCCATCAGTAAATACTAGGAGCACCTGTTTCAAAAAATGTCAGCACATCTGATCAGTGTGCACCAAACCTGTCCTTTACTGGTTCTCCTATCTCTCTGGCCGCTCATATTCTGTGTCTTTGGTGGGCTCCTCCTCTGTCTCCCACCCACTAATTATGGGTGTCCAGTTCCGTTCTGGGTCCCCTTCTGTTCTCTATCTACATCCACTCCCTTGGAGAACGCATTCGTGTCGATGGCTTCAACTACCACATCTGTAGCTGATGATGTCCAAATCTAAATCCCCAAGCCCCGGTCTCTCTCCCTCTCCGCAGTCTCACATATCCTCCTGCCTCCAAGACACCTCTACTTGGCTGTCCCTCCGTCACCTCAAATTTAACATGTCTAAATATCTTCCCTCCCAAACCCTGTCTTCCCCATACTTTTTCCATCAATGTAGATGGCAGTACCATCCCTCTTGTCTCACAAGCCCATAACCTTGACATTATCCTTGAAGCCTCTCTCTCATGTCTTTTAGGGATCGTAATTGAATCCCGATGGCTGAAAACAATTACACCCTTGGAGCTATTTCAGTACTAGGAAAATCTGGTTGGACATTTTAATCCTTTCAATTCTCCTCAACCAAGAAGATGATCTTCTCATGATAGAACTTCCAATGGAGAATAAGGCTTAACTTAGGAAGAAAGAATGGGAAATTGAGTTTTAGAACAGGAACATAGTATATATCTCTGAGGATCTTATATGTTTTGATTAAAGTGCTCATAAAATATCGATCGATCATTTATTGAGTTCTTACACTGTGCAGGGCACTGTACAGTATAACAGTTGGTAGACATGTTCCCTACCCAGAACAAGTTTAGAGTCTAGAGGGGGAGACAGACAGTAATATAAATAAATGAACATGACGTAGTGGATAGAGCACAGGCCTGAGGGTCAGAAGACCATGGATTCTAATCCTGGCTCTGCCATTTGTCTGCTGTGTGGTCTTGGGTAAGTCACTTCTCTGGGCCTCAGTTATCTCATCTGTAAAATGGAGATTAAGGCTATAATCCCCATGCGGGACAGGGACTATGTCCAACTCGATTTGCTTGTATAATAATAATAATAATGTTGGTATTTGTTAAGCGCTTACTATGTGCCGAGCACTGTTCTAAGCACTGGGGTAGACACAGGGGAATCAGATTGTCCCACGTGGGGCTCACAGTCTTAATCCCCATTTTACAGATGAGGGAACTGAGGCACAGAGAAGTTAAGTGACTTGCCCAAAGTCACACAGCTGGCAAGTGGCAGAGCCGGGGTTTGAACCCATGACCTCTGACTCCAAAGCCCGTGCTCTTTCCAGTGAGCCACGCTGCTTCTCATCCTCCCCAGCACTTAGTACAGTGCCTGGCACATAGTAAGCGCTTACCAGATACCACCACCACCATCATCATCATCATCAGTACATAAGTGCTGCGGAGCTGAAGGAAGCATAAAGAAAGGGTGCAGATCTAGGTGCAAAATAGACTTATGTGCATCTTTTGTCAGTGGTGATAGTGAGCAGATTCCAATCTTTTGTAAAGACAGCATACACACACACCCATTCATGTACACACATGGGGCCGGACACACACCTTGACTTTAGCAGAGTTCTGGTTAGTAGATGCCTCCCCCAGGGACCGTAGAAAGCCACTGTTCATGTACTGATTGAATTTGTACTGCTGAGCCAGGAATTTCTGGATGATTTCTTCATCGTACTCCTTAGATTCTGAATTAAAGAGAAGCTGGCCATTTGGAGCAGGCACGAGGTACCGGAACCTGACGGTGATCTGATTGTCGTCTCTGCAGCTTATGTTGGAGAAAGACGCTAGCTCCCGCAGTAGGCTTGGCAGAACTTCTCGTAGTTTCTGTTGCACTGGCTCTGATGGGCGGGTAATATCTACTGCTACAGTAATATCTATACTGCAACCTTCTGAATCTTCTATTTGAAAGAGGGAAAAAAGGAAAATCAGAAGAAGTGATCTCGTAGTCCCTTATTTGGGCTTCTGTTGGTGACCAAATCCAATGTCATATTCAGGACCTTTTTTAGGGACTATTGCATTTGGCTCCTGCCGCTTGCAAGTTAAAGCAGCTCAAACTCTGATTAAATCAACCTACATCGACTTCATTTCAGTGGGATTATAACCAGACCGCCAAGTGGGAGACTCTCTAAGAATCAAAAGATAACAATCACATGTTGAAAATATGTGCATTTGAAACTTAGTGACGGCACTCTGAGGCACACAGAGAGGGACTTCCTAGTTAACACTAATGAGAGGGCTTCTCTCTCCGAGCCTGTGCAGAGCCCCAAGATGCCAGCTGCTATCACAGGCTGGACATCACCGTAAAACGAGAGCACTGTACGAATTAGCGGCATTAAAATTTAAGAAGGCTCTCGGGAAAGAGCCCTAAAAGGAGAGTGAGTAACAAGCCAACTTTGTACACCAGATTACATGCCAACTTTATACACGAGAAAATATTCAAGATTATAAATGTCAGAAACATGTGAAGTTATGGACCAGTAATAGATTTGAAAAAATGCTGAGGTCCTGAATCACCCTGCACCAGGGGTGTATATCTAAGGATTTTCATTGATAATGCAGAAAAGTTTAATAGCAGATCTTATTAAATCCTGCTAACTGAATACTGCCGACATTGTGCCGATATTGAGAAGTAGAAAAATAAAGTCAGCATGCCCTCTCTGAAGATGGCAGGATGTTTGATCCCACCAGTATAACAAGCTTCAGACCAAACCAAAAGCCTAGAGATCAGTGAGAATGTCCAGTCTCAGGCTCTGTGGCATGAACCAGCCAAGGATTTCACATGAAGCTTCTTTAGCAACTTTTCCAGGTGTATTTTTGAGACATTTAACTAAAATTAATGAAAATTTATTGGCAGAGCAGGATAACTCAAAAGGAGAGCCTTAAGCACTCCTGGTGTAACTGCTTCTGGTATTACACTCGATGGTCCCTCTGGTTGAGCAGTGAAGTGTCACCAGACTGATTTGCTTCAGTCTCAGACAGTGATTAAATCTTATTCATAAATCAATTGGTGGTATTTATTGAGCACTTACTGTGTGCAGACCACTCTATTAAGCCCTTGGGAGAGTAGAGTAGATCAGAGTTGGTACATATTCTGCCCACAATAAAACTACAATCCAGAGGGGAGTTTATAGAGGGGGACTATTACTTAGACTGTGAGCCCCTTGTGAGACAGCGACTGTCCAATCTGATTATCTTTTATCTACTCTGGTGGTTAGTGCAGTTCTTGACACACAGTAAGCACTTAACAAATACCACAGTTATTATTATTCTGACACCAGCTATGGCTGAAAATCAGAAAACAGTTTATATAAATACAGCTTGGGAAAGGAAATGCTTGGATCCTACGTGGGTGTTTGCAGACCCACCTGTATCCACTGATATCAGACCATCAAAATGCCATCTCCTAATGAGAAAAAAAAAACCCAGTATGGCTAAGCATACAGATGCAGGTGGCCAGGAAGTAAGAGGGCTTCCTACAAACAGTTTTTTTTGTTGTTTTTGTTTTGTTTTTTTATGGTGCTTGTTAAGTGTTTACCATCTGCCAAGCACTGTACTAAGTGCTGGGGTAGATACAAGCTAATCAGGTTGGACACATCCCTGCCTCACATGGTGCATACAGTCTTAGTCCCCATTTTACAGATGAGAAGCAGCAAGGCGTAATGGATAAGCACGGGCTTGGGAGTCAGAGTGTCATGGTTTCTAATCCCAGCTCCACCATTTGTCTATTGTGTGACCTTGGGAAAGTTACTTAAATTCTCTGCTCCTCAGTTACCTCATCTATAAAATGGGGATTAAGACTGCGAGCCCCACGAGGGACTGTGTCCAATCCGATTTTCTTTAACCTTCTCACTGTACCTCGATCTCACCTATCTCACCGCCAACCTCTTGCTCACAACCTACTTCTGGCCTGGAATGCCCTCCCTTCTCACATCAGATAATTGCTCTCCCCAACTTCAAAGTTTTATTGAAAGCACATCTCCTTCAAGAAGCCTTCCCTGACTAAGCCCTCCTCTCGTCTTCTCCCACTCCCTTCTGTGCTGCACTTATTTTCTCCTTCATTCATCCTCCCTCCCATCCCCATAGCACATATGTATATATCTGTAATTTATTTATGTATTATTCATTCATCTACTGATGTGTTTATATTAATGTCTGTCTCCCCCTCTAGACAGTGACTCCTTGTGGGCAGAAATGCGTCTGTTGTTATATTGTATTCTCCCAAGTGCTCAGTACAGTGCTTTACACCAGTATGTGCTCAATAAATACAGTTGAATGAATGCATAAATGAATGAGGTAACTGAGGCACAGAGAAGTTAAGTGACCTGCCCAAGGTCACACAGCAGACAAGTGGTAGAGCTGAGATTAGAATCCAGGTCTTTCTGACTTCCAGCCCCGTGCCGTATCCACTAGACCACACTGCATCTTGGTAATAGTTGATAGGAAAACACTTTAAAAATGGTTATTTGGCTTTAATTCAGTAGAAACTAAAATCAAGGATGCTGATTTGGGAAAAGTAAATTTGTTTTGGACTGTTACCCATGAGAAAGTTCATAGGTATGTGAGGGCAGTAAAGTCCAACAACAGAACTAGGACCATGGACACAACTCCCCATGAAGGAAGATGATTTTTTTAAAGGTTAATTTGGAAAGAGCACTTTGAGGCTTAGCCTCTGGAAGAGCTGAAATGTAGACGGCTGAGCAGTGGTTGGGGAATTAGCATTTTTGCAGAATAAACAAGGAAAGTAGTTAAAGGCTGGGGTCAGGCTGAAGTTAGACTTTGAATGAGAACAAGGGCTCCCTTTCCTTTTTTAAGAAATTCACTTTTCTCTCCTCACCAGGGCTCCTGCTAACTACCAGAAAGGCTCACAGCAGAAAAGGCCTAGTCCCATTGTTAGACAGCATATTAGATTATCCTTCCTACCTCTAATTTGATTTCTCTAGGGAGAGGAATTATATTTGTTCTACTTTACAATAAAGTGGGAAAATATTCCCAATCCACTGTTTTCAATTAGACAACCTGTAGACTTGCTCACTCTCTTATTTACTTATTTTGAAGTCAGAAGCACTTCCTTTGGATCCAGATCCAATTATATAATCTTTTTCAGCTCCAAAAAGAAACTGGAGGGAAATATAATGTGAAGTAGCCTGCACAGAGCTCAGTGAATTATGATGAGCAAGATTATCCTCGACTCAAATTGCGACAACCATTTATTAACTAGGGAGTAACAATGTGGAGACAATTAAAATAAATACTCCTTTTAAAAACAACTGCAAATATTCATTTTCTTTTAAACCTTAAGGGATGGGACAGAAATAATGTAATTTCTGAATTGAAAGAGAAATATGAATTTGGGGCTGATGAAGAAACAATTTAAATGATTTGGAATGAGCCAGGCATTGAAAGAGTTGCATGATACTTCTTCACCACTGCATACCACTGGCAGATCAGGTCATCTCTACCATAACAGATCAGCACTTCTCCAAAGGAGAGACAAAAAAACCGTGTCACAATCCCTTCCATAACTAGAATGGAAAGAGGGGAGGAGTTTCCCTCCACATCCCTGGTGAGCATGTTACTGCGCCTTCCAGAGACAGAGTGGAGAATCAGGGTCAGTGAGAATGAAAACTTTGCTGTAGATATGTCACTACAACTTACTGAGGGTAGGGAAGTCTGAGGGATATTGACAGCCATTCTCTCGATTGTTTCCAGCGTTCCCAAGTCTCCCACTAGAAACACTCCATTTTTGGAGCCAGTGATGTCTCCAACTCAAAGACATTTGAAACTCCGGTGCTAATGGCAAAGATGATGATCCCCTCATTTCTCAGGTGGCCACTGCTTTCACCATGGAACCATTATACCTCTCTTAGTAATCACTACCAGGTTCTGCACCACACCTAGGTTTATCCAGCTCCCATTGGCAGGTTCAAAAAGGCTACTGGTGAACTTCAGCTCTTTGCCAGTGAAGTTGGTTCTTCCCATTTGGGTATGCCATCAATGTGCTGGTCAACTTTGGTTCGGGAGCCCAAGTAAAATTTCAGTAATATTCTTTCTGAAGGATAGCACCATGTTGAGCCTCACTAACTTGGGTCTTGTCCTTTGTAGTGGCAAAACTGCCTACCAGCTGTTTCTTGAAAGCCTTCAGGGTTGCAAAGTGGCTGGGAGGGATGCTCGATGGCCCACTGGGCTGGAACGCCCTTCCAGGAGTCAAATCCGGGGGAGACTTACTCCCCCTGCTTCACCCTTCAAAGGCTTATTAAGGGTGCATCTCCTCCAAGAGGCCTTCCCTAAGCCCTCTTTTCCTTTTTTTCCACTCCATTCTGCGTCAACCTGACTTGCTCCCTGTATTTATCCCCCGTCCTAGCCCCACAACACTTATGTACGTATCTGTAATTTATTTATTTTTTTTGGTGTCTGTCTCCCCCTCTAGACTGTAAGCTCACTGTGATCAGGGACTGTGTCTGTAAAGAACAGGAGAACTACAACACTGGTACTGTATTTCTTGAGCCTAGTGATGCTCATTGCTCTCACACTCCACCTCCCTGTGACATTGGTAGGAGGGCAAAGTACAGTCCTTCTTCACCCCATTCTCCATCCCGCTATATCTGACAAGTAGATGAAGTAACAGCTCTTCTGTTATCAGGGCTGTAGTCAAATAGAGGTTATTATTCCTCTTCCCTGGATGAGGAGAGGGCTATAGGGTTCTTTAAAGACCAGAGGATTTGTGCCTCTCTTCCCCAAAGGAGAGAGTGACTGGTCACTATCTTTCTTTTCTTCCTAAGCACTGACTTTCGCAGTCCTCTGACTGTCATTTGTCTTCACTCTCCCCTGGCCTAGAATAGGAGGTGCCTCTTTCTGTGAAGCTGGACCAGTATACTGGTTTCTAACCTCTATGCCTAGCAGCTCCTCTCCTTCCTCCTCTTCCTCTTTCTTTAGCCGTTCAATGACATTTGAAGCCCAAGGGAATCTCTCGAGGGAAGCAGACAATTGCATTTTAATAATAATAATAATAATGTTGGTATTTGTTAAGTGCTTACTATGTGCCGAGCACTGTTCTAAGTGCTGGGGTAGATACAAGGTAATCAGGT
Source organism: Ornithorhynchus anatinus (assembly GCF_004115215.2). Taxonomy (NCBI): domain Eukaryota; kingdom Metazoa; phylum Chordata; class Mammalia; order Monotremata; family Ornithorhynchidae; genus Ornithorhynchus; species Ornithorhynchus anatinus. The sequence goes on from NC_041735.1 coordinate 40,372,402, forward strand.
TGTCCCATTTGAAGCTCACAGTCTTTATCCCCATTTTACAGATGAGGTAACTGAGGCACCGAGAAGTTAAGTGACTTTCCCAAAGTCACACAGCTGACAGGTGGCGGAGCCGGGATTAGAACCCATGACCCCTGACTCCTAAGCCCGAGCTCTTTCCACTGAGCCATGCTGCGGCCTGAAGAAGCTGAAGAGGCAGTTGGGGATTAGAAAATGAGGAGGTGGGATATTACTCGGGGAAGCCCTCTCAAATGAGATGTTATCTCAGAAGTGCTTTGTAGACAAGAGAGAGCAACTCTGAAGGATTACTGAAGGGGTACTCAGGGTCCCATAAAGAGGGAGCCACACCTGAAGGTTCTCCAATGCAAAAGTCTCACATACTTGGCGTTGATTCATTGCAGATTGAGGTTTCCATGCAGACTGGTCAGTTCATTAGAACTCCGCATGAAGAAAACTCTAACCCTCTGACCCTTGATGATCCCTGACATTCACCCCAATAACAAAGACTTGATGCCAAAGACGTTGCTGTACTTAAGAGCTTGGTTCCACCTCCACTGTTGCCTGATTAGTAATAAGCACTAAGACCTTAAGTGATATACGAACACCGTGAACCTCAGCAAACCTTCCCTTAGCATAGGTCAAGGCCTTTGCCGTAAAGGCTGGGCCTTTCAGAGGTCTTAAGCCAAACATGGCCTCTCGGAGCTCAGATCTGTTGGCATTATTATTCAGAGAAAATAGCTCTTCTGATTGAGTGCTGTAAACAGTAGCCCCAAACTGAACATTCTCCTATCCAACCACTGAGCTATTTACAATGACCTCTATGAGTCGCTGAACGCTCAGCAGCTCTTGATCATGATCCGGCCTCCTGCATCAACTAAAAATATATTATCTGCCACTTCTGTCCTTTTGCAGCCTACGAGAGGCATAGAAGAAAACAAAGATCACTATTCTGTAGGATTACAACTTTCTCTATTTCTCCTCTAATCGAATCTACGCCCATCTCTCCATAGCATTGTTTCAGTCTTTTTGATTCCAGTCCCTAAAGTCCAGTACTGTGTTTCTGTAACTGAAGAGCTGGTGCCCGTATCTAACAGAAACTAGGCTCATCTCTCGCTCATCTTAATAGGCAATAGAAGCAACTGTATCTAGAGAAAGCAGTGCTTTTTCTAAGGTGGCTTCAAGTCCTACTGGTAGATTTAGGAAGGTAGTAGAGGAGCAGGGAGCCCTCCCTGCAACCCAGCCAACCGGAACCAAAATTTGCCCTTAGAGCCAGAGAGTTCCTCTTGCCTTCCTATGCGTGTCTGTCCCTCCCCACATTGCCGGGCTTATTTTTGGTCCAGAGCAGCAGCCAAGGCAATTGTAAAATGGGGAGAAGGCGGTGTTGTAGATACTAGAGGCCTCTTGAGGTCAGAGGGTCACTAAGCTAGATGTGTGGGAGACCCCAACTCTTTTCACCCCATATTTAAAGCCGTCCTAGGTGACTCTAATGGGTCCTTATATCTCCTGTTTCTGGATGGCCACGTTGTGGTTAAATGGAATGATGAAATTTGAATCACTTTATAGGTCATAATCCAATTGAAATAGCTCTGTTATCCAGGTTATGTGTTGTTCCCTTTAAGAAGACGGCAGTTTGGTGATATGTTCTTATTTAAAGTCTGGAAATCATGTTTATTTGCTGAGTTTTAAATGTCTCAAGTCTTCAGTGCCTTAGAGGTTTACCTTGCATAACACAGTCTATCTTACTTTCTCAAAAGGGATCGCCATTTTGGGCTGTTAGTCACTTGCGAACTAATTTCAAATCTACATCGAATACATTTTTGTCCCTCCTAGCAAACTGTGGTCAAGGAAAGGGAGGAGGCAGGAATGGAGCATCTCAAGACAACCAGCATGGTCCTGCTATCTCCACTCTATGGCTAAACATGTCTCTTGCCCCCGGGGTTCAAATCAATTCTCCTCCATTAGCAAAAAATTCTAATTAGATCAAAGAAAAGTCATTTCTAATTCTGAGGTTCTTCACCCCAAATCATGCTGTGTTTCCCAGGTCTAATTGGAAATTCAGCATAAAAAAGAAAGTTTAGCATTTCTGAAGTTATAAATGCTAGACCCTAGAAAGCATGGACACTCCCTAACAATGTATGCTACTAAATGCTACTAAACATTATGGTAATCAGCCCCGGTATTATTTATTCTGGCCATTTTTAGCTAAAGATAGCCGAAGAACAATGAGATTTTATATATTTGAGGTTCCTTAGAGAGTCCCAAAGAAGGAAATATAAAACAAAACATTGAAATGGTCAGGAAGGAATGTGAAAATTCCATCTTTTGTTAATACTGGCTCCTTGGGGGACCCCACAGGATAATTCAAAGAAGGAGTACATTGTTACTTACTTGGGATGCAGAGCTTGAAAGAAATTTTCTTCTTCAGGAAAATAAGTGAATCAAAGTCATTTTCATAAAAAACCTGGTCCTCAGTCCCTGTGATCTCCAGAAGCTGGGTTTTATTGGCCTCCAGTACACCAATGGCAAAAATGGAAATGCCTTTATCCCTGAGGGCCTTAGCTGGGCCTTTAACAGAATCCTGGGCTTCCCCATCAGTGATCACAATCAGATATTGAGGTTCAGTGGGTCTCCCCCATCTTGAAGTGTCAAAATAAGGCAGAGTAAATGTCAGGGCCTGTCCAGTCTGGGTGCCAGCTTTAATTTGCTTGATATCTGAGATGGCTCTGGAGAGATCTTCTTTTGTGGTATATTTATTGAGCATAAACTCCTCCCTAGGGCTTGAGCTAAACTGAAGAACTCCAATCCGGACATTCTCGGGCCCAATGTTTGACATGTTCACCATCAGCTTCATGAACTCCTTCATTTTTTCAAAATTACTTTCTTTAATGCTTTCAGAGCCATCAATCAGGAAAATAATGTCAGCTTTCATGTTCTTACAGGCTGTAAATGTATAATGAAAGAGGATGGTTAAGTTCTAGACCGGAGATTCTAGCCTATGAGCTCTTTGAGGGTAAGGGAATGTGTCTAACAACTCTATTGTATTGTTCTCTCCCAAGCCCTTACTACTACAGTGCTCAGCACAGAGTAAGACCTCAGCAAATACCATTGATTGATTGAATTAAGATCTTGAATTCATTGAACTATAAAACCTTCTTGGAAATTTACAAAAATACTGTAATTACTATGATCCAGGAAAAGCCTCTCTGCATATCAGAGGGTGGCCTAGAATGATCCACTATTACTTAACATTCCACTGAACCTTTGGTACTTACACTTGAAACCTCATATATTAGGTTAGAGCACACAATTTTTGTGACATATTCAAAACCAAAACAATGCCTGCTGTCAGTACTCTTATGATATCTACTTGAAGTGAATAGTGCAGGACTTTGAAAAAAATAAAAAAGGACTTGAGAGGATCCAACCTCTGCTTAATAACTGTTAGTTTGCCAAGCTGTTTACGAACTCCCCGATGAGGAGTTAGTAACCAGTAATTCGACTTCTCAGGGAACTGGTCTGCTAATTTCCCTTGTATTGTACTCTCCTAAGCACTTTAGAACAGTGCTGTATACAAAGGAAACACTCAATAAATTGATTGACTGATTCAGGGCAATTTGCTTTTCTAATGTCAGGATTTTCTTTGCATAAGCAGGATAGCAGATCCCTGACAGTACTCTCCGGTTGATAAGGGATTGGATAACAGAGTTTTCTTGCATATCAAATTACCCTAGAAATTTGGATTAGTATGCAAAATTCATAGCAGATGCCTAAATTCTTTTCTAGCAAGAGAAAGAATAGTCTTGACTGTCCAGGTTCCGAGGCTTCTTCCTTGAGGCTTCACTTTGGGCAAATGACTGCTTCACGACTTTAATGGAATCCTAGAGGACAGAAGGAAGAGGGCCTGGTTCATTCAGGCCACAGAATAGATTTGGTTTTGGCCTAATTTATTCTGTTGGGTTACTGGGATGAATCAAATTAAATGGCAGACAGCCGAATCATCACTCTTCTTTGGACTGTGGAGGCCTAGCTAATGAATAGTATCCAGAGATGCCTAATTTGCAAATGATGAATAACTTAGAGAGGGATGATTGTTTTAATATTGAATTGAGCACATTTTATCTAAAAAAAGACTTAATGACCAGAAGTCAGGATATATCCTCACCCTTTGTAGTGAGATGTAGGAAGGATTCCAACCAGAGCCATTCTCATACCTATATAAAAATCTTAACAATATTAGAAAAAAGCAACACAACTTTCCCAGTGTATTTTACTCTCTTTAAAAACATTGAGCTCGATTTTCTCTTATTTTGAAGGGCATGTGAATTTAGACTATGAAGTTTGGGATCCAAGGGCTAGGTAGAATGTGATAATGACAACGATTTTCCAATAGCTTACAATAAACCCCTTTCTGAATTCTAATTTATTTTTTTCAAATTTTAAAAATGTGAGATTTGCATAATTGCCATTCCTTCCCACTGTAAATCGGGGTTTCAGATCCCTGAAACCCACAATCTGCATATAGGGGATAAAAAATTGGGACAGTAACACTGAAATAACCCAAAAACAAGCCCTGAGGTAGACAATAAGTGTAAACTGATTTACGTAAATCTCTTACCCCCTGGGAAGCAGATGTCCTGGACCACCTCATCTTTGATGTGCTTCAGGGTGTCAAAGTCATTCACACACAACACGTTCTCTTCCGTCCCTGCTATACTAATAAGTTTTAGTTGGTTATCAGTTTTGACACCAATAGCGTAGATGACGATTCCTCTTTGCCTCAGTTCCTGGGCCGATTCTGCCACTTGATCCTGAAAATTCCCGGCTGTGATGAGGATCAGGATTTTGACTCGGTCATTATCCATGAAACGCTGATTCATGTAATTTAGCGCTTCTCCGATCCTATCTCTCCCTCTTAGCTGTTTAATGCCTCTGATGGCCTCCTTCAATTTCACCGTGCTGTGGTACTGGCCAACCTCAAACTCCAGGTGAGGACTGTCTGAATACTGCACCACCCCAAATCTCACTCGGTTGTTGCCCATCTGGAACACACTTAGCACCTCGCTCATGAACATCTTCATGTCTAGGAAATCACCGTGGTCTATGCTGCTGGAGCCGTCAATCAGGAAGTAAATATCCACTTTTTCTGTGTCTCTGCAGCCTGATCAGTGAGGATAGGCAGGAAGGTGGAAAAAACATAAGCAGCAACATGTTTAAGTTCAAGCTTTATGTGGATCGTCCTGTTTACTTATCCCTCAGAGGGGGAACTTTCAATGTCCCAATAACAAATGGAGCATCTCCCATCTGACAGCTATTAGAATAATAATAATAATGTTGGTATTTGTTAAGCGCTTACTATGTGCCGAGCACTGTTCTAAGTGCTGGGGTAGATACAAGGTAATCAGGTTGTCCCACATGAGGCTCGACTGTATCTGTTGCCGATTTGTACTTTCCAAGCACTTAGTACAGTGCTCTGCACATAGAAGCGCTCAATAAATACTATTGAATGAATGAATGAATCCTCATTTTACAGATGAGGTAACTGAGGCACCAAGAAGTTAAGTGACTTGCCCAAAGTCACACAGCTGACAGGTGGCGGAGCCAGGTTTAGAACCCATGATCCCTGACTCGTAAGCCCATGCTTTTTCCACTGAGCCACGCTGCTTCTCAAGTAGGTGCCCCATACCATTCACTTGCTGTGCAGAAGACTGGTTAGGAAGTAGCTCGCTTGCCCCATCCCTCTGAGCCAGAAAAGGAATGAGGGGAAGCCAGCATGGTGACTCCCCTCCTCACCAGACAGCAGGGCGAGCTAGACCTGCTTCTGTGCCTCACTTCCCACTGCCCTCCTGCTTGCCCACTCTTTCCAGTAGCTAGAAGTAGCAACAGTAAGCAGCAATCAGTCAGTCAAATGTATCACTAATAATAATAATAATGGTATTTGTTAAGTGCTTACCATGTGCCAAGCACTATTCTAAGCACTGGGGTAGTTACAGGGTAATCAGGTGGTCCCATGTGGGGCTCACAGTCTTAATCCCCCACTTTACAAATGAGGTAACTGAGGCCCAGAGAAGTGAAGTGGCTTGCCCAAAGTAACACAGCTGACAAGTGGCGGAGCTGGGATTAGAACCCACGACCTTGGACTCCCAAGCCCGGGCTCTTTCCACGAAGCCACGCTGCTGTGTGCAGAGGACTGTACCAGGCCGACTGGCCCCCTTGCCTGAAACTGGGCAACACGCATACTAATAATAGCACTCCAGGAGGGGAGGTGCCAGGGCAGGGGAAAAGTTCAATCCCTGTGCTGGATCCCGCAAGCACTTTCTATGAGCCTTTGCGCCCGCCAGGTCCAGGAGCAGCCGAATTAAGCCGTGGTGGAATTAACGGAGGAGTAGGATGAGACCTCTCTTTATCTTTACTTCTTTCTCTCATTCTATTTCTGTCCTTCATTAACGGGGTAAGAGATGTGCTGACACTAATATAGACAGAAAGTTTCCTTCCAGATTGGCCCCAAGTAAACTGCTCCAAGGAACCGATGGAAACATTGTTCCCCACTGGGTGGGAGGTGAAGCTACACCACCCCTAGACTAAAAATGGGGCAGCCCCCAGTGCAGAGCGGGAACCAGGATGCCGTGAGTGGGATGAGTCAGAAATGAAAGAATTTTTCCAGGTAATAGCTCCTAGATCTACCCACTTGAATCGTAGGATCACTTCCCAGGACGAAAACACACCTGCTGTCTCTGTCTCTTTCCCTCTCTCTTTATCTCTCTCACTCTCTTTTTCATTTATATTTTCTCACCCACCTTCTCCTCTTCTAAGTCCCATTGCAGTGTCAGTGAAATATTAACTTGAAATGACCAATCCATTAACTTAAAGTATGTTATATACTTATTAATTTTATGATCAGCTTTCTGCATACCAACTCCTCAAAGATTTTCTTTTTGGCTCTTCTGCATGAATAAGTTGCAGATCCCTGCAGTAGGACATACAGCAGAAGTGAGCAGGGGAAAGTACAGGAGAAGAAATCCCACTTCCTTAATTTTGTTCCTTATTAGCAACTCGGGGGAAAGGTTTGGTGGGGAAAAACTTTGGAAATCATTGATTAAAATAAAGGTTGTTTTGCAGCACAATTATCCAAAAAAATTCAGTAATCCATGTTTTGCCTTTCATCAGCCTAGGTAAACAGGAGTTTGGTTTTTCTTCTCAAGATGTTATATTGTCATCACAGCTTTGAATACTCATTGATCATTTGATCACATTCCTTCTTGGGCTACAAATGAATTAATTGAAAGATCTTTCCGTGTGTGTGTGTGTGTGTGTGTGTGTGTGTGTGCTTATGCACAGGCATGTTTATATATGTGAGCAAGCCTGTGGAAGAAAGACCTGGAACATAGACAACTTCTCTTACCTCTTTTCAGGGCATTGTTTAACACCACAACTGAAGGCTGAAGCAGATCGTCAGTACAAAGCAGTTTCCCTATCCTCCTTCCAGTGTAAGAATGGTCCTGAAAGAGGTCCAGTTTCATGACATGCTTCCGAGGGGGATAAGATGCCATTTTCTCTAAGTTGCCCCTCTCCAAGCCTCTTTGGATACCTAGAGCATAGATGGTGACACCAGCCCGGCGGAGTTGGGAAGCAGGTTTACTCACTCTGTCTTCAGAGAAGCCTTCCGTGATAACTACTGCCATCCGTTGCACTCTTTTTTCATACCTTCTATTCCCATCCTGCGTGAAAATATTTTCCCTTAGGAATTTCAAGGCGGCTCCAGTCTTGGGCTTCCCACCTCGGTACGGCAGTTTGGCCAGGTGGCTCATAATTGATTCTTTGGTCTGAAACGTTTCCAGGGAAAATACAAGTCTTGGCTCATCACTGTAAAGCACCAAACCAATTCTCACATTATCGGGTCCAATAACAAGGGATTTGACAGTTTCCCTCAAAATGTTCCCAATTTGTTGGGTGCCACTCTGCCCGATATTGCTGGACTCCTCGACTAGGAATACTATATCTGCTACGGTAGCACGCAGGCACCCTAAAATAAAAAACAGATAATGCCCTGTGAATTGGTGGGAGAACAAAATTTAAAAGATTATCATAGTTCCACACTCACAACATGCACACTCACAACACACTTGTATACTGGATTAGAATTGAACAACAACTCTTTGAAGGAGAATTCAAACTGTTTAAGGCAGCAGTACACACAATACCCAAAGTCACAAAAGGCTTTTCTCTTCTGAATGCGTAAGTTCGGGAAATTATTATCAAAGCCGTTTTGCCTGAGGAAAGTAGATCTTCTCCCTTATATCTCCCTTTAGTAGGGGGTAGGAGTAGGGAAGTAGTAATGGCATTTATCAAGTGGTTATAATATGCAAGGTACTTAGCACTGTGGAGACATAATAATAATAATAATGTTGGTATTTGTTAAGCGCTTACTATGTGCCAAGCACTGTTCTAAGTGCTGGGGTAGACATAGGGGAATCAGGTTGTCCCACGTGGGGGTCACAGTCTTAATCCCCATTTTACAGATGAGGGAACTGAGGCACGGAGAAGTTAAGTGACTTGCCCACAGTCACACAGCCGACAAGTGGCAGAGCTGGGATTCGAACTCATGAGCCCTGACTCCAAAGCCCGTGCTCTTTCCACTGAGCCACGCTGCTTTATGAGGGTGTCAAAACCTGGGGGAGAGCAGGACAAAATAAAGGACAGGGTAATCTGAAAACAAGCAAAATTTGAAAGAAAAATCCTCTTTCCATTAGCCACGCAGATGGGTGTTCACTGAATGTCCCAAGATCTGATAGTAGCTACCAAACCTACTCCCTCAGTCCATCTGTAGTATTGTTGAGCTCCTACTGAATGCAGGCACTGTACTGAGCGGTTGGAAAAGTTCAGGAGAAGTAAAAAAACATGATCCCTGCCCTCAAGGAGCTGACAGTCTAATGCTTGACTGTCAACACGTGCACATGAGAGACAGCATAGCCTAGTGGAAAGAGCGTGGGCCTAGGAAACAGCCAACTGGGATCTAAACCTAGCTCTGCCACTTCTTTGATGTGTGACCTGGGGCAGGTCATCTAACGTCTCTGTGCCTCAGTTTCCTCATCTGGGAAATGGGATTTCACTATCTGTTTTTCTTCCTATTTAAGTTGTGAGCCCCATGTGGGACAGGGACTAGGGTCCAACCGGATAACTCCTCCAGCACTCAGTACTGTGCCTGGTATATAGTAAACACTTAATGATTACCACCAAATTTATGAATTATTATTACGATTGTTTCCATACTTAGCCCCACACCTGGCATCGTTCCTTTCTCCTCCTCAGTGTTGTCTCGTTTCTTAATCGAGCTTCGAAACAAGTCGATGACTTTCCGCTCCAATTGGCTGGCCCCTTCTTCTCTCTGGATTTTGAACACCAGTGAAGGAGAAGCCATTGTCTCCAGTTCTTTCTTATCAAAATTCTGAATCCCCACCGACAAGATATTTACTCCCTTTCCCCTCAGTTTCCTGGCGGCTCCTGCGACTGCATCCTCAGACTTTCCAGAGGTGATGACCACGGCATACTGAGGGACTCCCTGACCGAATCTGCTTCCCGCTGCCTCTTTGAAGAAAGTCTTCTGAAGGAACTGCAGGGCGTTGCCAGTCCGCCTTGGACCGTGTCGGAGGGTGAATCCCTGTTGGACGTAGTCGATCATCTCTGCCTTGGTCAGGTAGGTGTTGAGTAAGAACTCGACGTGACCTGTCCCACTGAACTGAGCCAGGCCAATCTGGTACCTGTTGCTTCCAACCTCCAGTGTCCTGATTATTCTGAAGATGAAATTTTTAATCAGCGGGAAGTTATTCAACTCCAGTTTCTCAGAGGCATCCACAAGGAAAACCACATCAGCGTAAGGCTTGAAGGATGCTGCGTTGGGGAATTTAGAGAGAAGGGTAGAGAGCAAGGCAGAAAAAGGAGAAATGGATGGGAGAGGAAACATGATTACTAAATACAGTACAAAGATGCTTTTATGTGAACAATGTGGAGGGAAGAGGATGTGTGCTTATATACTAGTCAGTTCAATACAATTGTCTAGCCGATGGCAGCATTTTAAAAGGTCCCTTACAGTTGTCTCTCTAAAGAGGGACAACTTTCCTGAGTCTCAAGGTTGAGGCCAGACCACGTGCTGGACTGACAAGAGTAAGGGAAGGGCTGTGAAGAGCTCTCCTCCCCTTCTCCCTATCACCAGGAGGTTCTAAGACTTAGGAAGCTTTAGCAGACCCTGGGTCAATTGTTATGATTTTCCTATCCATTAGAAAGGATAATATAGATTCTCCAATGCAGGAGGACTGAAGGAGTTTCTGGAAAATGGGCGTGAGGCGTCACATTCAGGAATGCAGAATAGTAATAACCCATACATGTGGGACATCAGCAGTGGGGGGAACCTTGAAGACCCTGACCCACCCCAGGGGTAAAAATTGTTCCAGGCTCTCTTCTCTAACTCTTCAGATATGGGAGGTAGAGCGGGAAAGGTAGGACCAGGGAGTGTTGAACTAGGGTTATTAGTTGCCAGACTGCTTCAAACTTCCTCCTGTATTCTGCAACTATTGGAATGCGAAGACCCTATCTAATCTACATCAGTCATGATAGAACTTCCACTAATGTCTACGCGTAGGGTTGACTACTCAAATCAATCAATAGCAAATATTGAGCACTACTCAGTGCAGATCTTATATAAGCACTCGAAAGAGTATACTCGAATGAATAGAACCAATCCCTGCTCCCTGGGAGCTTGCAGTCTAGATGGGGAGGCAGACGCTAATATAATTTCCAAATAAGAGTAAGGAAGGAAGTATGTAAATGCTTAAGTAAAAGGGTATGAACAAATGAGTTACAGGTGGTTGTCCAGAAATTCGTGGATGATATAAAAGGCTAGAGTGGTATTTAAGGGGATAAAACTGGGGGGGAGGAGCACAGATCAATCAGGGGAAGGTCTCCTGGGGAAGATGATTTCAAAAGGTCTTTGATTAATTCAATCAATAGTGGATAGAGCACGCGCCTGGCAGTCAGAAGGACCTGGATTCCAATGCCAGGTCTGCCAGTTGTCTGCCGTGTGCCGTGTGACCTTGAGAAGCAGCGTGGCTCAGTGGAAAAGAGCACGGGCTTGGGAGTCGGAGGTCATGGGATCCAATCCCGGCTCCACCACTTGTCAACTGTGTGACTTTGGGTAAGTCACTTAACTTTTCTGAGCCTCAGTTACCTCATATGTAAAATGGGGATGAAGATTGTGAGCCCCACGTGGGACAACCTGATCACCTTGTATCCCCCCAGTGCTTAGAACAGTGCTTTGCACTTAGTAAGCGCTTAACAAATGCCAACATCATCACCTTGGGCAAGTCACTTAACTTCTCTGTACCTCAGTTACTTCATCTGTAAAAGTCCCATGTGGGACAGGAACCGTGCCCAACCCGATTTGTTTATATCTGCCCAAGCCTGGTACATAGTAAGCACTGAACGGATACCATAAAAAAAATACTATTTATTGAATGCTTAGTCTTTGCAGAGCATTGTGCTTTGTGCTCGGGAGGCTACTTATAGTCAGTAGATATGATCCCTGGTCTCTAGCAGGGGAGATGGGGAGAGCTGTGGCTTGGTGGATATGAAGGTGCTGGGAGCTTTAGGCAGAAGTAAAGGGTTGGGAGGCAGGAGAGGCGAGAGGGAGGGATAATGAGTAGCATGGCTTGAGAGAAATGGAGCGGATGAGTTGGGGTGAACTAGAAGGGAGTAGATAACTAACGGGAAAAGGGCCTTAAAACCAGTGGTTGGGAGTGTCTGCTTCATGAAGAGAGAGACAGGAATCACTAACAGTTATTGAGGAGCAGGAAGAGGTGTGCAGAACAATGTTTTAAGAAAATTACCAGAACAGCAGAGTAAAGAATGGCCTGCAGAGGGGACAGGCTGGAGGGGGAGATAAACATTGAAGCTGATGACAGTAGTCAAACTAGGATTAGATAAATGCCTGATGTCTGTTAGGATGAAGAGGAATGGGAGGATCCTGGAAGTGTTATGGAGGAAAATCTGACAGGATTTAACAACACACTAAATATGGGAGCTGAAAGAGAAGGTGGAGCAAAAATAAAACAAATGTTGTGGGCTTCAGAAATGGGATGGGTGGGGCATTGTCAGCTGTGATGGAAGAGGTTGGTGGAAGTGAGGATATCCCAAATGGGAGGAAAGATGAGCAGTTAAGTTTTAGAACTATTGAACTTGAAGATATCCAAAGGGATACTTGGCAGAATTCCACCCTACAAACTAGGCATATTGTCAGGATTCCACATCATCAATCAGTCAACTAATTAATTGTATTTATTGAGGGCTTACTCTGTGTACAGCACTATTAGACTCTTGGAAGTGTAAAATAAAGTTAATAATGTTAATAGACACGATCGTTGCCCTCAAGGACCTTTCAGTTTCCGAGGGGTGACAAGCACTAAAATAAATTACAAAAAATGAAGGCTGGAAATAAGCATTCTGGGGATTTGTGTCATCCTATGAGAAGCAGCCTGGACTCGTGGAAAGAGTACAGGCCTGGGAGTCAGAGGAGCTGGGCTCTAATCCTGGCTCTGCCAATTGCTTGCTGTGTGACCTTGAGCAAGTCACTGAACTTCTCTGTGTCTCCGTTCTCCTGCTCTCCCTCCTATTTAGACTGTGAGCACCATGTGAGACAGGGATTGTGTCCAACCTAATTAATTTCTATCTACCCCAGCGCTTTGAACAGTGTCTGACACATAATAAGCACTTAATAAATACCAGGAAAAAACTGCAGCAAAACGGATTGAGGGCAAATCTCCCTGGGGTTGGCTAGTTAGTGAGATTCACTCACAAATGTTTGCCCAGAAACAGACTGGTACTCGTGAGTTCTAAGTGTGGCACTTCATTTGAGCAGTTTTTATTGGAAGGCAGAGAAGAGATACTTATCAAAAAGACCCCTTCCCCAGGGCAGACAAATCAGGCCCAAGTAACTCTGGTTACCTTAAAAGAGCGCATAGCTTTACTAGATAAGGGGAAGAAAGCATGATCCGTCCCGTCAAACATCAGAGACAGAGGGATTGATTAAACCACCTCCTTAGGTCCTTCCCAGGTTTGTAGTATCCTTCAATATTTTTTCTATTTTCATTATTACAACAGTAATACACCATTTCAGTCCCCTGCCTTTTGGGGGTGAGTATTATTTAGACTCCAGTGGTTGAGATAACCTATGTATGGACTACTGCCAGCAGAATATGACTTTAAGTTGTTTCGGCAGAAGTAGAGTGGCCTTTTGGAATGATCACAGTCCCGGGAGTCAGAGGACCTGACTTCTAATCCCAGCTCCCCCATTTGCCTTCTGTGTGACCTTAGCCAAGTCGTTTAACTTCTATATGCATCAGTTCCTTCCTCCGTGAAATGGGGATTCAATACCTATTCTCCCACCTCCTTAGGCTGGGAAGCCCCATGTGGGATGGGAACTGTGTCCAACCTGATCGTCATATATCTATCCCTGTACTTCATCCAGTGCTTTATACATAATAAGCACTTAGCAAATCAATCCATCACTGGTATTTATTGAGTGATTACTAGGTGCAGGGCGCTTGGGAGAGTACAATAGACAACAGAATTAGTGGATACATTCCCTGGCCATTGTGAACTTCCAGTCTAGAGACGAGCTTACAATCTGTACCACAGTTATTATTATTAGAAGTGGAAGTAATAGTGGTGATGATTTTCTGTGAATCATCCATACTCTCACGCTTGAGGTCACCGAACAGGATATCTTTGAGACTTCAGCAGCTGCGGACACTTCTGCATCCTCACACATTCGATAAGCCGTCGTTGAGTATATTAGGAGTAATTTAGCAATGTTGAAAGGGGGGCATTTTTTCCATGCCCTCTTGAAAACCAGTGCAAAAAAAACCAACCAAGGAACAACAGCAACAAAGAAATCCACAGTGCTGTTCCGCACAACTAAATAAACTGGAGCTGGAAAACAACAGAAGCAACAAAGTGGGGCATGTGCAGACAAGAGCAGTTGTTTGGGTGGCTGGACAGTTTAGACGACACAGTCTGTTTGTTTAAAAATGTTATGACTCATAGTTTTCCACACAGTTCATTCACCATATGCTGGAGTGAGGAACATGTCGTATCTGCATATTACAGAGAACAAAAAGTTCAAAGATGTTTTTACAGTATTATCCAATGAAATGGTGGAAGTAATTGACATTCCCAATTCTTAAAGATCAAGGCCAGCCAGGTTGGATTAACCATAGCAAGTGGCCAGTAGCATTGGGCAGTGTTGCTTGGCAGTTATTATAGTTGCCCCTAATAGCCTGGACTGGGGTTAGATGAAATTGCCTCCCTGCTGGGAGATAACTCTGAGGGTGTTATACCATGGCCTATCAAATTCTTCAACATGAAATCCATTTTTTTCCATTATTCCAGCTCTCTGTTAAGGATAAAAAATGACTACTGCGTGGCACTGATTTCTATTAACTTATCAATGGGAACCTTATTGTTGCCTACAGAAAACAGATTCAGGCAATAGTAATTGATTTCATGTTTTACAAAAATTAGAAATACCTTGTATTCTTTCAAGTGCACTCAATAGGCCATTTTAGTAGTCTGGGGATTTGTAAAAAGTTTTTGTTACTAAGTTTCCGGATCATAAATGAGGAAGGTCAGAGCTGAAAACAAACTTTATCAGCTTCATAACCCCTCACGGTGTTTTCCATTAATAGATCATATTTTTCCTACCACATAATAGGACCAATTTTGGTACTATATGATATAAAACGTGTTATTACAGCTTAAATGAAGCTACCAGTAATAAGTTCAGTCTTTCCATGATACAACTTGCATCTAGTTTACAAGTCTACTAAAGACAAAGTGAGGACTATAAAGGTATAAGCATCATCAAGTAAATCTGGGAGTGAAAATCCGCTCTACTTCAGAAGAAGAGTCGTGATGCATAAACAGAACTGGCATGTCAGAAAAATAACTTTTCTGATAACTTGTCAAGATGATTTGTCAGGAAGCCCGTTTCATTTAATGATTAAGCTCAGTAAAAGTTAAATGACGTGGCCATCTACAACACTGCATGAGCACCAAGATCCCAACTAAACCATCTTTCACATGAATTTTTCATCACATGAATCATGATCTCATGACACTTTTTTTTATTTCCATTGACTTGTACCAAAACTCAGCATGTATTACCAGTTTTCTGTGCCCGGAGTGGGTAGAAGGCAGCAGCAGAGAAGAATGCCCAAAAGAGGGGCTGCCAAGTGTCCATTATATAGCTGATCCTACAAAAGAAATAAAATCTGTTAGGCATAAGAGCTTTTTTAAAAAACCTCACACAGAGTTTTTCTAAAAATCAATGAGCCAATCATCCCTGTTGCTCCTATCAAGCTGACAGGAAATGGCATTACTTGTCAGATGCCAGGAGATTAATAAAACAACAACCAAAAAACATAAAACACATTTCTTCCCAACTCAGTTTTAAAAGCCTCTCTCAGAAATAGTGGGAGGATAATTAGCATTCAAGGTGACTGCTTGTATCACCCGCTAAAACCTGGGAGTCAATTTTTCATTTTTCAGAACTGGAAGTGAACATGGAGTACAGTTTGGGATGAGGGAGGGAATGGAAAACCAGAGAGGAATTTGTTCAAGGAGAAATATCTGAATTTGTTCAAGGAGAGAAGACAAGTCAAAAGAGAACTAAAGACAAAGACCAAAACATCACTTCCTGGTCTTCCTCATGGATCAGAGGATAGGGGAATGACCCAGAACCAGATATGATGGACAGTCCCTAGCTCTTGGAGAAAAGTCTTTGCTGTAGCCCTGGCTGAGCTGGGGAGAAATACCCCTTCTCCCCAGATAGTTCATGCTGTCTCTGAAATGCCTACACATCAAACTTCCTTCCCCATGCTTCTTTTTGTCTAATAAATGCCTTCAGAAGAGGTTTCTATGGTTTCTGTCCCATCCCCACACACCACCAACTTAAAATTAATTTTCAGTTCAATGTACAGAATGTGTTTAGAAGAAAGTGAATCTCTTTACTCACTCTCAGCTAATGGGGACCTAAAAATTTGATTTAAGTTTTTCTGACTACAGAGTAAATATGTTCATATCTCTTTTCTATAAGTAGGGGTGGTCGTGCCGATCACCAACTCCAAAGAAAGCCACACTCTCGCTTTGGGGAGGGAGTTTAGACACTGACTTTCAGCGTGGCTCAGTGGAATGAGCATGGGCTTGGGAGTCAGCGGACATGGATTCGAATGTTGGCTCTGCCACTTGTCAGCTGTGTGACTGTGGGCAAGTCTCTTAACTTCTCTGTGCCTCAGTTACCTCATCTGTAAAATGGGTATTAAGACTGTGAGCCTCACATGGGACAACCTGATTACCCTGTATCTCCCCCAGTGCTTAGAACAGTGCTCTGCACATAGTAAGCACTTAACAAATACCAACATTATTATTATTATTATTCCCCAGCCAGTGCAAAACCCTCAGTGGTTCAGGTCAGGCCTCCTGTGCCTCTTTGAAGAACAAATCTGTTCTGTCGTGGAATAGTGGCAGTGAATTACTTAGGGAGCACTGCTCCCATTAGCTGGAGTATATAATAAGGGCAAAACATCCAGAGTTTTCCTCCTTTCCCCTGATCTGAGTCGGGTCAGATAGGGAAGTTTGCCTCAGCTGAGACTCTCCAGTCCAGCCCAGGAAAAGTAAAATAGCCCAGAGAGTCTTGGGGTTCAAATCCCCAGCAGTGTCTTGTGTTCTGTGTCCTCACTCAGCTGCAAAGCTGGGAACAGCTTCACCCTAACCATTTCCCTGCTGCAGCCATAAAGCTCCAGCGGCCAGAATGCTAGAGTTCCCTTTAAATTCATAGGGAATGACATGGGATTTAAGGCACCAGTTCAGCTGCCAGAGGAGCATCCATAGCTGTGTTCTGCTCCAACCCCCAAAACACACAGCTCAAAGATCCAGATTGGGAGGGAGCGGAGCCCAACCACAGCTGCCCAGTCAATGATTTTCCAGCTGAAACAGGCATGCCCGGGAGAATTGGGAAGCAGAAGTGAAGGTTCCGGCTCTTCTTTCCGCAGCTCGCGAGGATGCATTACATCACCTTGGTGAACATTTTTTTCAGTACTAATGTTCTTCCAGTTCAAGTCAGATCCTTGGAACCCTTCTGAACTGGGAGCAGTGGTGCCAGAGAAGCTGCCTTGCCCACCTTCGCCACCTCTGCTTTGCTCATGGTTCTTTAAGATGCTGAGTTATATAGGGGGTTATAGCTCTTCAGCCTTGTTTTAGGGGTGGGGAATATGAGGGTAGCCATGACTAGAAATAACAGCCATTCTTTCTTACTTACAAAGCAGCTGTACCTGTTGAATGCCAAAGTGAAAAATGCCTGCACAATAGTTTCCTTCAGTTCCACAGAGAATATTCTAAACAATGAAACTAAGTTTACATTTCTATTGCAGAAGCTCTTTTGGCTTGTGGCTGTTTTGTGTTTGACTGCCAATAGGTAGTTATCTTTAGTTTTCAAAGATGGTGCCACCAACAGTGAGATCCCATTCATCTGTGCAAGTGTGGCTGAAAAGTCTAACTCATGACTGACGTTATTTGCCCATAAAGCTAGATCTTTGTTCTGCCCATGGTCTTGCTCTGTAGAGGGCCAGCCTCTGTTTTAGAATCTACCTGTTAGTATTCTGATTTTCCCAAAGCTTTTCCCAAATGACAGCAACCCCTTTTCTAATTGCTGCTCGCCAGATTAGTCTTCCAACATCAGTGGTCTCTCAACGGACCACTGCATTTGAATCTGTGCTTCATTAAGTGGGTAGATTGTTTGATCGTCACTCCCAGCTTGGTCGTGACTTCTTCCGGCTCACTGCAGCAACTGCTTGGGTAGCCAGCAATCGTCCAATCTCCTGGTGTGCTCCAGGACCTCATTACAGGTAAATATGTCTGTTATTTGGCTGTTCCTCTCAGTGGTGAACTAACCAGTGATGGTCAAATAGAGAAACAGCATAGTCTAATGGTTGGAGCACAGGCCTGGGAGTCAAAAGGGACTGGGTTCTAATCCTGGCTCTTCCACTTTCCCCTTTGCTACCCTGGGCAAGTCACTGAACTTCTCTGTGCCTCAGTTCCCTCATCTGTAAAATGGGGATTAACACTGTGAGCCCCATGTGGGACATGGACTGTGTCCACCCTGATTAACTTGTATCTACCCCAGCACTTAGTACAGTACTTGGCACAGAGTAGGTGCTAAAAAAGTAGATAAAGAGGTACAAAACAGAATTTAAAAGCTAAGCATATAAGGTGTAAAAAGACAGCCAAAATCGATAGGCAGAATGATGGGCTATAAAAATTCAATTAAAAAATAATAACATAATTGTAGTAATTGTTAAGCACTCACTATGTGCCAAGCACTGTACTAAACACTGGGGTAGATACAAGATAATCAGGTCCCAGATGGAGTTTATAGTCTAAGGAAGAGTGAGAACAGGTATCGATTGAATCCTCGTTTAGCAAATGGGGGAACTGAGGCACAGAAAAGGTCACACAGCAAGTTTGGGGCGAAGCTGGAATTAGAATCCAGGTCCTCTGACTGCCAGGTCCATTCTCTTTCCATTTGGCCACATTGCTAGGTCACTCAACTTCCCTGGACCTTAGTCTCCTCATCTGTAAAATGAGCATTCAATATGTGTTTTCCCTCCACCTTAGACTGTGAGCTCCATGTAGAACGTGGACTGTGTCTGACCTGAGTATCTTGTACAGTGTTTAGTACACTGCTAGACACCTAGTAAATGCTTAAAAAAACCACTGTTATTATTACCAAAACTGATTCAAAGGGGTACTTGGATAAAGCACAGTTCCCTATCCCCAGTCACTTCCCCTCCTCCAGCCCAGGACACACCCAGGAGAATATTGGATAAAACTAAGCTTCAGACAAAATAGCACCTTAACTGAAAACTGGTAGACAATTAATAATAATAATTATGGTATGTGTTAGGAACTTACTATGTGCAGAGCACTGTTCTAAGCGCTGGGGTTGATACAAGGTCATTAGGTTGTCCCATTTGGGGATCACAGTCTTCATCCCCATTTTACACTTGAGGTAACTGAGGCACGGAGAAGTTGAGTGGCTTGCCCAAAGTCACACAGGTGATAAGTGGCAGAACCGGGATTATTTATTAATTCAACAGTATTTATTGAGCGCTTACTATGTGCAGAGCACAGTAGTAAGAGCTTGGAATGTACAATTCGGCAACAGATAGAGACAATCCCTGCCCAATGACGGGCTCACAGTCTAATCGGTTGAGACAGATGGCAGAGCAAAACAGAACGAAACAAAAACAAGACAACATTATCACGATAAATAGAATCAAGGGGATGTACACCTCATTAACAAAATAAACCCACTACCTCTGACTCCCAAGCCTGGGTTCTTTCCACGCAGTCACACTGCTTCAATTAACACCGACAGGCCAGCCTGTCATGTTGCAATCAAGAAAGGCACCATTCTTTTCGATCAGGAACTTCTAGAAGACTGGGAGGCAGGGAGGCAGAAGTAAAAGCAAGTCCAGGCACTATAAATAAACACTTAATACAGTGCTCTGCACACAGTAAGCACTCAATAAATACGATTGAATGAAATAAATATGACAACCCAACAAAGGGAAGTCTTTTTGTGGACATGGTAGGGTCAGAACTGTGGGGCCCACGGTGGCCCTTTCTGTCACACATGAACCCTTGGGGTGAATTTCACCATCAGAAGCATCTTCTTTGAGTACAAACGACAAATATTTGGAGTATGCAAACATTAAAAACAGCAGTTTAGGAACCTGATGTTTAAGGGGTTTCCCCCTAATTCTCCCATGAATTAGCATCATCGAACAAAACACACCTTCTCTGTGATTCCCTTTCCCACTGTGTGAAATGAATATGTCTTAAATTTTGCCTGAGACATGTTGTGAGCAAGAAAGACAACCAACACTAGGTTGACACCTCTCCCCATTCTTATGCTACACTTGCATATCACATTTAGTGCCCTTTCTAAGCAAACAGCTTTTCCTCATACACTATACATCTTAAATCAAGAGAGAGTTGGGGTGACTATCAGCTCCAAAATCTTTGAATGGAAAATTCTGAGACATTTCAAAATCTCAAACACATTTCTCTCCCAAGGGGTCGCAAGTTCAGAAAGATAGAATGGAATGCAATCTCTTCCCTGGTTCATTGACAGAGGCAGACCACACTGTTGTACTGAATCACCCTCCCAGGAAATGTCCCCTTCTATTCTCCACCTACACCCACTCCCTTGGAGAACCCATTCGCTCCCATGACTTCAACTACCATGTCTATGGGGATGATACCCAAATCTACATCTTTAGTCCTGATCTCACTCCCTCTCTGCAGTCTTGCATTTCCTCCTGTCTTCAAGACATCTCTACTTGGAAGTCCTCCTGTCATCTCAAGTTTAACATGCCTGAAACAGAAGTCCTTATCTTCCCAGTCAAACCCTGTCCTACCCGTCACTTTCCCATCACTATACATGGCACCACCATCCTTCCGTTCTCAAAAGCCCATAACTATGGTGTATCCTTGGCTCCTCTCTCTCATTCAGCCCAAATATTCAATTCATTTAAATCCTTTCGGCTCTACCTTTACCGTGTCGCTAAAATCTCCCCTTTCCTTTCCATTCAAACCGCTACCACATTAATACAATAACTAATCCTATCCTGCCTTGATCTTTGTATCATCCTCCTTGCTGACTCCCAGCCTCCTGACTCTCCCTGTTTCAGTCCATACTTTGCTGCCCGGATCATTTGTCTACAAAAACGTTCAAGTCATGTTTTCTCTCGCCTCAAGAAACTCCGGTGATTGTCCATCCACCTCCACATCAAACGAAAACTCCTCTCCATTGGCTTCAAAGCACTCAATCACCTGGTCCTCTCCTCCCTCATCTCGCATCTCTCCTACTACAACCCACCCCGCGCCCTCCACTCCTATAATGCCGACCTTCTCACTATTCCTCGATCCCGTCTATCTCATCGCCAACCCCTCACCCATGTCCCGCTTCTGGCCTGGAACTCCCTCTCTCCTCAAATCCAACAGAGAATTACTTTCCCCCTCTTCAAAGCCTTACTGAAGGCACATCTCCTTCAAGAGGCCTTCCCTGACTAAGCCCCCCTTTCCTCCTCTCCCACTCCCTTTTGCACCCCCCTGACTTGCTCCCTTAATTCATCTCTCCCTCCCAGCTCCACAGCACTTATGTATATATCTGTCATTTATTTATTAATTAATATTAATTTCTGTCTCCCAGTCAAGACTATAAGCTCAATATGGGCAGAGAATGTGTCTGCTTATAGTTGTATTGTACTCTTCCAAGCGCTTAGTACAGGGCTCTGCACATAGTAAGTCCTCAATAAATGCTATTGATTGATTGCGTGAGTGGCCTATCATAACTTCTCTCCGACACAAAATTGCTTCTTTCGCTAAGGAATGACTTCACCCTCAACACCTCCCACAGATGGCCCAAAGCGCTAAAGCAGTCTCACTTTGCCTAAGGAGAATGCTTATGCTCTTTTCACACAAAGTCTTTAATAAGGCAAAGGATCAGTCCGCATGGGGTTACACATTCTATTCCCGCTCCCATTCAGCCTGGGGAATAGAGTTCCACAGAACTTACACACAGCTGTTCAGATTTCTGTTGTTAGCCAGGGCAAAAAACATTCAGTATTTCAATGCTGTTCAAGGGTCAAAGCTGAATAAAGTAAACTTAATAGCTATGGTACTTGTAAAGCACTTACTATGTGCCAAGCACTGTTCTAAGCACTGGGGGGATACAGGTTAATCAAGTTGGACACTGTCGCTGTCCCACAATGGGCTCACACTCTTAATCCCCATTTCTTACAAATGACGTGAGGCATCACAGAGAAGTTAAAATTCGCCCAAGGACACACAGCGGACAAGTGGTGGAACAGGGATTAGACTCCATGACCATCTGACTCCCAGGCCCATGCTCTATCCACTATGCCATGCTAATGGGGGATGGAAACCATTTACTGTAGTAGATTATGTCTGTCAATATCCGTAAGGGTATTGAACATTAAAGGGAAAAAATGTAATTCTAACACATTGCAGTTCAGGACGGTGGATATCAAGAGTGAAAAGTTGAAGTTCTTTAGAGATGGAATTTTCCCAAGAAGTGGATGTCCTTCATGCGTGCCTCTGGGTTACTTGAGAGCTTGTCCAATTGACAGAGACACAGGAGTTCTTTCAGACAATTATTCTCCCCACCTTCAAAGCCTTATGGAAGGCACATCTCCTCCAAGAGGCCTTCCCTGGCTAAGCCTTCATTTACTCTTCTCCCATTCCCTTGAGTCATCCATGCTCTTGGATTTGCTCCCCATTAGACTGTGAGCCCGTCATTGGGCAGGGATTGTTTTTATCTGTTGCCGAATTGTACATTACAAGTGCTTAGTACAGTGCTCTGCACATAGTAAGTGCTCAATAAAATGCTATTGAATGCTCCCTCTATTCACCCCTCTTTCAGCCACACAACAGTTATGTACCTATCCGGAATTTATTTATATTAGTGTCTGTCTTCCTGTGTAGACCATAAACTTGTTGTGTATACCAATTCTGTTATATTGCTATATTGTGCTCTCCCAAACGCTTAGGACAGTGATCAGCACACAGTAAGTGATCAGTAAATAGGATTGATCGATTCCTTACATTCCCTCTTCCCTCCAGCAGCCTGAACTCTAGAGACTACTGGTACACAGCTCCAAAAACTGTGGTCCTGCCTTCTCAAGGAAATCCCAGATTACATTAAATTAGCCTAACAGGAGATTCTAGCAGAAAGATGAAATTATCTAGAGGGAAATCAATTTTTAAAAAATATGCCTGCCTCAAGTAGGCACAACCATAACTATCTTTCTTCATTACAAACCAGACTGTAGAGACATTGATTTTTTTTTACAGCTGAGCTTGCAGTAGAAGTAAGTGGACAGCAATATGAAATCAGCTGTCTCAAAAAAAACCCAAAAAACTGGGAGCAGATCACTTCTTTTTCTACACCCAAAAAGCTTTAGTCCACACAGGTTTTAACAAAAAAAGTCACATTTAGCTAGCACCTACAGTTGTTATCTGTTTTAGGATATACATATACATATTTGAGGGAAATTATAGGGCAAGGCTGTGTCTTATACCTCTTTCTGAGTTTCCGAGTCACCTAACACCATACCTGCTTGTCAATGGGACTTAATAAAAATTGTATATACATAAAACACATGTATATCCTAAAATATATCAATTCCCATGATATATCTGTACATGTTCTAAATATAGCAGGATAAATTAAAGAGGCTCCAGTACTGGAAAAAATAAAATAGGCTAGTGGAAGAGATTCAGAGATATTTTTGAGAGACAGAGGGAGACACAGAGAGGCAGAAAAAAAGCAGAGCCAAAGAAAAGTACAGTTTCAAACCAGTAAGAGCTTATTACCCAATTTCCCACTCAAAATTTCAATTTGTGAACTTATTTTTAAAGAACATTAATGCACCTGCTTTCCACGCTGAGCTTTTCTTTCACTTTCTCCTTCTGCTTGTTGGTTCAAGCGAAGATCTGTATTTGGTACAAGCAGCATCAAAGCAACGAGCTCATACTTTTAAATGTTCAGTTTTAAAACTAGAGTAGGAAAAAAAATGATTCTGCCTACCTAGTGGAAGTTTTCTGCTTGGTTCTTTTAATTTCTCCTCCCTGTCTTCAGCTCTTAAGAAGCCACTTGAGAAAAATGAATTCCCTTGAGTAAAGAAAGTCCCTGAGTGTGGGCAGATTTCCTATTTAGATAGGAGATTCCCCAAGTGATTAGAAAGGGGTGGGAAGTGGGAGGAGCGGTAAATATGTTTAAAGAACCAGGTCCGTAGTTTGGGCTTGACTTTGATTTTATAGGTATGAAAATACAAAAAGAAATTAATATTATTCACATCGGTCCATAAATAAATCCTAAAAAAGTCCCACTCCACTTCACCCGGTGAATGTAATCCTGACAGTTAACTGAATAAAATCAGTAGGCAGCATTAAATGTTTCCAGCCCTGTGCTTCTGATCATTGGTTACAAAGTTCTCCAATGTATTTAATGTTGATTTGATTATCTATGACTTTGCTCCCTTACTTAGAGCTATTAGATAGTAATGTGGGGGGCAAGGCTGTTCCTTATACCTCTTTCTGAATTCCCAAATCACCCAATACCATACCCTGCTCATCAGTGGCAAGTAATAAAAATTGTATATGCATAAAAATTAATATGTAATAATGACAGTATTTGCTAAGCACTTACTATGTGCCAAACACTGTTCTAAGTGCTGGGGCATCAGATTGTCCTATGTGGGGCTCATAGTCTTCATCCCCATTGAACAGATGAGGTAACTGAGGCACAGAGAAGTGGCTTGCCCTAGGTCACACAGCAGACAAGTAGCTGAGCCAGGATTAGAGCCCACATCTTCCAACTCCCAAGCCCATGCTCTTTCCACTAAGCCACTCTGCTTCTCTATGATATAAATTCCTCAAAATGATACTGGGAATAATAACGGTGATGTTAAGCATGTGAGTTAAAAATCTGAATTCCCTCTGTGAAGCTTGCACAAGCCAGAAATCTTTCCTGTTTTCAACGTTGTACCAAAGTAATCAGTTGTAAGGTGGACCTGGTCTGAAGCATGCCTAGCTCTGGGGCATCGATGAATTCATACATTTGGATCTGCTTATGTATTTACCAGGAATCCTCACCTTAAAAACCTTAAAAGTCTATTGGTGTGATGAGTTTTTCTTGCAAATGTACACTCTGTGGAATAGCTACTATTTCTGTTGTTACTCTACCCCCTGAGAATCATCAGCTTTAGAAACACTTTCCTTAGAAAACCTTTTCCTTGGCCTCCCTGTTTCCAACTGCTCCCCTCTTCGGTCTGTACTATACTCTCTTCCTAAAATGTCATCTGGTCGATCTCAGTCCATGCTAATGGCTACCCATTCTCCAGGACCATTGACTTCAAGGCTCTTCAGCTTTCTCCCTCTTTTCATATCTGCTCTCATCTTCTACCACTCCCCATCTTGTGCTCTTCCTGCCTCCCAAATTTACCTTCTTACCGTGATTTGCTCTTGATTTGCACAGGTCCTTTCCCCCTTCCAGAGCTGCCTTACCCTTCAAATCCACCAGACCACAGGACTCTCCATCCTCAAAGCCTCCTCCGCTAGGCATTTCTTCATGACTTTCCACCATCCGAAGTTGTATCATCCCTACAGCCACCTTGGCACTATTGCTGTGTTGTAATCAGTCTTTGGTGAGAGCTGTATGCTTTCAAAATATCCGATCAGAAGCCCTGTTGAACATCTGCAAGGGAATTGCAGAGAGGGGAAGGAGAAATTATATTTCCCAGTAAGCAAAAGGGCTTTTTTGTTAATTTTTGCAGTAGTTAGGGACTATCCTGGACTAAGTTGAGCCCTCAGAATTCTCTTGATGTTGGGGTAGGATGGGAAAGAGACAAAATCTCTTCTTTCTCTAGTCCACTGAGGTATTGTCTTCCTCCAGCTTTTGGAAGCAGGCACCACATGATAGGAAGCCTTATCCCTTTATTAAACTGATGGTAAAGTAAAATGGATTACAGGGGGTTAATAATATATTTTGGAGATTTCTGGTTTAAAACTTAATTTGTGATTTTACATCTCCATTGGAATTTTCTTTTTACATTCTTTTCAATTGAAGCTCCATTTAAAATATTATTTATTAGTTAGCATGTTTAATCAGGATTTCACAACTCTTCAATGAACTCGAATCTCCTCCTGCCTTCAGGATATCTCCACCTGGATATCCGCCTGCCACCTAAAACTCAACATGTCCAAGACTGAGCTCCTTATTTTCCCTCCCAAACCCTGTCCTTTCTCTGACTTCCCTGGCACTGTGGACACCACTACCATCCTTCCCATCTCACAGCCTGCAATCTTGGTGACATCCTTGACTCTGCTCTCTCATTCACCCCACACATCCAATCTGTCACCAACACCTGCCGGTCTCACCTGCACAATATCGCCAAGATCCACCCTTTCCTCTCCATCCAAACTGCAACCTTGCTGGTACAAGCTCTCATAATATCCCGACTGGATTATCGTGTCAGCTTCCTCTCTGATCTCCCGTTCTCCTGTCTCTCCCTGCTCCAGTCTATTCTTCATTCCGCTGCCCGGATCATTTTCCTACAGAAACGATCTGGGCATGTTTCTCCCCTCCTCAAAAACCTCCAGTGGTTGCCTATCAACCTTGGCATGAAACAAAAACTCCCCACTCTTGGCTTCAAAGCTCTCCATCTCCTTGCCCCTCCTACCTCACCTCCCATCTCTCCTTCTACAGCCCACCCCACACGCTCCGCTCCTCTGCCGCTCACTTCCTCAGGATCCCTTGTTCACACCTGTCCCGCCATTGACCCCTGGCCCACATCCTACCTTTGACCTGGAATGCCCTTCCTCCTCATATCTGCCAAACTAGCTCTCTTCCCCTCTTCAAAGCTCTACTGAGACCTCACCTCCTCCAGGAGGCCTGCCCAGACTGAGCCCTCCCTTTCCCTCTCCTCCTCTTCCTCTCCCCATTTCCCCCTTCTCCCGCCCTCTGCTCTACCCCTTTCCCCTCCCCACAGCACTGTGCATATTTGTACATATTATTTATTACTCTATTTATTTTGTTAATGCTGTGTATATATCTATGATTCTATTTATCTTCGTATTTACGCCAGACTACTTGTTTTGTTTTGTTCTGTTCTGTTTTGTTGTCTGTCTTCCCCACTTAGACTGTGAGCCCATTGTTGGGCAGGGATTGTCTCTACTTGATGCCAAATTGTCCATTCCAAACGCTTAGTACGATGCTCTGCACAAAGTAAGTGCTTAATAAATACAATTGAATGAATGAATGAACTCAGCATTCCTTTACTAATTCCGGCCAAATTTCATTCCTCTTTTATTTATTTTAATACCTAGATTGATGAAGGGTTCCTTTTGCTTCAGTTTCTAGGTACTTTAGCAAAGTGGCCTCTGATTCACCAAATAAATAAGAATAATAGATATATATATTGATTTATGGCACTATGTTTTTATTTATGTCTTTCTCCATTTTCTTACTATTATCTCCTCCTACTCCTGGTATTTGATAGTAATTTAAGTCCCCTTGTCTTCTCCCACTTAGGTTGTAAACTCCTTAAGGCCAGGACCCTTTCTTCTACCTCCTCTCGTTCTACTCTCCTACTAGATTAGTACAGTGTTCTCCATACAATAGGAGCTCAGCAAGTACTATTGATTGATGGGATAAGGGCATCAAGGAGATTATAGAGATAAAACTTAACCAAGAGAGTCAGAATAAAAAAAAGTCCACACGTTCAGGATAATCCAGGAAATAGAAGAAGCAGGGTGGCAAACTGTCCAGGTTTGAGAGACTCTCCAGAATGGAAAGTATTTTGCAATCTATGTTCTTCCATAATCAAGTGCCTCTCTTATCTGGTCCCTGGCTGGGACCTTCACAGTGGCCAGATGCCTGAGTCTTGATGTCACCCTAGGGATAGGGAGTCAGTCGGTGTCCTGGCTGGCCTTTGAGCTTCTCTCTCCCCCTCCTTCCACATACATGGCTCCTCTCTTCCCCACCACCTCAGGCTCCCAGCAACTACTCAGCCCCCTGTGGTCCGAAAGCAGAGGTCTCGCATGGTGACAGATCCCCAAACCGGCCATGTGGCGTTTCTGCTCTTTGTCTAGGGTAGATACCTGTCTCATCTGTGAGCACCTGAGGGGAGGGACTGGCTGACTCCAGCCCAGAGAGGTCCTGGGTGGGGTTGGGGTGAAATCAGCCAGCAACAGATCCCGTATTCCACAGCGAGCACAAAGGACAAAGAAGAGGTTCCCCCCATTGGGCATTCAAGCTGCGGGGCCAGAAGGTGGACTAGATTGAAACGGGGGATTCATGGAGAATGAAGTGTATCTTTATACCTGAGCTAATCCAGGACTTAGCCAGGGACTCATCTTACTCAAGACTCCATGATCTCATTTGTTTTGACTAGAAATGGCTATTTAGCTACTTAACAAATCAATTAGCTACAGCCCTAACTAATCATGTTTGAATACTGTTAACTATTAGAAGCCAGGCAAATCTTAGCCTAAAGTAATCCACCAGCTCTGGTTTTTCTGCTGAGGAGGGTGATCTGCAGTTTTGCTGTGAGATACCAAAGGATCAGAACTACAGTGCTAAGTAGAGATGAGGCAAGCTCTCAGCAATCATTAGGAATTTATTGGCGGGAAAGGCAGGGTGGCCCAGCTCACCTCCTCACCGTTCCCCGTTCACGCCTATCCCGCGGTCGACCCTTGGCCCACGTCCTCCCACTGTCCTGGAATGTCCTCCCTCCTCACCTCTGCCAAACTCACTCTCTTCCCCTCTTCAAAGCCCTATTGAGAGCTCACCTCCTCCAAGAGGACTTCCCAGACTGAGCTTCCCCTTTTCCCTCTGCTCCCTCTGCTTCCTCTCTGCCCCCCTTCACCTTCCCTCAGCTAAGCCCTCTTTCCCCTCTTTCCCTCTGCTCCTCCCCCTCTCCCTTCCCCTCCTCTCCCCTCAGCACTGTGCTCATTTGTATATATTTTTATTACCCTATTTATTTTGTTAATAAGGACATCCCCTTGACTCTATTTATCGCGATTAAGTTGTCTTGTTTTTGTCCGTCTGTCTCCCCCGATTAGACTGTAAGCCCGTCAGTGGGCAGGGATTGTCTCTCTCTGTTGCCGAATTGTACATTCCAAGTGCTTAGTACAGTGATCTGCACATAATAGGCACTCAATAATTACTATTGAATGAATGAATGAATGTGATTTCAGCATGCCTAAGGGGTGGTGTCTGATTGACAGCTACCACACTGGCCTCACCTCACGGACCCAACTAAATTGCTCCACTCTCTCGGAGTGCATGTGGGTGACGAAGGCTCACTCTGCCACAACAGAGACTTGAAGCACCGATGCCATTATCAACACACGAGAAGAAGTGGGATGGCCTAGTGGGAAGAGCCTGGGAGTCAGCGGACCTGAGTTCTAATCCCTGCTCAGCCATGCACTAGCTGAATGACCTGGAGCATGGCTTAGTGGAAAGAGCACGGGCTTGGGAGTCAGAGGTCGTGGGTTCTAATCCCGGTTCTGCCACTTGTTGCTGTGTGACCTTGGGCAAGTCTCTTGACTTCTCTATGCCTCAGTTCCCTCATCTGTAAAATGGGGATTAAGAATGTGAGCACTGTGTGGGATGGGAACTGTGTCCAACCCGATTATCTTATATCTACTCCAGTGCTGAGAACGGTGCCTAAAATAGAATGTTTTTAACAAGTACCCATTATTGTTATTGTTTTATTATTATTATTATTACTCCTTGATGGCGTGGCTGGCTGGGTCAGAATCGAGACTGCCCTGACTGAGCCGGTCATCACTGCCAAAAGGATAAAACAGGGATGTGTAGCAGGCTTGGTCTTGTTTGACTTCTTTTTGCCGCTTCACTTGGAGAATGAAACAAAAAACCTGGGTGCAATATTAGATTATGCTTTCACACTTCTGGGAAGCTCAGGAAGGCATAACCTGTTGGAAAGAATCACTCCCACTGTTGGATTTGGCCACTTCTTCTTTTCTCACCGGAGCCTTATCACTCTGTCCTGGGATGGAAAGCTCATTGGCCCATTGGATACTAGCATCTTAAAACAAAGCTGGCAGTTTAAGTTGTTATTCATTATTGTTCATCCATTTGAATGTGTTTAGCTCCTGAAATGCACTACAGTGGTACTTTTTACTGTGGTTATACAGTCCTTCCACACAATAGGAATACTAATTCACAGGAAATTAAACCTCATTTTTCATTGTCAGCTCCCTCTACCCCACCCCCTGCTCTGATTTTGGATAACATCCCTGACAGAGAAATATGGGAGTGATTTTTAGAACTTTCTTTTAATTTGTTGGTTATCTCATTCCCCCTACACACCACTTTCTTCCCTTTTCTGCTGCTTCTAGAGAATAATCCTACTTCTGAAAACCTATCTCCTCCCCGCCTTCATCTTTTCAATTACCTAACAACCCTGGCCAATTCTCCACTTTATCTTTAGAGATTGCCCACCTCCCTGTCTTCCCACTTCCTGTCTCTCACAGTGTACTTCCTTCCAACCCCTGTTCCCCACCTCCCACTCCTCTTACTAACAGCTTTCACTGCTTACCTTCTCTCTCTGTCCGTTATCCATATCTCTCCTCTCTTTGGATCAGTTCATCACACATTTAAAGCACACCAATAGTTCTCCTATTCTGAAGATATCTTTGCTTAACCATCTTTTCCCCTTCCAACTCCCACCTTACTTCATTCCCCATTAAATCCGAGCAAGGAAAATTCACACTGATGTTCTGCTGGGGCCTAGCGCAATCTGGACATATCGTCAGTAGCAAAAGGAAATAAGAATTAAAGGTATTTATAAGAAGAATGGATTTCTAAGATGGATAAATCATTGTTTCAGTTTTATGCTTCCCTTTACTGATGTCATAAAGATAGGTCAATAAAACATTAAACAAGGAAAGTAAGGCCCAGGCAATACCAAAATGATTCCTTATAACTACTGAGATAGAGAGTCCCATTTAAGTAGGACTTTAGCACATTTAAAACCAATATTGTCTACTTTAAAATTAACCTGTGCCTTTTGGCAATAATTTACTATTTGTCAATACTGTCAATTAGGAAAGCAGAGTTATTTACTGGAAACAACACTGGGAGTCAGGATCTGGGTTCTAATCCTTGGGCAAGTCACTTAATTTTTCTATACCTCCTCATCTGTAAAATGGGGTTTAAATACCTGTTCTCCCTCCCTCTTGGGCTGTGAGCACCATGTTGGACAGGGACTGTGTCTGATCTGATTGTTTTGTATCTACCTCAGCGCTGAGTAAGATGCTTGACACATAGTAAGCAAATGACAGATACCACAATTATTATTTTAAAATGTAGTTGGTGCCCCAACGAATCCTTTCAAATGGAAATTTTATGAAGATCAATTTGATGCACTTAAGGGAAATTCAGTGTATGACATACTCTTTTTATTCCTTAATACAGAATGTGTGATACCCAAATTGTTTTCCTCAGAGTGAGTTTAATTCTGGGCCTCAGTTGCTTTGAAACCCTCCACATACCTTAAGCTGGTCAGAGAAATAAAGAATGAAAATTATCACCAAGTCCTTAGGCGAGATATAAACGCCCAGTAATATCATGAAGAAGATAAAATAAGATAAGAAGATAAAAACCAGAGATCTTCCCTGGGAAGATTTGTTGTAAGTCATTCAATGGTATTTATTGAGCACTTACTATGTGAAGAGGACTGCACTAAGTGCCGGGGAGAATACAGTACAACAGGGTTGGTAGACATGTTCCCTGTCCACAAGGAACTATAAAGTGTAGAGGGAATCAATCAAAATTGAAATTAAACAGAAATCAAAATAATTTAAATCACAGGTTGGGAATTGTACATTCCAAGCACTTAGTACAGTGCTCTGCACATAGTAAATGCTCAATAAATACTATTGAATGAATGAAATCTGGATTTAATCATTATGTTCTATCAAAATAGTACTCCTTTTGTTTACTAGAAACTCCATTCATTCAGTCAGTCGTATTTGTTGATTGCTCACTGTGTGCTGAGCACTACACTAAGTGCTTGGAAAGTACAATTTGGCAACAGATAGAGACAATCCCTACCCAACAATGAGCTCACAGTCTAGAAATATAAAAGACACACTTACTGATGTGCCTGAGTGTGCCTGACTGTTGGCAGAGTCAATCAATCCATCATATTTGTTGAGCACTTACTATGGCAGAGCACTCTGCTAAGTGCTTGGGAGAGTACAATACAACAGAATAAACAGACATATTCCCTGCCCTTAATAAGCGTTCTGTCTAGAGGGAAGGACAGACATTAGTATGAATAAATAAGTAATTTATCATATATAATTTAAAGGTAGGTACCTAAGTTCTGTGAGGTTGGGGGTAGAACAAATATCAAGTGTCCAAAGGTCACAGATTGGAGTGCATAGATGATGCAGTCAGTCGTCATTGAACTGAAGGACAGCTTTGTTACCTGTTATTACTTGCAACTTTATCTAAATATTTCCCATTGTTTGGGGGGGTTCTCTTTCATAGTCCAGCACACCTCATCCCACAAAAGGTCTTCCTTTTGTCATGCCATTTCCTCACCAGTGTCAAATTAATGGAGAAGCTACTTGCAAAAAATATCCCCCTCACCACTAGACGAGAAGCAGCGTGGCTCAGTGGAAAGAGCACGGGCTTGGGAGTCAGAGGTCATGAGTTCGAATCCTGGCTCTGCCACTTGTCAGCTGTGTGACTGTGGGCAAGTCACTTAACTTCTCTGTGTCTCAGTTACTTCATCTGTAAAATGGGGTTTAACTGTGAGCCTCACGTGGGACAACCTGATTACCCTGTATCTACCCCAGCGCTTAGAACAGTGCTCGGCACATAGTAAGCGCTTTACAAATACCAACATTATCATTATTATTATTAGACTGATCCTCACTGCCCAGATAAACTCCATCCACTATAGGGCCTGATTACCACAGGAGTTAATAGGGCTGGGGCCCCTGGGATTCTGGGATAAAGGGAACCCCAACTGCCCCCCATCACCTTGTGACCCACTGCTTTGGACAGTATTGCTCTGGATAGGGCCTCAAATATATCATCTCAAAATGACCACTATTCACATACGGCGATAGAGGGAGGGAAGGGCGGCAGGTGGCAGGGACGGCGGGTACCCACCTACCATATCCACACTTTTTTCTCCATACCTTCAGCTCTTCTATAACTCAGGCATTACACTCTTTACAAATTCAGTGTTGAGGAAAAATAACATTAGATGACACGCATTTTGACTGATGCAGCAAACATGCATATATTGATTTCTTCAACACTACATCACAGTCTAACCAGAGAGATGTGTGTTTTCCAAAGAATGGCCCCTAAGAGCATCTTATCCAAAACACATGGGGACGACTAGTGTTATGGGAAAACTCTGGATTCTGGGTTCTCATTTGTCCACAAGTGGTGCTGAGGAATTTCTCTGCGCCTACGTGCAGTTTTGTGGCTGAGTACAGTAAATCAGGATAGAAGGATCCCAACTGAACACACATGGGCCAGTTCAGCTTGACGATCCATCTGATTTCCATCCCAGATTCAATAGTTTGGTACTGTACTGTGAGAATGCCCAGTGGCATGTCTTCTCACCATTTAGAAAACAATTAGGCAGATAAGCCTTGTGGAAGTAGTTGTAGCCAGATTTGTCATCGGTCGTTACCCTGGGCGGGAGGTTTTGGCCCCAGAAGGGGGACTTTTCCTGTCAGGGTCTCCTGTGGAGGTGCGGGTGGGGAGTGAGAAAAGAGTAGGCAGGTGCCCTAGATCTTCATTTCCATACTCTGGGACTGGGGATTGTTGCCCCTGCATATTCTAGGGATTTCGGGGGGCATGCCTTTAATTTCTCATTTATTTGTTTAGACAATGATATACGTTCAGATGAACGATCCCGTCTATCATGACGTAGCACTGTTTAAATCCGGAGTTTGGGTTTTGCTTTTTCTCTGAATAAACATATGTTTATACTGAGCTTTCCCTGAAAGTTCATTGCCTTAAAGTGTTTGTGTTCTTTTAAATATTTGCGAATTTTTATGCTTCCAGGAAAATCCTTCTCATGGTGGTTATCCCTAACTGAACTCATAAATCCCAGCGGCAAGCTTCTTTTGTGAATCCAGTCTAGGAAAGTGGAAAGAGATGGGGAGTTTCTGGCAGAAAGAGGGGAATTAGGGTCCAAAAATAGGCAGGACTACTCTATCTTTACCCTTATTTCTATCTGCCCCACATCTGTCATCTTTCAGCAATGGCCTATCTTTGCAAGAGAAATAGCAACCCTAGCTTTCCATGAACCATCCGGCAGGAATTCTGGAAAACAGCTGGCTAAAATAATAATAATAGAAATATCTATTCAAGGTGTACTGTGTTCCAAGCCCTTCATTTAAGTGCTGGGGTAGATACAAGATAAAATAATCAGTTCATACAAAGGCCCTGTTCCACAGAGGGCTTACATTCTAAGTAAGAGGGAGAACGGGTATTGAATCCCCATTTTACCAAAGAGGAAATCGAGGCACTGATAAGCTAAGTGACTTGCCCAAGGTGACTTAGCCAGTAAGTGATGGGGTCCGGATTATAAACCATGTCCACCG
Organism: Ornithorhynchus anatinus; assembly: GCF_004115215.2. Lineage (NCBI taxonomy): Eukaryota > Metazoa > Chordata > Mammalia > Monotremata > Ornithorhynchidae > Ornithorhynchus > Ornithorhynchus anatinus. Next base: position 40,406,698 of record NC_041735.1, read on the forward strand.
ACTCTCAGCCAGTGTTCATTCCACATGAACGGTTTGGCTACCAAAACAACTGCCTGCTGGAATATGGTGCTGCGTCACAGAATCAGCAGTTGCCTTTAATAAGCCCCACATCTAAATCAATCAGTCAACTGATCATATTTATTGAGCACTTACTGTGTATAGAACACTGTACTAAGCACTTGGTAGAGTACAATATGACAGAGTTGGTAGACATGTTCCCTGCCCACAAAGAGCATACAGTTTAGAGGGGGAGACAGACATTAATATAAATAAATAAATCACGGATATGTACAAAAGTGCTATAGGGCTAAGGGAGTAGATTGAATAAAGGGAGCCAATCCAAGGACAAAGGCGACAGAGAAGGGAGTGGGGAAAAAGGAAATGAGGGTATAGGTAAGGGAAGGCCTCTTGGAGGGGATGTGCCTTCAATAAGGCTTTGAAAGTGGGGAGAGTAATTGTTTGTCGGATATGAAGAGGGATGGTGTTCCAGGCCAGACCCTTTTACCTGTCCTTGATGGTCTACCACCCACTTGCTGACACATCACACCCAAATCAAACTCCCCCTGGGAAAGAGGGGGCTCCAGCTTCTTTCTGAGGGTCCTAAAAATCTCCTGTGTGTACTTTGCAATATGCCACACCACTGCTTACCTACTGTCCCATTGCACTCCATGCCCCATACCGACTGGCGAGAGTGAGAGAGTGAAGGCGACTCTGAGCAAACCTCTATTATTAAAAATGATTTCTTCGTTCAAGGTCTGGATACTTGAAAACATCTCAGGATTGAGGCTGACTGTGAGTGGGATTTTCCATCTTCCTCATCAGTGGTATTTCACAGAGAATAGCAATAAGCCCCGTAAGTGTCATATGCCCTTCCCTTCTGCATGGCCAGATCAACCAAAACTTGGGCCTGGGGTTGGAGAGTTCTGCAAAGCCCCTCACGTGGCACGCGACGCAGGTGAAGTCGCAGTGTGACGTGATGATGCGTTCACATACCTGTGCACCTCTGTAGCCCTCCCTCACTTCCCTCTCTCAGAGATATGTCTACCAATTCCGTTTTACTCTCTCAAGAACTCTGTGCACTGCTCTGCACACAGTAAGCGCTCAATAAATACAATCGATGATTGATGACTAAGCCCACTCCATTTTGCTCAGTTGGACTCCCAAACTTCACTTATTGGCAAAAACCCAAGACTGCCATACCTGCCCATAAGCAGAAGGAGGAAGGGGAGGGAGAAGAAGAGGCGGAGGAGAATGTCAATGAGTCCTAATAATCAATTGGCTTCAAGCCCAAGGGGGATCTCCCCATCTATTTTGGGTACCGTCTTCAAAATGTCCCAGCAGTGGCCATGTTGGAAGGGTCACGAGGCACATATTACCTCTCCGGGAGTCCCCTTAATAATGCTAATAATGATAATAGTCATAATTGTGGTATTGGTTAAGAGCACTGTACTAAGTGCTGGGGTAGATACAAGCTCATCATGTCCAGAGTCCATTGACTGCAGCCCCATTAGCCCCTGCAGTATTCTGGTTCTGCTCCTCGGTCATATGCTCTTCATCCTGTATTGGCTCTTCTTCCTGCTCCCCTGCCTTGGACCTCTTCATCTTGGCACTGTCTTTGGCAAAGCCCTGACCTTTTGGTCTCTCTATTTAACCCATTTCTTTGGTCCCAGCCCCAATTTCTGAACTAACATGGACTCCACACCCCTTTATGAAACAATGTAGCCTAGCAGAAAGAGCATGGACCTGGTAGCTAGAGGACCTGGATTCCAACCTCAGTTCCACCACTTAATGATGGCATTTGTTAAGCACTTACTATGTGCCAAGCACTGTTCTAAGTGCTTGCCTGCTGTGCGACCTTGGGCAAGTCACTTAACTTCTCTGTGCCTCAGTTCTCTTAGCTTCATAATGGGAATTTTATACTTTTTCTCCCTCCTACTTAGACTGTGAGCCCCACATAAGACAGGGACTGCATTCAACCTGATTAACTTGTATCGATCAGTCAATCAATCAATGGTATTTATTGAGTTCTCACTATGTACAGAGCACTCTACTAAGCACCTGGGAGAGTACGATACAACAGAGTTAGCGGTCTGTCTACCGCAGTGCGGAGAACAGTTCTTGACACGTAGTAACCACTTAACAAATACCATTAAAAAAAGATGATTTAGGATCCTCTCATAGTATCCCGGCTGGATTATTGTGTCAGCCTTCTCTCTGATCTCCCTTCCTCCCGTCTCTCCCCACTCCAGTGTATTCTTCATTCCGTTGCCCAGATCATCTTCCTGCAGAAACGCTCTGGGCATGTCACTCCCCTTCTTAAAAACCTCCGGTGGTTGCCTATCAACCTCCGCACAAAACAAAAACTCCTCACTCTTGGCTTCAAAACTCTCAATCACCTTGCCTCCTCCTACCTCACCTCCCTTCTCTCTTTTTACAGCCCACCCCATACCCTCTGCTCCTCTGCCGCTCATCTCCTCACTGTCCCCCATTCATGCCTATCCCGCCGTTGACCCCTGGCCCATGTCCTCCCGCTGTCCTGGAATGCCCTCCCTCCTCACTTCCGCCAAACTAACTCTTTTCCCCTCTTCAAAGCCCTACTGAGAGCTCACCTTCTACAAGAGGCCTTCCCAGACTAAGCTACACGCTTTTCCCTCTGCTCCCCCTCCCCCCTTCCCCCATCCCCTCCCCTCAGAACTGTGCTCATTTGAATATATTTTTTATTACCCTATTTATTTTGTTATAAATAGAACAAAATATTCTAAATAGAACAAAATAGAACCAAGGGAATGTACCCCTTGATTCTATTTATCATGATAATGTTATCTTGTTTTTGTTTTGTTCTGTTTTGCTCTGCCATCCGTCTCCCCCGATTAGACTGTGAGCCCGTCACTGGGCAGGGATTGTCTCTATCTGTTGCCGAACTGTACATTCCAAGTGCTTATTACAGTGCTCTGCACATAGTAAGCGCTCAATAAATACTACTGAATGAATGAATGATCCCTATAATCTTTTTAAGTTTCTTCTTTCCCCTGCCGATTGGAACTTTTAACCCTCACCCACTCCCATCCTTTCCTGGACCCTCGTACCTGTTTTATTTCCAGATAGATGTCAAGATTAATTAACAGTATAACTCAAATCTTATACATGCCATTAATATTTAATTCCAAAGATAAACAGAAATTTAACCCCAATAGAGCTGACCATCCCACAGTTAAATGAAGAGAAGAGGACTGTACTGAAGAAAATGACTAGGCCTGGGGGAGAAAGAGAGAGAGAGAGAGGGTTGCCCTATTGATATGGTAATTTTACTGAGGACAGAGATCGTGTCGGTCCTTAAAATGCATTTCAAATACCTAGAACACTGTATTATTCTCTGTATAATGATGAACCAAAGGAAGGTGAATCTGCTAGGGAAGCAGTGTAGCTCAGTGGAAAGCTCACGGGCTTGGGAGTCAGAGATCATGGGTTCGAACCCCGGCTCTGCCACTTGTCAGCTGTGTGACTGTGGGCAAGTCACTTCACTTCTCTGTGCCTCAGTTCCCTCATCTGTAAAATGGGGAAAAAGACTGTGAGCCTCGCATGGGACAATCTGATTACCCTGTGTCTACCCCAGCGCTTAGAACAGTGCTCTGCACATAATAAGCGCTTAACAAATACCAACATTATTATTATTATTAGAGCAGCACTCTGGCTCTCTGCATGTATTCCCCTCCTTTCCTCTCCCCAGGATGATGAGATCATGTTTGAACACCAGAACACGAGGAACACTGGATCCATCCAGTGCTGGAAAAGAAGCCTGAACTGGCCCAGACTTGACTCCAGTAAATGAAAAGTGCCGGCCTGGCGGGCCCTGGGGTCAGCAGAGAGTTGGCAAAGTAGAAGAGTGGCGGTGGGAGGGGAGGGAACTCTTCCCATGTGGATCTGGTCTGAGGAGGGGCTGTGGTGCCAGAGAAGGAGGGAGAACAGGACAACTGAGGCACCGAGAAATTAAGTAATTTGCTCAAAATCACAGCAAGTAATTGGCAGAGTTGGGAATAGAACCCTGGTCCTCTCCCACGCCATGCTCTTTCCACGAGGCCATGGAGCTTTTTCCTTCAGTATTCTCTCACTTTGAAATAATTTTCTGGTTTTACAGCACAAAATTTATCTTTTTCTAAAAGGCTTGCCTCCTTTCATTCACTCCCCCATCCTAGTCTTTGAAGTATCTTGACCAATTAAATTCAACAGATGTTTATTCTCTAGCACGACACAATAGCAGCTCTCGAATCTATTGGCTTAAGATGACTTTCTTGCTGACAGTGATGGAAAAAATAACATTTAGAAAATTAAGTATTTACATATCTACACAAAAAAACTCAGTTTCTTCATATGTAAAATGGGGAGTAAATACCTTGTTCTCCCTCTACTTTGTTCTCCCTCCTGCTTAGACTGTGAGCTCCAGGTAGGATAGGGTGGGGATGATGTCCAATTTGATTATCCTGTGCCTGTTACAGTGCTTGGCATATAGTAAGCACAGATACTGCAATTAATTATTATTAGTTCACTGAAGGAGAGGGATTCAAGTCAGACAGTCGCGAATTGGGTTAGAAGCACAGGGAATAATCAGTCTAGTAGACTGTTATACTTTCTATTTTCCAAATTCAATTATGGCCTCTCTTCCCACACTCTCCTCATCTGTCTTGCCATATCTATAATTCTATTTATTTATACTGATGCCTGTTTTACTTGTGTTGATATCTGTCTCCTCCCTCTAGACTGTGAGCCCATTGTGGGCAGGGATTTTTTCTCTCTATTGCTCTATTGTACTTTCCGAGTGCTCAGTACAGTGCTCTGCCCACAGTAAACATCCAATAAATATGATTGCATGAATGAATGAACTAATTCATAAGGTTTTATTACTGGTACATATTAATATTTCTATTTGATTCATAACTACAAATTTTTTGGTATAAAATCACAATGTTGATATGTTTATATTATTTGGGTCCCTTTTTGAATTGGGAAAATGTACTTCATTGAACAGTCTTTCCTCTGGACACTCTACTTTCATTTATTTCATTTACTTTCCGATTAAAAGCGGGAAACCAGAAAATCCTTGTATATGGCCCAAGTAACTTTTGGAGAACAGGAGTGACTGGATAGCTTATCGTGGAAATATAAGTCTCTTGTTCATTCCTAATGGAAGTTAGCATATGTAAATTCTGGTCATTACTACACACTTTCTGCTGGAAGTAAAATTAAAATCTTTCATTTGCCAGTGATTCTTAATAGGCAAGAGTCATATATTTGTTTCTATGCCTTTCTCAGAAAATGAAGAACTATGAGTGCATTTATTGCACTCAACTTGTTCAATACTCCCAGCAAGCTCAGTATCAACAGTTTCTGTCATTTCTAATGCTTCCAGGGTCTAAGCGACTTTCCTGTCATTTCAGAAAACTAAGAATGCCCTTAAAAGACTATCGGGGCAAACATTTCTACACTTAGTGGAACGAGCACAGGCTTGGGAGTCAGAGGTTGTGGGTTCTAATCCTGGCTCCATCACTTATCAGCTGTGTCACTTTGGGCAAGTCACTTAACTTCTCTGTGCCTCTGTTACCTCTTCTGTAAAATGGGGATGAAGACTGTGAGCCCCACGTGCGACAACCTGATTACCTTGTATCTTCTCCAGTGTTTAGAACAGTGCTTGGCACATAGCGCTTAACAAATACCATCATTATTATTATTATAGCCATTTTGTGTTTCACATTATAAATCAGGCATATAGATTAGGTATATGGATCTGTGGTCATTCCCAGGATATTTGATCTGTTTCACATGTATGTATGTATAAGCATGCCTTCAGATAAGCAGTATAAATGGTGTTTTGTTAGCCATGCGTGGGTTTGGTGAGTTGGACCCGAAGAAAATGAAAAGAAAAAACAGTTCAAAATGTCAAGACCAAATTTGAGGTTCTGAACTTCACAAGAGTTTAATGACTCTCAAGAGACCCGCCATTTGCCAGAATGTCTCATTTCCACAAAGGAATGAGACAAAGCAATATGTTTCCAGGACCATCAGAAGACTTCTCAGTAACTGTGTAGGCTTGGGCAGTCATCTAAAGCCGGGAAAAGGTCTAACCTGCTCCAAGTTCCTTTGTGTTTCTAAGGGTGCTACCACACTGCACACCAGTCATGAAAAGAAGCCCTCCTTAACAAGAGCAGGCATCACCTAAAATTGGTTGAGTGCATTTGAACCTGGTCCTTTTGAACCTGGTCCTCTGGCCAACAAGGTAACCTTTTGGGCACAGGAGAGGAGTCTGGTGGAGGAAAAGCAGCAAATGTTTCCCATCCACCTGTCCCCAGGCTTCCCGTAGTCCGCCAATACATCCATCCGTAAGAGGCCCTGACCTCTTAGTGCCTCTGTTTCAGACAAACAGGAGAGGGGCTTTGCCCTGATGGAAGTCAAATTGTATGCTCCTTGGCTTCTTGAGGAGAAATCAAATATGCTCCTCATGGAAGGAATGCTTTGGGGCTCAAATAACAGCTCGTGAAGTAGACATAATTCTGAATGAAGTCCCAGAAGCCCCACCTTTCAGAGACCCGGCCCTATCCAGCCAGTTTGCCAGTTGAACAGAATCAGAGCCTCCCTGGTCCCTTGCCATGCCAGAGAGCTGCTAAACCCCCACGCGGAGTCGTTTGAAACCTCACTATAAATCCGGGTTTGCTTGAAAAGAACTAAATTTAGTTACAAACATAAGAGCTCTGAAGTTTGCAACTAGACGACGACTCTCGCAGCCGCTAGTCCTGGATGCTGTCCAAAGTAGGTCGCGGCCGCTGCCAATCCACGAGAAGATCCCTGTAAGTATTTCAGTGAAATTTAATTTAACAGAGGGATTTGCTGCCATCTAATGATTGAATTTTATGAACTCACCCGATTGCATTCGAACCTGGCCTTCAAGCCTACGTACTGGTTTGCTTGCCAACCTACTACTGAAGTCTCTGGGTAATGAATGTCAAATCAGGAGAAATAGGACTTGGGACAGAGGGTGACAGCCCCAGGAAGATGGGGACTAAGAAAACTCTGTAGTGTGGTCTAGTGGATAGAGCACAGGCCTGGGGATCAGCAGGCCATGGGTTCTAAATCTGATAATAAAAATAATTGTATTTGGTAAGCGCTTACTATGTTCCAAGCACTGTTCTAAGCACTGAGGTCAGCGGGTTGTCCCGCGTGGGACTCACAGTCTTAATCCCCATTTTACAGGTGAGGGAACTGAGGCACAGGGACGTTAAGTGACTCGCCCAAGGTCACATAGCTAAAAAGTGGCAGAGCCGGGATTAGAACCCAGGTCCTCTGACTCCCAAGCTCGTGCTCTTTCCACTAAGCCACGTTCACCAGTTGTCTGCAGTGTGACCTTGGGCAAGTTCCTTAACGTCTCTGTGCCTCAGTTCCCTCATCTGTAAAATGGGGATTAAGATTGTGAGCTCTCTGTGGGATAGGGACCATGTCCAACCCGATTATCTTCTATCTACCACAGCACTTAGAACAGTGCCTGGCACATAGTAAGCACTTAACAAATATAATTATTATGATTGTTATTAGCTAGAAGGAATCCACAGATAGGAGCTGGTAAATTTAATATATAACTGCTGTAATATTTCTGATAGTCCACCAAAGACTTACTCTTTCTTGGGGAGACAGAGGAGTTGAGCCCCAGAGTTCCTTCATTCATTCAAACGTACTTATTGATGTTGATTATTAAAGTTGATGTGGCTGGTGGATGCATCAAACCAGCATCATCTGGAGAGTTCTTATGTATGGTTGTTTTGGGTTTTTATGGTATTTGTTAGGTGCTTATTATGTGCCAGGTACGGTACTAAACCCTGTGGTAGATGCAAGCTAATCAGGTTGGGCATAGTCCCTATCCCACATGAGGTTCACAGTCTTAATCCCCATTTTACAGGTGAGGTGATTATTAAGGCCCAGAGAAGTACTTGCCCAAGATCATACAGCAGATAAGTGGCAGAGCAGCAATTAGAACCCAGGTCCTTCTGACTCTAGCCACTAGACCACACTCCTTCTCATAGTGGTTACAACATCAAACCAGTGTCACCTGAGGACTTCCTGCTTCTGTGATCCAAAATGAAGATCACCTGATGCTGCAACCTAAACATGCCTCCGATGGGAGGAACCATGAGTTGGCTACTCCAAACCAATATTGCCTGAAAGAGGTTTGCTGCCCCTGTAGAGATCAGTCACAGGCCCAAGACTTGTCTTCCTACCCCAAGGGTTATGGCTCCTTCCAGGTTAGTGATCCAGCATTCTAGATCATAAAATGCTGCAGAGTAGCCAGTTGCCCTAGATGGAGATTTCAGGGATTACTGAAAATAGGTTTTCTGTTGCCAGGGGCAGGGGAGAGCTATTTTAGTAATCCTTCTCAGATAATAAGCCATCCTTATTTCGTGTTTGGGAATGGATAGGTCCATCAGGGTTTCCTTGCTCTAATTAGTGTCCCCAGGTTTCTGTGTGTGGACTTAAGCGGAGTGTCAGGGAGACCCTCTAGAGTAATACTGCCAAGAGAGTGACAGCATAACAGTCCCAGCTTTATATACCAAAGCAAGTATTTAGCAAGGTGATCAGCGGATTCATTTGGGGAATGCAGGTGCTCCAGTTCCTTTCATTCTCTCTTCCCTAGGAGAACACCATACCCTTTCAACCACTTCCTTTCCTCAACTCCTCCCTTTTTGATTCTGTGGGCTATTTGGCCTTGAAAATATTACTGTCTCTGTCTCTAAGTCTGGCTTGGCCTTCCAGTGCTCTGCATCTCCATAACCAGTTTAGACTGTGAGTCCCATCTAGGAAAGGGACTGTGTCTGACCTGATTATCTTGTACCTAACCCAGCAGCGTGGCCTAATGGATAGAACACAGGCCTAGGAGTCAGAAGGACTGGGGTTCTAGTTCTGGGTCCACTGCTCGTTTGCTGTGTGACCTTGGGCAAGTCAATTAACTTCCCTGTACCTCTTCCCTCATCTGTAAAAATGGGGATTAAAGACTGTGAGTCACATGTGGGACATGGACTGTGTCCAACCTGATTAGCTTGTATCTACCCCAGCACTTAGTATACTGCCTGGCACATAGTAGGTGTTTAATACCATTCTTTTAAAAAAAGTGCTTAACAAGTACTATATTTAAAAAAAATAAATTACAGCATTTCATCCTGGTGCAGAGGAATGGAGCTAATCTCAGAATCCTGAGAAGCAGCACCCCACCATCCAGGCTCATCCAGGAGATCGGGATTCAGCATGCCTCTCCACTTCCGTTTCACAGACCTGTCAGGGTGGGGAGATGGCCCTGCAGGCTGAGGCTTTGCCTGTGCTGGCTTCTCTCCTTTTCCCCAAGACATCATTTTATTCTCCTTCAAAGTCCCCGGGCAGCTACCTGCTCTCTGCTCCCCAAAGCTCTAGGAAGACCAAGCCTTCTGGTTTGAGGGAAGAGGGAATGCAACTCTGTGGAATATGGTGAAGCGGAGCAGGCTTGAGGCTTGTGACCCGGACAGGAATATTGGGGATCAGGGTGGCGAGCGTGCCGTTCCTTCCGGGGATTCTCTGGCTTGCATCTGTAGTAGGGTGTCCTGGGTTGTTTATACACACCCACACTGTTAATTATTCCAGTCTTGGTCAAAAGCAGCAAGTAACTTATGATTGATCGACCGAATGGAGAATCTGGGGAAAATGAAGTGAAATTCTATTTTTTTATCATTAGGTAACCCCTTTTCCTTCTGAGTCAAAAGAACCCCTCCAGCTTCCCGCACAGGGAAGATGAAAGCAGCGTTTGCCCCTGTGTTTTGTTCTCCACAGCTGCTTACTGTTGTGATAATGAACCAATTCATCATGCCACTGACAGATTGGGGACATTGTAGTTGGAAGAAGAACACAACAAGCCTGCTTTGATTTTTAAGAAAATGCAAAGAGGAATATAATTTTCAACAGATGTGCTCCTCACTCATCTGTAGCATCTGAGAAACATGCCCAGGCCAGCCACCACATGGACTTGACCTCCTGGTTCCGCTGTTTCAGACAAGCAGGAGAGTGTTTGTGCCTTGATGGGAGTCAGTTTGTACACTGCATATGCTTCTCACTCTAGGTTGCTTTGGGTCTCAAATAATGGATTGGGAAGTAGATGTTATCCTGAATGAATACTGGCTGTCCAGCCCTGGGTATTTTCCTGTAAGAGCCTAGCACCACATGGTGGAATTCTGTAGAGTTGCATGAGGAATACTATATTGAAAAACCACTGAGTTTTCCAGGAAGGCCCAAGTTAATTCACTAAGAAATTGGTCAGTTTTACGTTGGCTTTGCTTTTACGTTTTCTGCTGCTTTTAATACTAATATATTTTGCTAAATTATAATCTAGAAGTCACAAGGACCCTGCTCAATGTCATTATTTAACAGATTTGAAGCATTTGGGGATTAGGAGTCAGATGGCCTGGATTTTAGTCCATCCCTTGCCTGCTGTGTAATCTTGGGCAATTCACTTAAAGTCTCTGTGCCTCAATTTCCTCGTCAGTAAAATGGGGGCAAACTACCTGCTCTCCCCCCTACCCCATAGATCATCAGTCCCATATAAGACAGGCACTCTCCCCATCTGATTATCTCTAATCTACCCCAGCGCTTAGCATGTAGTAAATGCTCTAATGCCATTATATAATAATATATGATCATATAATATATATTATTACTTTTCTCAGTTTGGTGAGTAATGTTTGCCAGCCTGACTTCATTTATTGCACTCCCTGTGTCCTACCAGGGAGAAGAAAAGGAACCTGGTAAAACATTTTAGAGGGTAAGGTGTTTTATACCCGTCTGCCAGCTTGGATTTTTTACATTAGATTTTGCCACCCAGAAAAATAATCTTGCAGGGCAGTCCTGGCAGCAGTCAATCCTTGGGACAGTCACCCCATCCCAGGACTTAATGGTTCAAAGAAGGAGGAAAAGGTGCTGAGTGAACAACAGTGCTTCTCTGGTCCTGAAGGTATCCCCTCCTCAAGCAGAAACCTTCTCCTAAACCCAGAACCCACAAAAAATCCATTGTTTTTAGTATCTCCTTGAATCCTATGCTGCTCACTCAATCACCCTCTCCTGTAGAGGTGGTGCTGCTTTTACAACTTCTGGATTGTACCCAGACCCACACTCCAGCAGGTAAAAAAAATGCACTTAAGCAACAGAGACTTGATAATCTTAAGCAGTCCCAGTCTTCCTATCTCAGTATAGGGTTACTGGGGCTGTGGGTGGCTTCTAGTCATTGGACTGTCATCCTCAGTGTGATCGTGGGGATGGGTTAATTGGGCAGGAGGTGGAGCAGAACAGCTGGACCTTGTTTGTTCATGTTTCCCTCCTGAAAATGTGGATTGCTTCATGAGACACTAAGTATTTATTTGGTTTCCTGCAAGGCTACTCTGCCATTACTGAAACCACCACCTACTCTTCTCCCCTCCCTTCCCTGTCACTCCATTCTTCCAGATTCTGGCTGGGAAAGTGTCACTCAATGGGATGGCTGGGCCCGGGGCCTAGTTTTAAATTGAATTTGTGAAGTGTAGAAGGTAGTGAGCCACAGTGGTGAAAATAAATATGTTCCTGAAGTATTTTAGATTCTTTTCTGCCATAAAAGACCACTTTCTATTAGCAATATGAAAGTGTATTTCCAAACCATCATTGGGGTATCGCCATTTTAAATGAATAGAATCCTGTAAACTGTCTACAAATATGTTGGTATTCTGAGCTCTGTGAAATTATCCTAGATAAATCTGGTAAAAAAAAAACACCCTGCTTTTCAGGACTAGAAAACTTTTGCCATAAGTGTTCTTATACTAACAATTGCTCCCTTCTCAAAGGAAAGCTCGTTATAGGCAGGAAAGGTCTCTGCCAAATCTGTTGCAGTATATTCTCCGCCAAATCTGCTGCAGTGTATTCTCCCAAGCACTTAGTAGAGTGATCTGCACATAGTGAGTGCTCAAAAAAAACAAAACCATTGGTGGTGATGATGACCTCTCCACTTCACCTCAGTAAACAGTCTCACTATTCAGAAGACTTGAATTATTCACTACAAGGCCCAGGTGATTGCACCATCTTCCAAGCCAGTCCATTCTTATTTGAACTTTTGATTACCTTAAAAGGACTGTTGATTTTAAAATGGCTTTCAAAACCAAATTTTATTGTAAGTGGATTAATTGTACTTTGGAGATGGGAAATGACAGGACCCGCAAGCATTTCCAGGTGGATTTTAATTTGGTATTTCTGCTAACCATTACTGTAACTGATCCAGTTTTTCCTTTGGTGATGAGACTGTCGAAGTCTTTGTTGGAACCCAGTAGGGAATGATTTAAGTGTTGCAAAACCTTATCCTGTGCAAATTGGCTCAGCTAACTGTTTCATTGTGTTTCACCTGCCGAGAGCCTGTAGAAGAACTGCAGATGGTAGTGATCCAGATGGAAGTAAGTAGCACATAAAAATATCTTTTCTGAGTCATTCTTCCATAAAGGATCTTTCCTCATTTTTCACATTAGGGCAAGAATGTGTATTTGGGTTCAGCAGAATCTGGAAACAGCAATGACACGGCCCACACTTCCTCAAAGAAAATGTAACTGGTAATACATATGATGCCCACCCACATCATGAAACAGTCACACCTGGGCCTCATCCCAAACTTCCCCCAAACACTCCCTTCTGGCTCCTAGCCCAGCTTTCCCATATGGTGTCGTGGACAAGTCCTGACCAATGATCTAAAGGTGTGCAGAGTGAAAGGTGAGCCAGAGAAAAAGACAGGAGAGAGCAAAGAAGAGACTGTGGAGACAGCGAAAGAAGTAGGGAGAAACACTCAAGGGGGACATTCCATTTGCATCTTTCCTCCCCTCACCCCTCTTCTGTACTTTTATCCTCTTCTTTTCAATCAATCAGTGGTATTTGAACACTTACTGTGTACAGAGCATTGTACTCTGGGCTTGGGAGAATACAGAAAAGAGTTGGGAATCAATCACTGGTATTTTTTGAGGGCTTATAGTGTGCAGAGCATTGTACTAAGCATTTGGGAAAGTACAGTATAACAGAGTCGGTAGACATAGTCCCTGCCCAAAAGGATTTTCCTTCTCTTTTTTCCCTTTTTTTCATCTGTGGGCAACTACCCATCAAGAACTGAATTTTCTGCTGCTTTGAATGAGGAAGCTGCTTGCTTCTCATCCAGATTCATGATTGAATAGCCACTGACCTCTGATAGAAAAATCAACTTTCTCAGTTTGGGGGCTGGGGGAAGTCGAGGGGAGGGAGCAGGAGCCATCATGGCTACATAGAAATCCTCGAGCTAACTGAAGCCAGAATTACTGCAATTAAGAAACAATGGTCTAGATAATATGTGTAGACTTTAGAGCTAAGAATAACTTAAGGTAGTTTTTCCCTCACATTCCAGCTGCCTATATTATCCCATTCCAATATTAGTGTATTGTATATTGTAATATAATACAGTGTACATATTCAGTAGCACCATCTTCAACCATTATATTCATTATATTCATTCTCAGTCTGTTTCGTGTGCTCCTTCTCTGCCTCCCACTCCCTTACTGTGGTTGTCCCTCAAGGTTCAGACCTGGGTCCCCTTCTATTCTTCATCTTCACCACTCCCTCGGAGAACTCATTAGCTCAGAGAAGCAGCGTGGCTTTGTGGATAGAGCACGGGCCTGGAAGTCAGAAGGACCTGAATTCTAATCATGACTCTGCTACATGTCTGCTGTGTGACCTTGGGCAAGTCACTTAACTTCTCTGGGCCTCAGTTACCTCATCTGTAAAATGGAAAAGAAGAGCGTGAGCCCCATGTGGGACAGAGACTGTGTCCAACCTGACTAATTTATATCTACCCCAGTGCTTAGAAGAATGCTTGGTACAAAGTAATAATAATAATCAGTGGCTTCAACTACCACCTCTCTGCAGATGATCCCCAAATCCTCATCTCCAGCCCTGATATCTCTCTCCTTTGCAGTCTCGCATTTCTTCCTGCCTCCAAGACATCTCTGCTTGGCTGTCCCATCATCAACTCAATCCTAACAGGCCTAAAACAGCAGTCCTTATCTTCCCACCCAAACCCTGCACTTCCCCTTCCTTTCCCATCACTGTAGACGGCACCACCATCCTTTTTGTCTCACAAGGCCATAACCTTGGCATTATCCTTGACTCCTCTCTCTCATTCAACCCGCATATTCAGCCCATCACTAAATCCTGCCAGTTCGACCTTCACCTCATCACTAAAACCCACCCTTTACTCAACATCCAAACTGCTACCATCTTAGTCCAAGCACTTATCCTGTTCCTCCTTGATCTACCAGCCAGTAGCAACCTTTTTGCTGACCTCCCCATCTCCCATCTCTTCCCACTCCAATCCATACTTTACTTTGCTGCCCAGGTTATTTTTCTATAGAAACGATCAGGCCGTATTTCCCCACTCCTCAAGAACCTCCAGTGGTTGCCCAGCCACTTCCATATCCAACAGAAACTCCTTCCCGTCGGCTTTAAAGCACTCGATCACCTTCCCCCAACTCCACCTCACTTAAAGTCTCTCCTAAAAACCCAGCTCACACACTCCTAATGCCAACCTTCTCACCCTACCTCGATCTCTTCCGTCTCATCACTGACCTCCCACCCACATCCTGGCCTCTTCATATCTGACAATTATTCTCCTCACCTTCAGAGCCTTATTGAAGGCCCATCTCCTCCAAGAGGCCTTCCCCGACTAAGCCCTCATTTCCTTTTCTCCCAGTCCCTTCTGCACCGCCTTGACTTGCTCCCTTTACTCATCCCTCCTCCCAGCCCCACAGCACTTGTATATATATATTAGTAATTTCATTTGTATTAATTTCTGGTCCACCCCCCATCCCCAGTCTGTAAGCTCGTTGTAGGCAGGGAATGTGCCTGCTATGTTGTTAATATTGTACCTATTACAATATGAATACACAGGAATTAATATACCGCTCTGCAAACAGTAAGCACTCAATGAATACAATTCACTGACTATAAACACATATGAAATTGCTTTTATTGATTAAAGATGATGCTACTGACACTGGACATCCATGAAGGTGTGTAAGACAGTAGAGAGACCGATGCTTGACTGGGGGCTTCATTATAACACACTCAAAATGATGGAACAGTTAAAGGCAAAAGATAGGTGTTCCAGGTAGTAGGAGGTTTCTGAAGCTGATTTGGGGAAATGAGTATTTTATGGTAAGTGTATGTTAAGGAACCAAACTGTAGCCTCAGGGCCTTGTCCCATTAGTTGGCAGGATGAACCCAGATGCACCTTGCTTGAATCCCATTTTTTCAGCATAAAGCAAAGGGGAATTGGAAACCTTGATCTGCTAAAGAATAAGCTTTCCTTTCCAGACTGAGCCCTCCCTTTCCCCCTGCTCCTCCCCTCTCCATCGCCCCTACTCCCTCCCTCTGCTCTACCCCCCTCCCCTAACCACAGCATATTTATTGCTCCATTTATTTTATTAATGATGTGCATAGATAGATAATTCTATTGTGGGTTCCAGTTCCCGCTCTGCCGTTTGTCCTCTGTGTGACCTTGGGTAAACCACTTCACTTCTCTGTGCTTCAGGCACCTCATCTGTAAAATGGGTATTAAGACTGGGAGCCCTGCATGGGACAACCCGTTTAGCCTGCAACCATCCCACCGCTAAGTGCTCGGCAAACAGTAAGCACTCAACAAATACCATCGTTATTACTATGAGAAGCAGCATGGCCTAGTGGAGAGAGCAGGGGCCTGGGACTCAGAAGGTCATGGGTGTTTGGATGGCGTCGAGGCCTCTCTACTTGTTGTCTGGTCTGTCTCCCCCTTCTAACCTGTGAGTCCGTTGTGGGGTAGGGATGATCTCTATCTGTTAATGAATTGTACTTTCCCAAGTGCTTAGTACAATGCTTTCTAACAATAATAATAATAGTGGTGGTATTTTTTAAGTGCTTACTATGTGCCAAGCACTGTTCTAAGTGCTGGAGTATTCAGTAATATTTATTGAGCGCTTACTATGTGCAGAGCACTGTACTAAGCACTTGGAATGTACAATTTGGCAACAGATAAAGGCAATCCCTGCCCAATGATGGGCTTATAGTCTAATCAGGGGAGACAGACGGACGAAACAAGACAAGATAATCACGATAAATAGAATCAAGGGGATGTACACCTCATCTGGAGTAAGGTACAAGGTAATCAGGGAGTCCCACGTGGGGCTCACAGTCATCATCCCCATTTTACAGATGAGGTCACTGAGGCCCAGAGAAGTGAAGTGACTTGCATAAAGTCACACAGTTGACAAGGGGTGGAGGGGGATTAATAATATTAATAATAGTGTTGGTATTTGTTAAGTGCTTACTATGTGCAGAACACTGTTCTACACGCTGGGGGAGAGACAAGGCTATCAGGTTGTCCCATGTGAGGCTCACAGTCTTCATCCCCATTTTACAGTTGAGGTAACTGAGGCACAAAGAAGTTAAGTGACTGGCCCAAAGTCACACAGTTGACAAGTGGCAGAGCCGGGATTAGAACCCATGACCTCTGACTCCTGGTCTGGGCTTTTTCCACTGAGCCACGCTGCTTCTCAGCACACAGTAAGTGCTCAATAAATAGGGAGGAAGGAAGGATTGAATGAAGGAATGAGTGAATGAATGAATGAGAATGAATGAATGAGAGTGAATGAATGAGTGAATGAATGAATGAATGAGAGTGAGTGAATGAGAGTGAGTGAGTGAATGAATGAGAGTGAATGAATGAATGAATGAAGTGAACGAATGAATGAGTGAATGAATATGAGTGAGTGAATGAATGTGATTGAAGGAATGAGGGAGTGAATGAATGTGATTGAATGAATGAGGGAGTGAATGAATGAATGTGATTGAATGAATGAGTGAGTGAATAAATGAATGTGAATGAATGAGTGAATGAATGAAAGTGGGTGAATGAGGGAGGGAAGGAAGGAAAGAAGGGAGGGAGGGAGGGGACGGGAGCGTGTGCGCAGGCGCGGCCGAGCCGTTCCCCGCGTTTCCTCCCCGCCGACCTCCCCGGCGCGTGCGTCAGGGGGCGCGAGGCGGAGGCGGAGGCCGAGGCGTCACGGGGAAGTTGGGGCGGCCGAGGCGGCAGCGGAGGAGCCCCAAGGCCGGGCCCGCCCAGGGCACCAACCCAACCGAACGGGGCCCCGACGCCCCATTTTCTCCCCGTCGTTTCCCCGCCGGCCGGTCGGACGGTCGGTCGGTCGGTCGGTCGGTCGGCAGGGCCCGAGGGGGGGGGCGGGGGGGGGGCACCGGGCGGCGGGGCGCATGCGCTGCCGGGCGCGCGCCCAGGGCGGGGCGGGGCGGGGCGGGACAAGCCATGGACGCGGCGGCGCTGGAGCGGGACGCGGTGCAGTTCGCCCAGCTGGCGGTGCAGCGGGACCAGGGCGGCCGCTACCAGGAGGCCGTCTTTTACTACAAGGTAGTGGGCTCGTAGGACGGTTGGTCCGCAGGAGGCCGGGCCGGGGAGGGGGTGGGCGCGGGGCGGCTTCACTTCCCTGGGCCTCGGTGCCCTCCGCCGTCGAGCGGGAGCCCCACGGGGGACCCCCCCGTCGTCGCCTCTTCTCTCCGCCCAGCGCCTGCGGCGGCGCTCGGTGGCCGGAGCCCGGGCTGGGGAGGCAGAGATCGTGGGTTCGAATCCCGGCCCCGACGCTTGTCCGCCGGCCGACGAGGCACGGCACTTCTCTGGGCCTCAGCCACCTCCCCTGGAAAACGGGGATGAAGACTGGGAGCCTCACCTGGGACAACCTCATCACCCTCTGTCTCCCCCAGCGCTTAGAACAGTGCTCTGCACAGAGTACCACCTGATTACCCGCTATCTATCCCAGCGTTTAGAACAGTGCCCTGCACAGAGTACAACCTGATTACCTTCTATCCCAGCGCTTAGAACAGTGCTCTGCACGTAGTACAACCTGATGACCCTCTATCCCAGCGCTTAGAACAGTGCTCTGCACGTAGTACAACCTGATTACCCTCTATCTATCCCAACGCTTTGAACAGTGCTCTCTGCCCATAGTACGACCTGATTACCCTCTATCTATCCCAGCGCTTAGAACAGTGCTCTGCACACAGTACAACCTGATTACCCTCTATCCTAGTGCTTAGAACAGTGCTCTCTGCACATAGTACAACCTGATTACCCTCTATCCCAGCGCTTAGAACAGTGCTCTGCACGTAGTACAACCTGATGACCCTCTATCCCAACGCTTTGAACAGTGCTCTCTGCCCATAGTACGACCTGATTACTCTCTATCTATCCCAGCGCTTAGAACAGTGCTCTGCACATAGTACAACCTGATTACCCTCTGGGACGCTTAGAACAGTGCTCTGCACGTAGTACAACCTGATTACCCTCTATCCCAGCGCTTAGAACAGTGCTCTGCACATAGTACAACCTGATTACCCTCTATCCCAGCGCTTAGAACAGTGCTCTGCACGTAGTACAACCTGATTACCCTCTATCTATCCCAGCACTTAGAACAGTGCTCTGCACGAAGTAAGAGCTTAAATACCAACATTAGGATGATTATTAACAGACGCCATGATTCATTCATTCAATAGTATTTGTTGAGCGCTTACTAATGTGCAGAGCACTGTACTAAGCGCTTGGAATGTACAATTCGGCAACAGAGAGAGACCATCCCTGCCCAGTGACGGGCGCTCAGCATAACCGGTCATTATTATTATTATTATAAACCCAATTGAATGAATGATTTAATGAATGAATGAAATGCCCCCACAGTGTCCTGCCCCGCCCCCCCCCCCCCCCCCACCATCTCGTGGAAACCACCTTCTTGAATCCTTCCCGAGCCCCAGTTCCAGATCGGGGGGGGGGGGGGGGGGGTAATAATAACGATGGTATTAGGCACTTACTATGTGCCAAGCACCACCCTTGAGCTACTGACGAGAGACCGACACAGCGCTTAGAACAGTGCTCGGCACATAGTAAGCACTTAACAAATACCATCATTATTATTATAATAACATCCATTCATTCAATGGTATTTACTGAGCACCTACTCTGGGCAGAGCCCTGTACTAAGCTCTGGGATACTTATGATGGTATTTGTTAAGCACTTACTATGTGCCTGGCACTGTTCTATGCGCCGGGGCAGATAGGAGATGCAGGGCTGGACGCATCCCTGTCCCGCGTGGGGCTCACAAGCTTAATCCCCGTTGTACAGATGAGGGAAGTGAGGCCCAGAGAAGTAAAGTGACTCGCCCAGGGTCACACAGCAGACAAGTGGTGGATGCAGGATTAGAACTCACGACCTTCTGAGTCCCAGGCCCCCGCTTGATCCACTAGGCCATGCTGCTTCTCATAATAATAATAATGATGATGGTATCTGTTGAGCCGTTACTGTTCGCCGAGCACTAGGAGCTGGGATAGTTGCAAGGCAATCGGGTTTTCCCACGTGGGGCTCACAGCCTTCATCCTTATTTTACAAATGAGATACCCAAAACAGAGAAGTGAAGTGGTTTGCCCAAGGTCACAAGCAGACAAGCGGCGGAGCTGGGATTAAAACCCACATCCTCTGACTCCCAAGCCCGGGGTCTTGCCAGTAAAACACGCTACTTTTCAATCCGCTGCCTCAGTCACGCTGCTTTATATTCCAACACTCGGCTCGACTGTAAACCTGATTTCACTGAAGAACAACTTAGAGTCCACCGAAGCGTTTGGATGTGTCAGTACATCTTTTCCCTGATTGGAATCCCTGTGGGATTACAATGGGTCATGTTATATGTCCATCAGACAGTTGCTTGTATTGAGTGCTTACTAGGTGCAGAGCACCATACTAATCGTTTGGGAGAGTTCATTTGACAGTTCACTGCCCACAAGGAGCTTACTCGGCGCACTCAGTGCGTGACACTTTGGTGGGCACCTTTGGCCGGCCAATCCTCTGCCCCCGAATTCAACCTTCCAAATGCAAAAGGATAGAGCCTTGATTTTGTCGCGATATTTTAATGAGAATAATAATTACGGCCTTAAGCGCTTACAGTGGGTCGGGAACTGTTCTAAGTGCTGCGGTAGGTACAGGTTCATCAGAGTGGGCACAGTCCCTGTCTCACGTGGGGCTCACAGTCTAAGTAGGTAGGAAGAACAAGTTTTGAATCCCCATTTTACAGAGGAGGGAACTGAGGTGCAGCCAAGTTAAGTAGGCAATCTGTAAAAGTGCAAGTTGTTGATTATACCCTAAGTATGTCCTGGCTTTTTTTTAAAATTGAAAAAAGCCATTGGATCAATGACCCTTTTTCTGGCGTTAAATTAGAACTGATTGGGAGTAGCACTTCTGGAAATATAGGGCAGTTGCTTTTGGTATTGCTCGTTTTTCTGAAGCATAATATGTGTTATTTTTGTGAGGTTTTTCAAAGTTATGAAAGTCAGAAAATAGTCTCACTTGTAGAAGTGGGCTTTGTATATTTGTTTTGGTGGTAGGTCTTTATTCACGAGAATGTTTTTCTGTATTGACAAACTTTTCGGTTACTGTTCTTCCTGTGCTTCCAAAAATAGCGTAGACGCTCCGCCGTAGTTGTTGAAAACACAGATATAGCAAGTAAGCAAAAACTAAATAACTTTTCAGATGAGTGTAATGGGTGGCTGTTGGGATGGCATAACCAGGTGAGAAGTGGAAAATGCCTCTTGAAGGAGTAGGCTTTTAGGAGGGCTTTCAGGGTGGAGAGGGCAAAGGTCTAGTGAATTTGAGTAAGGAAAGAGTCCCATGCAGGGGAAAGTATGTGATTCCAACCATATGGATGAGTGTCACTGAAAGACAATCCCTTGCACACTGTGTCCACAATACTATTGCCAGGTGCCTTTTTGAGTTCCTTAAACAGTATGAACACACTCCATAAATAGGGCTGCTGGGGAACTAAGCTGTTCCGTTAACAGCAAGAGATGAACGTTGAACCAACTTTAGTTTAACTTTAGGGCTCGGGTTTGAGGAAGCGAGAGATCTCGTACCACCACTGAGACATGCAGTTGATCTGTTTTTATAGTAGTAATGGATTCCCCTGAACTAGCCACGTTCTCTTGCCAAATTCCCATGTAGCCAACAGCAGGCATTGGAAGATGGGTGGCTAGGGAACTGAAAGACTCTGATATCTCAGCAAGAGACATATATTTCAACTATGCCATTAGATTTTCTCTGTGTAATTTGCAGTACTCAGAAAATGAAGACAAATATGGGATGATCAAAAATAACGGTTACTGGAAAAGGTTTACTTAGAACCTCATAACACTGACAATACCGGAATATTTACCTAATAATGAATTAGGAAGCAAAATATAAATTCAGAGAAATGCTGTTCTTTTGTAACCCTCTAAAATTGTCCCCTTTTTATGTTTTAGGAAGCTGCACAAGCCTTGATTTATGCTGGCATGGCAGGATCAAGTCTAGAAAATATTCAGGATAAAATAAATGAATATTTGGAAAGAGTCCAAGCTCTTTATTCAGCAGGTTGGTGAAGGCCTTTTAATTACAGCTGAAAATATATGTCCATTGAGAATTGAACACTATTTCAGATCTGAGTCTGGGTAACAATTGCATAATTTATATTTGTAAGTGCTGATTCTGTAATGAAGTATCACTTTCACAAGTAATCTTATCCACATAGGTATGTATATGTATGTATATGTGTGTTTGTATAGTTGAGTTGTCCTCTGTATTTGAAATGGATACCAATAATGGTGAAATTCACTTATGTGCATGGGTTTGAAAAGGCCAGTGCAGGACCCACCGTCCCCATCACATCATGCATACACTGTGATCCATCTAGCAGTTGGAAAACACATTGTATTTTTTCTGTTTTTAACATAAATGGAGGTTGGTTTCTAGTTATTTAGGTGGTTGAGTAGCAAATATCAGAGAGAACTGTAGATTAGGCAGAGTAAAATTATGAATCTTTAATAATTACTTTGAGAGCTTACCCTTTTAATAACTTAGGTTTGTAGGCAACATGTAAGCAAGATGTTCAGCTTCCCTTGAATTAACTTCTCCTAGACTTTTTAAAGTTGCTTGGAAGGGTGATTGGAATCGCGTGCAATTATGTGAAATTATAAGCCTAGGGAGAGAGGTATATGAACATAAACTGTATCGATGCAGTAGAAGGACTTTAGTTTTTGGTTTATAGAAAGAGTAGAGGTACACCATCTATCACTAGTATTTATTGAGCACTTTCTGTTTGCAAAACACTATACTAAGTGCTTGGGAGAATACCAAAGTTAGAAGAGAGAATTCCGGCCCTTGAGGAATCCAGCAGGTAAAAAAGTCTCACAGATGGAAGAAGGAAATGGGAAAATGGATATGGGGATGAGTATGTGCTTAAATTGAAAAGCATGTACAGAGATGTACAATTCGATGTATACAGAAGTACCTTAGATAGTTGCAAATGCACAAGTGAGGAGGTGACACCAGAGGTCTGAGGGTGGTAGCTGATAGGACGGGACATGGAATATAATAGTAGAAGTATCTTATTGTCTCTCTGCCGATGGTGGTTTTTTGTTTCGTTTTTTTAAAACACTCTCCAATGTCAGCTAACTCCGTATATCTTTTACACCTAGTTCAATCTCAGAACTCGGATCCCTTGAAGTCAAAACAACAGATGGATCTGGAGCGGGCCCATTTCCTCGTTACGCAGGCTTTTGATGAAGATGATAAAGGCAACGCAGAAGAGGCAATAGAATTGTACACAGAAGCAGTGGATCTCTGTCTGAAAACAGTATGTTACGCTACAGGTTTACTTGGTGAAATTATATTATGGTAAGAAATTCTTCCGCTTCACCATGAATTGCCCTTAACTGGCTGAAAAAAAAAGGTAGTGCCTGTACTACAGCCACAAAATGATAATTCTCTCTTTTTCATTTCAAAATTTTGATGTCAGTTATAGTCGTGCTGTCTGCTAGAGTGGGAATCTAGTTTTCTCTTGGCCGAATGTGACCAGAAACACAAGCTATTCTCCCTGTATCGGTCCTTTGTTTCTTCACAATGGCCTCTAAATTTTCTGTAAATTGAATTGCTATCCTACCCAAAAAAGACAGTGAGGTAACTTTCAATTCACTCACTATATTTATTTGGGCTAATTTATTAACAAGATACATTTTTGGGTAGCTGTTTAAATGTAATGATTTAAAGGCTGTATGCAATCTTCATTCATGTGGAAATTGAAAAATGGAAATTGTGTGTCTGCCATTAACATCACCAGAATTTGACAGTGTTCAGGAGAGGAATCATTACGTTACCATTTGAAATGTTTGCTCAGAAAATTGCAGGTACTACCTTTTTATCTTAAAAAGCCCAGAAGCCAAAAGTAACTCATTCGAGGAAGAACTCACCATGATGTAACTCCACCAAGTCTGAATCATTCTTCTTGCATTTTCTTTTGCTGATTAAATACTGAAGCAAGAGGTGGATTGGGAAGGTTTTATCATTTGGAAAAGTAAAATTTGCATTAAAAGTTATTTTCAGGGTTAGCAGAATGGCATTTGGTACACTTTTAAACTGCCCAGGTTTAAGTATTCACATGGTACTGTGGACTTAAATTGCTCTTTCATCTGGATTTAAATTGCACGAGGTACACTGTTCTCTCTAGTGCTATAGTTACTCTGAAGTGAAGAATTAGAAAGGCATTGAGCATTAAATGATAGAGTGACTAGAGTTAAAATGCTTTTAGTGCCAGGTTGACTATCAGGAAGTGACATTAGGAAAATCAAAAGTGAGAGAATCGAGTTCATTAGGTGATTTTATAAATATAGATGATTTTATAGGAATTGAGAAATGTGTACCCTTGTACTGCTGAGAAGGAATGAATAAACAAATTATAAATTGAGGAAAAGAAAGTCAAAAATTTCAGAGATCTTTCAGGTAAAGATCAATTTTCAATTGCCTTTGAGCCAGTTAAAAAAAATAATCTGGGAGTTACCCACTTTAGTATAATGAGTCTGAAGGAAAGTGATATAAACTGAAAGGGGCAAAATTGAGCCCTGCAGTCGGCCAATCAGTAGTATTTATTGAGCTCTTACTGGGTGCAGAGCACAGTACCGAATGTTTGGGAAACTACAATATAATCAAGTTAATAACAGTAATGATTATGATATTTAAGCGTTTACTATGTGCCAAGTACTGTTCTAAGCACTGGGGTAAATACAGGACAATCAAATTGTCCCAGGTGGGGCTTAGAGTCTTCATCCCCATTTTCCAGATGAGGTCACTGAGGTACAGAGAAGTGAAGTGACTTGCCAAGGTCACACAGCAGACAAGTGCGGAGGGGGATTTGAACCCACGTCCTCTGACTCCCAAGCCCGGGCTCTGGCCACGGGTCCACTAGGTTGGTAGATGTGTGCCCCGTTCACAACAAGCTTAGACTCTAGAGGGAGCTTACACCGGATTTGGTTGATCTCAGCCCAGCTGGGCGCGGGGCAGGATGGTTTATGAGAACTTCTTTTCACCCTCATTCTTCCACCTCTCTGATTGTTTCAAACCTGTGTAGTCTCTCGCTAGCAGGAGAAGAGTGCACAGAAGTCTCTATAACTTCTAGGGCCTCTGACCCAGCAGCTCACAGGGACACATGTGTTTCAGCAATCCCCGCCCTCCTTTCTTTCCCCTAGCCCCCTGCACGTGCCCACGCATGCACATACAGATATTAGGGTGGGCCTATCTAGGGTTCTGGCTGGACTGGTCCTGACTGGTCCAGGGTCACACAGAGTTGGGGGTAGAAAAGCACAGGAGTACCTTCCTGGAGGGACTGAAGCCCTTGGCAAGATGCAGCCTTAGTGACTGCAGCAGAACCAGATACCCAGAGGACCCCTCTTGAATACAGGACCCCTTTGGTCACGATGACTGAATTCTATACACACTTGAAAGCTCAGAGAGTGGGGATTAGCTCCTTCCTCCTGTATTCATTCATTTATTCAATTCAGTCGTATTTATTGAGCGCTTACTGTGTGCAGAGCAACGTACTGAGCGCTTGGGAAGTACAGTTTAGCAACAGATAGAGACAATCCCAGCCCACAATGGGCTCACAGTCTAGAAGATGGGAGACAGGCATTAAAACAAGTAAAACAGGCATCGGTAATATATATAAATAAATAGAATTGGAACTTACGTAGGGAATACTTAACAGAGTGGGAATTAGCTCCTTAATTAAGTATTCCCTACGTAAGCTTCCTGCTGGCCGGGTACAATACTGGGAGGATTGTATCATTGTCACAGTTGAAAAATTCCTGAGGTTAAGTAGTTTAAAGCACCTGAAAATATCATTTTTTAAGGTTTGTTTCTTTTAGATTTTAATGTCATGTATCCTGCTTGTTTTAATGAAATATTAGTTTGTTATTCTTTTAGCGTGTTAGAAAATGTCTGCTGGATATATCAAAGCTTATAGTTTTAGAAGGAAGGGTTTTGCATCAGTGGCATTTATTGAATACCTACTAAGTGCTTGAGAGAGAACAGTAGTAAGATATACGTCCTCTGTCTTCAGAAAGCATATAGAGACAATGTAATGGAGACACAGACAAAAATTACTAACAGAAAGTGAAAGCTGAGGAGAAACAAGTAAAGCAGGAAACAGTATAAACCCACCAGGATGAACAACAAAACAAATAATTGTTTTTATAAATATCACTACAAAAGATATGCATATATCCAGGTGCCGATGGGATTAAAATACACAAGTGCTGTGGTTGGGTGTTGGTCTAATTCATCTGGGTGTTGTGACTAAGTCAAGGAAGGTTTCTAAGGGGAAACGGGCTTTTTAGGAGGGCTTTGGAATGGGGAGAGCTTTAGTTTGGCATATTTGGTCAAGTGAAGAAGTTCCAGGTTTGGAGAATGACACGAGCTAGACTCTAAGCTTGTTGTGGTCAGGGAACATGTCTGCCAGCTCTGTTGGATTGAACTTTCCCAAGCACTTAGCACAGTGCTCTGTACACAGTAAGCACTCAGTCAGTGCTTATGATTGTGGTGATGAGGATAGCACTGTACTCGTGTGCTCAACTGTATATATTTTCATTACCCTATTTATTTTGTTATTGAAATGTACATCGCCTTGATTCTATTTAGTTGCCATTGTTTTTACGAGATGTTCTTCCCCTTGACTCTGTTTATTGCCATTGTTCTTGTATGTCTGTCTCCCCCAATTAGACCGTAAGCCCGTCAAACGGCAGGGACTGTCTCTATCTGTTGCCGACTTGTTCATTCCAAGCGCTTAGTACAGTGCTCTGCACATAGTAAGCGCTCAATAAATACTATTGAATGAATGATAGAGATCAGAGGCAGGAAAGTTGAAAGCAAGGTATAATTAGGTGAGCCTGGAAGGATTAAAGAGTATATATTTTCGTTACCATATTTTCGTTACCCTATTTATTTTGTTAATGAATTGTACATCGCCTTGATTCTATTTAGTTGCCATTGTTTTTACGAGATGTTCTTCCCCTTGACGCTGTTTAGTGCCATTGTTCTTGTCTGTCCGTCTCCCCCGATTAGACTGTAAGCCCGTCAAACGGCAGGGACTGTCTCTATCTGTTGCCGACTTGTTCATCCCAAGCGCTTAGTACAGTGCTCTGCACATAGTAAGCGCTCAATAAATACTATTGAATGAATGAAAGAGTAGCAAGTGAAGAGTGAATATGTAAGATGGAGCAACCTAGTTCAGAGCCTTGAAACCAAAGGTGTTTACGCGTTCACCATTAGTTGGCTTTACAACATCCTGGTATCTTTTTTTTTTCCCCCTTCAAGTCTAATGAAACTTCTGATCAGGCCCTGCAAACTAAACTAAAACAACTGGCTCGACAAGCATTGGATAGGTGAGTAGTTTCCCTCTAATTTTGAATGATCTGTCTGTTTGGGGATAGATTAAAAGATTAGGATTTTTCAGTCTGGAAAGGCAGACCTGAGAGTTTATCAAAATTGTGAAAGATATGATCAAGGCAAACAAAAAAGTCTTATTCTGCAAGTGTCAACCACCACCCCTTGAAGCCTGAAGGATGCAATGTTTTAAGCAAAAACAATTTACCTGATTTTACACAACAGGTGATAGACATGTGGAATTTAATGCCTCAGGAGTAAAATACCAATGGATTCGAGAAGGATTTAGGTAAATTTGTGGATGACCAATAAGGGCCTTTTAGGGGGAAAAGGTAGGGATGTTAGGGCCGAGGTGGGGGGTGGAGTAACATGACCATGGGGAAGTAGTTAAGGAATTCCTCTTGAAGGATGTGCATTTTTAGGAGCCTTTGTAGATTGAGAGTAATTGGTGGATTTGAAGGGAGAAGGAGTTCTCCGCAGGGAGGAAAGGCATGATCAATGAGTCAAAGACAAGAAAATGAAAGCAAGGAAGATTTAAAGGGTTTGCTTGGGCGGGGGGGAGGTGAGGGCACAAAAAGCCTGAGCTGGGAGTGAAGCAGGAGAAAAAGTGGGAGGTTGAGACACCGCTGGTGAGTTTTTATGTGAAAAGGATTGTTTCGCTACGCAGGTGTATAGACTGAACCCTTGTTAAAGTAGCCTGGTCTTTTCAAATCCCTCCACATAAGTGAGTCAAGTACGTATTGGGCAAGGAGAGATTTAAAAAGGAAAATATAAGGGAAGTGAAAGATTGCCTCCATGCATTACTGTTGTCTTGAGTGTATCCTGGAAGGGTTAATACAACTTCCAAAAGTGTCTAACTTTTTTCTTAGAGTAAATGTATACACTGTTTTATATATTGAGATACTTATTTGGTAATAATACTGGATTTAGGGAGCTTCACATGAAAAATTCACTAGAAAATATGAAGTTGTAATAATACAATATTGCTGTGTTTCTCTGTGCCATTTTATTTTAGAGCAGAGGCATTGAAAGAATCTATGTCAAGCTCATCTCAGAAAGACAAACCCACACCAGTTAAATCAAGTCAGCCTGTTAGAACATTCTTTCCACTGGGACCTGATTTTTCCTTGAATAATAAACCTCAGACTGTTAGAAGTGTGCAAGCAAGTGAACCACAAGGGCAGCGATACACATCAGAAGAGATAGAGGTGCTCAGGTGAGTAAGGAATACTAATTAAAAATGTATGCAAAGCCTATTCTGATAACAAGGTTTTCAAACAAAAAAAAAAAATACATTTTTTGTTGAAGTACAGTAACTGCCAGATAAGGGTGAATTTGGGTTTTGGGACTTTTTTAAAATGTTCAAAACTTGGTTAGGAAGCCTGTCTCTTCAAGGGAAAAGTTATATATCCATAATAATAATAATAATAATGTTGGTATTTGTTAAGCGCTTACCATGTGCCGAGCACTGTTCTAAGCGCTGGGGTAGACATAGGGGAATCAGGTTGTCCCACATGGGGCTCACAGTCTTAATCCCCATTTTACAGATGAGGTAACTCAGGCCCAGAGAAGTTAAGTGACTTGCCCACAGTCACACAGCTGACAAGTGGCCGAGCTGGGATTCAAACTCATGACCTCTGACTCTAAAGCCCTTGCTCTTTCCACTGAGCCACGCTGCTTCTCTAATAAATGATTAGTGTGTGGAATCCAAGATGTACTCCAGGATACCTATGGAATATATTCCTCAGAAATGTGATGTACTGTGTGAACCACTGTACTGCGGATACAGTTTCCCGGAGACTTAAATGTAATTTGTTCATTTCCTGTTTGAGAACCATACCTGACAACATGACTAAGAAAGCCCTTTAGAAGGTAATTAAAAAGTACACTGACGATCCCTTCTCCCTCACCCTTCCCTCTGACCCAGCATTTATCTTTTTAAATCGGGGATTTGTATGGCTCCCACTGAAACTGTGCCACCCCCCACAGCTTCTAGAAGAAAGGGGACAGGAAAATATTGACAGGCGTGGTCCCCAGACCCCGATGACATATCCCCAAGTCCTCGCCCTATCTCCTTGACCGAAATGGCATTGAGCCGAGTCTGTTCGACCGGGCTCCGTTCTCTTCTGCTGCTCTTGATCGGCTAGCCTCTCCGATGTTAGCTGCCTGTCAGATTTCTTTGTTACGGAGAAGAGGCCTCACTTCAGCTCAGGGGCATTTCCAGCGGTAATAAGAGAGCTCTTCTTCACCAAGCCACCCGTTCCTCTGCCCACCAGATGCAGCCCTGAATTGGGGCACGTAGCACAGCACCAGTTAATGAATGGGAAGCTGGGGACATGAGTGGCTGAACAGGCTTCTCTTGCTTCGCCTAGAGGCCACACAAAATGAGGCCAAGAGTTTTTCCATTTCTGGGCTAATTGTATTACCTCCCTCCTGAACCCCTACGGAAGCAGAGTCCAGCCTATGTGTCACTGATTTGAAAGTGGGGTGTGTGTGCATCGGGGGGGCGAGGAGGGAGGGGTGCGCAGGGAGGGAACTGTCTTTATTGAGTGCATATTCTGTGTAGAACATTGTACTAAGCACATGAATAACTACAATAGAGTTAGTTGACATCATCTCTGCCCTGAAAGGGCTTAGAATCTAGTTGGGGAGGCAGCACGGGGGAAGTCCAGTGAGGAGATGAAATTATTCAGGGAAGAAATGTGATTCCAGAGTGAGGACCCCACGGGGACCGACCCGGGGCGAGGGACCGTGCTGTGGGTCCCAAGTCCTGGGTTCTAGTCCCAGCCCGATGTGCAAATTTGGGGATTCCGGCTCTGCTACTTGTCTGCCGGGTGGCCTTGGGCAAGTCCTTTTGCTTCTCTGTGTTTCTGTTACCTCATCTGTAAAATGGGGAGTAAGACTGTGAGCCCCCTGCCAGACAGGGACAGCATCTAACCTGATTACCTTGTATCTACCCCAGCGCTAAGTACAGTGTCTGGTATGTAGTAATTGCTTAACAAATGCTTTATTATTATTATTATTGTTATAGGGCTTTGAAGATGAGAGGAGTGATCTCCCAAGAAATCAGTGGTGAGAGAGATGAAAGCGAGGGACCATGAGCAGGTTGACATTTGAGGAATGAAGTACGCAAGCTGGGTTGTAGTGGGAGAGAAGTAGGGATAAGTAGAGGAAAGATAGCTGATTGAATCCCTAAAAGTCTCAGGTAGAGAGGGATGGACAATATTGAAGAAGAGAAGCAGCGTGGCTCAGTAGAAAGAGCATGGGCTTTGGAGTCAGAGGTCATGAGTTTGAATCCCAGCTCTGCCACTTGTCAGCTGTGTGACTGTGGGCAAGTCACTTAACTTCTCTGGGCCTCAGTTACCCCATCTGTAAAATGGGGATTAAGACTGTGAGCCCCATGTGGGACAACCTGATTCCCCCGTGTCTCCCCCAGCGCTTAGAACAGTGCTCTGCACATAGTAAGCGCTTAACAAATACCAACATTATTATTATTAATATTGAGGTTTTTTGAGGAATAGGGAGATATGTACAGAACAGTGATCTGAGCAGCAGAGCGAAGTCTAGAGTAGAGAGGAGAGAGACTTAAGGCGGGGACGTCAGTAAGATCGCTAATGCCAAAGTTGTCACATTATGACAGGTACTTGGACCAGTGAGGTAGCAGTTTGAATGGATCAGAATTGATGGATTCCTGCAGTCATCCCTGCAGCTTTAAGATGTGATGTCCAGCAGGGCTTAGGGATCCTAGTCTATGTCAGCCATTTTTCAGGTTTGCCGTTTTAATTAGTTAATCAGCTTAAAAAAGAACCTCTTGCTTTCTATCTTTAAATTTCTCATAATGGATTATTTAATTTTTGATTGCTCATTGTCTTTTTTTATTCCTTTGGGTGGCACATCTCATCCCCTTCCCTGCATCCACATACATCTAAAAAAGGGGGTTTGAACGTCAGGGGCTTATGCAGAGTAGGGCTATCCATTCTGCCTTTCTGTGCTGTTGGGCCCAGAAGCTTTCTTCCAAGCAATTGGTAATTTTTTGCACCTCTTCTGGCAGCTAGGCCCATTTTACTTGGTTTGTCATAACCTACAAGAAGCTAAGAAGTAAACATTTTTACATATTGCCATGTATTCATTGTTTAAATCTTTATTTGGGTGAGATTGTCAAAAAAACCCGCCAAAAACATAGATTACACCATGCCAGAAGAGCACACCTAGCTGAACTCTACCCTTTGGGCTCAGAGGAGAGAACTATTTCTATGTCTTCTGAGGCTCAGAGGAGTGATGGTGACCCTTCTCCCAAACAGGGATGGCCTGGGTGGTGGTGAGGAGAATGAATGTTGTGGGATAAAAAGGCTCATCTCCTTTGACTGCCTGAAATCCCTAGTACATGGGAGAGCTGGACTGGATGAAATGACAGTTTTGTATGCTATTTATCCTTTTTTAAAAGTATCCCTGAACTAGCAGCAGACTTGAACGACTGTTATTTATTCTATACAAGAAATGAAAAAGGTGAGTTTTTAAAATCACCCATTAGTCTGTAAATGCTGTTTGTGTGTTTTAATGAGAAGCAGCATGGCTTAGTGGCAAGAGCACGGGTTTGGGAGTCGGAGGTTGTGGGTTCTAATACCGCCTCCACCACTTGTCAGCTGTGTGACTTTGGGCAAGTTACGTCACTTCTCTGTCCCTCAGTTACCTCATCTCTAAAATGGGAATTCAGACCGGGAGACCCACGGGGGACAACCTGATTACCTTGTATCTATCCCAGCACTTAGAACAGTGCTTGGCACATAGTAAGCGCTAAGCAAATAGTTCATTAAATTAAATTAATAGGTAATTCTGAATTTATAATGCTTAAGTCTAAACATTTTTCTTTTACTTTGCAGAAAGACATCGAAAATAAACGGTATTGAGTATGTCCCTTTCATGAGTGTGGATTTGAGGGAGCGTTTTGCCTTTCCGATGCCATTCTCGTAAGTGAACACTATTTAACATGTAGGTTTTATTGATGGTGGTTTTTTTTCTTGTACCTGAAATGTAGGTTGAGACAGTTTTTTTAAAAACTCTCTGAAGCAGGATTTTTTCCTTTGAAAATTTTTCTTACTTTGACATATTTCCCATCCTTTGGGAAGCTCTCAAGTCCATAATGGTAGCAGTTATGCTATTTATTGATCACGTGATTGCAGTGTATGGTACAGAGTGCTTGGGAAAGTTCATCTGGTGCACAAGACACATTCCCCACCCAGAAGGCGCTTATCCTCTAACAGGCTTTGAGTATCATCTAAAGTTCTGAAGATAGCCATCGTGAGTTGCTCTATGGGAGGACTAGAGGCAAACACCTTCTTGGTTTGAGAAGATGATGGTGAACCTTTTATGGTAGAAAAAAAAATCCTAGGCAAAGTATAACCTTAAACCGGAGAAAGCAAAACTCTTGGCTAGCAAGTGAGAACTAGATGGCGTCATCTAATTTTTTTTTTTACCTAGACAACACACTCTCCATACTGCAGAGCAGATAGTGAAGAAGAAAACCAAATTAAGAAAGCCCACGTTCTTTTGGGAGACTTCTGGTGTGTGGTGATAATGTGGCACCAGACTTCGGACCAAATGGAAGGTCTGAGGAGCTATAACAAAAACTATTATCTGGTTGGTGCCTTACTAACTGGCATACATGGACATTCTTAGTCAGTTGATCTTTTATTGGGAATTAATTTGCTGTGGTTGAGTCCTCCCCCAGCTCCCATGACATTTGCATAGTTTCTCTGTGTCTCAGTTTGCAGTCATCAATCAATGGTATTTATTGAGCGCTTACTGTTTTCAGAGCACTGTACTAAGCGCTTGGGAGAGTACAATACAGCAGAATTGATAGATGCGTTCCCTGCCCACAATGAGTTCACAATCCAGAGGAGGGGACAGACAATCATATAAATCATTTATAATATATGAATTATAGATCTGTAAAGTGCTTTGGGACTAAAGTGGGGCATATACCAGGTGCCCAAAAGTCATGCTTAGATGACAGCAGGGAGAAGGAGGGAGTCTTTTAACTGGGGTGGGCCTCTTGGATCATGAGGTCTCTTTTCCACTGATGTCAGTTCCTTGGACTTCAGGTTGATTGTATTTTTCAGAGACTTTTACAAGGTTTGTGGCTTGGCTTATGTGGCATACAGTACTAATCGTTAACAGTAGCTTCAACAGGAGTTGAGTCAAAACTTCCAGGATTTGTTGTGCTGTTTCTCTTATAGCATTATTGGATCTTAGGGAAGGCAGTTTACTTAAGCTCTCCATGGTTTTGCAGAGCTCTCTTGCCGGTCAGCCCTTCATCTTAAAAAGCAAGACTTTTGACTAACTTGTCCTTCCCAATCTCTGAGCACGATATATAGTGTCGCCTCTTCCGTATGTGGATGTGCGACATGGACCCACATCACATGTCTCATCGGACTCCTTAAGCAGTTCTAGTCATGCTTCCTCCGTGTCATACAGAGCATCAAGTGGCTAGGCAGGATCAGAACAGTCGTAGAATTAAGTCAACCAGCTACTTCAACATCGTTTCGCTGGCTAGCTCCAGTGAAATGACCAAATCCAAGGGGTCCTGAAGAAATTCTTTCAGGAAAGTTAGAGTATAAGCTCGCCGTGGGTGCAGGGAATGAATCTTGTGCTTCTGTTGCACTTCCCGTGTAGGGGTGAAACATATTGTGAAGTTGATGGGTAGTCTACACCCATGATAGCCAACTGTAGGCAGCACTGGGACTAGTATGTAGGTCTCCTGATCCCCAGAGCATTTCTCTAAACTTTCTACCAAACCGACAGCCGGACTGTGTATATGGACACGTACTGGAGTAGCAGGGAGGGCTATGTGGAGGGTCTCTGTAGTGAACTCAAAACTTCTTAGTATTTGAACTTTTATAAAGTTATTACCATTCAGGTGATTGTATCAAAGACAGAAATATAATTTTTAATGTTATTCAAAAAACAAGCTTTTGTTTTGAATATTAGGTTTTAGAAGAATCTCTTAGGATTCCCTTTTTCTTTATTTCAGTGATAAATA
Source organism: Ornithorhynchus anatinus (assembly GCF_004115215.2). Classification (NCBI taxonomy): domain Eukaryota; kingdom Metazoa; phylum Chordata; class Mammalia; order Monotremata; family Ornithorhynchidae; genus Ornithorhynchus; species Ornithorhynchus anatinus. The sequence goes on from NC_041735.1 coordinate 40,440,592, forward strand.
CGGGAAGTTGCCGTTGTCCCCCAAACAGAAGGCTATATTTTCTAAATGGGTGCGGCCAGATGATCTTACCAATAATCCTACAATGATCTATACTGTTTCTAGTTTCAGCATAAAACAGGTAATTTTTGTCATTTGGTTTTGGAGGAAAAATAGGTTTTTTAAACATGAGAATTTTAAATGTTGACTGTTCTATAAACTATTTCATAGTATTCAGCATATACACTTCACGTGCTTCTGTTCTGAGCAAAAATATATTCATTTATTCTGTAACAATGGGATTTTAATTCTGGTAAATTAGAAGTATAAAATACACATATTTTATAATATATTTTAAAATATAAAAATTTATAAGTGGATTTTGTTTGACCTGGTATTTTTTCTACTTGGTTATTTTCCAATATACATTAAAATATAAAATCATGAGAATTCTATATGTCAAAGAGATAGCACGGATAAGAAAGAGACACAAAGTTAGCCTAGACCATATTAATAGCTTCATGAGGTCATGATTTGAATTTGCTTTATTCTTTTGTATTGACATTGAAAGAGTAGGAAGTTCTATCTATCATTTTCACAAGTTGTTTGGGCAGTCCCACAAACCTGGTCACGATTTAGACATTTTGTGGTAATGCCCACCTACTATAGATATAGCCTTTAACTGGTTTGATGCTCTCGATTTGTTTCACGTGGCGATAGTGGAACTCCCAAATTAAAACGTGCAAAATTCCCTCTCGTAATTTAAAATGCAGTTGTAGGCTAAATAGCTACCATTCATTGATGATTACAAGATTTAAAAAAATTTTAAATACAGTAATGCTTTCTAGTTCTCATTTTATTTCAGCCAAGTCCTTTCATCATGACTCTAAATTTCTAAATTTATTTTGAAGATTTGAGATTTGGCATTCCTGTTCAGTTTTCCTATGAGATCAGTTCTTGATTCAAAAGATTATAATGCCAGAGAGGAAGGTGATGAGTATAATGGATGTTGAGTCATTTTTGAGAGGACTACTCTCTTTAATTTTTTTATTATTATTATTAGACAATAGTATCAGATTGTTCCTTTGTGGCGTCACTGGCTATAAGTGCAGCTTATGAAAGACGGTACAATAAGAAATTGATTACAAGGTAAAAATTTTTACATTGTATTTTTTCATTGTCCCATCTTCTATTCTTGTGTAATAACACTTATTAATAACATAATGGAGGTAAATAGCTTAGGAGCAATCGTGCCTTTGATTTGGGCAGTGCTCTCCATTAGTGCAGAGAAATCGAGGTCGGGGGGGAGCCCAGGGAAGGTTTGCTATCTCACAATCTTGGTAAGCGGGAAGGAAGGGAGTGGGTGGTAGTTGTCAGGATTCTTTAACAAGTATATCACAGTTACCCACTCCCTAGTCAGGAGAATGAGTTGGAAAAAGTGACCTGGAGTTCAGTTCCAGATTCGTGATCAAAGTAAACTTGAGGAAATTTTATATTTCAATTGGGTTATTCTTGGAGAAGCAGCGTGGCTCAGTGGAAAGAGCATGGGCTTTGGAGTCAGGGCTCATGAGTTCGAATCCCAGCTCTGCCACTTGTCAGCTGTGTGACTGTGGGCAAGTCACTTAACTTCTCCGTGCCTCAGTTCCCTCATCTGTAAAATGGGGATTAAGACTGTGAGCCCCAGGTGGGACAACCTGATTCCCCTATGTCTACCCCAGCGCTTAGAACAGTGCTCGGCACATAGTAAGCGCTTAACAAATACCAACATTATTATTATTATTATTATTATTATTATTATTATTATTATTGTATAACCTCTAATGGCTTGCTCTCTGGTGGTCAGAACCTATTCTTGCTTAGGGGTGAGTTGTGATAAAAAAAGAATGTTGTGCCTTTCTTTCTGAAATGAACTGGTTTGGTTGGATGGCAGACGGGAAAACAGGGAGTTCCCTTTATCACACGCTATAATCTTGACGTTTTGCTGTCTTTCATGGGCTGCCTGTAAACAGCGTGAAGGTATTATGAAATATGTCTAACAGGTGGTTTTATATTAAATGCTTATTTTTAGTGGATATGGACTCATAGAAAATCTGTGTTTATCTTTTTAGAGCCTGTTTGATTACTTAGTATTTTGGTATGAAATGTGTGGTAAACTGCTGGGTGAGAAGCAGCATGGGCCTGGGAGTCAGAAGGACCTTGGCTCTAGTCCTGGCTCTGCCACTCATCCGCTGTGTGGCCTTGGGCAAGTTACTTAACTTCTCTAGGTCTCAGTTACCTCATCTGTAAAATGGGAATTAAGACCGTGAGCCCCATAAGGGACATGGACTGTGTCCAACATGATTACCTTGTATTTACCCCAGGGCTTAGAACAGTGCCTGGCACACAGTTAACTCTTAACAAATACCACTAGAAAAAAAAAGTACTCAACGGTATTTTGTGCCAACTTACGTTCGATGTGATATTAATATATATTGCACACATGGAATATTAATTTCTAACCTATTTTCGTACTTTTTTTGTAAAAGTATAATTTACCCTCAGAATAAAAAAGGAGAACCGGAATACAATCCATGTGGGAAATACATGGTAAAACTTCATATCAATGGTGTTCCAAGAAAAGTAAGTACCTTTTGGAGTAAATAAATGTGTTGCTGGAGAAATTAAATGGATGGGCCCTAGGGATTACGTGACAGCTGTAGGTTATTGAAACCCAGTTAGGAAGTCCATTCAGAGTATTACTTTGTAAATTCACCGTTCTTGTTTCCAAATTTTGAGTAACATTCCAACTTATGGGCCAGCTTTGATCATATCCCTAACAAAAACTATGTGAATTTTCAAAATATTTTCTGTCAGCTGAGCATAGATCAGGCTTCACAGATGAAAAAAAGCATAGCCCCATTGCCCACTCCATTGGCAAAATGTCAGTGTATTCTGGCAGAGTTTAGATTATTCCACAGGCCCAGCTAAAGTCCCATGACAACTCGGTACCTTCACAGGCCCTGACCACCACAGCCCTGAGCAGTTTCTCTGGAAGGAAAGAAGCTGAAAATCCCTCTGTAGTGAGCCTAGTGTCCATTGCTCCCCTGGATGTTACGTCTAGTCCAAAATGTGCTACACCCAGTTCTTGGTGAACCTCACATTCAGGACTGATTTATTCATATTGAAATTGAAGTGGTCACAGATTTGATGGTATTTCTAGCCCTTAGGAAGCAGTGTGGCCTAGAGGAAAGAGCATGGGTTTAGGAGTCAGAGGACCAGGGTTTTAATCCTGACTACCATCTGTCTGCTGTGTGATCATGGGCAAGTGCCTTGGCTTCTCGGTGCCTCTGTTTCCTCATCTTTAAAATGGGAAAATTAAATACCTATTTCCCTCCTACTTAGACTGTGATCCCCATGTGGGATGGTGACTGTACATAATAAGCATATAACAATTATCGTTTAAAAAACAAAAAAAAATTGCTAGTGCTTGCCACACCCTTCTCTCAGAATCCAATCCAGCTATACCCTTGTTTATTTTGTGAGGAAAAGTGACAGTCTCCTTGTGAAGTAATAAAGCTGTAAAACTGTCTATTTCACTAGCGACCATGGCACTGTTTTCATTTAAAAATAACCCCTAAATAGCACACAGTTAGTTTTGCTGGTGACTTATTTTTAAAAATGTTTCAACTTTTCAAGCACCTATTTCATAAATTTTTTTTTTTACCTCTTCTCTGCTCAGGTGATAATTGATGACCAGTTGCCCATTGATCATAACGGAGAACTTCTCTGTTCTTATTCCAACAACAAAAGTGAACTGTGGGTGTCACTCATAGAAAAGGCTTATATGAAAGTCATGGGAGGATATGACTTTCCAGGATCAAATTCCGTAAGTATTAGGTAACTTGTAGCTGGGAGCAGAGATCTGTTTATCGGAGCTTTAACTGGGCCTAGATTTGGGGATCCCGAACCCAATTGGGCTCGCATTTTTGTCAACCCAGACCCCCAGCAGAGGCTCTGCAGTCCTCTCACTTTTATGACTATTTCAGGTTGGATTGGATGGGAGGGAAGGGGATGAACAAGGGCAATCTGAGCAGATAAAACCTCTGCACTGACACTTGGTTGTATTCTGATTTTCAACCCATACGTGACTGGTCCAGTGGACCACAGTTCCCAGCAGCCAGTATCAATCTGTGGGAATCACTGAGCACTTACTTTGCACAGAGCACTGTACCAAGCGCTTGGGAGAGTACGATACGACAGAATTAGGGTTACGTGTCCCGCCCATAACAAGCTTACGATCTAGAGGGGGAGACAGACATTAATATAAAGACAATTTATGATACGTAATTTAAAGGTATGTACATAAGCCCTGTGGGGACATGGACAGCAATATGGTCACCTACCCTCTAGGAGAGTCCAGGCCAGACTCTAGCCACCCCCCCCCGGTCTCCATTTCTCCAGGATAGGGGTGGGGCCGAGGGAGTCTATGAAATCCTAGCCAGTGTACGATTCAGTCATCTGTTTTGAAACTGATGCTTTTTAAAATGAATCGGAATTAAAAAACTCAAGTGGTTAGGTTTGCTTAGTGTGATAATAGTATGTGATGCAAATAGGGAGAACCGATAGTATCAATAGTATTTCTGAAATGCAGAACTCAACATAAAAATGCCATACCCTCAGACCAGCAGTCCAGATCACTGTTCTTTCTGACAGGAGGCAAGGAGGAATAGTAGGTTAGTTGTCCTCAATAATTATTCTCATGCTGAATGTTTATGGATGTATCATCTAAAACGTCTCTACAGTTTTTTCTTCTAACCCACCGTAGATCTTTTCTTGAGCCTTCTAACATTTCCTCATTTTTCCATTAGTAGTCCAGTATGTACTTCCTAATGGAGATCTGCCTCCTCTCAAATTCTACACCCTCCATTTGTGCTTCTGACCCATCCCTTCTCACTTTATCAAGACTGTTGCCTCTTCCCTTCCTCCTTCCCTGACCACCATCTTCAACCACTTACTTTCCAGGGGCTCCTTCCCTCCTGTTTCAAACAAGTCCATCTATCCCCTATCTTAAAAACAGCAAAACGAAACAAAAACAACCTTCCTTGATCCCACAGGAACCTCCAGCAATTGCCCCATCTCCCTCCCCACCATTCCTTTCTAAACTCCTTGAGGAAGTTGTCTACTCTCACTGCCTCCACTTTACGTCTTCCGGCTCTCTCCTCCGACCCCTTGCAGTCTGACTTTCACCACCTTCATTCCACTGAATCTGCCTTAAGGTAACTAACGACCTCCTCCTTGAAAAATCCAGTGGCCTCTTCTCTGTCCTAAATCTCCCTCGACCTTTTTGCTGCCTTCAGTACTAAGGACCACCTCCTCCCAGAAATATTTTCTAACCTTGGCTTCTCGGATATTGTCCTCTCCCGGTTCTCCTCCTATCCTTCTGACCACTCCTTCTCAGTCTGTTTTGCCGGCCCCTCCTCCGCTTTCCACAACTGTGGGGTTGCCTCAAGGCTTAGGTCTGCTGTTCTCTAAGGGAGAAGTAAAAGAGTGGAGCACAGCAATGGGAAGAGGGCATCAGATGTGACAAAGGTAGCAATTCTCTCTAATGACTTGGGCTGTTGCCTCTGTTTTTCTTCCCCAGAAGAGGGTAAGCTAGATTTTTTTCCATGTGTGTTACTGCAGTTAACTAGTCCCCCTTCTGGCATGCAGTTAGGAATTGTACTTTTAATTCCTCACTAGGCTTTCATTTACAGAGAAGCCGAGGGCAAGTTTGGAACGTAGAACATTAGGGAAAGAATGTCTTCATCTAAATTCTAAGCAGGAGTTTCTAAGACCAAAGAAATGAAATAGCTTAAAAAACCTTTGCGCTTTAGCTTAAAATGGCCTTCCTTTGTAGATAGCCAAATCAAATGTGGTGAAGTATAAAAATAGTAAATTATCTATACAATTTACCCGATGGCTTAAAATGCCTTTGGGAGTTAATAGCAATATTTTATCGTTGCAGAATATTGATCTCCACGCTCTCACTGGTTGGATACCGGAGAGGATTGCTATGCATTCGGACAATCAGAGCTTCAACAAGGAGAGTTCTTTCAGAATGCTTTACCAAAGGTAAATATTTGGGATGTTCTTTCCCTAATAATGGAAATAATTTTGTGATGTCTTTGGGATAAAACTCAAACTTGAAGTAGCACTAGGAACTGTGAGCAAACAAAAATATAGCACAAGAAGGGTTAATGTGTGTGTATGGTTTGGGGACTCTAAGGCCTTTATTTTCATTTTTTTTTGGAGGGGGCGTTGGGGGTGTTTGAATACGGAGAGCAACTGCCTCCCTTTCCGGCCTGAAACTCCCTTCCAACAGACCATCACTCTTCCCTACCTTTAAGTCCTTATTAAAGTCACATCTCCCTGAAGCTTTTCTTGATGAAGCCCTTAGTTCCCCTTGTTGCCCTCCCTTCTGCATTGGCTATGCACTTGGCTTTATGCCCCTTCAGCAGTTGATATTCATTCCACGCCCAACCCCACAAAGCTTCACTTCCTCTGTGCCTGTTACCTCATCTGTAAAATAGGGATTAAGACTGGGGGTCCCACGTAGGACGTGGACTCTGTCCAACCTCATGATCTTGTGGAAGATCTACCACAGTGCTTAGTAGAGTGCATGGCACATAAGTGCTTTGCAAATATCATTAAAAATAAGGAGCATTGATCGACTGATTAGAAGCAGTGTGGCCTAGTGAAAAGAGCACGGGCATGGGAGTCAGATGATTTGGGTTCTAATCTCCACTCTGCCACTTACCTGCTGCGTGACCTTGGGCAAGTCACTTAACTTATCTGTGCCTCAGTTCTCTCATCTGCAAAACGAGGATTCGGTATCTGTTCTCCCTCCTACTTAGATTAGTCTACCCTACCACTTAGTATAGTGCTTGACCCATAGTAAGCGCTAAACAAATATCACAGTTGTTTGTTTTATTATTGGTTGATTCCTGTCCCCCTCACCCTCTCTCAAAAAAACATACTGTGCACACACAGATTATTCTTTCCTGTGCTCTCATGTTTGTCATTTGCAGCTCTTAGTGCTGTGATTTTTATTTTTGCATTCAGATTTCACAATTTTTGCAAAATTTATGGTCAAAGGAATTACTATGTAAGAGCATCTCTTTTAAGCATAAACTTTGGCAATTTTTAAAATTTTGCATACATTGTCAACTAAATAAATTCCAACCAAAACATTTCAACAGTGAGCTTCTGCATCTGTGGTCTCAGAATGCTCTTCGTCACTTTGGAAGAATTTTTATATCTTGTACCTGCAGCCTTAGGTTCAAAATGTTTGGAAATACTCTGATCTTTTAGTTTAGATTTCAGTATGCCATTCAGTGGCAGTTTCCATAAACAATGTAAAGCACATTGGAAGGTGTCAAACTTGGTAAGTCTTCATTAAGAATCTTTAGCTTTGTGACATCTGACCAACAACAAAACTAATGGACATTTTTTAAACTAGTAGTAAAAATATTAGCAAATGACTAGTATGTGTCTGGCACTTTTTTAAAAAAAATTAGAATTCCAGATTTTCAAATGAGTTTTTGAACTAGTACTTGAAGAGCCAAGTAGTATGGGGAAGCCCACTAGAGGAGTCATTGATTGTAGAGACTGTAGATGTACATGCTGTTGGGGTGGGGCGGGGGTGTTTCTTATGCTCACCTCCCCATTGATATCTTTCTAGATTTCACAAAGGGGATGTCCTTATCACCACGGCTACTGGAGTGATGTCAGAAGAAGAAGGAGAGAAGTGGGGTTTGGTTCCCACACATGCATATGCTGTTTTGGATATTCGAGAGCATAAGGTTTTTATAGTTGAAGTGTTTTTCAAGAAATGTAATCCTATTGAGTGCTTACTGTTTCCCGAGCACCGTGATGTTTTTGGCACCAGTGGAAGAGGAGGACTTTTGCCTTAGAATTCAGACAGATTGTTAGTGTAGGCTTGAAAACAAGTTTTAACATCATAACCCCGCCAAAAATGTTAACACTGATATTCCTGCCAGTCAGGGCTCTAAAGGACAAAGCAGTGAGAGGGCAGGAAAACAAGCTATGTTGCAGCAGTTTCTCTTTCCCCTGAGTGAGGCAGTGATGTGGAAATATGTAGTCATTTGGCCAGACCTCCCTGCCAGAGCATTACGAGGATGTCAGACTGTAGGAAGATTCCAGTGGACTCGTGGATTCGTATCCTTTTCCTCTCTACCCTTTCCCTGTCCTACGCAAGGGTGAAATGAAAAGTTTCTCTTATCAGGATGGCCTGGGCCCTGCTCAGGAAAATGGGAACCTCCTTAAATCTCTGGGCTAGGCCCCGGACAGGGCTTGCGTCTTACTGCCAGCTGGAAGGAGCCGGCTTTCCCGTGATTCCCGCTTGGAAGGAAGCGGCTCCCGCGGCCCTCCCAGAACCACGCCGGCCTTGCCGCAGAAACAGATGACGCTGCTTGCGGCCAACTGGCTGCCTGGCACGCTCCGGCCCGGGGCCTGGGCTGCGGCTTCAGGTGGGGGTGGTTAGTGCCATATAGGAGCCAAGTCCTCCCTCCGAGAGGGGTGGAGCTGAGGAGGGGAGGAGGGGCAGGTTCATACAGGAAAAGCTGAACCTGCACTGTTTGTATGACTGGTGCGGCGTTCTGAACAGTTCGAGTTTACTTTCACCTCTGCTTATAGGCCATCTCAGTGTGCAGCACATCTGACTACATGTGACAGAAATGTCACAGAATCTTCATATGTGAAAATCTCTCTTTTGCCAGCTGATTTTAGTGATTCAGCATTGAGGGGTTGGATTGGTACTAACGGGTATTTTTCCTTAAGACTGCATCCTCCTGGGTAGAATCATGACCGGAAATCTGTCCAGTCGGCAGCCCCGCACCCTCATCCTTGCTCTACTCTCAGACTTCCTGACCTCTAGGGATTTCCCTGAACCCTTCCCTTCTAGGTCCCCAAATGACAGAAGAAACGAACAAGCCTGGAGGTAAAACCTAAAATGCAGCGTCAGGAAGTTGTAGTGAAGCCAGGGTTCCTAGGTCAGTCTAGGAGGCAGGACTGGAGATACTTTGCTCCCCAAACTGCAGAATGCATTCATTCCTACCTAGTGCGAGGCTGGCATGGAGTCTGGTTTGCCCTCAGCAGGACCAAAATCAAAATATTCTCCAGGAAAGCATTCTTCAAAAGATGCGTGTTTGAACGTGGCCGTCGCTTCCTCAGACCGTCCAGATGTTGTGCACTGTGTCCCTTCTGCTTTCTCCCATTTATCCCCAGACCGATCGGGTCAGTTCAATGGGAAGATAGAGTCGTTACGAGGGATCGGTGTGACTAATAGGAAAGAATCCCTGCTTTGCGTCCATTTCCCATGTGCTAAAGAACATCCGATTTGGCAGACTGGAACCACCTACCTGACTACTTGGGCCAGAAATTTAAAAGTTGAGAAATGAGTCAGTTTCCCAGTGCTATTTCCATCATGTAAAGAGAAGTAACTGTTGAGGAATTAGCTAAAAAAAGCCAACACTAAAACCCCCAAAAATGTCTAATATTACCCTAAAAATTGAATTTAACTTTACTGTTTGTGTAGGGGCATCGATTTATCCAGTTGAAAAACCCCTGGAGCCACTTACGTTGGAAAGGGCGATACAGTGAGAATGATGTGAGAAACTGGACCCCAGAGCTACAGAAATATTTAAATTTTGATCCCAGAACAGCCCAGAAAATAGACAACGGTAAGCAGATTGTCATGGGGAACCTGCAGATCAATGCTTTAATGACTTGAAATGTAGTAGATTAATTGGAATGGCTCAAGCAATCATGGTTTTGAGCACTTACTTTGTCGCAGAGCACTGTACTGAGAGCTTAAGGGTAGTATAATAGAGTTAGTAGACCATGATCCCTGTCCACAAGGAGCTTAAAGACTAGACAGGGAGACAGACATTAAAGTAAGTTACAGATAGGGGAAATGGCAGAGCGTGAGGATACGTACATAAGTGCTATGGAGCTGAGGGTCGGGGGAACTTCGAGTGGTAACGCAGAGAAGGGGAAGACTCAACTGGGGAAGGCCTCGTTAGGAGATGTGATTTTTTAGGACGATTTGAATGTGGGGAGAGTGACGGTCTTTCAGATATGGAGCGGGAGGGAGATCCAGGCCAGAGGGAGGAGGAGGTGGGCGAGGGGTTGGCGGCAGGGACTTTAGACTGTGTTTGTAACGGGCGAGGTACCCGTCTGCTAATTCTGGGGCGTTGTACTCTCCCGAGTGCCCAGTACTGCGCTCGGCCCAAAGTGAGCACTCGGTACGTGAAGTCGCCATCGTCGGTGTTGAGGTACAGAGAGTAGGTTGGGTCGGCTCGCCTTAGCGAGCGGTACGTCTTAAAAGTGAATCATTATAAAATGTAAATCTGCAGGGATTTTCTGGATCGCGTGGGAGGACCTGTGTCAATATTTTGATGTGATCTATCTGAGCTGGAACCCAAATCTCTTCAGAGAGTCGACGTGCATTCACAGGTTTGCCCTAAAAAGGCCTTCAAAATTTCCCCCGCTCGATCTAGTCCGAAGGCATCCTCCGCTTTCGTAAATTTGTAAAATATACGACCGTATTTTCGGGAAAAGAGACTTCCTCTTCTCTCTCCGCCCCTACTGTGATAAACGGCGTTCCCGTCGGCACGGTTGCCGTCGTTCTGTCCGATAGAACGGTTTTTGAAATGTGGTCCCGTTATGCATTGAGTTCTTTAGGAAATGAGATGAGCGTCTCGTCTCTCTTTTTTCGTTTTGTTTTTTAACGTATTGTCTAGCACGTGGGATGCCAAACACGGCCCAGTGAAAGATGCATATAGTCTGGCAAATAATCCCCAGTATAAATTGGAGGTCCAGTGTCCACAAGGTGGAGCTGCAGTGTGGGTCCTGCTTAGTAGACATATTATTGACAAGGTACTGGACTGGGTTGGTTTTTGGGGTTGGGGGGAGGGGTATTTTTCAAGGGCGGGGGGGATACTAATTCACAGCTAAGAGTATTCTATCACGATCTTTAATTGGGTATCTCTGATGAATATCAACGTTAGCATTTTAAGCAAAAATTGAACTAAAATGATCAATGACGAGGAAAGCCTTCGGGCAAACGAAGGATCCCTCGGGATCGGTGAGGTAAGCAGAGTTCTATTTGAATAAATTAGCACTTTTAGCTAAGGAAGTTAGTTTCTGATTTAACAATACCCTAAGGTTCAAATTTAGAGGGAAAATATCCAGAATGGTATTATAAAGCTTTCACGATACCGCTTTATACACGCTTATAGCTCAGAGCCCGGGCTTGGGAATCAGAGGTCATGGGTTCGGATCCCAGCTCTGCCCCTTGTCAGCTATGTGACTGTGGGCAAGTCACTTATCTGTGCCTCAGTGACCTCATCTGTAAAATGGTGATTAAGATTGTGAGCCTCATGTGGGACCACCTGATGACCCTGTATCTACCCCAGCGTTTAGAACAGTGCTCCACACATAGTAAGCGCTTAACAGATACCAACATTATTATTGTCATTATTTATAAATTCGAGATACAGTGAAGGAGGGGTTAGAGACCCTGACGTTGATTTTCGGGGGCCACCTAAACCACTCATCTTTTCCAGAACTCGAGTTTTGGGGAACAGATAGTTCCCTGAAAGCGTTCTGCTTGCCTTGTTGTGAGTACACCGCCCTTTGCGTATGGGGAGAGCTGCCCCTCTAGATTTCTAGCCATGGAGCTGAAACTGTCGGTTTCACCCCCTGCCGCTGATCGAGTTGGGCTTCCTGCCTCACTCAGTCCAGGTTTCCAAATGACCTGCGTTTCAAGCTTGCCAGCTCTGCCGAGTCCCATCCCGACGGCTCCTCCCGGTTCCACTAAAACCCCATCCCCGCCCCGCTATCAAAATGAATAATCAGCCCTTGGGAGTATAGAGCCGGTTCTCTTCTTCTAAGGTAACCCCTTCTCCCTGGGTGAAGTACGTTGTTCGGAGGTAAGATAGCACTGCCTTTTGTAAAAATTCTGTGAAATTAGATATCACAGTGACGATCAGATCTGGCGTGGCTACTCTAAAGCAGTCATTTAAAAATGATTGTTTATGTTTTCAGGATGACTTTGCAAACAATCGGGAATTCATCACAATGGTTGTCTACAAGAGTGATGGGAAAAAGATCTACTACCCAGGTATGCGTATGCCATCAAAAAATAAAAATGTCTGTGGTAGCTCTGTATTTTCAAGTGAAAAATACCATGACTTAACTGCTATTTGTTAAGCACTTACTTTGTGCCGGGCACTGTACTAACTTCTGAGGGAGATAGAAGATCATCAGGTTGGGCACAAGCCCTGTCCCACATGGGACTTAGTCTTAATCCCCGTTTTACAGATGAGGAAACTGAGGCCCAGAGGAAGTGAAATGACTTGCCCAAGGTCACACAGCAGACAAGTGGCAGGGTGGGGATTAGAACCCAGACCTCTGACTCCCAGGCCTGTGCTCTTTCCACTAGGCCTTGCTGCTTCCCACGAAGGGAAAGAATGGTTTGAGGTAATAAATTAATCCATACCAGATTACATATTAATAGGTACAGCCCTAATGTTCCTCACTTCTTGGCCATCAGCAAGTCTTTCAGTGGTTCGAGGCCTTGTCACTCCAACAGAGTTGGTAACATGTCAGTGAGCAGTTGTCCCCGAGACTGAGGAGCAAAGTTTAATTTGTTAGTATAAAAGCCAGAATTTCTGTATTTAAATGTTAAATAATTTACCCTGCTCTCCTCACCCTTCCGTGAAGGATGAGAAAACAGGAAAACAAAGGTACAGATTTTTGTAATGGGAGTGAATTACTCCGAAAAGATCTCACGCAATTGTGATTGAGTGAGGCTTCTTTTGCAAGACCTTTACCTAGCACAGAGCTAAAGGACCATTTGACTTTACTATATATGTATATATAAGTAAGGCCAAGGGCCTCAGGGGACTGTGGGTGGCCCCTTGCGCTAAGAATGGCTTTCCCTGTCACAACCCAGGACGGGTGGGGCCGGTCTAGGTGACCGTTGGACTCTGATTGATTTAAGTCACTTTTCCTGGGATGGATAGAACTGCTAGTTCCAAAAACCTTCCATTTCAGTACAGCAGAACGGAAGAACCAAACTGGGCTGCTCACGTCCAGGCGTCTAATTTCCTTACCTGCACATTTCTAAAGAATGTGACAATTTGAGGTCGTGAACTAGAGGATCCCATCTATTAACGCTAGTGTAGTGAACTCTCCCAAGTGCTTAGCACAGTGCTCTGTACCCGCTAAGCCCTCAGTAGATACCACTGATTGTTTGATGATCTCTCCGTTTGATGATCTGTTTCCTTACAGCTGACCCATCTCCATATATTGACGGGATTCGGATCAACAGCCCCCACTATCTGACCAAGATAAAACTAACTACCCCAGGGACTCACACATTTACATTAGTGGTGTCTCAGTATGAGAAACAGAACACTATCCACTACACCGTCAGGGTAGGTACAATCTAAAACTCTGCCAGACTGCTAAAGCGTAAAGAGTATGCAGACTAAAGCAGCTTTAGCTTGGAGACCTTTCTTTGCCCGGGCCAGGCGTTTTTCATTTACTCATTGTACACTAGCCTTCTCCCTCCCTTTCCTTCGCTGTTCCTTTTTCCCCTCACCCATCTACTCAGACTCGGGCCTAATCTCTAGATTTCGGAAACACAGAAGCTCACTAACTCACGCTTCCACAGCCCATGCTGGCACCCACATTGCACAAACACGTATGGTGTTTGTAGACATAAATTCGCTGTGGCAGGGAATGTGTGTATGAACTCTATGTTGTACTTCCCTAAGCGATCAACAGACACGACTGATTGAAACACGCACGTGTATGAGCCCTTTGGTCGCACACAGCTGTACTCAAGTGCTTTGGTCTTGTTTGGGGATCGAGCGGAGAGTGAGGTGAGGTGCTCTACCAACTCCCCCTTGGCGTTGGCCTTCTAATCTTGCTGTAAGGAGCGCAAGGAGATTCTCTCAGACCTTCACAGAAACATCCTCTTCAAACTGTGAAACATCTCTACTAACCTTGTAGCCAATTGTGGAGCTCCAGAGGCCATCACGTTTGAGACGGGATGGAGCATGAATATGGTTCTAATATGGCAGCGACTTTATTAGGAGTTACCCTTGTGAAATGAGCTCAAATTAGTAATCATGCATTCACTTGTGGCAGAGAGGAATTTAAAAAAAAATAGAAGTCTTCAGAAGGTTGGCTCTTCTATGTTGAAGAATTTCAATCAAAGGTTTTATCAATGAAATGATTGTTTCTTAAATCTTTTTTTTTTTGAACCTAGGTGTATTCAGCATGTAAGTTCACCTTCTCAAAGATTCCGACACCATATACCCTATCAAAACGGGTAAGGAAATTATTTTTCTGGGGCAATGTTTAATAATCTCTTTCACTGACCTAATGGGTACTGTACTCTTTTGGTCTTCATTATTCCTCTTCAAGCTCACCCTGCTAGATGAATTTATTACTTTAAAAGAGGGTATTTAATGTTGGACTTCTGGTGTTTGTTTCCCAAATTTTATCAGTTAAAATTAGAAAAGTCTGTTCTTCTCTTAGGTCAATGGACGGTGGAAAGGCCAGAGTGCTGGTGGATGTGGGAATTTCAGAGATTCACATAAAAACAATCCCATTTATCAATTCCAGTTGGAGAAGACTGGGCCATTATTAATTGAACTGAGAGGGCCAAGGTTTGTGGAGAGTGACTTGCTGTATTACACCTAAATATGAGTAGTAAAAATGAAATTAAGTATCATTATCATCAGTGGTATTTATTGAGCACTTACTATGTGCAAGGCACTGGGGAGAGTACACTTCAACAGAGTTGGTAGATACATTCCCCACTCCCAGTGAGCTTACAGTCTAGAAGGGGAGGCAGATTAGTTTAAGCAGGTTACTTTCTTTTGAGTTGAAATAATTTAAATTTGTTGTTGTTGAAAATGAAGCAGTAAGAAGAGGCCAGGAGAAGTCACTTTGCATTACTTACATTAAACTGCTTCTACTTGGAGCGCGTGTTAAGACAAGTCACCCTGAACAACAATTTTCCTAAGTTATTAAATGGAATTTTTATTCATTTTATCCCTAATCAAAGCTAGATCTTCAAAACCAGACTTTTAATTGTAGTTAATTCACAAACCAAATTCCTACCTGAGTACGGGTTTAAGTTTTCAAAATATTAAGACCCGGTCATAATTTAGCCCTTTGTAAAATGGAATTTGACTAATGCGGGAGAAAAAAGTATTTCTATTGCTGTCACGGAGTACGCTTGTACAGTAACTGGTTTTACTTGTAACTATTGCCCGTTCCACACGTGAGGATGTGTGGTAATGCCTTCCCTTCTTGACTGTAGGCAGTACAGTGTTGGATTTGAACTTGTTGCAGTCTCCATGGTAGGGGATCCCGGCTCCTCTGGCTTCCAGAAGAAGAACAGTGGTGATTTTAGGTAATGTGCTCCATTTGAATGAATTTATATAAATTTTTTTGGCTGTGATAACTACAGTCTCACTCCTGTGCTTGTCTTTTTTTTAATCCTAGGTGTGGCTTTTGTTACCTGGAAGTGGAAAATGTACCTGCTGGGGTTTATAATGTCATTCCTAGCACTTTTCTGCCTCAACAAGAAGGTCCTTTCTTCTTGGACTTTAATAGTGTTACCCCTATCAAGGCGACACAACTTCAGTGAATTGGGAACACTAGTTCCTGGAACTGACTATACCCCATTCCGACTTCTCCAAAAGCAAGTGAATCCATGGGATCTCGGAAGCTTCATAAAGAAATTGAACGGAATCATTCTACAGGGCTTGGGCCACTGCTTACAAATGACTCACGTCTCTCTGAATTTTACTTCGACAGTTTATTTGACAGATTTTTTGTTGCTCAGGTATTATCAAGGACAGAAACTGCTAATGAATGTTTTAAGAGATGCTAGTCAACCCGAAGATGCAAAAGAGTGCTTTAAATTATTGGCTTATTAAATCGTGTAAATACAACTGGACACTTGGCAGTTCATCTCTTAAATCATGTTTAGCCCTGATGCTCTCAATTTAGTTTTTTACAGTATTTTCTATTTACTTTGTTTTTATGCTAGTCGTGGTAAATACAGCACTTGGAAGTAGGGATATGGCTATTCTGTTTTCAGATTCAGTGACCCAAGTCACTAATGCCGTGGTTGAAATCTCAGTTATTTACACAAGACTCGCTTTGGTATCATCACTAAAACTTCTTAGCTTCTTAATTTAAATAAAAGAGTTCATACCCACCATCTCGGAATGTTTTTAAAGCTGCACGGAGTCAGCCCAATGCTGGTAATTACATTCCTTTTTAATTCTAGGCAATTTTGTGTAATGTTTATGGCAGTCTTGGGGTAGTTGGAGAATCTAGCCCCTCTGTCTTTTAAAATAAGTCACCTTTCTCAAGGAGAAAACACTAAAATTAACTCAAAGAGGTTTTAACATTTATCATCTTAACCTGCGCTCCAAGACTCTCAAACACTTTTTTCTAGTATTTTTAAAATTGTGGCAAAGGTCCTTTAACAACTTGTTTTACGATTAGGAAATCAACCAGCTTTACAATTGGGGTGTTATTGGAGAGAACACAGGCCTGGGACTTAGAGAACCTGGGTTCTAATCCCTTCTCTTCCAATTTGTCTCCTCTGTGACCTTGGGCCACTCACTTCATTATACCTCAGCTGCCTCATCTGTAAAGTGGGGATTAAGACTGTGAGCCCCCTTGAGAGACAGGGACTGTGTCCAACTCCGTATCTACCCTGGAATTTAGTACATAGAGTGCCTGGCACAGAAGCACTTAACGAATACCACAAAAAAAGGCAGTACCTACAGGCTTTGAAAAGTCTAAATTCCTCTTTTCAAATATCAGTGTTGAGATGCATTTTAAACAGGCCACATACTACTGCCCATCTACTAGTTCAAGATTCCTGGAAAACACTCAACAGGTAAAATAAAAAGTTCCACCCTCTCTGATGAGTTTAGCGACTGGCTGAGGCCTGTACTCTTCAACTATTTTAGACAATTTGACATAAGATGTCATGACCCATTTGAGATACTTTTGGGGTCTTTTCAGAGTGGGTTTTTTTTTTTTTTTTTTTTTTACCAGGTCAAAAAAGTCCCTTGCGCTTCAGTCCCCAAGTTTAGGATCTGGTCAGTGTGACACAACCTCTCTTAAGCTAAAGCCTTCAGCTTTTTGTCTCAGTGGAACTGCACCATCTACTAAATAATTAAAATCAAACCCCCAATTGCCTTTTTTAATTTGATAAGCTAAAGAAAACTTTCAAAGAGAAAATGATCCAGAATGACAATGACCAACATTTGTGTTTTTTTTTAAAAAAAAAAAAGTACAAAGCCTGACAAGTGTATGTAGCAAGGCAAAAACACGTCCAGGTACTCTTGACTACAATGTAATTAATAGATAATTAGTGTGACAGACATCTGCTACTGCAAGCTATTGAGTTCGCTTAATCTTGTACTTATTTTCAGATTAAGCAGCCGCTTTAAATAGGTTATGATTTAAGAGCATATGTCAAGCATGCGCACTGAATCATCCCTGGAAGACCATCTAGGACAGGAATTAAACAAACCTGGATCCTTTGGATCCTGAGTCCATTTCTGAGAGGATCAGAACACTCGCCGCTTGGTAATGAACAATTTAATTCGGTTTCAGAAAGGTGGGCAGGGGTAGCAGTGTAGTCTAGTGAAAGATGTGGATTAAATCTCCTCCACCTACCTCTTAAATTAGTGAGCCCCAGATGGGAACGCGTCGTCTCTGATTATCTCTTGTCCAACCACAGTGCTTGCCCCGAGTTAGTGCTGCTTAGAGAGCATAGTTATTATTTAATAGGTCACAGCACAGGGATCGCATTCTTGAAGACACCCACTGGCAGAGAAACATTCCCTAAACTTTCTACTATATCCAAAATACATACTATAACATGCACTGTGGCAGAATTGGCTATATTTAAGGGTGAAAGGTGGATTCTGCAGCCCCGACATCTTCCCACCTTATTGAAATTCCAAACCCCAAGCATTTTACATCCCAGAAGGAGCGCCCTTCCCCACAAAGACAATTCTAATCCTGGCCTCTGTCTAGTACAATAAAAAGAAAACACAAATCAAGGTTATTTGAAACTAAGAGCTCAGCACTACTAACAACTGAAGACGGGGTGAGCCCTGACTGAGTTTACAGGCAATAATTTTCATACTCTCCCAGGTGCTTTTCTTTGTGTGGTACTCAGTTCCAATGTTAAGTGGCCAAGTCCAAATATTCCCCAGTGCATATACTGTGAAAGGAAGAGCAGATTGTTTTTAGGGACGGAAGGTGACCCTTCGCGATAATCACCTGTTAATTCCCTTGGCCCTCATCGTCCTAGCTTATTCGGCTAGTATAGGCGCACGAGGATAATACACAATCGCTATGGAATTTCGGTTCATAATTAAGTCTGTTAGAATTCAACGCCTTTGGTGAAAACTGAAATAGAGACAGAATATAAAGTCTCAAGATGCTTACCCTGCTGGTAAACCCGCTTCCCGGAAAGCCAGCTTGGTCATCCAGTGTGGCAAAGGTGATTTCACACGTTTCCATTTGAGGTCACACAAAGCCAACTACTGTCTTCAGATTTCTCTTTATTACACTCAAGGTTTTAAGACAAGTACAAAATAACTTTGAAATGAGGATTCTGCATCAGTCAGAATAAAAATAAGGACAAACCAGGTCTTACTAAGTATGAAGAGTTTCACCATTACACCTAGCTATTAGATATGTAAGCTGTGGCAAGGACAAAAATACAAGACTGCAAAACATGAAATCCATTGGGTGTTTTTTTTTGGGGGGGGGGGGGGGCAGTAAATGCTAAATTCCCAAACTAACAGAAATGTAGCAGTACAGTGCCTTAAGGATCAGTAACCACCGGAACTTTAAAAAGCAGCCCTACAATTACAACTATTAGCAGAACTGACAGACAGACGCCACTGCTTCTATCTAATAGCCTTTGCCAACACACGCCTATTTTCTTCTACTTGCATGGGCCAGTTGCTCTAAGGCTTGGCTAGAGCAGCATAACCCTTAAATAATTTTTAAAAAATAAGATATGAAACTATGGAGAAAATGAACACCTGTCAATCTAGTTACCACAAAGGCAAAATCGTCTTGCACATGCACGACATTCATCTTGCCCACCCCTCGCTACCCCCCGCCAACCCCCAGCTTCTTCATCCTCCCCTTAGGAATCCCGTTAGCTACCTAGTTCCCCTCATACCCTCTGTCCCCCACCTACCCCCTCTTCCCTCCCAAAGTGCTGAACGAGTTCTTTAGAAAATATCTAAAAAGCTTCTGGGTGGGAGGCTCGTTTTGAGCCCTTTCCCCTTCCCACCCAACGAGTGCCAAGAACACCTCGAAGGGGATCCCCGGTCTTTCACCCTCACCCGGGAGGACTAGGAAGCCTCGTCTCCTAGACCCACACACATGCAATGTCCGCCTCCTTGGAGAGATCAAAAAACAAACGCCAGTGGTTCTAGGAGTAACAGACGTTTTTAAGTGCTTCCGATGATTTTCCTGTCGCAAGAGGTCATTCCATCTGGACCCACGCCACCTAAGGAGACCACGTCTCCAACTGTGAAGAGAAGGTGGGAGAGGAAGAGAAAAGTAAATCGCTCCTGACAGACGTCGGGTTCGGAATTCAAACCCCTTACGTCGTGACTGGCTCAGGCTGATTCACAGGAACCGGTTATTGCTTCCGCCAGGCCATCGCAGATCGTTATTCTTTTACACGGACTGTGGAGCTTGAGCCCAGCCTGTCCCGACAGCTCTTCTGCTCTAAATCCAATCACCCAAGAGAATTTACTGAGAAGAAAACAAAAATCTTCGGCCTTCCCGGTCGCTGAAACTTCATTAGTGCAGTTTAGAGTAAACGCTTAAAAGATTTGGCATATACTAAATGATCATTGGCACGTCGTCCTCCGTTCGGATAGAGCCTCGCGTATAAATACGTAGATCCCCGCTGGCCTAAGGTAGGGTTCCCGGCCGGATCAGCCAATCTGCACCGTTTTTCTGTCTGCGGAGATCCCGCTTTTTCCCTTCACGCACTGGAGCGAGAGCCGCTTCATTCGGTTATCCAAGGTCGGGCCTTCTGTGGCGCCCCTGCCCCTGCCCCTGTTGTTGTTGGCTTTATCGCTCGGTGTATTCTCTGCCCCCTCGGCCCTATCGCCTGCAGGAACCAAATGAGACTGAATTAAGGGCGGAAACGCGTTCTGGTGATCGTTACTCTTGAGGCACACGCTAGCGCTCACCCTGTGTCAACGGGCACCGTAACACGGGATAGAGTGGAGATAGGTCGGGCACAGTTCCGGGACTCACAGTCTAAGTAGGAGGGAGAACATTTTTACCGATGAGGAAACCGAGGCACAGAGAGGGTAAGTGACTTGCCCGAGGTTACAATCGAGGCTGGCGGCAGAGCCGGCATCAGAGCCCGGGTCGTCTGATTCCCGAGCCCGGGCTCTTTCCGCTGGGCCACGCTGCTAAGGGAGAGTGTGTCCCACCATTTTAGGATCTCGCCGACATGGAATCAAGGAATTTGGAACCTTAGAAAGTTGGATCGACCTACATTTCCAGTCTACTGCTGCTACCCTGGGAGAGCGTCTCCCCACTTTAAGTATTTTTCAGGCTTGCTGAGAAGATGGCCCACAGAAGAAACGTCCTGAAGGTGAAACTGCTGGATGAGAGAGAGCCCTTGTCTTAGATCACCAACTCAAGTACGCCACGTCACTGGAGTGAAGGACGATGTGGACTGCTCAGCCCGAGGTTCCCCTACTTTCTGGGAATTCACTGGGAGTCGGGAAGTCCAGAAGTAAAATGGGTGTTTACAGGCTCCAGCCATCAATATGAATAGCCTCACGCTGGGCAGATCAAGGGGAAACCGTTTAAAGCGTCCCACGAGGGATCCGACTTATCTCGGGGAGGCTTCCTGAGAGGGAGAGGCGTGGACTGGCTACGGAGAGCTTTAACTCCGTCTAGTAGGTTTCAGTGTTCAGTGACCTCTCCAGGTCCCTCCCGTACCTAGGATATCTACAGCAGCCTAAGGGGGCAGTGCCCCGGACTTTTACACCCTTTCACTTTGGACCTCTCTCTCCCTCCTCCCACCCCCAGCCAACCAATGCTGCTAAGGGAAAAATTGCCACCGTCCCACTCGCCTGCAGAGCTGAACCACGGCCCCCGCTTACCTCTCTCCACTTCGCATTCAGGGGAAGAGGCCCCGCTGCACTCACTGCGAGGCCCCAGCACAGGAAACATTATTCCAAAATCCGACAAAGACACGGGGCTGGACAGATCGAGGCTGCCGGGCCGTGGAGCCAGCGGGTGTTGTCCGGGCATCTCGTATGGGCTCGTGGGGCCAGAGCTGAAGCTGGACACAGACTGGGTTTCAGAGTCATCCTCGGACACGAAGCTGCTGCAGTTGTCGTCTTCGAACGCCTCCGAAGCCACTGTGGCGCAAAAGGCACATTGCTCAGGCCGGGTCTGCCGGACACCGAGTCAGCCACCTCCGACTCTTCCGTGAACGGGCGGCCGGGGCAAGCAGTGAAATGCCCACCTACAGGGGGTGGTTCCCTCCCAAGGGAGAGACTCGGGTGAGTCAGCCACACTTCTGCACCCAGACGACTAGTAGTTTTTGATAATTAAGTTTACAATCAGAGAACCCTTAGAAAATCCACCTGCAAGGGGAAATCATGCCATAAGTAAGCACTTAGAACAGTGCTCTGCATATAGTAAATGCTCAATAAATACGATCGAATGAATGCCATATCCCTCTACTGCCAGAGTTCTTTGAGAAGTGGTAGAGGGGACTTGTCGACACTTAGATTTTCCAAATGTAAAAAAAAAAAAAAAGAGTAAATCCCTTTGGAGATGTGCTCTCTGTTATCCTGGGTAGGATATGAAGTACAGTTACACAATCAATTTTCAAGATGGAGAATGGTGGTGGGCTGGTCCCCAAAGACTGTGTTTATTGCTTAAATGACCTGGAAGATGGCAGGTGTAGCAAAATCTCCAAGGACGCAAGGGACGTGGAGCTGTTCCAGGTGGAGAAATGCTCTGGAGATAAATCTGGAGATCACCCACCTCAAAGTTGAATGGGTGGGATGAAAAGAGGTAGGTGAGCTTGAGAAAACTCAAGGTAATACACCTAAAGAGAAACAATCCACACTACAACTACATGATGATGAGCTCTAATTAACCCTCAAGTCATAAAGGGACTTCAGAATCCCTACTAGTCATTTAAAAGAATTACTGCTCTTGTAAATCACTGGTCCAAGGTGCAGCCATGGCCAAACAGGCCAAGTGAGTGGAAGCCATATCAAGGAGGAAAGGGAAAGAAAAGGCGTGGATTGTTTTGTCACTGTCTAAAACTGCAACATCTGTAGCAGGAATATTGCACATATCCTGGTCACCGCATCTCAGAAAGAACCCAATAAGGTTTCTAGATGGATCAAAGAAAAGAAATCAAGGTGATCAGAGAAATGGATGAGAACAGATCAAGAGCCAGGTGGTTAGACTGAAGTGTATAAAATCACAAATGGTGTGCAAGAGGGCTAACACAGTTTATTTTTTGCCAAAACACACCACAGACAAACAAGGACATCCACTGAAGCTGGAGGACGATAGATTCAAAAAAGACAAAGAGAAGCATGCCTTTTTCACACAGCATGTGGCGAGTATATGGCATTTGTGAGCACCAGAAGTTGTGTAGGCAGAAAACACCAGTTGGTTATAAGAGGGAGGCAAATATAGAGGGGGAAAAGTGGTTAGGGCTATTAGGTGGAAAATCCCCTATAATTTAGACAGACATCAAGGACAGCCACCTTCACCCTGTCCTTCCCCCACTGTTCTGGTTCCAGGAATGGCTTTTCTGATTTTTACACATTGTTCTACAGAACCGCATTTTCCCCTTTCAGGCCTTTGTTTTGGACGGACAGACCGAGGTGTTCTTTTTCTGCCCTTTTAAGAAAAATGAAACATACCTAAAGACTATCCTCCCCTGCAGCACCAAGTCCAAACCATGAAACTGTATCGCAAAGTTGAAAGGCAAGAGCAACCTGATGGTTTGGGAGGTGATGTGATGAAGTCCTCCTGTGCTTTTATCTATGTCTTCGCCCAGGGATCAGAAAGCATGAGCTGGGGGAAGGGAGAGGTCATCTTCTTTCTTGCATAGTTTAAGGTTCAGAATCATAACAAAGTCTTGGTCATCTCCCAGAGAAGCAAAGCCACACTATATCCACACCCCCAAAGGAAGTCACTGAAGCAACTCTGCCCTCTGCGATCAATTGTGGATCAACTGCGGGCTAACTGGGGCATCTGAATCTCGGGCCAATGTGTTCTCTTCCTCCCCGCCCCCCACCCACAGTACTCTGGGAGACCATTTCCCCCCTTTAAGTATTTAGTTGGAATAAACAATAATCCTTGGGAGTCGGTCATGACCTTTATCTTATCTCCAAAACAAAGCTCAGTGCCAACTGAAAATAGCAGTTGAGGAAAAGCAAACAAATTCTAAAAAGAATGCCCTGCAAAGCGACAAGCCACAGGGGCTCCAGGTCTTTTCCCTGCTTTCCACATGACCCCCGAGTCTTCTCTTATCATTCATAAACATGAAAAGCCCAGAGCTCAACCTGACAAGGGGCAGGAAACTGGGAACCGAATGTCAGTTGGCCACTCCCCTCTTCCGCTCTAAGAAATGTCCTGTGGGTCGGTATCAGATTTAGCCTGGACCTCCCCCAGGGAGTCTGCACCCAGCAGCAGAGGGTGTAGAGCCAAGGAGAGACTGGGGTAGGCTTTGGGGCTTGGATCTGAGCTCAGGATCCACAAAACTGATCTGAACCACTGGGGAAATCCCAGAATGAATTTCCCTCTAGGATCGCCATAGGAGGGTAGGTTCTGAGGCTGTTCTAAGCTGTGGGAGCCAGCTCCGGGAGGAACTCGGTGGTGGACCCCCACCCACCAGCTACCAAGGGGTTCAGGAGGAACCAGATCGGCTCTGTGACTGCAGGGTAGGGAACGGGGAGCTCGCGCTGTTTTTTGCCTCATTAGGCAGGTGGGTAACTTTCACAGCCTCATCTTCAAACCGCCCCCCTGCCTCCCCCCTCCTCAAATGATCCAAACTGATGAGAATTACTGTCAACGGCAGCAGGCCCCACTGCCGCACACCCCACCTTCATTCTCTCAGACACTGCAAACGAGCCCCATTACTGGGGCTCGACGGGGCTGCGGCCCTCTGGAGACGATAACGACAACGATGGCATTTGTTAAGCGCTTACTATGTGCGCAGCACTGTTCTAAGCGCTGGGGAGGATACAAGGTGATCAAGTTGTCCCATGTGGGGCTCACAGTCTTCATCCCCATTTAACAGATGAGGTAACTGAGGCACAGAGAAGTTAAGTGACTTGGCCAAGGTCACAGAGCTGACAACCAACGGATCTGGGATTTGAACCCATGACCTCTGACTCCCCAGCCCATGCTCTTTCCACTGAGCCACGCTGCTTCTCAATAGCCAGGCAGGGATCTCCCGCCTACTCGGAGATCTCCATCTGGTGGGTGGGACCCAAAATAAATGCCCTCTGGGCCACATGTCACACTACACTCAAGGCCAGTTTTCAGCAGACTGTGAAAGAAGACGATAGAAAAACACTACCCTACACTTCCCGTAGAATGAGTGGAGAATAAAGCCCCACGTGACTGAGTTACCTGTCCCCGAAGGACATACGGAACACACAGATCTATCTCTGGCCTTCGATACGTAGTTCCACTGGGAGACAGGAGAGGAGGAGGATGTGGTAACAAGTTTAAGGGGTTAAAATGACAGGTATTTCTCCCCTCTTACCTGCCAGGTTCTTTCCGCCTCTCCGGAGGAGGATGGGCCCTTGGCTCAAACAGCAGCATTTCCACCCAAAAGGAAACATTCCTCCCACTAGCAGCTTCCACATTCCAACCGGACCCACGCTTCCTACTCACCAGAAACCGTATCGGACTCCGGCTTGCAGCCAGAGAGGTCTTCCACAGAGTTGCTGCCGTTGTTGCCCTCGGCCCCGACCCCGCAGCCCCGTGGGCCCATGGCACTGGACCGCCTTCTCTCGTGGATCTCGTCGGAGATCATCTCCAGGTTCTTCAAGGCGGTCTTGTATTCCCCTTTGGCCAGGGACAGCTTCGCCTGCAGATCGTCCACGGTCTTCTTCAATTGCTGAGGAGAGAAGAAGCCTGCCTGATTAAACCGGACTGGTCCGTGGGGTTCATTTTGTTCCGTCACCCCAGGACTCAAATGGCGCTCCAGATAGCCAATCCTTTCTCAACTCAACCCCACCGCCGAGCCTGTCCACCCTCCCTGAGGAAGACGCCATCTATGAGCCAGGAGTGCTTCACTTAGGGAGGGCTATGAAAAATACTTGGAGGTGGAAGGGAGAAATGAAAAGTGCTACCCACTTTTTACTCTTGCTGCTGTTTTGAGAGCTTCTGGACTCCAAACTGACCATGCCAACCTACAGAACTGTCAAGACTACATGTAGAGAAGCCCCGTTGCTCACTCATATGCTCGTTAGCACACCGCTGAGACCAGAGACTCACAATTTGGGGAAACTATCCCACATTGAGGATCAGAGTGTCATACACACCTCCAGCTGCACGTAGTACTTGGCCTTGAGTTCAAAATAAGGCCTGTGGAAGAAAGTAAAGAAAAAGAATCATTCCCAGCTATGGTTAGAACAATTGCAGAAAGGTGAGGACCAGGGCTGGTCTGGCCAGCCCCAGGTGAGAGCTTTGGTGTCACTGTCTGCTGTGACGACGTCAGCAGGCTACCTCGCTCCACGAAGCGCACTGAGTCCTGGGCTGCCCAACCCGGTAGCTACTGAAAGGAGTCTAGGGGCTTGCACTTAAGAGGGAAGGGGAAAGTCAGGCCGATTTTTAAAGCCTTACAAGTTTAACTCTAACCGTCTATTGTCCTCCCACCTCAACTCCACCTCCTGCCAAAAAAAAAGAACTCCCTCAAGCAAAAGCTGACCCATGAAGTGAAACTAGGGAAGGTAAACCTAAACAATCACCCGTGAATGAACTTACCTATTCTGAAGGCATTACAGGTCAACTACGTGAGGGATGGAGATAGATAGGTTAGTGCTATGAAACTACGTCCTGGACTGACTGGAACACCAGGGACACTTCAGTGTGACTCCTGCTTGGCTTACTCTCCATTATGATCCCACGGGCCTTTCCTACCATATCTGCACACGGCTAGTCTTCGCCCATCTTCTACGTGGAGTGTGGGTTTTTCTTTCCCAGTTTTCTTTTTAAGGAGGCAGAGTGTTCTAGTGGGAAGAGCACGGGACTGAGAGTCAGTCCCAGCTGTGCCACTTGGCTAAAGTGTGACCTTGGATAAGTCACTTAACCTGTCTGGGCCTCAATTTTCCCTTAGGCTGTGAGCCCAGGGTGGGGCAGGGGCTGTGTCCGATCCTATTATCCTGTATCAGGTACCCCAGGACTTAGCACAGAGTAAGTGCTAGCTAAATAAATTCTATCAAGATTTCCCTGCACTGGTCTCCTAAACTTCCCGTACTAAGCGCTCCCAGAATTCTGATTCTGGCTTCCAAGAAGACGGACCTCACTTAATAATAATAATAATGTTGGTATTTGTTAAGCGCTTACTATGTGCAGAGCACTGTTCTAAGCGCTGGGATAGACACAGGGGAATCAGGTTGTCCCACGTGGGGCTCACAGTCTTAATCCCCATTTTACAGATGAGGGAACTGAGGCACGGAGAAGTTAAGTGACTTGCCCACAGTCACACAGCTAAGTGGCAGAGCTGGGATTCGAACTCATGAGCCCTGACTCCAAAGCCCGTGCTCTTTCCACCACCTCTTGCCTCTCCCACCACCACATTGTCATCAGTGGTATTTATTGAGCGTTTACTACATGCAGAGTGCTATACTAAGCGCTTGGGAGAGTAGAGTAACAGAGTTGGCAGACAGGTTCTCTGCCCACAGTGAGTTTAGTGGCGATCCTCCCTGCTTGCCGTTCTCAGTATCCAAACCACGGCTATCAAAGAAAGGGTTTTAACCAGTTCTTGACAAGAAATCAGGCCTCACATCCAAGACAGCAAACACTCCATCACACTCAGCAGGAGCAAAAATAACTCACTGACCTGGGATACCAGAAGCCAAAAGCTCTCAAGAGTCACTTGCAGAAATTCCAAGAGGCTGTTTCTCTTACTCAACAAACCCAGATAGCTGGATTACGACAACTCTCCCCGCTCGGAGCCACTGGACAGAAACCTCCCAAAGTAAGTGATATCACAGCACTGAAGTGCTGACGGCAGGTCCAGCTGAACCAACCGCAAAACACAGACTAGTCAGTATAACCCCAAACCATTTTCCTTTCTGGTACACTGTGCCAAGACCTTCTTTTTTCTCTGATGCAGATTAATTCTGAGCTCTCCAGACTGAGCCCAGTCTGATTCAACGATCAGCTTTTCTGCAGGAAAAAGAAAAGGGAGTGGGGATGGCTTTTCACCCATTCTCTTCCAGCACATGAGAAACTGACCCGGGCCTTTACACTTCAGTGAGTAGGATTACTGAAAGGGGAAAACAACATGCTGCCTCTCCTGGATTTCCTCCAAAACCTGTGACACCAGATGTTTGTTCTGCTTAGACAATGGGTCGGGATGGTACTGCAGTTCCTTCTGGGCAACTCAGCACATCGATGGCAGAGGAAACCAGAGACAGAGAGATACTGGGCTCGCTCGCTACAGCTACTGCACTAGTGGGACATGGAGATTCTTGACTGAATTAAAGAATCTTCTGTCTTTTTATTAGTTTTTTCATTCCCAATGTCCCACCTCTTATTTGCAAAATTCTAACCCCTAAAATACCATGCCTTGTGGATCGCTGGCACTCTGGGATGGAAAATACATTCATTACAAACTGCTCTCTCTTCCTTGGGCCACACACTCACAGATTCCAGGAGAAGAGAATTGGATCCTCCAAAATCCATCTTGAAATTCAAGGTGGGCGGTAAGGGAATAAACTGGTCCCCTACACCTGTCTGTGGTGGCTGCTTTGCAGGCTGCTCTTCCAGGATGTACCACCAAGAGGGTCCCCTCCCTGGCTGGACGGGAAGCCTGGAATGCCTCTGTCCTTGCCTACCACGGAGCCCATCGTCAACTTGTAGATGGGCCAGTCCTAACAACAACTGATCAGAACAGGGCAAACTGTGGCCTTTTACCCCAGGGGCCAATGCTAAAATGGGTTCTGCCGATCTCTCTAATGCCTTAAGAAACCAAAGGTGTATGGGATAAGAGGGACAGAAAAGGATTCCTGTACTATGCAAGAGTTTCTCAAAATGAAGTGGAAAAACTTCATTCAAAAGGCAGTTTTTCTAGAATGTTGCCCGCTTTGCCTGCAGACAACACAGTGTAATCAAAGCACTGGTAGTGAGGGAATGAGTGACAGCCACACGGATAGGCGTGGGTGGGTATGTACATACACACACACACACACACACAGTTCAAAAAGGATTACTGCACAGTCCTCAAATGGCAAAGAATGGCATTTTCACTTGCCTCCTGCTAACACTGACAACAAATTCCCAGAGGCACGTTAGTGGAGGGATGGTCTAGGATTGCAAACTTACTTTGACTTATTGATCGCCCTTTTGAGTTTCTTCTCCAGCTGTCTCATCCGGCCCATGGCAGCATTGTACTTGGCGGCGGTCTCCTTGTGCACCAATTCGCTCCGGGTTTTGGTCTGTTCTGCCTCCATGACCTGCGAGAGAACAAATTGCAGCTGCATATGAGCTCCGGAACCTGCCGCTCCACTTTTTCTGTCGATCTTATAGCCCTGCTTTTGGCCCACCAAATAAAACAGTGCTCTTGCAATCAGGGGACCTGAGTTCTCATCCTAATCGATCAGTAGAATTTACTGAGCACTTATATGTAGAGCACTGTAATAGCTGGAGTACAACAGAAGTTAGCTGCCATCCCTGCCCTCAAGAAGTTTACTATCTAGTGGGGAAGACAGACTCTAAAATAAGCTTCAGATAAGAAGAAATAAAAACATGTATAAGTACTGGGGTGGGGGGGAGGGGTACCAAATACCCTAGTGACTAGATGACTTCTAAGACAAGGGGAAGATATTAGAAATTAACAACGGAAGGTCCCCTAGGGAAAATGTGATTTCAAAAGGGCTTCAAAGTCCGGGAGAAGAGTGGCCTGTTAGATGGAAAGCGGGTGGGGAAGGAGGGCATAAGCAAGAGGTCAGCAGGAGGAGAGGGAGGTTCGGTGTAGTGGGAGAACACATGCAAAAATAGGAGGGGTTGGGGGAGAGACAGAGAAAGATACAGATGATCTGAAGGCCTTAAAGTCAAAGACTGGGGGTTTCTGCTTGATGTGGAGAGGCCTGGGCAACCACTGGAGGTTTTTGAGGAACAGAGAGAGTGCCCAGTGCTACAAGCCGGATAACGTAGGTGAAGACTGCAAAGGCACCCTGCAGTGTGCTGAATCTCTGGCCACCTTCTTGGTCAGTGCTGTCTGTGCCCCAGTGGGAACAAAACTGGCAGGGTGAAGAGTGTGCGAATGGCCCTGGGCCAGCCATCAGCACTGGGCTGAACTCCTCTACCAGGTTCTGAGGTTCTGAAGTCTCAGGACTTCATCTCACTGGTCATGCTCTAGAACAGACTCCAAATTCATCTTACAACTCTTTCACAAGTGAAGAGCAGCTGGAATTTTCCTTTAAAATGAACTTCCAAAAAAGAGATATCCTTTCTGTCTTCCTGGTTTGAACAAAACTGAATAAGTGAGGCATCAAGGGAAGCCAACACAGTTTTAACTCAGGACTGCAGAGTGCCAATTTTCATTCTGCAGTTTAGCTAGAAAGCCTCTGGGAATCAGGGGACGCTGGCCAGTAACCGGGGCCTGTTTCGCTCTGGCAAGGCCCAGTTTTGGAAAAAACGGCACCTGAGTACAGCCTCAGTCTGGGTACATACTGCAGAATACAGGTTTGCAAGAATGCAACCTGGCAATTTATAGGAGGGCACAGATAAATTTAGTAAGCCCGCAGATATGCAGTAATTTTAGCCAAGAATTTCAATATCTGCCCTCACCAAAACTGCTTACCAGAGAGCCTAAGAGGTCACCGTTGTGAGATGGCTGAAGTTCGCTCAGCTACCAAGATGGAGGTGGCAGGGTTAATGACCAGTGAAAGCCTCCAATGGCACACGGGAGGGAGGCTGACAGGACCATCATAAACAACGCTTACAGAAACCGCAAGTTAACAGTACACAAGATTAAGAGAGAGAAGAGGAAAGAAAACAGAGAAGAGAACCTGAATTGCTTACCTCTGCCCCAAACTCCTGGATAGCTTTGCAAAAAGACCTTTTCCTAAGCTTTCTCTTTCACAATACACCCCAGCTCTCTCTACCAGGCTTCTCCTGGGACTAGGCTGGGAAGAAGTATCTTGCCCTGTCCCTGCAATCTTGGCTCAATAACTTCCCAGGTAAGAACTTCCATTTCAAACCCAAGTAGTTTCCACATGTCAGGCCCCTCTCCAAGGGGCTCATTGGGAACTTCCCTTAGAGTCACAGCAGCTTTCCTCCTCCCAAATAGTTCACACTGTGTCCAACCTGATTAGCTTGTATCTACCCTAGCGCTTAGTACAGTGCCTGCCAAAATACCATTTAACAGGTGCTTAACAAATACCATTTAAAAAAAAAAAAAGGTGAGGCAGATTTACAGCAGGAAATGGCTGATTCTCAATCTGTCACCACAGGCCCAGCCTGGCAGTGGCTGGACTGAAGAAGGCCAGAACCAACCCTACCCTGGCTTGGAATATTCTCTCCCTTGACTTTCCCTGCCTAGTCCTTCAGGAGAAACAAAAAGTTACCCCAAAATTGCACACTTTCAGAAACCGAGTTTTATGTCAAGGAACCCGGAAAGATCTGTCTCATCTTTAAATATGTGGCCATTTTTACAACAAATCCCCCCTACCTTTCTGTTTTAGAATCTACCCCAAAATCAGGAAGAAAGCTAGATGCCCGCAAAAACAAGCATGTATGAGAAGCGCTGGGAATCAGCATGGAAAATGCTCCAGTTGCAGATAAAAAAGATTCCAGCCCCCACCCAACCACAGCCTCATCTTCTTCCACAGAGGGAAAGAGCTGGTGGGTTTGCCCAAACCTGCAGGGTTGGGGGGTGGGGATGTCTAGCCCACCCTCCCTCCCTCCTTCCCTGTCCCTCCCCTCATCTATTTTGTGACTAAAGAGAGACGCTTTGCTCCCTGACATTTTGAGGGAGAGCGAGTCTTCGCTCATGGCCTTGGTTATGTTTCCTAGGCAACCCAGGCAATTCTCAGCGGGAAGGTTGATGGTTGGCAGGAGTGAGTGAGAAGGGTGTGTGAAGCGCTGATACAAGGACAAAGTGTTTTGATCTGGAAGGGAAAAGAATGGTACGCGAGAAAGCTCAGCATCAGGACCCAGGACACTGACAGAAAGGATGGGGAGGGACTGGGGGAAAATGAAGGGAAAGAGCAAATAAGAGAGCTGGGTCATGATGAGGGGGGAGGAGAGCAGGATCAGGCAGAGGAGAAACAATGGTGCACACCATCATTCTTTAACAAGCAAAATGACATGACTGAAACACAGACACAGTGTCCTTTTAATATCCTTGTTCTTCCTCCTGCAGGATCCTATTAGTAAATAATTTGATCTGCTTCTCTCCCTCAAGAGATTTTAAGTTCCGTGAGGAACTTGCATTTTGTTCCTATTATGCTGCTTCCCCTAAATGCTTTCTACAGTGCTCTGCGCTCAGTAGGTGCTCAGTAAGGGCCACTGGTTGACTGATGGAAAGACACTGAGTACTGCATTTCATTGCCTGTAAACTCCAAGAGGGACTTGAGGAATCATCTCGTCCATTTCCTCTCGTCTGCCTTCCCTGGAAGAAGGACCCCTGCTGATTGTTATGGAATCCCATGTCCCTCTGTTTCTAAGCCTAGAAGGACTCTGTTACCACACCTTCCACTTCACTGGACCTCTAATCTGAGAAATGGCAAAAAGCCTTCAAGGAAGCACTCTCCCGGACACACACTCACATGCGCCCTTTCTCTGTCTCTCTCGGTGCTTTCAACATCCAGGTCTTAACTCACCAGTGGCAGCTCTAAGGAAGAAACACTGTACTACAGACTGTACTATACAATACAGTACTATACAGTCCAGACCGTACTGAGAAGCAACGTGGCCTGATGGAAAGAGCACAGGCCTAGGAGTCAGAAGGATCTGGGTCCAAATCCCAGCTCCACCATTTGTCCGCTCTGTGACCATAGGCAACTCACTTAACTGCTCTGGGATTCAGTTACCTCATCTAGAAATTGGGGGTGAAAACCGTGGGCCCCATGTGGGTCATGGACCTGAAGAAAGACAGATTTGAGCAGCTGGGCTTCCTCTCTTCCTCGATGAGTGTGGCCAGGCGACCCCCCAATCCATCCCACTTCTTCCCCCAGCCAGATCTGTCCCTCCCCTGGAGCAGCCCCAGAAGGCGACTTGGAGCAGCTCCCTCCTGTTCCCTTCCCATGAGGATTTCACACTTCAGTGGACCCTTTCTATCTAAGGGGTCCTCACTTTACTAACAGCTTGCAAAAGCCACTGAGCTTCTTAGCCGACGTGCCCTCCCCCTCAGACCTCCGCCCACCATTCTGCCTGTGGTTACACTTCTTCTGCTCGGCGTCAGCTTGCCAAGAGAGGAGGGCTCTGGTGAGCTAGCTGCCCCCTGCCTTTCCAGACTCGTTTCCGCCCCTCTCCGGGTCTTCTCTCCATTAATTATACTCAGCCCGTCTCCTCTGCTAAACATCAAATTGCTAAATCATATATTTCCCTTTTCCCTGGGGAGAGGAGTTAATTTTACTACCTTAAGTCTTTAATCAGCTTATTCCAATTACTTTCGGCATCGAGAGGGTTGAGAAGCTTGATTTCTTATAACAGGCCAAAAATAATTCTGTCTCATGGGAGGTGAGGGGAGAAGAGAGACAGAGGGAGGTGACCCACCCCTGTGTCACCTTCATCTGCTTAGAGATTGGAGACGCACCGACCCTCTAGATAGTCTATCCGGGAGCAGGAAAACCAGCTACAGACAATTCCAATTTGTCTTTTCTATTACGGGCCTCCTTCTGCCAGTTACAAACCAAGTTGGACAATTTGGTAATAGTTCCCTACTCTCTGTGTAAGAGCAGGACGGCTCAGGGGAAGAGCACGGGCTTGCGAGTTAGAGGACTTGGATTCTAATCCTGGCTCTGCCACTTGTCCGCTGTGTGACCTTGGGCAAGCCACTTAACTTCTCTGTGCTTCGGTTACCTCATCTTTAAAATGGGGATTAAGACTGAGCGCCACATAGGACAACCTGATTACTTTGTATCTATCCCAGTGCTTACAACAGAGCTTGGCACATAGTAAGCGCTTAACGAATACCATCATTATTATTATTATAGAAGCATTTACAACTCCAAACCAATCCTTTTTGCTGTTTTTCCACTGTAAGTTCTTAAATCTTACTGCCCTCCAGATTTCAAATTGTTTTTACCTCTCACTCTGACCCTTTTTCTTATTGCAATAGGTAAGCAAATCTGTCCCAAAAAACTACAATCCTCTCCAAACCCCAAGGAAGGAAGCAGAAAAAAAAAATTCCCCCTCCACCTTCCCTGCAGGACTTTTTTAGGCCAATTTAAAACAAATGAGTCTGTACTTCATTTTTGATGTTTGGCCCTGAGGATCTGCCCCCTCTTCACGATGAGTTTTGCAGCCCCAACCACTGTGCTAGAGAGTTCTACCCTAAAAGATGCCTTGGAAGAATCAAGAAAGTTGCTACATTTGGAAAACCAGCAGCTCTACATCCAAACGGCCCTCAAAAACAGTGCGCATTGGATCATCTTCTCCTCGGTTCACGTCTGCCTCCCCATCGTTACTGGCAACGCAGACAAGTGCTGATTATGAACAGGAGCGTAAAGGGATCCTTCTGGATTTCACTTGCTTTGCAATCCGTAAACCAGTAATATTAGTCCAATTTGATGAAGGGAAACTTGAGCTGCAAGACGTAAGCGACTCTCAGGTCACTCAGCAAGCTGGGAAAAAAAATCCTCAGGGTTCCTCAGTCCTCACCCTCTGCTGTCAATCTAGCCTGAAATTCCCCCATTTCTAGGCCAACAATTGGATTCAACAAAGGGGTTCCTTTGTTCTGAAAACTAACTTCAATTTCCTGATCCCCCATTTCCAGAGAGCATGGGGTCCCCCTTCCCGCCACTCTCCGGGGTGGGGCTGAGAGGACAGCCCCGCTCCACCCACTCTCTCAGTAACAAGAGGATCAGCTGAAAGCTGGAGTAGCAGAAGGCTCTTCAAGACCTGCCCGTGGACCTCCCCGCAGCCCTGTGCTTGTCTACAAGCCCGGCTCCCAGGCTCCAACTGCGAGGATCCATGTAGCCGTCTCCTTGGCCCCAGCCCTGTGGTTAGTGGGATGTCCGGAGGAGAGAGGAAAAGGATAGAGGAAACGAAGTCTACCTCCCGGCTGCCCAGGCGGCACATAAGGCACTGACCATACCCTCTGAGTGGCATGATTAAGCATCTCTTGCCAAGCCGAGTCAAACTGCCGCTTGTCATCTTCTAGCAGCCGTTGTTCTGCCAGAGAAATAGTCTCTTTGGCCGCCCGGAGCACCTCGGTAGCCCTCTGAAAATCTTGAGTTGCCTTCTGGGCTTCAAGCTGGGCCTAAAAGAGAGAAACACATCAGTGAGGCCACACACCAAACCCGAGAAGCAGCCAGGATCACACCTAGACCAAACTGTTTCCCACCACCTCAAAGCAAAATCTTCAGTGAAGATCCCTGAATAAACAGGTCAGCCTTAAAGATGAGTAGTACAAAGGCAACACTTTCAGGAGGTGCACTATACGTGTGTCTGGCATTTTTTCACAAGATCATGGCCCACTGATCCTCCCCAACTAATGCCTGCACCATTTTACTCCACTTGGAATGACTCTCATGGCAATGTTGGCTAGGAGGAGAGGGCTATGTGTCCTCTGACGATAATATAATGATATTAATGTCCAATGGACCAGCAAGTGTAACAGACATCTTTTACCAAAGAGAGACAGGTTACACCATGAAGTTCACAATAATAATAATAATGCTAGTATTCAAGTGTATACTATATGCTAAGCACTATCTGCAACTAGGACACAGTCCCCACCCTATTTATGGATGGGAAAACTGTAATCCGATTTACAAATGGGAAAACTGAGGCCCAGAAAGGTTAAATGACTTGGCCAAGGTCACAGAGCAGGATGAGGACCCCACTTTCCCACCCTTCCCAGGTTGGGGCTGAGAGGGCAGCCATGCCCCACTTTCTCAGGATCGAGGGGGTCATCTGAAAGCTGGAATAGCAGTAGGCTCTTCTATCACCAGCCCTGGGGAGGGTGGGGGAACGGACCCCAGTCTAACCCCCAGGCGAATCCCACCCCCGGGCTGTGCTCTTTCCACAAGGGCAGGCTGCTTCTGACCCCCCTTTGCATCCCTGGGGAATTCTGCGGCCGTTAAGACCACCAGAAATGAACACTTGATGCCACAGTGACGGGAGGAGAAAAAAGCCATCTGCTTAAGTAGAACTTGAATTTATATCATTAATCAGGCCTAAACCTCAACTAGCCACGAGACATTCCAAACCAGTTCCAGAAAGCACAGTAAGTTCCACCACTAGGTTTGTGTTCTCAATGTTTTCCAAGTGTGGGAGGATTTTTTTGAATTCAGCAACACCCGAATGAAGTTCTGTTACGGAGATCTCCAGGCCTTCCACTTACATAATTTACACCTTTTTTTTTTTTTTCTTTCGTACCACAAGACGGGCAACAGTGACCTTCTTGCACACACAGCTGCTTACTGAAGTGCAACCTACCCGCTTCTTCAAACATCACCACATACTTAAAACCATGTATTTACCTAGCCCAAACTAAGAGAACAACATATTCTTAATGGAGAAGAAAAGCCAGTACTGTTTAGCTTGATATATAATTAAAGATTAAGTCGTTGCTTCTTGGAGCCAGAGTTCCTACTGTGTAATGTCGTGGGTATTCTATCAAGCGCCTAAGAGACGGTGGGAGCTCGATAACTAAGAAGAAGCACTCGGTAGTCAACCAGTGGGGCTCCAAATGACAGGAAGATGGTTCTGAAGTTATGTCCCTCTCCCTCATGTTGTCACCTGTGATTGTACAATGCAGTTACTCAAAAAAATAACAAGATTTCACACCTGTAGAATTGCCAAAAGCTATTAATGGATTAACACTGTCTTGATTCAGAGGGTTCCTCCCCAAGCACTGAGGTGTGGAATTCCAAACTGCTAGGCTAATGGCCCATCAGGACGCAAGGGAACTTTGAGTTTCATGTGAGACAGGGAGTGTGTACAGTCTTGTACAGTGCTTGGCACCCAATAAGCACTTAAATACCATATTTTGCCACAAAAACCACAGAGGACACTATCTTTTCTTGGTTCTCCCCTTATCTCTCTCACTGCTCATTCTCAATCTCTTTCGTGGGCTCTTCCTCTGACTCCCACCCCCTTAAGTGTGAATGAATGTATGAACCTCGAGCTTAACACGCCCAAAACAGAACTCCGTATCTTCTCACCCAAACCCTGGACTGCTATGAGATTTAGTTTCTCCCAGGTGGATTGAAAAACAAGCTCTCCTTTGGTTATAATCCCAAATCCTGGTGTCAGAAGCACAAGCAAATGAGAGGATACCTCCTGAAAACATTCAGGGTAATGCTTAATCTAAATTGCAAATCCTACACATGAATGCTTTTCTTTACTTATTAATCACTGAACAATCATGCTCTATTCTTACAGAAAAAGAAAATAATTAAGCAGCTGTCATTAAAACCAGGGAGAAGTAAAGATGAGGGAATACCAGTTTTCCATAAAATTAGTAGGTTATTTGTAATTGTTTAAAAGTATACCTCATCGGACTGTTCGCTGGCCCCATGTAAGAGAGGGTATGTGGAAGGCTGACCTCCTTTCATTTTTCTGTCCCTTTGGTTTCCTTATTGACTACCCCACCTCTTCATTTTTAATACAATTTTCCCACAAAATGAGCCCTTTCTTTGTTTTTTAATATCCCCAAATTCTTTTCCCTTTGTTTCTGCCTTATAAACTGCTACTTAATCTTGCTTCTTTCCCCTCAAAACAACCTCCTCAAAAATCAAACCTCTTACTCCTTCCTGCATTTAGCCAGATCTCTCAAGCTTCTCATCCACGATCCTTATGGCATTTATGGTCCAAGAACCCACCTGTATTGTCACTGGTCACCCCTTCCTCCCTCTTCATTAGAGCCTTAGGATAACCTCTCTCTATCAGGATGAGGAGATCACACAAAGGCTTCATTCAAATTTAAATAATTTGAAAAAACCGAAACACTGCTTAAGGCCTTAAGAAGTTATGTGGTCTAGTGGAAAGAGCATGGACCTGAGAGCCAGAGGACCTGGGTTCTAATCCCAACTCTACTTGTTTGTCGTGTGACCTCGGGCAAGTCTCCTGCCCTTCCAGGCCTGCTGCAATTTTCCAGATGGTTAAAACAGCAGTGGATTTGGGGGAAGAGGGGAGGGATTAGTTTCCTTTTTACTCATTTATGGTTTTCCCTAAGGAAGCTGATATTCATGAACTTCCCTTCCGAGGTTACTGTAGCTCTTGTTGAGCTTTAGAGGAGAAAAAAATTCTGAATATGTTTAATATGTGTATATGAGGCATAGATTAATAACGGGAAGTGAGGGAAAGGTGAGAGGAAGAATGGTCACTCTGCGGCCCCCAAATCTATTAACACGTTTCTGTGAATGCAGTCGCAAAACTGCCAAAAAACCCGAGTAAATTAAAACTTGAATTTGTTTTATAAGAATGAAGGTGAGGGATAAAGGAAGGGGAAAGGAAGTTTGATGGTGAGGTGGTAATCCCCAGAGTGGTAGGCACAAATTGCTTCTTCAAATCTCACTTCCAAGACAAACACAGGACTTTCTCACTAATGTTTATTTTTGAATCCTGAGTGACTTACTAGGTCAGTCCTGCCATAACCCCCCACCCCCCAAAAAAACATAACATAAAAGCTGTGTCCAAATTTTACACGAGAAACAAAGAAATATACAGGAGGTAAAGAGATTTGGATTTTTTGTTTTTCCACAGAAAATGTCCATCTGGCATCTTGTCAAATTCAACAGAAAGGCTTCCTTGAAAATGCCAGAATAAAGGGAATAGGGAGGACTCATCTAACAATGAGATGACACACTTCAACACTCTTCAACTTGTTATAAAATATTAGTGTATTCCGCTGTGGCAGGTTTACCAAAGCCTTTCAAATCTCTATTTTTTCCCACCTAAATCTTCATTTTCTGCCTCACTGGGAGCCACCCTCAGCCTCCGCAGCGTGGCTCAGTGGAAAGAGCCTGGGCTTGGGAGTCAGAGGTCATGGGCTCGAATCTCGGCTCTGCCTCTTGTCAGCTGTGTGACTGTGGGCAAGTCACTTTACTTCTCTGGGCCTCAATTACCTCATCTGTAAAATGGGGATTAACTGTGAACCTCATGTGGGACAACCTGATTATCCTGTATCTACTCCAGCGCTTAGAACAGTGCTCTGCACATAGTAAGCGCTTAATAAATGCCAACATTATTATTCCCAGAGCGCATGAAACTTCCACATTCACAATATGCGGTACTAAGGAAGGTTTTATTCATTGTCTCAAAAGATGAACTACATTATACATAACAGATTCAGGAACCTCAGGTGGACAGCACTTACCCAATATTTCGGTAAAGGAGCTCTCTAATTTATTCTAAGAAAGATAAAATAGGAAAATTTGGCTGTTGAAAAATAATCTGTCTTTATTGGTGTACTCTCCCAAGTGCTTAGTAGAGTGCTCTGCACACGGCAGGCGCTCAACAAATATGACTGAAGGAATTGAATGATCAGGGGTTTTTCTTTACTGAAATGCAATCTTCCAGGTTGATCTTTTTATTCTTTTTGCAGATACAATACTCTCCAAGAAACTATCGCAGTCACCACGACACCTTATTTTAACTAGGCTAAGACAGGAAACCCAACCATGAAACATACAGAGTATTTTAGAATGTCGCTGTTAGTTGGTGTCTCTTTCTTGGCCGCCTCCTCCCTCTTCTGCTCCTCTGCCTCTGCCCACCCGTCTCCCTTCTGTCTGCTCCTCTCCCTCCCCATTCCTCTATTTATGCCTCTGCGGTTGGGTGGTCTCAAGTGCCTTCTCTGCATTAAAAACTTGTTCAGGTGCAGTTTGTACACGATGGACTCGTATACATTGAGCCACTGGCAAAAACGTACGACCTTCCAAAATGAGAAGGCTATGATGACAACTCCAAAAATCATCCTTATTTATAAACACATTTAAGTCCCTGATAAAGCATGGCTGAGGGGAGAGCTTGTAGGGGCAGCTAAGACCTTTACTCCAAGGATCAAAGTTCCAGAGCCCCCCAGTTGCTCCAATGAAGTTCCACCCAGAGTGGCTCCAGACACTCCTAAAATTCCAGGTTCAAGGTTTAGACACCACGTGCATAGCCATTTAGGCAGCTCCCTCTGCATATGCTCTACCCCCAAAACTAAGTTCCGGTGGTCTCTGAGCCTTTTTTTTTGTGTGGAACTTGTTAAGCACTGTGTATCAAGCAGTATTCTAAGCATGAGGGTAAATACAAAATAATTATGTTGGAGGAAGGAGGATTTAATCCCCATTTTACAGATGAGGTAACTGAAGAACAGAGAAGTTAACCAACTTGCCCAAGATCATACAGCGGACAAGTGGCAGAGTGAGGATCAGAACCCAAGTCTTTTGACTCCCTGGCCCAGGCTCTTTCCACTTGACCTTGAAGCTCCTCACCCCATATCCGCTACTCCCATATTTGACATGGGCCAAGGGAGAACTGATCAGGTGAGTAGAAAGAGGCTACCTTGGATTTTCCTGTCCCAGGGCCCCAAAGTAACTGGTTCTACCCACAGTTCATGTCCTTGTCCCATCACCAGACTCACTCTGTGACCTGGAGCAAAGACATACAACCTAGCTGAGGAAAATCGTAACATTACTGGTGAGAACTAGTAAGAACACCACTCTGATCCCTCCCAAGAATGCGCATGCGTTTTATATGTTAAAAAATGAAAAGTGTTTGAGTTCCAGAGAGAAAGACAGTTAGCTATATGGGATAACAGTTAATGACATATTTTCTTTTGCATGAAGAGGAAGATTCCCTACTAACTTTTTGAAATAGGTATGTGTATATACACATGCAAACACACACCCACACATTTTAATATATCTACAATATTCCCTCCCATTTAGACTGTGAGCTCCATCTGGGACAGGTACTGTGTCTGACCTGCTTATATTGTACCTATCCCCCGAATTTAGGACAGTGCTTGGTAAACAGTAAGCGCTTACCAACTACTATTACTATTATTATTATTATTATATAAGATTAAACCAGGTGGCCGATGGAAGCCTGAAAATTTGATCAGCAGTGATTTCTATTACTTATTGCATTTCTTTCCCCATGGAGCTAAAATAAAACACACCCACAGGGAAGGGGTGACTGAGGCGCCAAATGGAAGATAATGCCATTAGCAGATTTATACTTCTTGGCTGGGGAAAGGACCAGCTCAGCTGCACAAATGGTAACCAGCCTTCATGGCCAAAATCACAAGGACGGAGTTGCAAGGGCCCCAGCAGAGATCAGTTACTTTGGTGCCCCGCCAAGCAGAACTGATATTTAACTGGCCTTGTAGGCAGGAAATCACATGACTGCCCCTTCCCAAATTGACTGATGAGGTTTTTTTTGTCCCATTTCCTCATTTTTTAATTCTTGATGGGAATATCAAACTGCTGGCTGGTCAACATTTTCTTTAAATGATTATATCACATCTCAGCCTTCTCTGGTCTAGGCGACAGCCTCCTAATTCCAGTCATCGCTTTTTCTGCCTTTTCCTATTTTTCTAACCATGCCACTGAGCCCACATCCTTCTTAAAATGTGAAGGCCCAAAACTGGATTTAGTGCCTAGCCAATAAAGGTCTGACCAATGTGAGGACAGTGGGAGATCAGTTCCTGGCCCTTGATATCACACTGCTGTTATCCTCTCCCAAGATCACACGACTCTGAAAGAAGGAAGAGGCTAATGTACATCCTGAGAGTTCGCTGGCTTGCTTACTCACCCTTCTGCCCCCTTTCTAAGACGGTATGACCAATGAGACTTTTCAATCCCCAAATGACCTCTAAAAAAATTAAACCAGGGCCACACAAGGGTAACTGGTGTTAAGCACAGTCATAAACGCAGGAGTCTCCCAGACTCTGCCCAAACCTCTGCCTTTGGGGAACTATTAAAATACGTCTCAGTCAGGGAAATAGGAACAATACAATATGCAAGAAGCCAGAGCTGCCTGTGACCATTATGTTGGTCAGATTCTCCCCATGCCAACGGCCTCATTTATCATGGCCTTCTACTCCCCTCTTTGAGAGGAGCTTTCTAAAAGATAAAGTGATCTGTAGTTTCTCACAAGAGCTTGCCCCTCTGCAACAGGAAGCAGCCATTAAGGAGATGGGTCCCACCCCAAAATACCCACTCTAAGGTTAACAAAAATAGACCCCAGAGAGTTGCTCCTCATTTGAAAGGACTGGACATCTGCCAGCCACTCTTAGCTCTGCTTGGCTTCACTTTCAACCTCTGGAGTCAAGTCCATAGTACTAACAAAACTCACATTCCTAAAATGGTGATTTCAGGGTCTACCAACTCCCAAATGCTTCATGTAAAATGCTCTGCACACAGTAAGCACTCACTGAATGACATTGAAGAACTCAAACTAGCTTTACCCCCTATAATTACTTAGGTAATGGCCCAATAATGCACACACTGGGCTAGTAGGCTACCTGGCTTCCTGCTGTTCTCCTATACATCTTTCCCCTCCCCTTCCTTAGTCGAAGACAGCCTCTTGCACACCTGAGGGTGGGAATAACAAAAAGAAAACTCCAAGTTGCCTGGTCAGTCCCTCTGCCCCTTTACCACTAGGTCTCAAAACCTGAAGGGATTGCCACAGAAAAGAGAGCCACTGCCCAAGCTCTATGACAACCTGAAGTGTAAGAGTACCTGATCTTTGTTCACAGTTGGGATGTTTCTCTTGCCCTTCCACCCGTGATGGCTGATTGTTGTTCTGGGCACCGTAGTTTAAAGCTGCTGCCAAAGCCACATTTTCGTCAAGTGGGTAGGGCGCCAACATAGCAAAACATTCTGTTGGAGGCCAAAATGAGAGCCTTCACTCTCTACATGCTGGGATTGTAGGTGGGCTCTCATTCCACACTCAGGGAGGGCAGGTGCTGGCACCACTCAAAGGGCATGGCTCTAGATTCCAGCAGGCCCCAGTTCAGTCACTCCTCTAGGCTGTAAACTCGCTGTGGGCAGGGAACGTGGCTCTCATATTGTACTCTCCCAAGAGTGTGGTGCCGTGCTCTGCACGCAGAGGAAGCGCTCACTAAATACAACGGACTGACTGACTACTGGAAAGGCTGGAACAATTCTGGGGCCAAGGGCTCTGATCCATTCAGGGGAGGGTCCTAACGGCCTCTCGGCCTGACCCAAGCCGAAGGCTATACCATCAATCGATCCATCCATCAAACGACATTTATTAAGTGGTTCCTTTTTTGCAGGGCACAGACAATATATAACTAGGTTTTAGGTTCATTTTGAGAAATGTCCTATTTGAGCTTTTGCAAAAGTCAGAATTGATTCCCTCTAAGTTTAATGTACACTGGGTACAATATGTGCCATTTCCTTACACATTTCCTAAGTTATTGCCTTCTTCGAGATTTTTTTACACTACTGCAGTTCACTTAATTGCCACTGAGGAGCAACTGCTTCACTGGAAAATCACACCTTCTTCCCTCCATATGTCACTTTACCTGACACCACGATAATCTGGCTTGATTCTACCGGTGCTTTGAAAAACACCAAAAAAAAATAAAAATAGATGGGATAGGAGTATTCATTGAGATCAGAGTTCTGGGAAACAGAAATCTTGTGAATCGAAACGCTCTCCTGTCAGGATGGCACGTTACAAAGTCTACATTGTAATCTACTCCAAAATAGGCAAACCACAGGGTGAGGGTCGGGGGTCGGGGGTGGTGTCTAATTCCATCCGCTGCATCCAACCGGGCCCCAGTCAAGAATGGCTGCTTACGTGGGGGAAAGGTCCACACAGCACAAGACAGAGGAGCCTCCTGGACTGCCAGATATGCTGCTCTACACAACTACCTGAGATAAAACCAAGCGTTCCAGGTTTGCCTCACATTTAAAGGGGCAAAACAGACGAATCATGCTCCCAAAGAGTTGCACCCCTCTCTGTCCCCCCGCAGGGACGGTACCCTCTTGCTCTGCAGACATACACCCTAATTGACCAGCCGGGAGTAAAGAAAAACAGCTATGAGGATTTCTCTTCCACCCACTGCTTCAATGCCAGCAAGCTGGATACCTAGGAAGCTAATTTCGTGTATCTCTCTGAAAGCCCCCAAAACAAATCATCTATTAGGGGATGGGAACATAGCTGTGTGTGTGTACACACACACAGGGACACACACACTTTTCATGACTGGCAGGGAGTGTGTCTGTCATATTACTGTGCTGTACTTTCCCAGGTACTTAGTAAAGTACGCTGCACACAGTAAGCACTCAATAAATACCACTGATTGACTGATGGCTCAGGAGCTGATGGGGAAGAGCACATTAATGCAATGTAACTTCCCAGGTTAATAGTCAGGAGGATCCTTATGAAATGGGC
This sequence comes from Ornithorhynchus anatinus, assembly GCF_004115215.2. Classification (NCBI taxonomy): domain Eukaryota; kingdom Metazoa; phylum Chordata; class Mammalia; order Monotremata; family Ornithorhynchidae; genus Ornithorhynchus; species Ornithorhynchus anatinus. The sequence continues at coordinate 40,484,473 of NC_041735.1, forward strand.
CATCTGTACTCCATTGAGAGAGGGCCACTAACCCGCAGACTGCATGAGATCCCAGTCAAAGAACAGTCTACAAGTTACTAGGAGTAACTCATGGGAAATCTGTGATTTCATATGTGATTTCCCAAATTCCTGTAGCATTTAAAATGTAGGCTGCAGAGTTGAAGAGCGTCACTTCTTCGGGACCAGGAACTAAGCAGCGCACATATAGACTCACTCACACATCTGGCAAACCAGTGGTGGAAAAAAATCAAAATAATTTACTGCGCATTTACTATGTGCATAGCATCGCTCTAAGTGCTTGGGAATTAACAGATATGCTCTCTGCCCTCAGGAGCTTACGGTCTACTACAGATAAGTTACCTGCTACTAACTAAAGCCTTTGCTAAATAAGCCACACCGACAGTGGAGAAAAGAGAGGCAGACTCTCAGACACCCAAACAGAGAAAGGCATATGCTGTTGAAAGAACCCCCCTCATTTATCCTGTCTCATTCTAGCCAAAACACAAGAGCGACGTGTCGTAGGAGAAATGAATGTATTGCAAGTATTTCTGCAAAGAGGAGCACATGGAAGGCAAAGATGAAAAGGAAATAGAGGAGATAGCAATGTCAGTTCTCCACCTCTTAAACCGTTTGTTCAACGAGTAAAATCAGATGACCCACAGAGTTCTTGAATCCGGTCACCTTGGCAGTAAGTCCCTCCACTTTGTTTCACGTAATAACATCTTAAAAGCGTAAAGGGGAGACTAAAAGCACGAAGTGGGAGAATGACCATCTCCCAACACTTTACAACCAAGAGCACCACAAGTAAAAAGCAGGCCTCCTGCCACCCACACAGCCACGAACAAAAAAGGTTTTCTTCATAAATAAGCAAGTTAGGCAACAAAAATGAAAAAGAAGAGGAAAACTTTGCAATGAAACCTGAAGACCTTCTGTATGTAGAGAGACGTTCAGCCATGGTTTGTAACTAATTTCTGTACCCAGACACATAAGCTAGACTGTCAGCTTCTTGTGGACAGGGAACATGCCTGTTCATTCATTCTATTCAATCATATTTAGTAAGAGCTTGCTGTGTAAAGAGCACTGTACTAAGAACTTGGGAAAGAACAATACAACAATAAACAGTGATAATCCCTGCCCACAAGTGAATTCACAGACTTGGGGAGGTGGGGGGGAGAACAGACATCAATACAAATAAATAAGATTACAAATATGTACTTAAGTGCTATGGAGCTCAGGACCGGGGAGAGAGTAAAGGGAGCTAGTCAAGGCGATGCAGAAGGGAGTGGGAGATGAGGAAAAGTGAGGCTTCAACTCTGTTACATTGTACTCTTCCAAGTGCTTAGCACAGTGGACTGCTCACAGCAGATACTCAATAAAATACCACTGATTGACTGATGTGCCCACATAAACACACCTCAACCCAAAATTACCAAGGTCACCAGAACTCCAGCATCTTCTGCATTAACTTTTTTATATTTGGAGCGTACCTGGCTTCAAAAACTTCTGCTCTTGTCTCTCCATTTCAAAATCTCAAAACAGGAAGTGGCTTTCCTCCTAAAGAGAGTTATGAAGTTCCAGTTCCTCTTTCTTACCATAAATCACCCTGAACTTTGGTTTTGGACTCGTGCCTACCGCCTTTGCCGAACTTCTTGCCTGTGTTCTGGGAGGGCTGGGGGACTGACGTGTTTCCAGGGAGCTGACCTGTGACCATAGAGAGGGAATTCCAACTTTCACAGCCAGATGGACGTCACTGACCCAAACTTCCCCTCAGAAAAAGGAGATGGAGGTGACCTCCCCTCTGACAAATGGCAAAGATTCATAGTAGAAATGGAAAAGTACTGGGAAGAATAACAACCGTGATGAAGATTATTATGAAGGAGAACTTGGAGAAAGCTTGAATGAGGAGAAGGGTGAAGGGAACAGTTCATAAAGCTTCAAGAGTCTCTGGTACAGTCAGTCCTCAAATACCTACGCTACGGAGATCAGAGATACCAGGAATAAATGAAATCCACAAAAAAAGCCCAAAACCTCCTTTTAGCTAGGAAGAACCAAACTCCTCCCCACCAATGCCTTTATCAGGGACTTAACAACTAATAGGTTCCCCCTCCTCTGTTTTTCCCCCTATCACCTCTGGGAGAGGTGCAACTGAGAAGGAGCATGGCTGAGTGGATAGAGCACAGGACTGGAAGTCAGAAGGACCTGGGTTCTAATCCTGCCTCTGCCACGTGTCTGCTGTATGACCTTGGGCAAGTCACAACTTTTCTGGGCCTCCGTTACTTCGTTTGCAAAACATGGACTAAGACTGTGAGCCCTATGTGAGACAGTGTCCAACCTGATTAGCTCCTATCTACCCCAGTGTTTAGTACAGTCCCTGGCACATAGTAAGTTCTTAAAAAATACCATAAAAAAAAACTGAGCAGGGAACTGGCTAAAAGGCAGCTGAAGGAAAAGGAGGGGATGATTAGATATGGATCGGATAAACCAATAGAAAATCTGATCCCACAAGAAGCTGTGAATGTCAAAAAACTAAAACAACACATTCAAGAGAAGTTTGGATTTTTTTTTCTTACTGGCACTTCAGCACATACAGTGTGTGAAGCACTGTGCTAAGTTCTTAGGAAAATTCAAATTAATTCCCACCTGTGGCTCACAATCTAAGAATTAGGGAGTGCAAAGGAAGAGAGAAAATTAGGAATGTACATGGAAGAGCTAGCATTATTATATGGTGCACCCCTTACAGTTAATCGACTGGAGTGCTTACTCAGGGCAGAGCACAACAGAGTTGGCAGGCACGTTCCCTGCCCACAACAAGCTTACAGTCTAGAAGGGGAGAGGCACGTTAATAAAAATAATTTATAGATATGTTCAGCGTAGCCTGATGAGCAGCAGTGGGACCTTGTGGGTAGAGCACGGGACTGGGAGACGGAAGGACCTGGGTTCCAATCTCAGCTCTGCCATCTGTCGGCCAGGTTGTCCTAGGCAAGTCACTTAACTCTCTGTGCCTCAGTTACTTCATCTGTAAAATGGGGATTAAGTCTGTGAGGCCCATAAGGGACAAGGACGCAGTCCAACCCAATTCGCTTGTATCCACCCCAGCGCTTAGTACGGTGCCTGGCACATAGTAAGTGCTCAAATACCACAATTATTAAGTGCTATGGGGCTGAGGCTGCAGTGATTACCAAGTGCTCAAATGGCACAGATCCAAGCGCATAGATGTAGTAGGGAGAGAGAGTGGCGAAGAGAGGGTTTACGAGGGGAAGGCCTCTTGGAGGAGATGAGACCTTAGTAGAGTTCTGGAGTATATGGAAGGAGAGGGAGTTCCAAGGTACCTGGTAAAGGGGTCACTGGTGAGAAAAAGGAGATCGGGGTACAGTGAGTAAGATGGCACTAGAGGAGCAAAAAGTGTGGGCTACTCTCCTTAGTTCTCCTATCTCCAAATGCTCCATCGCCATCTCACCCACTGGTTTTTCTTCCATCTCATCTCCTATGGCTCTTTTTGGGTTTCTCTTCTCACTCTACCTTCAACCATGGCTTGAGCCACCACCTTTATTCAGACGACTCCTGAATCTACCTCACCAGTATCAAATTCCTTCAAGCTATACAATTTCACATTTCTTATTGCCTTCAGGACACTTCCAGAGAAGTGTCCCGCCAGCACTGAACTCTTATCCAGCCACTCTTCTTCCTATCTTCCCTCTCTCTCGACACCATCATTCTCCCTGCCCCAGAAACCAGATATCTTAGTGAGGAATCGATAATGACACCATTTTTGAACCCTTGCTTTCAGTCAGTAAATTCTGCTGATTTTATCTTCCTAATCTCTCTCAGATCTGTCCCTTCTGTTTTCCCCAGCCACTAAGGATCCTATGAAAGTTTAGAAAAATAAAAATTATTTACTGAATGTCTGTTGCACACAAATCACTGCATTAAGAACACCTTTTCCCCTCCCTATCACCTCCACTCTCTCTTTACTCCAGCTTAGCCTGCAGTGATTTAAGGAGAGTCACTTTTAGCCCCCCTCAGGAACTTGTTAGATTTTGTTGGGCCATTTAACCAGGCAAGATGGTTCCTTTTAATTAACCTTTATAGTAAGTGTAAAACAGATATTTCCTTCACCCAGAGGATCACACAATGGTCTAGCCCCCAGCTAAACTGAATCTGCCCTCGGTTGACCCATTGTGGACCATTTGGAAGATGCAAAACATAGAGGAGAGGAAAGGAAGCTACGAAAACCCTAAACGTCTTTTTCATGTTGACCCCAATCAATTTCTTCTCAAGGAAGGGGGAATGGGAGTGACTAAACATTTCCGTCTTCCTTCACCCTCCCGTTCCCACAATTTATGCTCAGGGTTGTTTAGCTGCTTATTTAAGGTTCTAGAATATACTATTAGGTGACAGTCAAATAACTTCAAAACCAATTAGGAGGATCGAGAAAGAGGGGGTGAAGACGTCCTCCTAGCAAAGGAGGGGGAAAAAAATAAAATAAGCCAAGCGTGCCAGCCACAGATATGGAGAGCAGATCTGGCCCTCAACTCCCACAGCAGGATTGTAGCCGCTGCAGTACCGTCCCAATGCCTCTGCCTACAGCCCTATGAAGAGCGATGAGAAGATGTGCGGGAACCACATCTGGTTTTACACTGAGTAGGATATATAAGCAAGCAGGAAATTTGCAGCAAAAGTCATTTTGATTTTTAAATAGATTAAATCCGCAAGGCAGGAGGGAGTGCTGGAGTGGAGAGGAATGATTTCTTACCTGCCGGGCTATCCGGCGAGCCTCCCAGTATGGTTTTGAATCCTCCACGGCTTTGCCGATTTTTTTCACCAGTTCATCCAGTTTCACTGTCGCTTCCACCAGAACCGAACGGAACTTCTGGCGAGCATCCTATAGCCAGGAGAACATAAGGAGAGAGACAGTTGCAATATGAGAATCGCTTCTTTTGGTAGAGGGGTACAGAGCGCTTCACAACCCCTCGTTTCAACATGGCAAATCTTATCAGATGGTTGGGAGCTCTCTAGTCATGCTATGAACCCAAAACAACGGAGCAGCATCACTCTGATAGGGGAAGGAAGGAAGGAAGGCAACTACAAACTTTCAGAAGGGCTAAATTCAGGATCAGAGCTCACTGCTGCTGGACACTTAAAGCGCCCCTGGAATGACCTGCCATGGAGTAGCTTACTCAGGAGGTAGATCTACTCACTACTTACAATTCAAACAAACATCTCTGTGAGGTTATGGAAGAAGGTAGCTTTATATCCATTTTTACTGATGGAAGTAATTCAAATCCTGAGCAACGCAATGGCTCGCCCATATTCCCACTCTGAGTAGGAGAGTGAAGCCAAGAAAAGAGGTCAAGAGTCGTAACTCCCAATCCAGCCTGCTTAACCCACTACTCATCAAATATGCTTTAAGTGGGGGAGGAGAGGAGGCAGAGCAGCATAGACCTACTGGTGGTTGGTTTCTATTAAAATTCCAACGTCCTTATGGGCAAACAGCATTTTCTCATGGAATGGGGGCTAAGGAACAGTATGAGATAAGTGAAAGTCCCGTGTACTAGCTCCTCTGCAGGTCAATGCTTAGGATTTTCTTGTTGCTCCTAAGCCTTCTGTTGTCTGGTAGGTCCCTCCTGTTGCTTCCCTTCCTTCACCTGTTTTTAATGTAATGTTGCTGATTTTTTTTTAATGTTGCAGAGCACTGAGTTCTTGGTTAGAAAATCACTACAAAAATATTACACATAAATATGGAAAGGGAAATGAGTCTCCAGCCACGATTATCCCAAGAAGCATCCTCAAATACTCAGGTCCACCAGAGCAGATCACCACCAAAGTAATATTTGAATGGAGCTCTGATCCACTGTTAACCAAATGACTGTTCCATTCAAGAGGAAAATGATTAATATCCAGTAAGTGAATGATTAAAGGAAAAATGTTCACTGAAGCCCAATTGTACTTTCCAGCGCTTGGTACAGTGCTCTGCACACAGTAAGTGCTCAAAAAGTACGAATGAATGAATGAATGAATAATCTTTTTAAACAAACACAAAGAAATGCATTCCATAAAAACAGAGCACATTCATTACTGACTTTCAATTTTAATGGAAGATTTCTGGCAACTACAAGAAAGTTGGTTTGTGAATATTTGGGAACATATTTGAATTTTCTGTTCTGTTTTGCTAAGTATATGTTTCAGGGCATGGGGGTGGTCAAAGGGGCTAGGAGAAGGAATCAGGTGACACTACATTGTGATATTTCTGAAATCTTTAGAGAGAGAGAGAGAAGGAAAGAATAATCGCACACATTCTGCCTTGGTGTTAACAGCTCTGTTTTCCTCAAATAGCTAGTCTGCTTTTAAATGTAAATTTATGATGAGAACATATGAAAAAAATTAACACAGTGCCTGTGGCTTCCACTGCCATGAAGCCAGATGCCCAAAACGGAACTCCTCATATTCCCTTCCAAACTTTCCCATCACTGTAGGCAGCGCCATCATACTCCCTGTCAGGCGAGCCCGTACCTTGGCATTATACCTCGACTCATTTCTTTGTCCAACCCACATATTCAGTGTCACCAAATCCTGTCGGTTCAATCTTCACAACACTGCTTAAAGTCTACCCTTTCCTCTCCAACCAATCTGCTACCACATGACTCCAAGCATTTATCTTGTCCCTCCATGATTACTGCATCGGCCTCCTTACTGACCTCCCTGTCTCATCCTACTTCAGTCCAAACTTCACTCTGCTTCTTGGATCATTTTTCTATAAAAAGCTTAAGTTCACGTTTCCCCACTCTTCAACAACCTCCAGTGGTCGGCCATCAACTTCTGCATCAAACAGAAACCTCTTGCTGTTATAGCACTCAATCATCTTGCCCACACCTCCCCTCCCCTCCCCGATTTCCTACTACAACCAAGGCTGCACACTTCATTCCTCTAACGCCAGCTTACTCACTGTACCTCAGTCTCGTCTATCTCACCGCTGACCCCTCACCCACGTCCTGCCTCTGGCATGGAACTCCCTCCCTCTTCGTGTGCTGCAGATGTTCACTGTACCCAACTGCAAAGACTTATTATTAAAGACACAGCTCCTCCAAGAGGCCTTCCCTAAGCCCTCATTTCCTCTTCTTCCACTCCCTTCTGTGTTACCCTTGGCCTTTTTTTAATGGCATCTGTTAAGTGCTCACTATGTGTCAAACACTATTCTAAGTGCTGGGGTAGGTACGGGTTAACTGAGTCAGACACGGTCCCTGTCCCAGTCTAAGTAGGAGGGAGGTCAGCTATCCCCATTTTATCTTTGAGGAAACCGAAGCACAGAAGTTAAGTGGGACTCACGGCTTTAATCCCTATTTTAGTGAAAAGTTAACCGAGGCACAGAAAAGTGAAGTGACTTGCCCAAGATCACTCAGCAGACAAGCGGAAGAGCCGGGACTCCCTTTGATCTGCACCCCTTATTCACCTCTCCCTTGGCCCCACGGCACTTACGTACATAACAGGAATGTATTTATATTAATGTCTGATTCCCCTTCTGGACTGTAAGCTTGTTGTGACCAGGGAACTTGTCTATCAACTCTGGTACAAGGTACTCTCCCAAGCGCTCAGTACAGTGCCCTGCACCCAGGAAGCGGTCAATAAATACGACTGACTGATCGATGTTTGAAATTCCCCAAACTCAGAAAAAGGTCTGCCAAACTCCTTCCTCACACAAAACTGTGACAGGAGAAAGAGTAAAAAAAAAAAATAGCCCTAATGGCCCAGACTCTGCTGGACACTTCCAGGTAACCACAGTTACTGCTGTGGACTTGACACTTGTTGTAGGCAACACCAGACTCGGTCTGTAACTATTAATGAACAAGTATGAAGAATCCTCGAGGGAGTCGTTCCTGAGCTTTGATGGGAAACGTCTGCAGATGGCATCGGCAGTTCTCTGGCACACGGGCCTCATACTCGGCCACTCCGGTTAGCCCAAGAACCTCTTGCCATGCTGGGACACCAATGCCCACGCCAAGGGGTTACGACCATTTCCAGTTCAGGGCAGTCGCATCAGAGACCCGCTCTTCTCTTTTGTTCTGTCCCCCTCCTGGAGGTGAGGGTATTGAGAGGGACCCTGGAGAGTGCCATGGATTTCTAGACCTGTAGCTGCAGCACCGCTGAGCCAGAAAAGGCGGCAACAATTCCCCTGAGAGTCCAGCATACATATGCCATTCCCACTTCTCCAGAGCCTTCCCCAATCTAGGGTGGCATCCACTTTCGATGGCCAGTCCCCGGGTTAAACATCCAAGTTCCTGAGGGCCAAGGGACTGCTCCGCTGTTTTCCAGTGATTTGGATTCCGACCTGACAGATCAACCCCATCCCTGTCTCCTGCTGTGGAAAACGCCTGAGAGATTATCCCAGTCAGAGGCATAAACTCAGAGCCGAAAGGGACCTCGTGAGATCACCCGGGTCAGCCCCCTGCCTCCGGGCTGGTGAATGACTTCACAATCCAGTCCTGCTGTCGTGTGCAACTACTCTATGTAAGAAATGCAGTGCGCCTGTTAATGGCAAAGGGATTACAGAACTCCCAGCAAAACATCAACCCAGTGATTTAATAGAGTCAAAACTCAAGTTCCCTATTTTCCATCAAAAACGAGAAATTCACCTGCTTTAGCTGCAGTAGAGGATTGAGGGAAGCCTCCGATCCAGGGTAATCTTACAAACCTAAAACCAATAATTACTTCTATAACTCCATCAAGTGTGGCTCAGTGGAAAGAGCCTGGGATTTGGAGTCAGAGGTCATGGGTTCGACTCCTGGCTCTGCCACTTGTCAGCTGTGTGACTGTGGGCAAGTCACTTAACTTCTCTGTGCCTCAGTTACCTCATCTGTAAAATGGGGATTAAGACTGTGAGCCCCACGTGGGACAACCTGATTACCCTGTTTCTACCCCAGCGCTTAGAACAGTGCTCTGCACACAGTAAGTGCTTAACAAATACCAACATTATTATCAAGAACTGGAACCTTTTTTTAGTGAACGTGTGGAGAAGGGACAAAGTGAACGCTTGGTTACTACGGGGGTTAGTTAAGGAGACGTCCCTGTTCTCCCTTTCGAAATCCTCTATGCTTTTGGCAAGAGTATTAAACAACGGAGAAATGGAAAAGGAAATTCTCTAACACAGAGAGTACGTCTTGTCCGAGGTAGGCGAAGTCGGAAGCATTTGCTTTTACCTGCCTTAGATACTCTCAGTAAAAGGGCTTAATTTTAAAAAACAACAACAACAACAAAAAAACACAAACTTCTTTAAGAGGTAACCACCCAGTGATTCATGTCCACGGAGTTCATAATTGTTTCAGGAAGCAAATGAACCTTGCACAGCAGGCTGGTGACCATAATTGCAAAAGAATCTGTGTGCTGAGCACTGCCTTGGAATGGACGACTCTGAAGCGCCTAGAGATGAGAACAACTGACCGTCTCCATGTGGTGCAGAAAGCACAGCAGGGTGCAGCAGTCAGACCACAGAGGAGTCTCTGGGAAGCGGGAAGAGATTTATCGGACAAGGAGGAAACCTTTCACCACTCAAAAGCATAGGCTAGATTCTCTATGCCGTATCTGGAGCACTAAAAGTACTTGGAGAAGTAGTGTGGCCTAATGGAAAGAGCACAGGTCTGGAGGTCAGAGGTTCTGGGTTCTAATCTCAACTCTACCACCTGTCTGCTATGTGACCTTGTGCAAGTCACTTTGCTTCTCTGTGCTTCAGTTCCCTTATCTGCACAATGGCGATTCAATACCTGTTCTTCCTTCTATTTGGACTGTGAGGCCCAATGTGGGGCCTGATCACCATGTACTTACCCCAGCTCTTGGTAAAAATAATAATAATAGTAATGATGGTATTTGTTAAGCGCTTACTATGAGCCAGGCACTGTACTAAGCGCTGAGGCGGATACGAGCAAATCGGGTTGGACACAGACCCTATCCCACATGGGGCTCACAGTCTTAATCCCCATTTTAAAGATGAGATAACTGAGGCACAGAGAAGTTAAGTGACTTCCCCAAGGCCAAACAGCAGACTAGTAGCAGAGCTGGATTAAAACCCATGACTTTCCGACTCTCAGGCCTGTGCTCTGTGATTGACACAAACCAAGAGATCAACAAATCCGACAATTATCATTATTATTGCATTAAAATTACTCCTGAATGAAACTAAGTTTTAAGGAGTGATAATTAGCATATTTATGGTATTTACTAAGTCCTAACTCTTTGCTCAGCACTGGGCCAAGTACTGGGGTAGAACAAATAAAGAGCTAGGGATAGACAAAGGCAGAAACTGAGGAAAGGTCATTAAATGGGAGTTATTAAGACAACACAGAATTCAGAAATGAAAACCATCACATGGGAACATGGTGCTTGGAGGCCGGGGGGGGAACCCACAGGGCTCCAGGCCATGGCCCTTGGCGGTGAAAAGTTCAGCCTGACCGATGCTAACAGTTCTTATGGCTCTGCTTCTCTGGAAGCAGGCGGGACCGTTGGCGGGAAAGGAGGGGGCCGAGCTGTTCTGGCCATCGGGCATCCCTGCTAAATCCCAGAGCTTGTGACTGGGCCACAGCTCCGTAAACGGGCTTCTTTACGTAAAGGATTTTCTCCCCCAAAATGGGAGATGGGCATGCATCCCCACCACAATAGCAAATGCTTTGATAATTCACCCCTAGATCAGAAGACATCAAGGCAGAGCTACGGAAAGCACCGTAACCAACTTGGTTTGCAGGGAGAAGGGAAAGAAAGGGGCTGCAGAGGATGTATGCTCTTCAGGAAGGAGTTCAACCTTGGAAGTCTTAGACTTGCAAACCCTAAATTCAAGCCAACTTTGGCCTGAACTGGCAAATTTGACCAGACACCAAAATCCAAGGCTGCCTTGAAAAATCTCCCATCTAGAAAATGGTTCCCCTAAGGCCTGAAATTATGGGAAATCCCCCTATAGAAAAACATAAGGAGGGTCCCCACTTGGGGAAAGACACATATCACTGGCAATCAGTCCGAGATGGCAACTGGTTTCCTGCAGACCTGTGGCACGGGGGTTGTGGCCTCAATTTCAGGAAAACTGTGGCCACAGCCCCCGTCCCACAGGGCTGCAGGAAGTGTCTGTGTATTGCGTGTGGCAGGGGGGAGGGGGAAATGGAGGGAGAAGAGTAGTTCCTAGTCCTCTCCCCTCAGATGCCCATGCCTTAACTTCTGCAAGACCGAGGTAAATTCTCTCCTCTCCTTTCCTCCACCTCCCTCCATCCCCCTGTGTCATAACTCCACCCCTCGGTCAGAACTCTCCCCACCCTGCTCTTCCTCAACCCAGAAAGCCTTATAACAGCCAGGGGCGGGAGCAGGTGAGGGTCAACTGGACACACTCTTCCTTGGGTGAGTGTGGTGCGTGAGCCCATCTGGATGTGTCACCGATGGAGAGCACAATCTTCGGTCCACCCTGGCAAAATGTCAATCAGTAGATTTCATGAGGCAGATTATTTCACTGAGTTGAACATTCCCACTAATTTCTCTAGAATTCAAATGAAAACCTCTGAAGGTATTTTCCCAAAAGGCCAGGATCTTCCTACTCTTAATTTTTATGCAAATTGGGGCAGCCTCTCCCTGTTTCTGGTATTACCAGGTTAATCACTGATTTCATGTCTACAACCAGCTGACAGCATTATCCTAAGAAGAGTTGGCACTGAGGAAATGAAAAACAAGAACAATTGTAGGACTCAGCTCTGGTGGTTAGTTCTGCCGAAACTGGTGTTCTCACAACACGTTTTGATTGTAACACTACTGTGGAATTCAGCAATGTTCCTCCCGCAACACACATCTGTCTTGTTGTGGTACGGTACCAGAAAAATGGGTAACTTCTCAAACACGAAGTTACAGAAAAACTGGTTATAGTTTTTACACATTAATGAAAGGTGACCGATAAACCATAGATATTAACAATGACTGTATACGTTCTTGTAGTTACTAAACAATTCTGACTTCCCTGGAAAGTCTGTCAAGACTCTTGGGCTTCTCCAAGACATAACACCCTACACTGAAGGTGCCTCTTTTTTTTTTAATGGTACTTAAGAGCTTAGTATGTGCCAGGCACTGTACTATGCATTGGGGTAGATACAAGATAATCAGTTTGGACACAGTGTCTCTCCCACAGTAGGAAGGAGAATAGGGAGAACAGATGAGGCCTTGCCTGATCCCGTCCCCAACCAAGATGAGCACAGCTGTCTCCTTTACTCGATTCTACGCAAAAGTGCTTGATGACCCAGCAACGGACCTGGACTCTGGCCTGATAATTCATTTCTGATCTTAGACCGTGAGCCCCGTGTGGGACAGGATCTGGGTCCAATCTGGTCCCCTCATTATCAACTCCAGCGCTTGGCAAGATGAAATTACAGAATGAAAAATTGAATCAATAAGCAGGGGAAAATCTTCCAAATTCTCCGTACCACTGGCACTGCCTGGGTCCAGGTCCTGCCCGACCACAGTCCCCAAGCTTCCGCTCCACATCTGGGCTCGGGTTCAAGTCGGTCGCAAACGTCTTAACGTAGGACTGGTTTCTTTCCCGGCTGTCCCTGCCTTGCAGGTATAGTGTTTCTGCTGAGACGCAGCTGTCTCCAGCAGGCTTCTGGCACTAATTCCAGAAGCCTCTTGGGACATGCAAATGCCAGCAAAACTCTCACCGGGGCATGGCAGGTCTATTACCTCCACTCTACCAAACTCTCCCGACCCAAAATTACCCTGACTACAGGGTGGGCGAGCACCTCAACCCAAACCTACTGGCTAACCCTGAATTGTGCACTGCTCTATTTCAAGCTCAGAGGTTTAAAGGATCATTAAAAATTCCCCGAATGAGTCGTTCCAGAGCTGCTCTACATGCAGCTGCACTCCATGCCCGGAAAGCACAAAGACACACACAAGAAAACAGGAAGAATTACGTTCCAGCCCTACACAATCAACTGAAATTTAGTCAGAATAGTTAGAGAAGTTAGAGAAGCAGCGTGGTTCAGTGGAAAGGGCTTTGGAGTCAGAGGTCACGGGTTCGAATCCCGGCTCGGCCACTTGTCAGCTGTGTGACTTTGGGCAAGTCACTTAACTTCTCTGTGCCTCAGTTACCTCATCTGTAAAATGGGGATTAAGACTGTGAGCCCCACGAGGGACAACCTGATTCCCCTGTGTCTACCCCAGCGCTTAGAACAGTCCTCGGCACATAGTAAGCGCTTAACAAATACCAACATTATTATTATTATTATTATCAGAATTCATCAGGACTGGGCTTGGTATAAATTGTTGGTGGAAAGTAACAAACACTGCAAGAAATAAAAAGTACATTCTTTGATATTGGTTTGACGGAAACTGTAACTGTCCTAGCCAAGCAGGTAGGTGACTATTTGAAAGACAGAGGTATGGGCAAAGAGGCCCTCTTGCTATCATTTTTAATAGTAGGACTCAATTTGTTTTTAATTTATATTTTTAGGATACATTCTTTTATTAAAAATTCTCCTGAGGTGAGACAGCACCTAGCCGCCTGTACATGAGGAGGGGAGAACTAAATGTGACAATTTGGGTAAGTGGGTTTTCCGGGCCCCGTCTTTTTGTTCTTTCTCCCTTGGAAAAAAATGTGGACTTTAAAAAAAAAAAATGCATCTACAAAAGCTGCCAGAATGGCCCTTTGACAGTATATAATAAAACTAAGTAAGGGAAAACTCTCTCCTTATGCCCCACTCGCTTTTGTTGCTACCTGAGCCTAAGAGGTTTCAAGAATGACAATTCGTGCTTCTTGCCATTTCTCAGTAAATCCTAAGAAATGTCTGGCTGGGACTTGAGCAAGAAACCAGACAGCAACAGGCCCGGCAACCTAAATCCCAGTACCTGGCTCAGCAACTGGGCCACGAGAAGCAGCCTGGCAGAGAACAAGGAAGAGAACAGGGCTGGGAGTCAGAGACCCGGATTCAAATCCCAACTCCACCTCTCGCCTGAGGTGTGAGTTTGGGCAAGTCACTTGACTTCTGTGCCAATTTTGTCATCTGTAAAATTAGGATTAAATACCTGTCCTCCCTCCCATTTAGGGGCAGGGACTCTGACTGATGTGACTGCACTCTTTCCCTTGCTTAGCACAGTGCTTGGCATACGGCACACACTTAAACAACACCACGCATTACTATTATTATTAACTTGTCATCAAGTCAATGTCTGGCTCATCCAAATACCAGAACAAAAGGCAGCAATACTCCAAACATCGCTCCCAATACCTAGACAGCCAGATTAATTAAACACCCTCACAGGATTGTTATAAGAACAGAGCAAAATCCACTTAAGTTTTCCCATTGAATAAAACTGTACTCAAGTTCATCAGAGCCTCTGTTCATCTGTGCATTTCTCTCCTACCACATTTTTCTGCATAAACAGCTTATAGGAGCTGGTGCCTTCGAAAAGCTTTTAAAACAGGGGTCCAGCTTTTAAAAGCCAGGCCAGCTGTTCTCCCCCCTGCAGGCACTTGAGAAACCTCAGCATAGACTATTCCTTTTCAACTTCAAATGTTCAAGGCCATCAGCTCCTCCCACACCATCCACATACACATACTGACACATTAGGGGTCAGTAAAACAGTACTGTGGTTTACCACATTACAGCTCTGAACTAAAACCAGTAAACAACAATGTCAATCTGAGATATTGGGTGTGAGTTTAAAAAAAACCAAAACAACAACTCCCCAAAGAATCAGGGATTGGTTTAATAGCCTTTGGGTGTGGTTATTCAGGCACTTCTCACAAATTGCTAATGGACATTTACTTTGAAGCAGTCTGATGATGTAATTTAATTGGCTTTTCTTCATATTTGCTAAGTGGAGAACTCCCAGTAATTGGAAGTCCAACAGGGACAGAAATGAATTACTGTATTGGACTGGCATACAGTTCAGTCTCTCCCCACTCCAATCTACACCACAAGCAGCTGCAGGCCATGAAGAGTCGCTCAGAACAAATCTTTCCACTCCAAGAAAGCCCCCAACGGCTTCCCACTTCTCTCTACATCAGCTCCACAGCCTTCCGCAAAATCAGCTTCCAGGCTATTCCCCAACTCTCCCCACGGCTCTGAAGCAACCGATACTATTTACCTAGTGTTTACTGTGTGCAGAGAACTGCACTAAGCACTTGGGAAAGCACGCTACGACAAGAGTGGGAAGACAGGTTCCCTGGCCACAATGAACTTAAGAGTCTAGAGTGGCTCTCTTCATCCGCTACTACCCAGCTCACTTTCTAGCTGTACCTCGCCGATCTTTCTGCACCGAAGTTTTTTAAGGATCGGGAGATAGAGAGGCAAAAGAGAAAACGGCACCATGTTCCGCCAACAGCAACATAACACAACAGAGGGCCACCAATCTGGGCACTCAACATGGCTGGTGTGGGGGTCCCACATTGGCTTTTTCAGTCACGCGTGCTGTCCTGGATGAATTTCACCAAGAGTCGCAGCTTCTTCAAATATAAATATATAGGGTGCTGGTGTTTATTGAGCACTCACTGGGTACAGTGCACTGTAGTATGCCCTTGGGGAAGTACAAGAGAAGGACAGTGCATATTTCATGCCCCCAGGGAGCTTACCCTCTAATGGGAACCGACCTACAAATAAGGTGATTAAAATAAACAAATGCTCGCACAATCAGTTATACATCTATCCGCCAGGGCTGAGGAAGGCCAAGAATATGTAAGTTGGCAGGAAAGGGCCTACCAACTCCGCTGTGCTGTACTCTGCCAACCACTTAGTATAGTGCTCTTCACACAGTAAAGCACTCGATCTCACTGACTGATTCAAGTGCTAGCGGAAGCTGATAGATTGATATGGTCGCACTTGGACCTATACCCTTTAAGCACTTGTTATTCACCCCATCCTCCAGCACTTAATGCATATCCATAATTTATGTTAATGTCTGTCTCCCCCTCTAGACTGTAAGTTCTTTGTGGGCAGCGATCAGGCAAAATGAGTTCACTGACTGCTTGGCTTTTGAAGGTCAGTGTCCAAATTTAATCCAACCCTACTTGTAGCTTTTTTTTTTAATCATTTAAAGATATAAGATTTATCTAAAATGTAGCTGCTCGGGTCATTCCAATAAGAAACATGGTATTATGGATATCAAATCCAACAGCAAAACTGTAACAAAAAAAAAATCAGGCAACTTTTATAACACACTACCCTCTCCTGTTTCTTTACCTAGCTCTGCCTCGGTAAAGCCGGCAGAGGAAATGGAAAAAAAACCCCAATATGAAATGTCTATTACCCTGAACCTAAGGCCAAAATATTTTATGCTTAGCAGCAGAGGAGGGGTTGGAATAAAGTACATCTCCTCTTGAATTCATTCATCACAAGCTCTGTCTGTGCATTATCAACCTACGGAGTTA
Source organism: Ornithorhynchus anatinus (assembly GCF_004115215.2). Classification (NCBI taxonomy): domain Eukaryota; kingdom Metazoa; phylum Chordata; class Mammalia; order Monotremata; family Ornithorhynchidae; genus Ornithorhynchus; species Ornithorhynchus anatinus. The sequence continues at coordinate 40,500,851 of NC_041735.1, forward strand.
CAGGAAGTCAACTTGACCACTCCTGTGATTAGCAGCGGATGTTCATCCGATTGTCTCTCCATTGGTTGTTGCTCTCAGTCAGAGCAAATATTAATAATTCCAAGATAAGCCAGTGAACTCAGCAAGAAAAGCCAGGCAAGAACAAACAACCTTTACCATCGTCCCTTAAGGTAATGAAAGGAGCACTATCTGGAGGCCATGTTAAAACCACCTTTTTCGGGTGGTTTGAGTCCAGTTAAAAACAATCCTACCTTATCATTCTTAAACAGTTTCAAATAATTTGAAAAGGTATCATACAAAACCACCTCACTTTTAGAGCACAAGTATTTATCTAACCCCTCTCTCCCAAGAAGGCCGAGCTAGGTAGTTGGGATCAAGGGTAAAAGGATTTAGTTCAATAGGTGTTTAATTCATCAAGCACTAATACATGCACCAGCAACATTAAAGTGGCTAGGATAAACATTCAGAAGGAAATAAAGGACAAAGAAAACCAAAGGCATCCTTTTTAGAGATTCGAGCAAGCCAACTGAGTCTTACGGCCCACAGACCATAAGACTGCCCTCTTGGGCACACCTCTGACATTAAACAATTTATTATATAAGAGACAGTTAATTTCACTGGGGACTCGAGGTAAAGAGCTTCATTAAAAATATGCAGAAGCCGGCCGGCCACACAGGGCCAAAGAGGTGAACAAGAGTAGGTGGGAGGGGGGGAAGAACCAAGGGAATGTGTCTGTTTATTATTGTACTGTACTCTTCCAAGTGCTCAGTGCAGTGCTCTGCACACAGTAAGCACTCAAATACGTTTGAAGAAGAGTAAGGAAGGGTTGAATGTACGACGGCAGAGGTGGCAAAAACCTGAACCCCTAGATGCACATGACATCATATGCACTATTCTGGCACACAACGTGACAGGACACCACATAACTACCAAATGATGGGCCTAACAAATGATGGGGCCTAAGAAATATTATCCTGTCTTGGAGTAAAGGGTGAAAAGTCAGAACTTCTTACGAAGGATACTTGGAGATAGAGCTATTTCAGCAATAACCTCTTAACATTGAGGCTTCGGTCATTTTTACAGTACCACCACCTTGTATTTGCATATTAGAACATTCTTTCCGAAAAGCTCCAAGAATGGTTATTATATTTAACTCCACCAGCTTTATATTACAGGCATTGTTCTGGAGTACCTTATAATAATAATAATAATGTTGGTTTTTGTTAAGCGCTTACTATGTGTAGAGCACTGTTCTAAGCGCGGGGGTAGATACCTGGTAGACAACCAGGTTGTCCCACGTGAGGCTCACAGTCTTCACCCCCATTTTACAGATGAGGGAACTGAGGCACAGAGAAGTTAAGTGACTTGCCCACAGTCACACAGCTGACAAGTGGCAGAGCCACCAGGATTCGAACCCATGACCTCGGACTCCCAAGCCCATGCTCTTTCCACTGAGCCATGCTGCTTCTCTAGCTTATAAATTCATAAACATATTAAATGGAGTAAGCATTTAACAAATAGTATAAATGTCCACATTTCTATTATCTCACCACCCTACATTACCAATCTTAACTTATTCCATTATTATCAATCGGCTCTTAGTCTTTCTTTTAACTATTAAATTTCAAAACTGACGCCTAGGGGAATAATAGTGAAATGCATTTTTTTTTTAAATTTTGTCTCCCCATTCTTCCTTTTCTCCAGCCCCAAATTTTCCATCTTTTCCTCCATCACACATTCACTCCAAACTTTACCCTTTCTTGATTATTATTATAGAATTGGTTTGTTCCTAAACATTCACTACCATGACTAATGAGATACCATACTCTGACTTCTGCAGCATGGGTACGCAGGCTTTTTTATAAGGACTTGTATTCTTTCAAAAGGAATCACACATTTTCATTCTTGTGAATAGCACAGTTAACTGGCCTTAATTTAATATCCTCAGGTTCTGTAAATAATAATAATAATGGTACTTTTTAAGCACTTACTATGTGCCAAGCACTCTTCTAAATGGTAAGGTATGGACAAGTTAATCAGGTTGGACACAAACCCTGTCCCACCTGGGGCACACAATCTTAAATCTTTATTTCACAGATGAGGGAACTGAGGCCCAGAGAAGTGAAGTAACTTGCCCAAGGTCACACACCAGACAAGTGGAGGAATCAAGATTAGAATCCAGATCCTTCTGATTCCCTGGCCCATGCTCTATCCACTAAGCCATGCTGCTTCTTTGAAAATGTCTTTATGACCTAGTATGGTCCAACTCTCATGGCCAAAATTCAGGACTGTATTTGTTATATTGTTGTTAGTACACTCCTAAGGGCCAGCTGTGTGACTGTGGGCAAGTCACTTAACTTCTCTGTGCCTCAGTTACCTCATCTGTAAAATGGGGCTTAACTGTGAGCCTCACGTGGGACAACCTGGTTACCCTGTATCTCCCCCAGCGCTTAGAACAGTGCTCTGCACATAGTAAGCGCTTAACAAATACCAACATTATTATTAGTGCACTGGCCTGCACACTGTAAGCTCTCAATAAATTCGAATGATTGATTCATTTCCTCATCCCCACAACAAAGCCACAATTATACAATGAACAAATAAAATGCCCCAAGAGACCACCACCATTTATCTTGTTATCCTCTAACGGTCTACCAGGCCAAAAAGTTAACAATTAGAAAAATAAATGAACCATTTTTTCAGGGTCAACTGAACGCTGAAGCAACTTACCCATTACCTCGGATCACCTGTACCAGCCTGAGTACAGCGGAGTTTCTATTTTAAGGAATACATTCTCCTCAAAGATTTCCAAGGACATTCTGTAAGATTATACCTTGCCTTTCAGCTGCACGGACTGATCAGCACAGGGTTTCAAAGATTATAGGTGCCCCAGACAAAGTTTCAGGTCTGGCTTCCCATTATTTCTGAAGCTTTTGCCACCCCACTCCCCGCTAATAAAATGCGCATTTCATCATCCCAACAACACCCTGGAAAAAAAGGCAGCTGTTCTTCACATCAAGTTCATAGGTAGCAGTTTACCCTTATACCAGAAGGCTAGGAAGTGAGCGGTCTCCCGGGTTGAGAAGCAGCATGGCCTACTGGCAAGAGCAGAAGCTTGGGAGTCAGAGGTCGTGGGTTCTAATTCCAGCTCTGCCACTTACCTGCTGTGTGAACTTGGGCAAGTCACTTCACTTCTCTGGGCCTCAGTTACCCTATCTGTAAAATGGGGATAGAGAGACTGTGAGCCCCATGTGGGACAGGGACTGGGTTCAACTTTATTGCCTTGTATCTATCCCAGCGCTCATAACAGTGCTTGGCATATAGTAAGCGCTTAAATACGGTTATTATTATTATTACTAGACTAACCTAGTCATTATTGGGAAAGACCAATAATGCGGGATTAGGCTACAGTCCTCCACTGGACTGTAAACTCCTCACAGGCAGTGATCACATCTATTTACTCCATTTGTGGCTCGGTGGAAAGAGCCCGGGGTTGGGAGTCAGAGGTCATGGGTTCGAATCCAGGATCTGCCACTTGTCAGCTATGTGACTGTGAGCAAGTCACTTAACTTCTCTGTGCCTCAGTTACCTCATCTGTAAAATGGGGATTAACTGTGAGCCTCACGTGGGACAACCTGATTACCCTGTTATCTACCCCAGCGCTGAGAATAGTGCTCTGCACATAGTAAGCACTTAACAAATACCAACATTATTATTATTCGCCCTGTATTCTCCCAATCACTTAGGCCAGTGCTCTGTTCACAGCAGGCATTCAGTAAGTACCACTGATTGGTCAAATAACTCAGCTGGAAGTGCTCAGTTTCGAGAGTGATGGTAAACCACTCCCCCACCCATGACCTCTTATCTATTTGTGTTTCTTGTACCAGTGGCAAACTTACTGCTGCTTCTTAGCCCTACGGTGGGACATCCTTTTGGACCACAGCCATCCTGAGAAGGCCAGGCTTCTCTCTCCAAACAAGGTACAGGGCACAGGAGGCGGGAAAGCGGTCCCCTCAAAGATACAGGAGGTAATGGCCAAACCGGCACACCCTCCAGGTACGGAGCAGGACTGCTGGCCACACTGTAAAGCATGGGTGGTGGTGGAAACGACGCTCAACATATAAAATAGGGCACTAGATGGGCAGGAATCCAGTGGCCACTGTGAAAATTGAGGTTCCGGTGTCAAAAACAACTAAAACATCCCAGAGACAAGTCTTTTTGTTACTACTTTGGCCTTTGGGATGAATTTCAGGTTCTCAAGATGTGGGGCCTTACTGCATTCTGGGATGCGAAGTCCTTCCTAGCACCCGTCTACCCCCACCTTAAATGGATTCCTTGCCACAGTGCACTGCAAGTCAACATTTTCACTGAAATTCAGGTAGGAGAGAAATTGAATTATTTGCTAGGGAAAGGAAGAGGAGGAAATTTGGAGGTGATGCCCAAGCTTTGTTATTAGTATTATGGTATTTGTTACGCACGTACTCTGCGCCCGGCGCTGTTCTAAGCACGGGGGAGATACAACTCAATCAGGTCAGACAACCCAGCCCCTGACCCATATGAGGCTCAAAGTCTAAGGAGGAGGGAGAACAGGTATGGAATCCCCATTTTACAGTTGCTAAAACCGAGGCACAGAGAAGTTAAGTGACTCGCCCGGGGCTGCCCAGTAGGCAAGTGGCAGAGCCGAGATCGGAACCCAGGTCCACTAAGCCACGCTGCTCCTCTGGGAGGATTAAGCCCAGGGTGACCCAGCCGAGCAGGTGACCGGGCTCAGGACTCACGGCAGATCTGAGCCCATGCAGGGCCCTCTCATGAAAACCCTCCTCCTTGCCTCAATTCACTCAACACTGGGTTGCTGCCCGCAAGTGTCATTAACAGACGAGGAATCGGGACCCGAGGCACGGGATGTATAAGCCACTGCAAAAAATAGTTCCCAACTGTTTCAACGTTTCACTCCTTCATTCATTCAATAGTATTTATTGAGCGCTTACTATGCACAGAGCACTGTACTAAGCGCTTGGAATGTACGATTTGGCATCAGATAGAGACAATCCCTACCCAATGACGGGCCCTTCAATGCCTCACCCTCATGAAAACTGCCCGGCCAGGTTCAAGGAAGTGGTTCAACTAGGGTGGCCAGTGATGGCACTGGGAAAACTAGAAACTGAGGCACGTGGACTGGAACCCTTTATTCACCCCAGAGCACAGAGATTCATATCCATAATTTATTTTAATGTCTGATTCGCCTGCTACAGTGTAAGCACCCTGTGGACAGGGAACCCGTCTACCGACTCTGTCGTACTGTACTCTCTCAAGTGCTTAGTAAAGCGCTCTGCACACAGTAACTGTTCAATAAATATCACAGATCGATGTGATATAAATCCACCATTTTGTGGAAAGCAAATTAGGGCATTTCTCTGAGGGACCCCGACCCTCTCCCACACCTAAATGCTTTGGACTCACTGCACCCCTCCCCGCCCGCCGGCCAAGTTGTGTGAACTCAGACAGGAGGCAAGGTTGGACAGTAAGTATTCCAGTTCTGGACAAGCGACGGGCAACTGGACTGCCCATCCGGACTGACGGCTACCCCAAATTCAACCACGGTTCTTAGGTGAGTTGTTTGTTATGAATGTGTTCAGCGGAACATGTAAAAAACACTGTCTTCTCACCCTGGTACCATCCTCCCACTATGCAACCATTTCTCCCTCTTGCCAAGGTGAAGTGCAGTATTGTGTTTGGATGAAACACACCTGTAACTCAGTGTGATCCAGTGCAGGCAGGATGCACCCGCCCTAGCACCCTCTGAAAACTTAAGCATTTTAAAAGACTTATTAAAACACTTAATTGAGGAAAGCAAATATCGGGGGGGGGGGCTTTGGGGGCAAGGGGCAGGGTAGTGGCATTTTTTAAGTGCTTACTGTGTGCCAGGCACTCTGTGCTAAACGCTGGGGTAGATACAAGTTGATCAGGTTGGACACAGTCCATGCCCCACATGGGGATCACAGTCTTAATCTCCACTTTACAGATGAAGTAATTGAGGCACAGAGAAATGAAATGACTTGCCCAAGGTCACACAGCAGACATGCAGTAGGACCAGGAATAGAACCCAGGTCTTCCTGACCCCCAGGCCTGTGCTCTATCCATTAGGCCATGCTGCTTCTCGGTTTGGAATTCATTCATTCACTCAATAGTATTTATTGCGTGCTTACTATGTGCAGAGCACTGTACTAAGCACTTGGAATGTACAAATCGGTAACAGAGACAGTCCCTGCCCTCTGACGGGCTTACAGTCTAATCAGGGGAGACAGACAGACAAGAACAATAGCAATAAATAGAATCAAGGGGATGAACATCTTATTAAAACAACAGCAATCAAATCATGGAATCAAATACCACAGCTGCGGTCAAAAGGGAAAATGCACATAAAAACTGTAACGGGACAAGGGCGAAAGTATGGTTTCCTGCATTTCCTTCAAGGCTGGTGTGGTCAGGTCCTTGCTCACCTGCAGGTCAACAAGCTCATTCGGTTGGGCAAGCACGGAAGATACAACAGATCGCTAGCCTTAACTGTCAAATTTAGACCGTGGGTCTCAAGGGCCTGTGACTGGGTTGCGGCCGGATCGGTCAGTCATATTTACTGAGCACTTACTGCGTGCAGAGCCCCGTACCAAGTGCTGGGGAGAGTACGATACAACAGAGTCGGTAGACACACTTCCCGCCCACACTGAATTTACAGTCTAGAGGATGTGGGATGTGGCCAGATGATGTGTTAATTTAAAGGCTGCCAAAACTAGCACCATTAGACATGCCACAAAAGGTGGAAAATGACATTTTTCAAGGTTCGGTCCTACCGCTCGAAAGGATAACAGGTCCTGCCTGTGGTAGGGTGCGGAGACAAAGCCACTGTGGCGGCTGGGCAATGAAGAAGGGGAGGAAACTGCCCGGCCTCTTTTCCTCCTTTTCGGCAGCAACGGGGACCGTAATTAATCCTGCAACCGGTCTGGTCCACCCCAGAGCCTCACACGGTGGAATTTTCTGACAGGGGTCCCTGGTGGAAATGTCCTTGCATCCCCGATCCTGGTACAGTTCACTGGAGCCACAGCAACCGGGGGGACGATGGCCAAGCGATAGATGATGCCCTGGTCCCAGCTCCACTGACCTATTCCAGAGGGGGCTGCTGCCATCAGGGGAAGGGCCATCCCTAACCTCCCCTCCCGGGCAGAAGCCCTAGCGATCCAAAATCTCCCCCTTTTCCCTCTGCTCCCCCTCCCCATCGCCCCTTTTCCCTCTGCTCTACCCCCCTCTCCGCCCCACAGCACTTGTGTATATAGGTACCTATTTATTATTCTATTTAATGATGTGTCTATACCTATAATTCTATTTATTTCTATTGATGCCTGTTTACTTGCTTCGTTCCATTGTCTGTCTCCCCTCTTCTAGACTGTGAGCCCATTGTCGGGAAGGGATCGTCTCTATCTGTTACTGAATTGTACTTTCCAAGCTCTTAGTACAGTGCTCCGCACATAGTAGGAGCTCAATAAATACGACTGAACGAATGAATAGTAGCCATCAGCTTATCTGGCCAGCCTACGGTCAGGTTGCCAGAGCTTCCACTGGAACAGTGAAGGCGTTCTCCTCCTGATCTTTCTTCTCCTTTTGGGTCCTGCCCCTGAAAGCCTCACCCACATCTCACCTAAAGGGCCCAGAAGCCCCTTCAATTTATTCAGGGTAAATCCTGATCCTCACCCCCTCACGGTGAATGTCAGTCATGGACAAATAAAAACGATTTCCTTTCTGCCTTTTTCCTCTGCTCTGTCAAACATCCTCACTAGGTGGTATTATGGCTTTTTGGAGTTAACAGCATTCTACGACGAAACAGCGTGAACAAGTGGAAAGAGCAGGGGCCTGGGAGTCAGAGGACCTGTGTTCCAATCCCTCCTCTGCCACTTCTCTGGTCTGTGACCTTGGGCGAATCACTTAACTTCTCTGTGCCATCTGTAAAAGGGGGATTAAATGCTTGTTCTCCCTCCCACTCAGAGTCCCATGTGGGACAGGGTCTGTGTCCCATCTGCCTACAGTGTATTTACTCCAGCACTAGGTACACAATGCCAGGCCAAAAGTACCAAAAGCATTCAAACTCACAGCTACAGTTTGAAATAAAAGAACTGTTACCATTTGCTGATAGATTATAAAAGCCAACTCCCAAAAAAAGAACTGGAGAATTCATTGACAGCTGTGAGGAATCATATTTTATGAGCAGATTGAAAAATTCTCATGAAATTCAAACTGAGCTACAACCTTGCCTCTTGGCATTTCCCCGCTGGAAAATCTTCCATTGCTTAAACAGCTCTGTGTACAATTAGGATGATTACATTCTATACACACACACACACACACACAGACTTTTTCATCATAGAAAAAGGCCACAGTAGTAAATCTGTGGAAAGAGAATCCTAAGACTAAAAGTAAAAGGCATTTTTAAAAATACTTAAGGAACATGAAGGCATCATTATTCATTATGTAAGACTCGGGAGAATTTTTCTCTGAGGATTTTCACAGAAACATTAAAAATACATTTAAGAATGTGAGATGTTCTGTAGAACATTTGGTTTTGGCCTGCCAGAACTACTGAAATGAAAAACAACATGAAATAGGATCCCTGTGGGTTCCACTCACAGATTCTCAGATGTTATGTATTCAGTATTTCATTCATTGAGTTAACAAGCCGAGTTAACAATAAAGGCCTCTACGGTAATCCGATGGTCCTTTAAATAACGGGCCTTTTGACCGCAAGAAAAAAATGTTCAAAAAAAGAGGGAATACAAAATGAGAAAATTATGTACCTCAAGTTCAGTTTCCCTTTTGTTGATGTCATCTGTGGACTGGTTTAGCTTCTCCAGTTCGCCCTGTAGAAAAGAGAAGGGGGGGGGAAAGGTGTTTGTGTTTTAAAGTGAAGGGAAGACACACCCTGAAAAAAGACTAAGAAGGAAAAGAAAGAGGGAACAATCAGTTGATACACCTGTTGTGACAAGCGTAGAATGCCCTGAACTGAAGCTTCACTCCTACGGTTTGTAGTTCAGGTCCAGAGAGACTTTTGAAACAAAGCACTCCCTCTCTACTTTTATGGGAGAACTGAATAATTTGATCGAAAAAGTCATAGATCATTAGACATAGATGGACTTGAAACCTGGGCTACACCTCACAGGAAATGAATTGGGACCTAGCTGGAATATTAACCAAAATAAAAGCTTTTTTTTTTTTTTAAAAAAAAAAGTCAGTTTTTAAAAATCTCTCCTTGACAAAGACTCCGGTTGGGTTTCACATCAGGAAAGACTTGCTTAGCATGACTTTCTCAGGTAAATCCCAGAGAAGCGACTCCACGCCATCCTTCCTAGCCCAGCCCCTCTCGGCTCCAAAAGGTTGCCGGGACCCTCTCCTGAGGCCCAGGCTCACCAGCCCCCAGTTTGCCGGATCCCCCCACCCTTCTCCCTTTCATTCAAAAATCCTTTTCTTCATCAATTTGAAGACCTCGAACGCTGAGGACCTCGCTGCGACTGCTGGGGAGGCTGGTTGGCGGTCCGAGGCTCTTCCTAGCCCCCCCACTGCTCTCTCTCCATCCCTCCCTGATCCAGCCTCACAGGCATGGGGGTGTCTGGGAAGCAGCAGAGGTTGTATATGCTACTTTTCTCTACTTTATTAATGAGGTGCAGATATCTATGATTCTATTTATCATGATATTTGCACCAGGCTACTTGTTTTGTTCTGCTTTGTCTGTCTCTCCCATTTAGACTGTGCTTCCGTCACTGGGCAGGGACGGCCTCTATCTGTTGTCCATTCCAAGCGCTTGGTACAGTGCTCTGCACATAGTTAGCGCCCATTAAAAGTGATTAAATGAATGAATGCATGAATGACAGCACGGGGTGTCAGGTTGTAGCTGTGGAGGTGGAAGATGGAACTAGAGGAATGAAGGATGGCACAGGAGGGGCAGGATCTGTAGAGGGTTGAGAAGGCCCCCTTTTATGCACCATGTCAAGAAGGGGTCCGAGACAATTTCTCAGGCTCCTCGGAGAGTGAAATAAGAGGAAAGCGGGAGAAGCCACCATTAAAAAAAAAAAGGCTTGGAGAATCAATCTTGTGCTGAGCTATTTCTATATATTTGTTTCAGGTGACTGTTGGGACCATCTGCTTTCTTATTACAGCGGAACGAGGAAAAATCAAAACCAAATTCACGTCCACACAGTTCAGGGAAACTGTCAAACCTCAAAGCCTTTACTGAGAAGAGCTCACAGGAAGCAGTTGGGGGGGGAGGGGGTATCTGAGATTTTCTTTGTGTTATCTTTTTTAAATCAATGTTTAGATGAGCCTTGATGATGTGTACACACAGAAGCGGGATTGAAAGTTCACCAAGAGATGAGAAAGACGAAGGTCCTTCTTGCCAACAGAATTCTGGTGGCCAACTCACCAATTGGCACCGGGAACAACTTTGGGTCCCTCCGCTTCATTCAGTGGTATTTATTGGGCCCTTCCTGTGTGCGGAGCCCTGTACTAAGCGCTGGGAACGGACAACCGGGCAGCAGAGAGCGACGGCCCCGGCCCGACGACGGGCTCACAGGCCACTCGAGGCCCGACCGGTGAGCGGGGCGTTGGTTAGCTTTGGCAGCCGAGGCCAAGGTTTGGCTTTTAAAGGCCCGCCAAGGGAGCAAAGTGCGGTGTGGTGGGCGGCGGTGCCTGCTCTTCCGATGGGCTCTTCGAAGGCGCCGCCAATGCTGCCGTCACGGAGACAAAGAGAGACCACGGCCCCCACGGGCACAGCGGCTCTAACTCCGTCCTTCCCAACGTCCATCCGTCGGACCCCGCGGGGCTGCAGGCCAGGAGGTTGTTTTGGCTTTGCGTGATTTTCTCAGGCGGTGCGGGCAGGGGCGGGCGACGAGGGGAGCGACGGGGGCCCCTGGGTGATTTCGGGGTGCCCTTCCTGGGGGAGGGGCCCGTTGGGGCTGATGGGGGCGCAAGCCGGGTGGCGGGGGGACCCTGGGCAGTTTCGGGGCGCCCTCCCTGGAATAAGGTCCTGTTAGGCAGTGTTGGTGCTGATGGGGGGGTCCCTGGGCGGTTTCCGGGCGCCCTCCCTGGGGGAAGGGCCCGGTGGTGCTGATGGGGGGCGCGAGCCAGGGGGATCCCTGGGCAGTTTCGGGGCGCCCTCTCTGGGGGAGGAGTCCGTTGGGCAACGTTGGAGCCGATGGGGGGGCGCGTGCCGGGCGCCGGAGGGGGGCGGTCCCTGGGCGGTTTCGGGGCGCCCTCCCTGGAGGAGGGGCCCGTCGGGGCTGATGGGGGGGGGGCGCGCGCCGGGGTCGCTGGGCGGTTTCGGGGCGCCCTCCCTGGAGGAGGGGCCCGTTGGGCAGCGTGGGTGCTGATGGGCGCGCGCCGGGCGGCGGGGAATCTCTGGGCGGTTTCGGGGCGCCCTCGCTGGAGGAGGGGCCCGTTGGGCAGCGTGGGTGCCGACGGGGGGCGCGCGGCGGGGCGGTTTCGGGGCGCCCCCTCCGGCGGGCAGGGCCCGCGGGGCAGCGTTAGCGCTGAGGGGCGGCGGGGGCGGCGGCCGGGGCCCGACCCAACGGGCCGCACGGGGCAGCCCGGCTGGGCATTATTACTGACGAATCATAATGATGGCGTGCGTTAAGCGCTTACTGTGTGCAAAGCACTGTTTCCCCCTCCGCCTTTGTTGCCGTCCGCCAACGCCCCCCGCCCCAGCGCTGCGGCGCAGGGAGGGCCCGGACCCCGGCTTTCCGCTACACAACGGGGGGGAGGCACACGGACCCCCCCCATACACAGAGGGACCCCCCCCCATACACAGAGGGACCCCCCCCCCCGGGTCACACACACACAGCGGGACCCTCCTCCTCCTCCTCCTCCTCAGGCGTGACAGACACCCAGCGCGGCCCGGGCCCCTTCGCTTACCTGGATGCGGGGGTCCACTTCCTCTTCCCCCTCGGCCGCCGCCGCCGCCGCCGCCGCCGCCGCCGCCTCCTCGTCGTCGTCGTCCTCCTCCTCCTCCTCGTCGCCGTCGTCCTCCTCGACCTGGTCGTCCCGCTCCCGCCGGGCTCGGTCCTCGCCCTCCATGTCGGGGCGGGCGGGCGAAGGGCCGTCGCGCGGCTCCTCCGCCCGAATGCGTTTGGGCGCCGATTCCATGGCGGGGGTGGGGGGGGGGGGGTCACACTCCTCCTCCTCCTCCTCCTCTTCCCCGGGGGCGGGACGGGGCTCGGGCCCGCTCCCGGCCCCGGCCCCGGCGGCTGCTCGTCCTCCTCGGCGGAGCGGGGCGGGGCTGGCGGGGCGGGGCTCCCGGCCTCGGGGTCCGCACAACGAGTTCGCCGCGGAGCCCGGAGAAAATGAGGACGACAGCGGCCGCTCCCGCACCGCCTCGTGCCCGCCTCGCGCTCGCGCCCGCCCCCTCTCGGCCGCCGCGCGCCGCCTCGCGCCCGCCCCCTCTCATTCATTCATTCATTCATTCATTCATTCATTCATTCATTCATCCATCCATTCATTCATCCATCCATTCATTCACTCACTCACTCACTCATTTGCTCACCTACTCCTCATTCATTCATTCACTCATTCACTCACTCACTCATTCATTCACTCCTCATTCATTCATTCACTCACTCCTCATTCAATCATTCACTCACTCCTCATTCATTCATTCCTCATTCATTCACTCACTCCTCGTTCGTTCATTCACTCCTCATTCATTCATTCATTCATTCCACTCACTCCTCATTCATTAATTCATTCACTCACTCATTCACTCATTCATTTGCTCACCTACTCCTCATTCATTCACTCATTCATTCACTCATTCATTCACTCATTCATTTGCTCACCTACTCCTCATTCATTCATTCACTCACTCACTCATTCACTCACTCATTCATTCACTCACTCCTCATTCATTCATTCCACTCACTCCTCATTCATTCATTCATTCACTCATTCCTCATTCATTCATTCCTCATTCATTCACTCATTTATTCAATCGTATTTATTGAGCGCTTACTACGTGCACAGCACTGTACTAAGCGCTTGGAATGGACAATTCGGCAACAGATAGAGACCCTCCCTGCCCATTGACAGGCTTCGGCCCCTCTCGGCCGCCGCGCACACCGCAGCAGTCCCGCCGCTCCCCCGCCCCGTACCACTTTCCTCCCCCCCGTCCCCCCCGTCCCCCATTCATTCATTCGACCGTGAGCCCGTCATGGGGCAGGGGAGGATCTCTCTCTGTTGCCCAGTTGTCCATTCCAACTGCTTAGTACAGTGCTCTGCACAGAGTAAGCGCTCAGTAAATACTATTGAATGAATTCATTCCACCGCCTTTATTCATTCCATCGTATTTAATGATGAATTCATTCCACCGTGTTTATTCATTCCATCGTATTCAATGATGAATTCATTCCACCGTCTTTATTCATTCAATCGTATTTATCGATGAATTCATTCCACCGTCTTTGTTCATTCAATCGCATTTATTGAGTGCTTACTCTGTGCAGAGCACTGTACTAGGCGCTTGGAATGGACAATTGGGCAACAGAGAGAGACCCTCCCTGCCCAATGACGGGCTCACAGTCTAAACATTTATTGAGCCCTGACTGTGCACGCAGTCCTGTGCCAAGCCCTTGGAAAGCACAATTCGGCAAAGGATCGAGATCCTCCCTGCCCCACAACGGGCTCATGGGCTCTAGAAGGGGGGAGACAGGCAGCACAACAAAACAAGTAGATAGGCATCAATATAAATAGAATTATAGATATATATGCACATCATTAATAAGATAAATAAAATAATGAATATGGACATATATACACAAGTGCTGTGGGGAGAGAGGGTAGAGCAGAGGGAGGGAGTAGGGGGCGATGGGGAGGGGAAGAGGAGCAGAGGGAAAGGGAGGGCTGAGTGTGGGCAGGCCTCCTGGAGGAGGTGAGCTCTCAGTAGGACTTTAAAGGGGGGGGGAAGAGAGCTAGTTTGGCATCTGCGAGGAGGGAGGGCATTGCAGGCCAGAGGTAGGACGTGGACAGGGGGTCGATGGCGAGACAGGAGAGAACGAGGCCCGGTGAGGAGGTGAACGGTGGCAGAGGAGCGGAGTGTGTGGGCTGGGATGGAGAAGGAGAGTAGGGAGGTGAGGTGGGAGGGGGTCAGGTGATGGAGAGCTTTGAAGCCAACAGTGAGGAGTTTTTCCTTGATATAGAGGTTGACAGGCAACCACTGGAGATTTTTGAGGAGGGGGTGACATGCCCTGAACATTTCTGCAGAAAGATAATCCGGGCAGCAGAGTGAAGTATAGACTGAAGTGGGGACTGAAGCAGCTCTCCCCTGCTCCTCTTCATCCCCCCCACTTCTCCCTCTTCTTCCTCTGCTCTCTCTCCATCCCCCCAACACACACACCCCCGGTTCCCCCCGACCTCCTCGGGGATCCCTCCTCTGTCCCTCTCTTCTCTGTCTAGTCAGTCGGGAGAAGTCTCGGGTTAGGAGGAGGACGGTGGTCGCCGGCATTAACTAGCACTCTTTATGCTTTTTTTTCAGAGAGATGAAAATAATAACGGTATTTGTCAAGCACTTACTTCTTGGCTAGCACTGTACTAAGCACCGAGGTAGATATAAATTAATCAGGCTGGTTACAGTCCTGTCCTACGTGGGGCTCACAAGTCGATGGAGGAGGGAGATCAGGTATTCGATCCTCATTTTACAGATTAGGAAACTGAGGCACCGAGGAGGCAAGTGACTTGCCCAAGATCACAAAGCAGGCAAATGGCACGGAATTAAAACCCAGCTCCCCTGGTTCCCAGGACCGTGCCCTTCTCACCAGGCCATGCTGCCTAAAAATATTAATAAAATCGGATGCATTAGCCAACTAATATGCTATTATGATATTGGTAGTTTTTATTGTAATTCGGCACAGATGGGTTGAAGGGCGGTTAGACCGAGGCCCGGCAACAGCCCTTTCTTTTTCCTAAATGACCACAAGCTATCTCGAACGACAGCTGTTGCCTCGGCACGCTGGCCGCTCCCACCCTTCTCCCTACTCTGCCACCAGCCCACCTGGACCCCGGGGACTGCCCAAGACCCAAGTCCGGGGCAGCAGTGGAGTGAGAGGGTGGAACTTGGAGTGGAGCGAGGGGGGGATGGAAGAAAGCTGACCCGCTCTGTCCATCAGGAGAATGTGCCGACGCCCGGGCACTGGCCGTGCCTCCAAAAATACTGGTCCTATCTGCCCGGCACGATCTCCGCTAACATTTAAGTTGAGAATTAGCACGAGGTTTGCCCCAATCAAGTTTGGGCGAAAAATACCCCAGAACTTTCTCTAGGAAAATTATCTTTGAAAATGATATTCATCCTGCGCAGACATGGTCAGTGAGTCAGAGCAGAACCAGGACTAGAACTCAGGTTCCCTGGCTCTCAAATCAAATGTTCTTTTCATTAGGCTGTGCTCTGTCTCCAGGGTATATACACTCCACTATTGTAAACAGTATTGAAATTTGTTCTAAAGCATTGCTGTGTGCCAAACACTGCTGATGGGCAGTCCTCCCTTCCCTCTTCCATTAGTCCCTTGGGGTGGGCGCCTACTTGTACTTGTAGAGAATAAAGTAGCTTATTCCGCAGGAGAAAAGCAAAAACAATGCCATCTCCTTCCCTTGTCTCTTTAATTAATCTTTCTCCACGATCAAGACCAATATCAATCTTCCCTCAACACCCCTTACTAACATTGTTTCTCATCTCTGGTATCTCCTTGATATACTAGTATTTGGATTTCCTTTGAACAGAGATGTGGAAAAAAAAATAGGTCATCTTCCTGAAGTTGGATTAATCCTTTCAGAGCGGCAGCCTCACTGATGTCTCAGTCTAGCTTACACTACTATGCCATTAGGAAGAGAACCACACTGTGTTCATCTGTCCCTGCCTGTGACTCTTTCTGTAGCCACACAGA
This sequence comes from Ornithorhynchus anatinus, assembly GCF_004115215.2. Taxonomy (NCBI): domain Eukaryota; kingdom Metazoa; phylum Chordata; class Mammalia; order Monotremata; family Ornithorhynchidae; genus Ornithorhynchus; species Ornithorhynchus anatinus. The sequence continues at coordinate 40,516,810 of NC_041735.1, forward strand.
AATCCCTCAGTGCTGCATTTCAGAAACATTAGTCCTGGAAAGTGAAAGGAGCCTAACTCCTCCTGTCAGGATCACCTCAGAGTGTAACAGTGCAGACTGACAGAAATAGAAGGAAACATTCATAAATCAATCATATTTATTGAGCACCGACTGTGTGCAGAGCGCTTGGGAGACTACATTCTGACAGACTTCGTAGCACAATCTCTGTTCACAAGCAGCTTACAGTATGTAGGGGAGAGACAGATATTAAAATAAAGTAGGAATAGGGGAAATGGATTAGGGATGGGGAGAAGCAACGGAGCCCAGTAGATAGAGCACGGGCCTGGGAGTCAAAAGGACCTGCGTTCTAATCCTGGGACTTGTCTGCTGTGTGACCCTGGGCAAGTCACTTTACTTTTCAGGGCCTCAGTTACCGCCTCTGTAAAACAGGGATCAAGAACGTCAGCCTTCTGTGGGACAGGGACTGTATCCAACCTGATTAATAATAATAATTAAAGTATTTGTTAAGCCCTCCTATGTGCCAAGATATCTACCACAGCGCTTAATATAGTACCTGGCACATGGTAAGTGCTTAACAAATACCATTTAAAAAACAGTTGTGAGTAAGAATGTTTACATAAGTACTGTGAGGCTGGGGTGAGTATCAAAGTGCTTAAGGGGTACGTTGCCAAGTTCATAGTTGACGCAGAGGGGAGAGCCGAGAGGGAAAATAAAAGGCTTAGTCAGGGAAAGCCTCTTGGAGGAGATGTGATTTTAGGAGGGTGTTGAAGGTGGGGAGAGTGGGGAACTGTAATATATGAAGTGGGAGGGAGTTCCAGGCCTGAGGGAGAATGTGGGCAAGGGGGCCGGTGGCGGAACAGACCCTCAACTCAGCCAAAAGTACTTCCTAAACCCGATGAAAGAGATAAAGAGAACTGAGAGTGGGGGTTCTCAGGGGACTTGCAAAAGAGAAACAGAAATTCCCCTTGCAAAAAAAGTAACAGATTTCCTGAGTGGTGTTAGGTGTAGCCTTGTGCTGTGACCATTCCAGTGTGAGTCTTACATAAGACAGGGCCAGATGTCCAGATGACACTTAAAAAAAAAAAATCACAGAAATCCAAAATGGATAAGGACTTCTTTCTTAACCAATCACCTGCTTGTAATAGCACCACAAAAAAACCCACCAAAATATCAGCTTCAACATCTACAAGGAAGGAAAATACGTGAATCTAATTGCAAACAACTAATTGATACACATATAACCCCACAGCAAAGGAGTGTTCACAAACTTTTGCTTTCCATACTTTCTGAAGGAAACTTGCTAATGCAGTGTTCTAAGACTGCTGCTAAATTTAAACAAGACCAAATAAAAAACAAATGTTTTTTGCAAACATATTTTGTAGAAGAAACCATTGTGTCATCTTTGTTTCACTATTTCGTTATGTATTCTGCAAAACATTTAGACTACCATGGCGTACACCCAGGATAGAAAGTCCAAGTGTAATTGTGAAACAGTTATAGAAAAGAGAAACATTTGAGATTAAACTGCTAAAAAAAGTATGCGGGCAAATTTCAAATCCTAGTGGATTCATCTGGGGCCAAGGATTACAGGTCAGTGCGTTAGGCTATTACTTTCAGTCTAAGAGCCATCACATTATCGTGATTTTCATCCATGGATTCGTGAACCATGCTTCTTGTCTTTGGAATCCCACAGGATCACAAGCTAAGGAAAGGGCATGTCATCATATTTTATGAACCCTAGAAGAAATGTGTTCCAGCCTGCATTTAACTGCCCAAAGACTCAGGTTGGTTGCTTCGAATACCCTACAGACGATATTGATGTGACCAGCAGTTAAGAGGCTAAGGAATTTCATAAAGGAAATCTGTCACAAAATGGGGGGGGCTGTTCCTATTAACGAATACGTTATCACACCTAGGGGTTCAATGACCTTCTTCCGAATTGTCAGAAAACCACTCCTCATTCCCATCTAAATGTCAGCTGAGGTTCCTGAATCTCAGTGACCCGACTGGTGAATACGGTCATGACCCTATAAGTAAATAGACTATTTCCTGGGAGGGTTCCCTTTACCTGTATTAGAGAAAACTAGCTCTCCGACCACCTCTGTGACTTCCAGGAGAGACCATTTGCTCTTTAACCACTATTCCGCCCTATGCCCCTTCCTCTCGACTCATTCTAGATGCTATTATGGATGCTAACACAGGCATACCTACCGTACGGCTGTTATGTGTTCCGCAAAAAGATGGAAATTATCATGAATGGCTGTATCATGGAGTACACCTTCCCATAGTTTCACAAGTTACACACTAGTATTCATTCCCAACCCTCTAGAAAAATGTGAAATTTCTTTACGTGCTGTACACTGTTTCGTTAAAATCACTAAACCATTGGTTAATCTTTGTTAAAAGAATTCTCCAGGTATAACATCAAGCTATAGCGAAATGAGGCATTGTTCAGAAGTTGCTTGGCCCAGTGAAAAGGGCACAGAGTGGGAGTCATTGGATTTGGGTTCTAATCCCGGCTCTGCCACTTGTCTGCTGTGTGACTTTGGACAAGTAATCTAACATCCCTGGGCCTCAGTGACCTCATCTACACAATATGGATTAAGACTATGAGCCCCATGTGGGATAGAGACCGTGTCCAACCTGATCATCTTGTACCTACCCCGGTGCTTAGTACAGTGCTTACCACATAGCAAGTGCTTACATGGCTTAGTGGAAAGAGCACGGGCTTGGGAGTCAGGGGTCGTGGGTTCTAATCCCGGCTCTGCTACTTGACAGCTGTGTGACTTTGGACAAGTCACTTAACTTCTCTGTGCCTCAGTTACCTCATTTGTAAAATGGAGATTAAGACTGTGAGCCCCACCTGGGACAACCTGATAACCTTGGATGTACCACAGCACTTAGAATAGTATTTGCCGCATAATAAGTGCTTAACAAATACCATCATCATTATTTTTAAAATGATTAAGAATCTCTGCAGGAGGTTGCAAAAGCAGGAGTTTATTCTGCTGATTTAGGGAGGGTTTTTTTCAAATTTAGTGAAGAATTTGTACAGTTTAGATTGAACAACCTTCTTGTAGCAAGCCAACTCCTCTGATCACTTCTGTACACACACCTTTTATCCCCTCTTTCCTTCAAGGTCTTCTTTGATCATTTTTATAAATTTAGCTGATTTCTTTAAAATTCACACCAGACTTCTCAATCCCCATATTTTAGCCAGTGATGGAGAAGCCATAACTCCTACTTTTGTTTTGGCACCTTGCATTAGTGTTAAAATGTATCCAGCTATATCATGGAGTCTGGATTGAAGGGTAGCTATAATTTGGGGTAGGTTATCAAACCCTAAGGGCTGAATCTCCAGTTCATAGGCAGCACCGGGGGGCTGTAACCCGGGATATGGCCAGGTGCTGATTTCTCTTCTTTTCTCTGTTAAAATATGAGCACCTTTAGGCTAAAGGCCAGATCTACTCTTTTACTTTCACTGACAACTCTATTTCAGCTAGGTCTCACTAAATTATTGGTACTCGGCCAAACGGAAGTGAAATTAGTAAAGGAGCATAAATGAGACAAGGTATAGCTGACAATCCTAACTGCCCTACTGAAGCAGAGTGAGGTCTACAAGACACAACAATGTTATCATTATTATTATTATTATTAGGTGCCAAGTCATTTCCGATTCATAGCAACTTTAGATATATTTTCTCCAGAACATCCTATCTTCTGCCAGAATCCATAACCTTCCTAACAGTTCTTCCGTTACCGTTATGGTCTCTATCCATCTAGCTGCTGGTCTGCCTCTTTCAAGTTTACCCTAGACTTTTCCTAGCATTAGTGTCTTCTCCAGAGAATTACTCCCCCTGATTATGTGCCCAAAACATGCTAAGTCGGGTCGTTTGGCCTTCCAAAGATCACTTTGGCTTAATTTGCTCCAAAATCCATTCGTTTGTTTTTCGGGCAGTCGATGGTATTTGCAAAAGCCTTCTCTAACATCACATTTCAAAAGAACCGATGTTCTTTCTGTCCTGTTTTTTCACCATCCAGCTTTCAGATCCATACGTTGTCACTGAAAACACCATAGAATTGACAATTTTACAGCTGCCCAAATGTGACCTGACAAATGTTTTTGATCCCTGTATTTAACGATCATGTAAAAAATAGATTTGAGGCGTTTAATCTCACAGACAAGGAACCAGAGAAAATGTGGATGGAGATTAAAAATGTCATCAAAGAAGAAAGCGACACAGTACTGCAAAAGGTCAAAAAGCAGAAAAAGGCAAAACAGATGTCGAACATAACTCTGGATGTACCCAGAAAAAGGAGGGAAGCGAAAATCAGATGACAAAAGAACCTGGTTAAAGAACTGAGCCGAAAATTCCAGGACAGCAGAGAGGCAGGACTTATTCATGGATTCTGCAACCAATGGTGACCTAAACCTATTGTGCTTTGGGCAGGCTCCAAGTCCTCTTCATTTAATCAAGCCTTTGTCCTTTACAAGGACACTCAGCAGGAATTGTGAGATCATGGGGGAGGTCATTTTTTAAAACGTCATATCATAAGCACCTGGTAGGCAAGGAATGTGTCTACCAATTCTGTTCCATGATATTCTCCCAAGCGTTTAATACAGTGCTCTGCTTAGTAGAGTGCTGTGCACATAGTAAGCCCTCAATAAATACCACTCCTTGATTGACTGATAGTTCTAATTGCGGATGATTTAATTACAACTCATGCACTTGCAGGTATTTGGTGGACAATTTTTTTCTTCAAAGTTTAACAAATCAGTTGCTTGGTTATTGAACAAAAGCCAAAAAAGACTCACTGGTTTCAGTGATATTTGTCAAATATTTATAATGGAAACTTGGCTGGAGCAGACTTCAAATTGAGAGCTTACTCCTTGATTACTCTCTACAGCCTTAACACAGTTAATGGAGCCACAAAAAGCTTGCTGATTACAGCTGTTTGCTTGGGGAGTGGGTAGGGAGCAGATGATTGAAAACATAAAGGATGTTTCCTTCCCCAGGGTGTGATTTTAATTCATAGAAAGGAAGAGTCAAACAAAAGGCCTTAGTTACTACTGCTCTACCATTGTTCAAGTAAGAAACTTTAATAACCTGAGAATTCTAGTGATGATTTTCTTCCTATGGGGTGACTTCAGGACATGGTTATTCTCTAACCTGCATCACTACAAAATAAATGTGGCCTCAGTGTGAAGCATTTCCGTGAGATTAAGGCCCTCGAGTAATGAGAATTCAGAATAAATTCTAATTTACACAGAGTCGGGCCTGGGCAGCTCAAAATCCAATAAAAGTGATGGGCAAATTTCAATTCCCTTTAGCAGTTTTATTCTCTCTGCAGTGACTAGCAACAACAGTTGTGACCCATAATTGAGGATGACCTGAACATCTGGATACTCCTGACATAAATCAGCTGAAAAGTCCTATCACCTAGATAAAGTAAAATTAATAAAGAAAGTGAAGCCACATGGCCTAATGAAAAGAGCACAGACCTGGGAGTCAGAAGACCTACGTGCTAATCCTGGCTCTGCCACTTGTCTGCTATGGGACCTAGGGGAAGTCACTTAACATTCCTATACTTCAGTTACTTCATCTGTAAAATGATGATTCAATCCTCCTCCCTCTGATTTAGACTGTAAACCCCATGTGGGACGGGGCTGTGCCCAATCTGATTACCTCATATCTTCCCCAGTGCTTAATTCAGTGCCAGCACCATAAAAATAAAAATACTTTTAAAAAAACCCTCTAAATCTTCATAATGATTGTGGTATTTGTCAAGTGCTTATTTGGTGCCAGGCACTCTTCTACACTAGATACAAGACGATCAGGTTGGACAGAGTCCCTGTGGCACATGGGGCTCACAGTCTTAATCCACATGTTACAGCCGCATGACTATTTACTCACAACCGTTCATAGCTTCAGTTCCAATAATTAGAATGATCAAAATGATTAGGAATGGAAGAAACCATTTACTTGAAAGAGACCCAACACTGAGGCTGTTTTGACAATAAGACACACTCTCCAGATAAACAACAAAACCTTACATTTTGGCCCAAATCCCCTCCTCACCATGCCTTGTTTCTCAAAAAAACTTCCAAAATATTAACATGGAAAACATATGCAGAGTACAGGCAGACAACCTGCAGCTTATAAAAGAGCTCTTGGGGTGATTGTGGAAAGTACTGAAAGCTATCCCATAGAGCCAAATTTTCTTGCTTACAACATATTTTCAATTATTTCGCTCCACTGACTTTTTAATTACTAATGCACATTTTCCCCAAAATAAGATCTTTCTGCACAAGTTTTTCGATGCTTGTTAATAACACCAGTGAATTCCAATAGCTCAGAGCAATTGATAATAAAATCTATGCTGTTTCCCAGTATTGCAAAGTGTATCATTCATTCAATTGTATTTATTGAGCTCTTACTGTGTGCAGAGCACCATACTAATTGCTTGAATAATGGTATTTGTTAAGTGCTTACTATGTGCAGGGCACTGTACTAATGTGCTGGGTGGATACCAGCAAATAGGGTTGGACGCAGTCCCTGTCCCACACAGAGCTCACAGTCTCAATCCCCATTTTACAGATTTGGTAAATGAGGCCCAGAGAAGTGAAGTGACTTACCCAAGGTCACACAGCAGACAAGTGGCGGATCCGGGATTAGAACCCATGACCTTCTTAGTCCCAGTCCCGTGCTCTATCCACTACACCTGGCTGAGTCTCTAGTAAGAACTTAACAAATACCATAAAAAAAACTAACAAAAAAGTACCAAGGGCAAATCTTCCTGGGGTTGGCTAGCAAGTGCGTCAGATTCATTCACATATGTTTTATCCAGAAACAAATGGAAACTCCTGAGCTCTAGGCATGGCATTACATTTGAGCCGTTTTTTGGAGGGGAGAGAAGGGAGGCTTATCAAAAAAGAGCCCTTTCCCAAAAACCGTGAGGCGATCTAAGTGCAAATAAGCCTGACCCAAGTAGCTCCGATTACCTTAAAAGAGTGCATAACTTTACCGTCCAGGGGAAGAAAGCCTGACAAGACCTGTTTTGCTATTTGCCAAACTATGGAGGCAGAGGGATGGATTAAATGACCTCCTTAGGCTTTTCCCAGGTTCACTGTAGCCTTCCTCCTTTCGGCCGGGGTAGTGTCATAGGCCTTCGGTTTTCTGGATAAATCTGAATGCCCGTGAATTTTTTTTAAAGGCGGCCTGAGGCAATCTCATCTTTCAGCAGGGGATAAATCTGTGCCTGTGTATCAATCAATCAATCAACCAATGGTATTTACTAAGCGCTTACTAAGTACAGAGCACTGTACTAAGCACTAGGGAGAGTGGAATACAACAGAATTAGCAGACACGTTCCCCAACCCGCTTCCTTCTTTCTCCAGTGGAAAAGCTATTCAACTCAAGCCCCTTCCTTTTCTATCTCGCTTTTAGTACTGCTGGTTCTCCTACGGAAGGCCATCAGGTCTGGAAAGAACCACCCCTTGTGCCTTCTAACTGAAGAGAGAGAGCTTGTTTGCCGTTGGGTTACTGTCAGGACTTCTAGGGTGGTGGGTTTTGGGACGAACCGGCACTTTCCCTCTGATTTAACTTGGTCTAACCAGGGAAAATCCCAAGGTAACATTTCCTTTGTTTAGTCTGCTACCAAATACAAAGCATTTGGCAGGACTGTGACCACAAGGAGGAAGTTCAGTTGGGTAACTGTTTAGAAAACCTACACATTGCCTAATTTAATTATTCCCCAAAGTCTTTGAGGTGATAACACATTTTGCAGCTAACAGCTCATCGGTGTTCTTCCCTGATACCAATTTAGATGGTGGTGTTTTTGAAAACAACTGGGTTTGACACCCCACCATTTTTCTCCCTCCTTCTCCTCAGACACCTATATCCCTTCAGACTCACTGAGGTCAAAGAACCTCATGAGGTCATCAGGCCTGGCCAAACCAGAACCATCTCAGGTGGACCCTCCTTCTGCGGGAGGTAGCTGAAGAGGAAAGCAGAATGGCTGAAAGGACACCTTCCCCCCATGCTTCCTCTCCCTCCTCTTTTTTGTTCTTGTAATACTGCTTATTGCTATAAAAGTGGTCACAAAGGAAGACTCGGACTTCCGCCCTTCCTAGTGCTCAGGCCCCCCCACTTCTTTGGATGCTGCTGCCCCTTCGCAAGCATTGCCCCGATTCTGAGTTCAGAGCCAATATAATAATAATAACTATGGTATTTGTTAAGCACTTACTATATGCAGAGCACTGTTCTAAGCGCTGGGGTAGATACAGGGTAATCGGATTGTCCCACGTGGGGCTCACATTTTTTAATCCCCATTTTTACAGATGAGGTAACTGAGGCACAGAGAAGTTAAGTGAGTTGCCCAAGGTCACACAGCAGACAAGTAGCGGAGCCGGGAGTAGAACCCATGACCTCTGACTCCCAAGCCCATGCTCTTTCCACTAAGCCACGCCGCTACATCCTACTTGTCACACTCTAAGCCCATAGACGCTTGTGGATTCTGTGAGAATCAGACCCTAAACGGACCTGACGCTAATTTGCCTTCTGGTCTTTTATTAAACCCATTAAAGTAAGTACACTGTGTCAGCTCCAGAGAGCAAAGCGTTCTCCATTCACCCAGTGACCTCCATGGATCAGTTTCCATTTAAGAGACCAACCATGTCATTTATCTTTTCGATTTAAAGAGATGGGCGAATGAGGGCAAGAACTTGAAGCCTTAAGGCTTAAGAATAGCCTGACCCCAGTAAACTCTATAATTTCTCATCCGCTCCAACTGAAATATAGGGGACAGAGTTCTTCTCATTAACCCACAGCTTCTCCATGATCGGGAATGGGTTTTAGCCTCTGCTGCATACCTGCCGAGTCCCAGGCATTTCCCAGATGCCCAGGGAGAAATAGGCATCACTTCACTTGAATTCTGGGGAATTCAGTGTAATATCCTGAAAGCCGGTCCGAAGCAGTGTAAGAAAAAATAACGTTAGTATGTCACAGCCTCATTTGCTCCAAGTGCCTAGATCAATTCTCCCAAATCCAGACCTTTCCTCTCACATCGTTTCTGCAGCATGGACTCTCTGTGCCCTCGGCTGCCCTCTCGGCCAGTCCTTTTAAGTCTCTCCTCGAGGCCACCGCACTTCCTGTCCCTGGGCCTACCTGACCCCGGCTTCTGCTTTCTGCCCGGTTCCACGGCCTCTTTGAAAAATGGATGGCATTTGACTACGTGGCTTTGAAGATCACTGCTAAAAAGTCAACCGACTAAACTGTGTTTGTGTCTCCACCCATAAATTTTGGGTGACACATCCAAAAGAAGCGGCGGCTTCTCAAGTCCTACAGGCATTACCCACAAATTCTTAGCACTGTGTGTGTCTGTTTGGGATCAAGGGCAAAGGAGGAATCAGACCTTTATGAGAAAACAGGGTCCAGCTTTATTTCATTTCTTATTTATGGTATTTGTTAAATGCTTAGTCTGTGTCAAGCACTGTTCTAAGAGCTGGGGTAGAAACAAGTTAATCAGGTTGGACACAATCCCTGTCCCTCAAGGGGCTCACGGTCAAAGTAGGAGGGAGAACAGGTTTTGAATCCCCATTTCTCAGATGAGGGAGCTGAGGTGCAGTTCAGTGACTCGTCCAAGGTCATACAGCAAGCAACTGGCGAGCTGGAATTAGAACCCAGGCCCTCTGGCTCCCAAGCCCATGTTTTTTCCACTAGGCTACACTACTGCTACACTACTGAAATGGCAGGGGCCTAGAGAAGACCAAGACAAATGATGAATGATGGAAAATAGTGCTAAACAAAGGCTCCAGGAATTGAGGTGGTTTAGCCTAGAGAAGGGACGACAACAAAACAATTCAATTATCGCTCCTCTCCTACTCTAACAGAGAATAGTCCTTATTGTTCCTGGACGAGCTAAAAATACTTGGAAGCAATTACGTCACTGAACTGAACTTCAATTGCAATCATTGTAAAATCAATCAACCAATCAATGGTGTTTTATTGTACTCTTCCAAGTGCTTTGGTACAGTGGTCTGCACACAGTAAGTGTTCAATAAGTACATTGACTGATTGACTGTGCTTATGACTTCAGTTGACTGGACATAGGATGCTCCTAAATATCCAAAGGCTTGGTTTATTTTCAGTTTATAAGAAAACGCCCCCAGCACCACATTGAGAATGAAGCTGGCCCAAGTGAAAGAAAACAAGGCTTTGTGCGGTAAAGATCTGTTAGCTTGATGTTTACTTGTCAGTTTCCATTCTTCATTTCTGAAAATGACACTACGAACAGTGAGATCCCATCTATGCTGGTGAGTGAAGCAAGATCCTTTCTGATCTCCCATCCTCTTGTCTCTCCCCCCTTCAGTCTATACTTCACTCCGCAGCCCAGATTATCTTTCTACAGAAACGCTCTGGGCACGTCACCCCCCTCTTCAAAAATCTCCACTGGTTGCCTAACAACCTCCATATCAAGGAAAAACTTCTCACTGTTGGCTTCAAAGCTCTCCATCACCTTGCCCCCTCCTACCTCACCTCCCTTCTCTCCTTCTACAGCCCACCCCGTACACTCCGCTCCTCAACCGCCGCTAACCTCGTCACAGTGCCTCGTTCTCTCCTGTCGCACCGTCGACCCCTGGCCCACATCCTACACTGCCTGCAATGTTCTCCCTCCTCACATCCACCAAACTCTCTTCCCCTCTTCAAAGCCCTACTGAGAGCTCACCTCCTCCAGGAGGCCTTCCCAGACTCAGCCCCTCCTCCTCTCCCCATCATCCTACTCCCTCCCTCTGCTCTACCCCATTCCCTTCCCCACAGCACTTGTGTCTATTCATATATATTATTTATTACTCTCTTTGATTAATGATGTGTATATATCTATGATTCTATTTATCTATTTTGATGGTATTGCTCCCTGTCTACTTGTTTTGCTGCCTGTCTCCCCCTTTTAGACTGTGAGCCCATTGTTGGGCAGGGATGGTCTCTACCTGTTGCCCAGTTGTCCATTCCAAGCGCTTAGTACAGTGGTCTGCATACAGTAAGCACTCAATAAATACGATTGAATGAATGAATGAATCGAGAGCCATGACCACCGCCCTCTCCTTTGCAATGCGAGCCCATAGAGATAGTCTGCACTGATGCACTTGTTCTTCTCGGGACTTGCCTCTTTTCAGGCCTGCGTTTTGTTATCCCAATCTGCCACATTTAAAGACGTGCTTTCACAGACCAGTTTGTGGGAGTACATGGGTCTGTCTGCAAATTCCATGCACAGTTCAAGGCCGTGTGGGGAATAGGAGGATTTCCAATAGGCTTTAACCCAGTTGGAGAGGCAGGAGAGAACACTGTCTCTCCTCAGAAGTGAATATATGATTCACATTTCAAATTCAAGTTCCACAAACAATGGTCTCCTGGAATCCATCTCTGACTTTTAGCTATTTACCCTCTAACACTGCTGAATCAAGGGTACGTAAACCACACTCGCCAACTCTTCGGGGGAAATAAAAAGTCTATCTGGCATCTTCTCCTGCGGGAGAATAGAGCTGGGGATGGATTCATCCCCTGGGGATGGGGACACATTTCTCCCACAGTTGCTATCAGCACTCTCCCCTCCCCCCATCAGTGAGAAATCATTGCAGAACGAGCCAAGAGAGGTGCAAGATTCAATTTGCCTCAGCTAAAAGCTCTGTCTTAGACTGCCCTGAGTGACCAAGGGTCCATGTTCTGACCAAGCTCCTCTAGTCACAGTACCCTACTAATCTTTGTTTTTTTTGTCTTCATGTTGTCTACATGCTTTGTTTTAAATGTCTTTGTTTCACATCTCCTTTTTATTTTTCCCCTAAGGGAAAGGGACCGTGTCTAATTCCCACCTGTGTTCTCTTTCTCAGCGTTTAGTACAGTGCTCTGCCCAGAGTAAGAACTTAATAAATACTACTGCTATTACTGCTGCTGAGCGTTACAGCATTTGCTGGGAAGGGCTGGGCAGAGGAAGAGGCTGAGCAGCTGCTGACTCAGCAAACAGACTGACAAGTTACTTTTTTAAGTGTTTCAACCAAGGGGAGAATGAAGGCCAGACCTCCTGGGTCAACAGCTGCACTGTTGAGATCAAGAAATGTGTTTCTCAGCACACTGACATTAATATTTCTTTTCACCCTTCCCCTCCCTGAAGTCAGGGCCAGCTCTCTTAGGCTTGTTATCCAAGAAGTGGAACGGAAGGTATATCAAAGGTTAAATGCATAAGGTCCTTCTCCCCGTGCTGTTCCTCTGATCCATAATTTCCCCAAATTATTAATAATAAGCTAATCGCACTTGGCCACAGTCCACGTCCCACATGGGACTCACACTCAATCCCCATTTTTTTTTTTTTTTACAGATGAGGTAACTGAGGCACAGTGAAGTAGCTTGCCCAATGTCATACAGCAGACAAGGGGTGGAGCTGGGGATTGGAACCCAGGTCCTTCGGATTTCCAGGCCTGGGCTCTAACCACTAAAGCATGCTGATTCTCATTAACCCTCAAATCAGCCTGACATACGCTTCTCCAACTAGCTAGCTCAGACCGTGTCATGATTCATTCTCCTCTCCTGTGTGTTTCTCCCAATTAAAATTTATCACTTCTCTCCTGGGGAAGCGTTTTCCTTGCAAGGCTTGGCAGGAGAGGTTGCAGGATGTTGGAGCAGAAATCCCCTAAGAAAAGACATGTCTACATCTATAATTCATTTATATTAATGTCTATCTCCCCCTCTAGATTGTAAGCGCGTTCTGGGCAGGGAACATGTCTACCAACTGCTATATTGTACTCTCCCAAACATTTAATACAGGGGAAGCAGCGTGGCTCAGTGGAAAGAGCCTGGGCTTTGGAGTCAGAGGTCATGGGTTCGACTCCCAGCTCTGCCACTTGGGAGCTGTGTGACTGTGGGCAAGTCACTTAACTTCTCTGTGCCTCAGTTACCTCATCTGTAAAATGGGGATTAACTGTGAGCCTCACGTGGGACAACCTGATGACCCTGTATCTCCCCCAGCGCTTAGAACAGTGCTCTGCACATAGTAAGCGCTTAACAAATACCAACATTATTAGTGCTCTGCACACAGTAAACACTCAACGAGTACGATTGATTGATTGAGACTCTTTGGGAAGCACTTCACCAGGCCAAAGATAGTACGCATAAAGAACATGATTCAAAATGAGTCGGAAATTTATGTCTCTCTGCCTGACTGCAAGAACAAGGACTTCTCTAGTTTCCATTTTTCTCTCTGTGGAACGAGGTGTTTGGTGAGTCGGGGAGGACTACCTCGTGAACATCTAGTCTCTCCTACTCAATGAACTGTGGCCCAGGCAGCTAACAGAGGAAGGGGCTGGAGGGCCACTCCTTGCCAACAAGACAAAGCATGTTTACTTCCTCATGCGCAGTATATAGTAGGGCCAAACGAACAATGTCGGGGGCGGAGGTGGCATGGGGGCACAACTGAATTACTAGGTTTGTCTATGATGTCCCTAAGGGCTTCTTTTTAGCCCCCTGCTTGGGTGAGGTAACTCAGCCCCCGCTGCAGACTTCACGGTTGAACTCATCCTTGCCGTACCAACTTTCCGCAAAACGAACTCTGATTTTCTGAATCACATGTTTCCAGGTGAAGCCTCACTGAAAATGCTTTAGTATTTTTTCTTGTACAGATGGAGGGCAGTCATGCGTTTGGTGCTCTAGAAAGTCCAAGATGATGGAGAGAGGCTAATCACATGGCTTCTTCAGCTGGTTGAAAGTGACCTGAAATAACCTGCTGCTTCCACCTAGAAGGCCTGGCCACACGCAATAAGAAATCAGCTGAACTCGATCAGATGTCCCGATTTGGGTGGTGGGACCCATTACGGTCATGTTTCCTGCCAGTATGGTGGGAGGATGGGAAAGAATCTGGCAGCTGTGGCACATGGGGTGATCGTGTGGCAGAGGAGGAGGACGAAGAGGAGGGAGGATGTTCACTCTTTACTCCTCCTCCTCCTCTTCAGAGTTGACCACAGCTGCCGGCACCACTACCGGGGGCTAAATCTGGCCCTTTGCCCTTTCCACGTGGTGACTGGGAGTTTCCCACCCGTTCAGGGAACGTGTCTCCCAATTCTGTTGTACTCTGTCAAGCACTCAATACAGTGGTCTGCCTACAATAGACGCTCAAAAAATACCACTGATTGATTCACCGAAACGACCTGATTCTGAGTAGGCCGGCTTAGCCTTCCCCTTCCCTCCGGCCTATCCTCTCAGCTGCCTCCACCCCGCCTCCCCAAGTCCTGCACACAGGGAATGGGCAACTCTAAACAAAGGCCCAGAAAGGGTCAGATTGGCTGGACATCGGCATTCGACAAAGTGACGGCTGCCATTTTCACCAGCACTTATAACCAGGTTGTAGAGACCAGAAAAAAGTGGCGCAGAACAGTTACTCATTAACATAACACACCTCCCTTTTCTTGCTTCCCTTCTCCTCTGCTCCCTATATCTGTCCCACTTTCTGTCTCTTTATCTTCCCCTTTCCCTTCTCCCCTGCTTTTGTCCCTGCCTCCAGAAGGCCCAGGGTGGCCACCCACCAACACACTTTATAATACCAGGCATTGAGACCCCCGTGAAATCACACAAATTAGGCTGGGGGCACAGTGTACATGACGACTTACTCTATTTTGCTCTCCCAAGCACTAAGTACAGTGTTCTGAATATGGTCAATGCTCAGCAAACACCCCGGATCGATGTCACAGGTACCATTTTGTGGAAGTCGGCTTTTCTCCGGGGAAGATCTCTGACCTTCCAGCCCCCATTTGCTCCTGAGCCATTGTGTTCGTGTTCCCCTCCCAGGCCCTTCTGAACAAGGGCTCCGTGCCACAGCTGAGGAACTCAAAGGCAGGAGCTAAGGCAGAGGGAGGTTGGGCTCTGAAAATAAAAATATCAGATAAAGAGGCATCCAGTGCCATATCAGCACTAGACAAGGAACAGACCAGCTGAAAAACAGATTGCCCAGAATAAATCGGATGACCTTCTACTCTATGACAACCCCACTGGCTCTGCTGGGATCATCCTTCTGGCTGCTTTCTCTGACAGCTCTGATTAGGGAGCCCGATGGTTTATCAATCAATCAATCAATGACTTTTATTGAATGCTTACTTTGCCCATTCATTGATTCGTATTTATTCAGCACTTACCGTGTGCAGAGCACTGTACTAAGTGCTAATGAGAATACAATATTTTTGGGAGACCTGATCCCTCCTTTCAAGGAGATGAAAATCTCCAGGGGATAAAAATGGTATTTGTTAAGCACTTAGTACCAAGCACTGTACTAAGCGCTGGGGTAGATACATGGTAATCAGGGCAGAAACAGTCTATCTTATCCTCTGTTAGTCAAGTCCACCCTTCCCTCTCAACTACTGTTACTCTACTATCAGCTCCTCCTCTCAAGGGACTGGTTCTGATGGCCCACCTATGCCTCCCTCATAATAACAATACTAATGCTGGTATTTGTTAAGCGCTTACTACGTGCAAAGCTTTGTTCTAAGCACTGGGGGGATAAAAGGTGTTCATGTTGTCCCACGTGGGGCTCACAGTCTTAATCCCCATTTTACAGATGAGGGAAATGAGACCCAGAGAAGTGAAGCGACTTGCCCAAACACAGCTGACAAGCGGCGGAGCCGGGATTAGAACCCATGGCCTCTGACTCCCAAGCCCGCACTCTTTCCACTGAGCCACCTCGTACCGAAGGCAGAATGGGCTGTTGGGTAAGCCAATCTCCCCCTTCCGGCCAGCTGGTCCTCCATTCTATCCTGACCTTTTAGAACATGGACAAAGCCCTGGTAAGTCCCTTCATTAAAAATAAAACATAAGAATCCTTATCTTGATACTGGAAAGGTTCTGAGAGAAAATATACAGAATTGGGGCTCTGGAGTTCCCGTTCTGTCTGGAGATCTGGAAGGGCACTAAGAACTGGGTATACTGCCCAGAAGGAAGACTTGAAGGCTTACCAAATAAGACCTGAAGCCGGAACCGGGCTGAATAACATAATTTCTGTCTCGTGCCCCTGCTACCAGCTGCAATAGCAGCAGCGAAGGGAGGCAAGGAAGATGAGGACAGAGAGAAAGTGGAGAATAGCGATATTTGCTAGTAGTGAGAAACGACATCCCCCACTACTTCTGCTTACTTCCTCTGGGCCAATTACATCCCACACCTTCTCTGCTCACCCTCCGGACAGCCCTTTCTATTTATGAGGAGATTTGCTTCTTTTTCTTTATGATAGGTAGGTTTAGGGTTTAGAAGGGAGTAAGAATTGCAAAACTCAACTGTGCTGGGCATCAGTGGCACGGGAGAGAGTCGAGGGCAGAGACTCGTTTACTGCGCGGAAGGAGGCAAGAGTAAAACCACTTCCGTATTTTTACCAAGAAAACTCTCTGGATACACTACCAGAACGGCTGTAGATGGAAGTGGGGTGATCTGGGAGAGCCGTGTCTATGGCGTCGCTATGGGTTGGACATGACTCGACAGCATAAGAAAACAACCACAAGAATTGCATCTCCCACTGTATAAAAAGCAGCTCACTATCATTAATGCTTTTCACCATCATTACCATCTTCATTCTGCTTACCTGGAAAATCCATCTGTACCAGAGACGCGTTGTCCGGTGATGATTTTCTCTTCAAAGCCAGGCTCCTTTCTGGCTAAAGCAGGCTCGGGGCTCCTTACACCAATTATTCAATTTCCAAATGACTAGAATTAGACACTGCTGAAATCTCTTGGAGTATGATGGGTAATTATTTTGTTTTGAAGTTGTGAGGTAATTTTTAGAGAATTCAAGAGTTCAAATGATAAAGGTATTCATTCATTCATTCAATAGTATTTATTGAGCGCTTACTATGTGCAGAGCACTGTACTAAGCGCTTGGGATGAACAAGTCGGCAACAGATAGAAACAGTCCCTGCCGTTTGACGGGCTTACGGTCTAATCGGGGGAGATGGACAGACAAGAACAATGGCAATAAATAGAGTCAAGGGGAAGAACATCTCGTAAAAACAATGGCAACTAAATAGAATCAAGGCGATGTACAATTCATTAACAAAATAAAAGGTACAGACATGAAACTTTCAAAGGGACGCCAAATGAAAAGAGAGGTGACACATTTCACATGCTGTTGTCTCTAACCTTTACAGGACTTAGAAAACTGTAGCATTTATAAAAGGAACTCCTGGAAATTTTGATTCCGAAGTCCTGGTATCTATCAGTGAATCAGTGGAGTATTTATTGAGCACTTCCAGCCCGCAGAGCACTATACCAAGTGGTTGGGAGAGTACATACTACAGAGGTGGTAGACATGATCCCTATCCACAAGGTCCTTCGAGTCTAAAGGTAATCTCAAACTCAGAGGTCTCAGAGGGTCCTTTGGGCTGGGCAACACTATGAAGCTGTTCTTTTACTTTTAAAATTCTCAACAGATTTCCTCCCTGGAAAGGGGCTTACACCTGCAAATTATCCAGATATTTGGTGCCACACACACACTCTTTGGCCTCACTGGTTCATTTAAGGACAAAACTAGACTTACCAAAATTGAAGCTAAAAGCGTATTTTGGATGGGGACTAAATTATTTGGATGGCTAACATATTTAGAGGTGTGCGAACTAAAAAGTTTGCTTTTACTTTCATTTCCCAAGAGTAGAGCTTCAAAGCTTTATTGAAGGCATATCTCCTCCAAGAGGCCTTCCCTGACTAAGCCTCTTCTACCCCTCCCTTCTGCATCACCCTGACTCACTCCCTTTATTCTTCCCCCCTCCCAGCCCCACCCACAGCAGTAATCTTGCATATTAATCATATTAATCATTAATCTGTAATTTATTTTATATTAATGTCGCTCTAGACTTCAGCTCATTATGGGCAGGGAATGAGTCTGTTTCTTGTTATATTGTACTCTCCCAAGCGCTTAGCACTGTGCTCTGCAAACAGTAAGCGTTTGATAAATATGACTGACTGACAGGAAACCTACCTGAGGTCACACAGTGGATCGGTGCGAGATGGAGTTGGAAATAGAACTCTTGGGTAGCATTGCAAAACTTTTAAGACTAAATTATTTAGAGTAGGAAGAGAGGGGTGTTGCGGGGGAAAAAAGCAAACACAGGGGCAGGGGAAATCTGGTAGAACAGAATGAAATACATGACCCCAGCTATCTGTCACCGATTTCAGGAGGAATCCTGGAACCACTCATTCATTCATTCATTCATTCATTCAATCACTCATATTTATTGACCAGTACTGCGTGCAGAACACTGTACCAAGTGGTTGGGAGAGCACAATACAACAATAAACACATTCCCTGCCCACAGTGAGCATAAAGTCTAGAGGACAGCGTGACTCATCCCTTATGAAGTGTCTACATATCCCCCACCTTTTCCCCACACCGCTCATACACCCTTCAGAGTAGTGAAGAATCTGCCAAATAGGCAAATAGTTTCAGATGAAGCAAGTGGGGAGGTGAAGATATGGAAAGGAGCCCATAAAATACAACTTTCCAAACAAAAATGCTGGCATTAATGCATCGAAAATAAAATTAAATACATGCTATAAACTTGTTTTAACAGGAAAATGTGAGATTCAGCAGTTGAGGCTATTAGAGCTTTTATGAATTGCTCATCCCAAAGTTGATAATGGTCAGGTAGAGAGGACTCATTGTGCAATTTCTCTCTCTCGGACCGGAAACTGTGAGTTAGAACTAAACCTTGTCCAATATGATTAATATGCAAGGCAGGAATGCAACCATATCGCACATCCTCTAGTGTCTACGCCAGAATCGCTTGAAACAGCAAGATGAATCAGAAGAAAATGGAGAGGGGCATTTTCTTAGTTTTATTTCAAGAAAGGACAGAGCTGCCCCAGGGCTACAGGACAGGACCAGGTGGCTCGCAGACAAGAGCGACCAGCAGTCTCTAGGGTAAGATAAAACACAAAAATTCAGTCGGTAGCAACTAAACCGGGTAAAACGTCGGTAGAGCCGGCAGCCCAAGTCCTGGGAAAAATCCCTGCCCTCTTCCTTTCTGCAAGGGCACTGACCAACTACCACGAGCTAACAAAGCCCTTGGCTTCAGAAACAGTCACCCACCCTCAAATGGGCTCTCAAAAATAGCATTTCTTCCTAAGCCGTAAAAATCTGATGCAATATTTCACTCCCTGAATTGATGGTGGCTTTGGGTAGTTTCAAGAAGGCAGGGAGGTCTGATGAGAAGCATCTACTGCCACCTTGTGAAGAGAGCTGCGAATTCCCAGTTCCATTTATCGTCTCCGAGGTGAAATTGCTTTTGTCTTCCTAATGAGAATCTGCCGGAAAACGATTTTCATCCCTTGTGTTTATCGGCTGGGGTACGAAGTTATTTCTTCTGGGAGCTATTTCATCTACATCCTAAATCATTATTCGCCTCCTACTGGGAGCCTGAAATCCTACATCTTCACCTTCTCTTCACCATTTCCCTAATGCCCAGAAAGAAATATTATTAGAGAAATTGGTGTCTGATATGGTTATTTTAATTGGATTATTGTCCGGGAAAGTAAATGGCCTTGCATTTGGAGCAGAATCAATGGGAAAGGTTATTGGGGCAAGTAGGCTTGGGGAGGACTGGACTAGTCCAGAGGAAATTTGGGCATTTGTTCAAAAACTATGAGTCTTGTATGATGGTCACTGAGCCTCAGAATCCTCTTCCACTTGTGAAAGGTCTACCTGGAGAAGCAGCGTGATAGATCATGGGCCTGGGAGCCAAAGGACTTGGGTTCTAATCCTGGCTGTCATGTACCTGTAGTGTTCCCTTGGTCAGGTCAGTTCACTCTGTGCCCAGTTCCCTAATCTGTAGAATGGGAATTGAACACCTGATCTCCCTCTTAGACTGTGAGCCCCATGTGGGACTTGATTATCTTGTATCTACCCCAGCACTTAGTTACAGTGCTTGGCACATAGTAGGCGCTTAACATATACCACGATTAATCATTATTATTAGTCATGTGGCCAGAGAAGCAGCGTGGCGCAGTGGAAAGAGCACGGGCTTTGGAGTCAGGGCTCATGAGTTCGAATCCCAGCTCTGCCACTTGTCAGCTGTGTGACTGTGGGCAAGTCACTTAACTTCTCTGTGCCTCAGTTCCCTCATCTGTAAAATGGGTATGAAGACTGTGAGCCCCACGTGGGACGACCTGATTCCCCTGTGTCTACCCCAGCGCTTAGAACAGTGCTCTGCACATAGTAAGCGCTTAACAAATACCAACATTAACATTAGCTAGGAACATGGCTGATTGGCTGGGTGGAGGAAACCAATCCTGGGCTTAGGACTCAGAGTAATGTCACTCTTGGCTGCTCACTCTGTTCCTCCTCTTCTTCTCCAAACCATATTCCTCTCCTGCCTCAAATCCAAATCAAGATTCATCTCCTCCATGAAGTTTTTCCAAACAAGCCCCGCCTATTTGCCTGTCCTGCCCTCATCCTTTTCCACCACGCTGATTGTTTCTCCTATGTAATCTGTATCTCTGAGGAAGGTAATGACTGGGTTTATATGTTTCTGTCTTTTGTACAGTATTTATACCAGAGACTGAGGGGATTTGTTGCAGCCAGGTGTGTGTGTGGAATTAGCCAAGGGATTCAAAACAAGAGGGATGGCTAGAAGTAAACACGGATGAAACCATAATAACTTTGGAAAACTACTTAGCAAAGGGGCAGAATCCAGAGGTTTTAGGGTATCTTCTCACTGTCTTCACCTGTGTTTTCATATCTGAAAAACTGAGACAACAAGAACAGTTTTTCTACGGCAAGGGTGTTGTGCTTCTGAAGCTCGTGTTACCAAAAATGTTTGCATTAGTTAACTGATGTTTTGACTGACATCAGTCTAGTACTGAGACCGGACGCTGATCTGAGCAGGGGAGGCACCAAGGAGCCGGGAGGCAAAGGGAGCTGAAAGGTAATCCAGCCACTAACGACCCGTTAACATTTGCCCAGTCACGCTACATAGTCGCTAACAATCTCGTTCCACCAACTCGCAGCCCTGGAGCAACCCGACAGTACATTTCCTCCACTGCAGAACAATGCTGCAGAAATCTAGATGCTCCTTCATTTCCTTTATCTCCCTTCTCTTCTGCATTGACTAGGCACTTGGTATTTCGATTCTCACCTCAACCCCACAGCACTTACATAAACAGTCTTATACTCTACTATTTCCCCTATTCCAAATCTATTTTAATGTCAGTCTCCCCTTCTAGACAGTAAGTTCCTTGTGGCTACCAAATCTGCTGTACTGTATTTTCCCAAATGCTTAGCACGGTGTAGTGGATAGAACACCGGCCTGGGAGTTAGAAGGTCGTGGGTTCTTTTCCCGGCTCTGCCACTTGTCTGCCGCGTGACTTTGGGCAAGTCACTTCACTTCTCTGGGCCTCAGTTGCCTCATCTGGAAAATGGGGATTGAGACTGTGAGCCCCATGTGGGACAGGGACTGTGTCTACCCGATTTGCATGTATCCATCCCAGAGTTTACTAAGCGCCTTCTATCCACCTGGCACACAGTAAGGGCTTAACAAAATCAAAGTTTCATTCATCACCTTACCATCAGTAAAGAAGTAGGATCCTGCAGATTGTAAACTCCTTATGGGCAGGGAACGTATCTGCTGATTACGTTGTATTGTATTATCCTAAGCGCTTAGTATATAAATAGATACCACTGATTATCAAACCCCACCCTGACTACTGCATCTTCCTCCTTCACTGATCTCCATACTTCCTGTCTTTCCCCTGTCTGCTGACTGGATCTTTTTTTTAACAAAACGTTCGGTCTACATCATCCCACTTCTCCACTTCCACTGGCTGTAAAGCACTCAACCAGCTCTCCTCTTTGTACCTTACTTCACTGATCTACTAGTACAACCCAGCCCGCGGACTTCGCTCCTCTAACAAGAACTTTCTCACTGTATCTCGATCTCCTATTTCTTGCCGCCGACCCCTTGCCCAAGTTCTCCCTCTGGCGTGGAATTCCCTCCCCCGTCACGTATGACAGACCATCTATCTTCTCCTCACATCTCCTCCAAGAAGCCTTCCCCGACTAAGCCCTCTCTTCTCTGTCCAAGTCCTCCCTACTTCATTACCATGGCACTTGGGCCTGTCCCCACTTAAGCACTTTGATGTTCACCCCCCACCCCTTAGGCTCATGACACTTAGGAACCTATCCCTCTGTAATTTATCTTAATGTCTGTCTCCCCCTCTAGTCTGTAAACTCCTTGTGGGCAGGGACTGTCTATACCTACTCTTTGGCACTGCATTCTCCTATACTCAATATAGCTCTGCACTCAGTAAGCACTCAGTGCCAATGATTGATTAAAGGCAATAAAAAATAAGTCTTTGGGCAAACTAACATAGTTCGCGGTTTGTTTTTGCCTAAATGTGGTCTCCAATTTTTCCAAAGAGCCATCTGAAAAACTCTGAAGCAAAATATGAATCTGAATCTAGATACACAAGGTACAAAGTTTTGAGTCACAAGGGAATTGTTTCTAACCAATATTTAATTTGCCAGCCAACGAAAACACAAGCTAGAGGAGAATGTAATTTGCTTGGCTGTATAATTTCTCTTCCCTCTCTCCCCACATTCCCCAAATTGGCAGAGAGGAAATCCTTTAAGGCTCAACCATATCCCCAAAATATGCGATGTATTTATTTAAAAGTTCACACATTTAAAAACACATACAAATCTCCCGATCAGCAGTGAGAAAAAAATCCACAGAACTATCACCCGACCAACTACATCTTCGTGGAATTCAGGCTACCCTCGATGGCAACATCACTTAGTCATGATTTGCAGTTGGCTATAAATTGCGTAATGCTCTTAATTAGAACTTTGGTTTTTATCCTAAATGATCTTTTCCCCGACTCTCTATCTCTAAATCTGCTTAGTTCCCACGCCTTTCTGACCGGAAAACATTTGGACATATTTACCACGTGGTATCTCATAGGAGTCTTGCATCCTGCAGTCTCTTTATAAATGGATCCTCACATCACCCCTGTGAGTCTAGTAGATGAAAATTATTAGAACATCTTCTTTGGTGAGGGAGAAGAAGAGATCAGGAGATAAACGGCCCATGGAGGAACGGGCAGAATAGCTCAGAATAGCTTCTGAGTATCTCCCTTAGCCCAGAAATCCCCCCAGCTGCGGTAACACTCCTCAATCGAAGTTGGCAAGATTTGGTCAGTTTGATTTATCAGAGTAAGGAGAGTGGAAACCTATTCGAACACGCCATGGAGTCCTTTCCACTACTAAGGCTCGCAATCCTGGGCCAGGGCATCGTGACTCATGATTCCTTCAGAGGCTTTCGAAATTTGCTTTGAAGAAAAACCCTTGGAACACACAGGCCTTCTTTTCTATTCACTGTTTCTCGCAGCACGTACTCATTAACCACCTCTTCATACCCCGTGACCCTAAAGAGCTGAGCCAAGAATTCTAGAAGACAGAAAGATAGACGACATTGAAAAAAAGCAAGGTTTTTTGGTTCCATTTTTGAATGGTATTTGGTAAGAACTTACTGTATTCGAGGCCCTGCACTGCTCTCCCCACATTATACAAGATAATCAGGTTAGACACCGCCCACGTCCCACAAGGGGCTCACAGTTTTAATCCTCATTTTACTGAGTGATAACCGAGACACAGAGAAATTAAGTGACTTGCCCAAAGTCACAGAGCAGACAAGTGATGGAGCCGATATCAGAACCCAGGTCCTCTGACTCACAGGCCCATGCTCTTTCCACTTGGCTACGCTGCTAGTTTTAAGGATAGTTAATTTGGTTTGCTTGTGGCACGGGGGCAAAGGGGTGAGCAGGACTGGTTTGGTTTGTCCGTTAGTGGTCATTTCATCTGAACATTTTGAGGTTGATTTCATTCTCTTGGAAACGACAGAGTGACAATCCCATTTCTCACATGCTTATGGAAAGATTCCAACTCATGAAAATGTTCCAAAAATGATAGCATAACATCTTCAGGGTCAAGTGAAGAGTAAAAGACACAGTACTATTCCAGAAAGCCTAAAATTCCTCAAAATCCCTCACCGCCTTAAAGCTCTTCCCCTCGACATCTCATGTATTCTATCACAAGTAAAAAGTGAAACTCACACAAAACTGATTCGAGTACATACTGGTAATGTTTTTCATCCAAAAGAGAGGAAGGTGAAAAAAGGTCCAGGTGATGTCTGTACATGTACCTCAACAGAGTTCACCTTAATGGCATTAAAAAACATTCACTTTGGAATATCCTGGCTGGTGTATTTCAGTATGGCTATCTGAAATTTGATATCACCACACGACTTTGCATCTCACTGGGAATTTTATTAAGAATTTAAAATAAGCACTGAAGGTGAAGGGAGGAGCGTGGCTCAATGGAAAAAGCACAGGCTTGGGAATCAGAGGTCATGGGTTCGAATCCCGATTCTGCCACTTGTCAGCTGTGTGGCCGTGGGCAAGTCACTTAACTTCTCTGTGCCTCAGTTACCTCATCTGTAAAATGGGGATGACGACTGTGAGCTTCACATGGGACAACCTGATTATCCTGTATATACCCCCGTGCTTAGAACAGTGTTCTGAGCATAGTAAACGCTTAACAAATACCAACATTATTATTATTCCCCCCCAAAATTGGGAATTAGAATAAAATATGGAGACGCTTAGGGAAAGGAGGGACGTTCAAATGAGATCCAGCCTGAGCTTTTGGACCAGCATCACTAACAGCACTTATACAGTGAGGCAGGACAATAGTGGAAAAGAACTTATTTTTTAACCCACAAAAATGTTGACCCAAAATAACTGGAAAAATCCTCAAAAACCTCAGCCTTTACTGGGAACAGTCACTGATGTTAAATTTGAATGACATAAAAAGTCTAGTCTACGTAATGACAATATGTCTGACTCTCCATCCTCTGCAGAACAGCCTTTCAGTCATTTATGTGGGTGGCTTTTAAACTAGGAGGAGCCCATGTGCATTCATTCATTCATTCGATCGTATGGATTGAGCGTTTACTGTGTGCACAGCACTGTATTAAGTGCTTGGAATGTACAATTTGGCAGAAGATAGAGACAATCCCTGCCCAAGGACGGGCTCACAGTCTAAAAGGGGGAGACAGACAACAAAACTACTGGACAGAGCACAGGCCTGGGAGTCAGAAGGACCTGGTTCTAATCCCGGCTCCACCACCTGTCCGCTGTGCCACCTTGGCCAGGTCACTTCGCTTCCTCTGTGCCTCAGTTACCTCATCTGTAAAATGGGAATGAAGACTCTGCGCCCCAAGTGGGACAGGGACTGCATCCGTCCTGATTTGCTTGTATCCACCCTAGTACAGTGCCTGGCACCCTGGTACACAATAAGCGCTTAACAAATCCCACGGTTATTATCATCATCCCTTGGAACTAGTGTACGGCCGTTTCACCTGAAGTTATGCATAAACCTGGAGGCTTTCTGCCCTTTTCAGAGACGAGCCCCTGGTGGGCCAGCTTGGGGCAGTGGGTACGAGCACTGCTGGTCTCCCCACACTCACGACTTCGATAAACCTTCAAGAAGCACCTGGCAGGGAGTGGTCTGAGGCTCTATCTGAAGCAGGCAAAGGGAAGGGACAGAGGGAGCTGCTTTGCCACGACTTGGCTCTCACGGATATGTCACTGGGATCTCGGGAGCCTTGGCTGGATGACAAAGCAGTATTTTGGACTACTGCACAAAGTACAAATCAATCAATCAATCAATCAATCCGGGAATGTGTCTGCCAACTCTGCTGAATTGTGCTCTCCCAAGTGCTTAGTACAGTGCTCTGTACATAGCGTGTGCTCAATAAAAACCATTGATGTACTCATTATTTATTGAGCACTTAACATGTGCAGAGCACGGCTCGAATTCGTTCCTTCATTCAACTGTATTTAGTAAATACTTAACAAATACCAGAATTATTAGCACTCAACACAATTCTATTGTACTCTCCCAAGCACTTAGCACAGCGCTCTGCACAGAGCAAATGCTCAATAAATACTACTGTCTGACTGACTGATCGAACCACATGGGTCATTTCATGATCATGACAGAGAAATTTTCAGTACAACTGGTGACTCTATTGATCCAGTTAATCTGTTTATCAACACCTCCTGAGTTCCCAGTGGGTGTGTGGAACTGTACTAGTTTACAAATCCTGTTCTAAATAAAAGGTGCAAACAGCCTGCACAGAAGTCTCACGTACAGCAACTTCTAGGTGCTAATTGGACAAAATCCACTGACAGCTTTGCTTATATAATCCGAGGAAAGCAGCAGAAGTTTTAAAATCAAAGTTTCATTCATCACCTTACCATCGGTAAAGAAGTAGGATCTTGTGCCATCTTGTCTTACATAAAAGTTTTCTCCCAGCTTGTTGCCAGCTTTAAACCTGAGCATAGCATGATCATACAGACCATAGTCTCTAAACAAGACGCATTTGCCTGGTTTCAACACCTGTCAAAGACAAACGAAGGCGGCACGTTAATCAGGGAACGCGGCAAAATGCAAGGACACCACTAAGCTAGTTGCACGTGACCCTCGGCCGAATGTCAGCGGGAAAGAAGGTTGGGACCTGAGAGGGTCCCAGGGTGAGCGTGGGGAGGAGGGTTCAGGGCACGCGGGGACCCTCGGGCTGGGCGGCAAGTCCCGGAATGGGCTTCAGGGAGCAGGCAGCCCCTGACGTAGGGTGAACGTCGATAGGGTCAGAGGTAAGGGAAGGGTCTTCCCTTAATAAGAGCACGGGGCTGGGAGTCAGAAGGACCCGGGTTCTAACCCAGCCACTTGTCTGCAGGGCAAGTCACTTAATTTCTGATTTACCTCATCTGTAAAATGGGGAGCATTTCTGAAGTTAATGAATTTCCACCAGCGACAAACACCAAGAGAGGAAAATCTGGAGCCCTGCTACAAACATTTCAAAAACGCTCCGAACGATAATCTCCATTTGTAGAATCAAATGTGAGGTCTGCTAAAATCCTTACAACTTAAGCTATGACCTTTTTTAATACACTAACCTCTAATTTAGCCACTTTAAAAGGGAACCACATCATCCAGTGTTTTTTTCATTTATCTCTTGCTACAGCACCTAGTATTAAAAAAAAATCATTCAAAGGGGGAGCCTAAGAGTTCACCAGGAATTAGTGAAGCGAGCCCAGCTGTGGGGGTCAGAGGACCTGGATTCTAATCCTGCCTCCGCCACTTGCCTGCCGTGTGACTTCGGGCCAGTCATTCCAATTTTCTGTGCCTCGGTTACCTCATCTATAAAATAGGGTTTAAATACCTGCTCTCTCTCTTTTAGACTGCATGTCCGATTTGGGACTGGGGTTGTGTCCGACCTGCTTCTATCGTATCAGCCCCGATGTTTAGTACAGTGCTTAACAAATATTATTATTATTATGGATTAGAATCATCCAGCCCTATGCTCAGGCATAACTCTAAATTGCTATCTTACCTTGTATATATTTTGTAAAGCAAGGTGCATCTTGTCAGGATGAATAGCCGAAAGCACAAATATCAGGGTGACGCCATCTAATGAGTCTGCAGGCATGTGCTCCAGAAGGTCATCTTTAGTCAAATCGCACTGGAACACCTTACACCTTTCAGGGTCGTACAAAGAATTGTGCTACGAGACGGGGGGGAAAACGTTTTACCTCGAATAAACGGTAAGATGGAAAGTGACAAAATAAAAACAAAAGAAGACTATACGGGAAGGAGACCTAGTAGATAAAGCACGGCCCTGGAAGTCAGAGGACCCGGGTTCTAATCCAGTCCCTTGCCTGCAGGGCAAGTCGCCTAACTTCTCCGGATCTCAGATTCCTCATCAGTAAAATGGGGATTGAATCCTTCACTTCTGTGGGCCCCATGTAAGTGGGGCAGGGAGTATTTCCAATCAGAGAAGCAGTGTGGCTCAGTGGCAAGAGCCCGGGCTTGGGAGTCAGAGCTCAGGGGTTCTAATCCCAGCTCTGCCACTTACCAGCTGGGTGACTCTGGGCAAGTCACTGAACTTCTCTGTGCCTCAGTTACTTCATCTGTAAAATGGGGATTAAGCCTGTGAGCCCCACGTGGGACAACCTGATCACCTTATATCCCCGCCGAGTGCTTAGAACAGTGCTTGGCACATAGTAAGAGCTTAACAAATGCTATTATTATTATTAATGATTACCTCTACGATTACCTCTAAGCGCTTTATGCCAGCGCTTAGTACAGTGTTTGGTGTGTAATAAGCTTGGAACAATTTGGGGCTGCAAAATGCTTAAAACTTTAAAGCGCCACCAGGTTGGACCTCTAACCAAGTCCACGGCCGGGCGTGAGTACATTTCACAAAGATCCGATTTCTGAACTTCAATTTATTTTTAAGTCTAGTTTTACATAGGTTTTTAAATGTCTTTTAAAATTATAAAATGATTAAACAATTAAAATGTTTAAATATAATGTGCAGAATTTCAAAACGGCTGATTTTCAGTCATCTCAGAGGAGAGAGATATCACACCAACCTTAACATAGTCAACTGCTCTTGGGGAAAAATCGCAGGCATAAGCAAAGATATTCAGATCTTCTTCTAAAAGTGGGAATAAACAGTTTCCGACCCCACAGCCGGCTTCAAGAATAGTCAACTTCTGATCTTCAAACTGTGGGGAGAAAAAGCGGCGTGGCAGAGGACATCGTTGCTACATGAACAGACATCAAGAATAGACACCAAATTTGAAAGCTTTAGCCTGATATAAAATATGGAAGTCTTATTGTTGGAATTTTTTAAAAAGAATGACAGTTGTATATTCCAGTGTGCCAGAATGCACGGTTTCATTTATGCTATAAAATATTAAATTTGCTTGGAATCTACTAACACCTCATTGTGTGAGAACAGGGGTCAGCCACCCTTTGACGCAGACGAATTCCACAAAACAGAACCTTTGAGCAGATGGGGAGCAAAGAGAATCATACAAATTAAACACACATCAATGTTAGCTTAATTCACTGTGGAAGTAAAATTACAAAGCAATGATAAAGGTAAAGAAGGGAAGAGAGAAAAGGAGAGGAAAAAGAAGAAAACGGAGGAGGCGTGAGAGAAGAGATCTGTAATTTAATTTCTGTTTCTCCCTGTAGACTGTAAGCTCTTTTTGAACAGAAGTCGTGTTATCATATTGTACTTTCCCCTGCTCTTAGGACAGAGTTCTGCATACAGGAAGCCCTCAGGCTGATCCAACTTCAGGTGATTTGAGATAGCGTATTAATAATTTTACGATTCAAGGCGGGGAGCTTTTATCATTAGATAGCATCTATTCAGTTTCCAAAAACCTACAGTGCTGGGCTACCTTACACAGAGAATTCCACGTCATGCTCTCCACCTGATCAGAACAAAACTACTCCGAATGCAAATAAAAGAACTGAAGCAAGCTGTACTGCAGAATTCACCTGTTTTAAAGCTAAGGGGAAGTCTCACCTCCCTACATGATGTCAGCTCCTCAAACTCTCTGGTGGTCCAGTGTCTGTCTTTGAAGAAATTAGTGCTGTTCCTTTTGTAAAAGAGATCCCAATTCTTCTGGGCCTCCTCTTCCAGTTTTAGTTGCCTGAATTCCGTCACCAAGGTTCGATCTCTTTCCAGTTTCTCGGTTTCTTCAGGGCTCAGAATCCTTGCGAAGGACTCTCTTTTTGGCAAAGGAGCTTTTCTAGTGGCTGACGTGATTCCACTGGACACCTCTTTGGATCCTTTGCCCAAGGATGTCTCAGAAGAATCCATATTCCTGTTGGAATTGAAAGATTTGGGCAGCAGGGTCTCTATTGTCCCATTTCCAAGCATTAGAGAGATGATGATGGTATTTGTTAAGCATTTAATAATAATAATGTTGGTATCTGTTAAGCGCTTACTACGTGCAGAGCACTGTTCTAAGCACTTGGGTAGATACAGGGTAATCAGGTTGTCCCACGTGAGGCTCATAGTCTTAATTCCCATTTTACAGATGAGGTAACTGAGGCACAGAGAAGTGACTTGCCCACAGTCACACAGCCGACAAGTGGCAGAGGCTGGATCCGAACCCATGACCTCTGACTCCAAAGCCCGGGCTCTTTCCACTGAGCCAAGCTGCTTCAGGCACTGTACTAGGCGCTGGAGTAGATACAAGCAAATCGAGTTGGACACAGTCCCTGTCCCACAGGGGGGTTAACAGTCTCAATCCCCATTCTACAGATGAGGTACCCGAGGTCCAGAGAAGTGAAGTGACTTCCCCAAGGTCACCCGGCAGACGAGTGACGGAGCTGGGATTAGAACCCATGACCTTCTGGCTCCCAGGTCCTCGGACTATCCACCACGCCACGACACAGTGACCGCAGCAACATCAGAAGGGGTAACGAGGCTGCCGACGACACTGTTCGTCCTGTCATTCATTCGAGCATATGTATTGAGCGCTTACTGTGTGCAGAGCACTGTACTAAGTGCTTGGAAAGTACAATTCGGCAACAAATAGAGACAATCCCAACAACGGGCTCACAGTCTTGCTTAGCTCGATTTTGGAACCAGCTCCGGGGTTCTCATGTAGAGCACCAAACCCCTCCAAAATCTGGGGCCCAACAGACTCATCGAGGCCACTCTGTGCTTCCCTCTTCAGGAAGCCCCTCTCCGCCCCAGAAGCACGATTTTCAGGGCTCGGCCTAATGGCTGGGGGACGGGTCATGGGTTCTAATCCCGGCTCCGCCAGTTGTCTGCTTTGTGACTTTGGCCAGGTCACTTCACTTCTCTGGAAAGAGCCCGGGCTTGGGAGTCGGAGATCATGGGTTCGAATCCCCGCTCTGCCATTTGTCAGCTGTGTGACTGTGGGCAAGTCACTTCACTTCTCTGTGCCTCAGTTACCTCATCTGTAAAATGGGGACTAACTGTGAGCCTCACGTGGGACAACCTGATGACCCTGTATCTATCCCAGCGCTTAACAAATACCAACATTATTATTATTATTATTATTCTCTGGGCCTCAGTTGCCTCGTCTGCAAAATGGCGATTGAGACAGTGAGCCCTACATGGGGCAGGGACCGCGTCCAACCCGATTTGCTTGGATCCATTCCAGCGTTTAGTACAGTGTCTGGCACATGGAAAGCGCTAACAAATACCATTATTATAATGGCTTCCCGACTCAGACAGAACAAGCCTCGGGTCTTGCCCAGAGGTCTCGCTAGGCTCGTCCCCACCCCACAACCCTGCGTCTTTTATTAATAATAACAATAATAATAGTATTTGTTAAACGCTTACTATGTGCCAGGCACTGTTCTAAGTGCTGGGGTAGATACAATAATAATAAATAATGATGGCATTTAAGCGCTCACTAGGTGCGAAGCCCTGTTCTAAGCACTGGGGTGGATACAAGGTGATCAGGTTGTCCCACGTGGGGCTCCCGGTCTTCATCCCCATTTTTCAGATGAGGTCACTGAGGCCCAGAGAAGTGTAGTGACTTGCCCAAAGTCACACAGCTGACAAGCGGCGGAGACGGGATTAGAACCCATGACCTCCGACTCCCAGGCCCGGGCTCTTGCCACTGAACCACGCTGTTGGCATTTGTTAAGCGCTTTCTATGTGCGAAGCACTGTTCTAAGCGCTGGGGTGGATACATGGTAATAATAGTACTAATGGCATGTGTTAAGCGCTTATTATGTGCTAAGCATTGTTCTAAGCGCTGGGGTGGATACAAGGTAATAATAATGGTAATAATGGCATGTGTTAAGCACTTACTATGTGCCAAGCACTGTGCTAGGCGCTGGGGTAGATACAATAATAACAATGATGGCATTTGTTAGGCGCTTCCTATGTGCGAAACCCTGTTCTAAGCGCTGGGGTGGTTACAAGGTAATAAGAATAGTAATAATGGCATGTAATAAGCGCTATGTGCCAAGCCCTGTTCTAAGCGCTGGGGTGGATACAAGGTAATAATAATAGTAATAATGGCATGTGTTAAGCGCTTACTATGGGCCAAGCACTGTTCTAAGTGCTGGGGTGGATACAAGGTAATAATAATAGTAATAATGGCATGCGTTAAGCGCTTACTATGGGCCAAGCACTGTTCTAAGCACTGGGGTGGAAACAATAATAATAATGACGCCCTTTAAGCACTTACTGTGTGCCAAGCACTGTTCTAAGCACTGAGGTGGATACAAGGTAATAATAATAGTAATAATGGAATGTGTTAAGCGCTTACTATGGGCCAAGCACCGTTCTAAACGCTGGGGTGGATATAATAATAATGATGCCATTTAAGCACTTACTATGTGCTGAGCACTTTTCTAAGCGCTAAGGTGGATACAAGGTAATAATAATAGTAATAATGGCATGTGTTAAGCGCTTACTATGGGCCAAGGACTGTTCTAAGCGCTGGGGTGGATACAAGGTAATAATAATAGTAATAATGGCATGTGTTAAGCGCTTACTATGGGCCAAGGACTGTTCTAAGCGCTGGGGTGGATACAAGGTAATAATAATAGTAATAATGGCATGTGTTAAGCGCTTACTATGGGCCAAGCACTGTTCTAAGCGCTGGGGTGGATATAATAATAATAATGATGCCCTTTAAGCACTTACTATGTGCTGTGCACTGTTCTAAGCGCTGAGGCGAACACAAGGAAATAATAATAATGGCATGTGTTAAGCGCTTACTGTGTGCCAAGCACTGTTCTAGGCGCTGGGGTGGATATAATAATAATAATGAAGCCCTTTAAGCGCTTACTACGTGCCGAGCACTGTTCTAAGCGCTGGGGTGGATACCAGGGAATGCTAATGATGCCATTTGCGAGGCGCTTCCTACGTGCGAAACCCTGCTCCAAGCGCTGGGGCGGACACGAGGTGATGCGGTTGTCCCACGTGGGGCTCCCAGGCTTCATCCCGATTTGACAGACGAGGTGACTGAGGCCCCGAGAAGTGAAGGGACGGGGGTGAGAAGTGGCAGGAGCGGGATTAGAACCCACGACTTCTGACTCCGTGGGCCTGAGGAGGAAGGGGGGGGGAGGGGGGCCCGAGGCGCGCGACGCCGCTTACCCCGCCGCCACGCCGTAACCTCTCGCGAGAGCGGGAGCCGCAGAGGGGGCGGGGTCTCGGGGCTCCCGGGGGCGGGGCCTCCGCCCCTTCCGGCTTCTCATTGGACGAGGCCTGGCGAATAGGAAAGGAGCTCGGCCGGCACGTCACGGTTTCCGCGGAGGGGGCGGGGCCTCGGCCCTCGCCGGCTTCCCATTGGGCGAAGCCGGGAGGCGAGGGAAAGCCCTCGGCCGGGCGTGCGGACGTCACTGTGTCAGCGGAGGGGGCGGGGCCTCGGCCCTTTCCGGCTTCTTATTGGGCGAAGCCGGGAGGCGCGAAGACGTCACTGTTTCGGCGGAGGGGGCGGGGCCTCGGCCCTCGCCGACTTCCCATTGGGCGAGGCTGGGGGCGGGGCCTCGACCTTGGCCGGCTTCCTATTGGACGAAGCCGGGAGGCGAGGGAAAGCCCTCGGCCGGGCGTGAGGACGTCACCGTGTCAGCGGAGGGGGCGGGGCCTCGGCCCTTTCCGGCTTCCTATTGGTCGAAGCCGGGAGGCGAGGGCAAGCCCTCGGCCGGGGGTGAAGACGGCACTGTTCCGGCGGAGGGGGCGGGGCCCGGGGCCTAGGGGGCGGGGCTTCGATCCTCGCCGGCTTCCCATTGGGCGAGTCCGGGGGCGGGGCCTCGGCCTTGGCCGGCTTCCGATTGGGCGAAGCCGGGAGGCGAGGGAAAGCCCTCGGCCGGGCGTGAAGACTCACTGTTCCGGCCGAGGGGGCGGGGCCGAGGGGGCGGGGCTTCGGCTTTCGCCGGCTTCCCATTGGAGGAGTCAGGGGGCGGGACTTCGGCCTTGGCCGGCTCCGATTGGGCGAAGCCGGGAGGCGAGGGAAAGCCCTCGGCCGGGGGTGAAGACGGCACTGTATCGGCGGAGGGGGCGGGGCTTCGGCCCTAGCCGGCTTCCCATTGGGCGAGTCCGGGGGCGGGACTTCGGCCTTGGCCGGCTCCGATTGGGCGAAGCCGGGAGGCGAGGGAAAGCCCTCGGCCGGGGGTGAAGGCGGCACTGTATCGGCGGAGGGGGCGGGGCCCGGGGCCGAGGGGGCGGGGCTTCGGCCTTCGCCGGCTTCCCATTGGAGGAGTCAGGGGGCGGGGCCTCGGCCTCGGCCGGCTCCGATTGGAGGAGGCCGGGGGCGAACACGTCAGTGTGTTTGGGGGCGCGGGCGGGGCGGGGGCGGCGCCGCGGGCCGGAGGCGGAAGGTCGCGCGGGCGGGGGCGGGGGAGGGGGAGGAAGAGCAGGAGCGGGAGCGGGAGCGCGAGCGCGGCGGCTCCGGGCAGCGTCCCTGCGCCCCTCTTGTCCGTCCGTCCGTCCGTCCGCCCGCCCGCCCGCGCCCCGTCTCCTCCCCCTCCGCGGGGAGGCAGGGGGATGAACGGCACCTCGAACCCGCTCCTGGACCGGGAGGAGCACGGGCTGAAGCTGGGCGAGAGCTTCGAGAAGCGGCCCAAGTCCTCCTTCCACACCATCCGCTGTGAGTCACCGCCTCCGGGACGCCCGCCCGGGCTCCCCGCGCCCTGCCCTCCCTCCTCACCTCCCCCTTTCCCCCCTTCCCAGCCCTGCTGAGCGCCCACCTCCTCCGGGAGGCCCTCCCGGGCCGAGCCTACCCAGAAGCAGCGCGGCTCAGCGGAAAGAGCCCGGGCTTGGGAGTCAGAGGTCATGGGTTCGAATCCCGACTCCGCCACTTGTCCGCTGTGGGACTGTGGGCCAGTCACTTCACTCCTCTGGGCCTCAGTGACCTCATCTGGAAAATGGGGGTGAAGACTGGGAGCCCCACCTGATTCCCCTGTGTCTCCCCCAGCGCTTAGAACAGTGCTCTGCCCATAGTAAGCGCTTAACAAATACCAACATTATTATTATTCTTATTACTATTCATTCAATAGTATTTACTGAGCGCTTACTATGGGCAGAGCACTGGACTGAGCGCTCGGAATGGACAGGTCAACCACCTCTACTGACCTGCAGTGCCCTCCCTCCTCACCTCCCCCCAACTAACTCTCTTTTCCCCCTTTCTAAAGCCCTGCTGAGAGCTCACCTCCTCCAAGAGGCCTGCCCACACTCAGCCCACGTCCTACTAGTCATTCATTCAATAGTATTTATTGAGCGCTTACTATGTGCAGAGCACTGGACTGAGCGCTCGGAATGGACAGTTCAACCACCACTACTGACCTGCAGTGCCCTCCCTCCTCACCTCCCCCCAACTAACTCTCTTTTCCCCCTTTCTAAAGCCCTGCTGAGCGCTCACCTCCTCCAGGAGGCCTGCCCACACTCAGCCCACGTCCTACTAGTCATTCAGTAGTATTTACTGAGCGCTTACTATGGGCAGAGCACTGGGCTGAGCGCTCGGAATGGACAGTTCAACTGCGACCACTGTCCTGCAGTGCCCTCCCTCCTCACAGCCCCCCAGACTCTCTTCCCCCCCCTTCCAAGCCCCGCTGAGAGCTCACCTCCTCCAGGAGGCCTGCCCACCCACTGTCCACATCCTACAGCGTGGCTCAGTGGCAACAGCCCGGGCTGGGGAGTCAGAGGTCGTGGGTTCCAACCCCGGCCCTGCCCCTTGTCAGCTGGGTGACGGTGGGCGAGTCACTTCCCTTCTCTGGGCCTCAGTGACCTCATCTGCAAAATGGGGATGAAGACTGGGAGCCCCACGTGGGCCAACCTGATGACCCTGTATCTACTGCTTAGAACAGTGCTCCACACGTAGTAAGCGCTAAACAAATACCAACATTACTACCACTGTCCTGCAATGCCCCCCCCTCCTCACAGCCCCCAAACTCACTCTCTTTCCCCCTCCAAAGCCCCGCTGAGAGCTCACCTCCTCCAGGAGGCCTGCCCACATTCAGCCCACGTCCTACCACTGACCTGCAATGCCCTCCTTCCTCCCATTTACCAATCTCTCTTCCCCCCCCTTCAAAGCCCTGCTGAGAGCTCACCTCCTCCAGGAGGGCTTCCAAGACTGAGCCCACGTCCTCCCTCTCTCCTGCAATGCCCTCCCTCCTCATCTCCCCCAAACTCACTCTCTTCCCCTCTTCAAAGCCCCACTGAGAGCTCACCTCCTCCAGGAGGCCTACCCAGCCTGAACCCCCTCCTCTCCTCCCCATCGTCCCTACTCCCTCCCTCTGCTCTTCCCCCTTCCCCTCCCCGCAGCACTCGTGTCTATTCGTACATATTATTTATTACTCCATTAGTGATGTGTCTATATGTGATTTCTTAAGCGACTACTATGTGCCAAGCACTGTTCGGAGCGCTGGGGAGGATACCAGGTGATCAGTTTGCCCCACAGTCTGCATCCCCATTGTACAGATGGGGTCACTGAGGCCCAGAGAAGTGGAGTGACTTACCCAGAGTCACACAGCAGAGAAGCGGCGGAGCCGGGATTAGAACCCGCGACCTCCGACTCCCAGGGCCGGGCTTTTTCCACTAAGCCACGCAGCTGCTGTGTGACCTTGGGCAAGTCTATTAACTTCTCTGGGCCTCAGTGACCTCATCTGTAAAATGGGGATGAAGACTGTGAGCCCCCCGTGGGACAACCTGATTATCTGGTACCTACCCCAGCGCTTAGAACAGTGCTTGGCACATAGTAAGAGCTTAAGAAATACCATCATTATTATTATTTTTCCTCAGCCCCCCTCCCTTCCTCACCACCCTGACTCGCTCCCTTTGCTCTCTCTCCCCCCGCCCCCCAGCAATTGATCAGTAATTCCATTTATTTATATCGATGCCCGTTTACTTGTGTTGATGTCCGTCAAAGGGCAGGGACTGTATCTGTTACCGATTTGTCCATTCCAAGCGCTTAGTACAGTGCTCTGCACATAGTAAGCGCTCAATAAATACTACTGAATGAACGTCCGTCTTCTCCACCACTACACTGTGAGCCCGTTGGGGGCAGGGATCGTCTCTTTATTTGCTGTATTCTCCTTTCCAAGCGCTTAGTACAGTGCTCCGCGCACAGCTCATCG
This sequence comes from Ornithorhynchus anatinus, assembly GCF_004115215.2. NCBI lineage: Eukaryota > Metazoa > Chordata > Mammalia > Monotremata > Ornithorhynchidae > Ornithorhynchus > Ornithorhynchus anatinus. Next base: position 40,553,812 of record NC_041735.1, read on the forward strand.
ATTGAATGAAGGAGTGGGAAAATGGCTTGATCAAAAAAATGTCACCGGCCCTTCATATAAGATTGCAAAGCAGCCATAGTCTCTTTAAAGACCTTTTTCTTCATCGTTACAGACGCTGCTTGGGGAGGGGCGGATATGCCCGTGGCCTCAGTCGTAAAGATTTTGCAATTAGAAATTAATTGAGTGGGGCATTCGCCCCGATTCACCAAGGCATAGGCCTTCATCGCTCCAGAGGTAACACCGACTCGTTTGGACTTGTTTTTTGCCTCTAAAGCAAAAAGACGGCAGTCAGCGCACAGAAGAGTGCGTTGGGACGGGCGATGGCCCCTTTCCTGCCAGCCCCCTGTTTTGGCCAGATCTCACCTCTTCAGGAGGCAGACTTGGAAATAAACTAGACCCATCCTTCGCTAAAGGTTTTCTAGATTGCTGTTTTGGCGAGGTAGAGTTGAAGGGGTTAACTGGAAAAATAAAAATAAAGTCGTTCCCTGTGCCATCTTTGTTGGGGAGCGATTCTGTAAAGTGACTTTTTTTCCCCTGATGTTATAAAGTTCTGTTCATTGATTTAAAGCGGGTGGTTTTGCACCTAATAGTGACTGAAAGATTAAGAACTTGCTTAATGAGTGAACCAGATCAGACGGAATCTGCCTAGTAGTTGTTGATCCAGTTTTTCATTGAATAGCTCTTCTCCTTATTGGAGCACAAAGTTAACCATTCTGAAAATTCTTCTGTGCAGGCCTCTTGTCCTTAAAAAGGGAAAACCTCTGTCCCCCATCTTGCCTACTAGATAGTTTATCTGTTAAATACCCATTTGCAGTCAATCAGTGACATTTATTGAGTGCTCACTGGGTTCAGAGCAGTGTACTAAGCGCTTGGGAGAGTACGATAGTTGGGAAATAGCTTTGATGCATATGACTGTAATGACTGTTTTCAAACTAGAGTTCCACCCAGATGTTGAAATTACTAGTCGACCTCTTTAGCGATAATTAAAGTTTGCCGAGACTCGTTACCCCGTAGGAGAACTTAGGTTAAAATCGCCCCCTGAAGAGATGGCCTATAGTTTTCATCGTAAACGCAACCTCCCGCCTAGACCAGGTTTTCAAGGAGAGAGCATTTTACCGTTTGAGGCCTGGGCAGAGGTGAGTCCGCTGTAGGCCCAAGTCTGGGTCCTGTCCGGTTTCCATGAGCGCGGAGCCGTCCGGCTACTGACCGGTGGTGTTGCTGCTGAGGTCCCGAGGTCCAGCGGCTTGGGACGATCGTGTCCTTCCACCCAGACCCGGCAGCGCCTCAGCCATTTTCCTCCAGCCCCCAACAGCCTGAACTCCCCCCAACTGGGAGAGGGGGCTGCGAGGAGGCCTGAGGGTTGTCCGAAGACTTGAAGCGGCCCGACTCAGCGGGCTCCAGTTGTCCAAGACTCCCCAGGCGAAATCCAGCTTCTGCGGCGTTCTAGAGCCATTTTTTCCCGACACCTGGGAATTGAGAAATCAACACCTTTTAAATCACTGTCATTGGCTAGAACTGCCCTTTTCAAATTTTGCCTGTAGAAATGACCGTTTGAACGAGGAATAAGCAAGTCCCGCTTTTTAGTGTGAGAAACCTGACAGGTACACTCGGGAGAGAACCTTCATTTTTTTTTCCTTCCTGAAGAAGCCTGTCTGCCTGGGATTTTTTTTTTCCCAGAGAAAGCTAAGGATCGCTTGCACCCTGAAATTAGGCTCTCTCTCCCCCTTTTCACGGTACCTTAAAAATACTTTTCAATTTTTTGACGTTTGTATCTCGACGATTCCATCAGATTTCGGTGCGGTACTCGCTCTGCAAAATGAAATTAATCCGTATGAAACAATTGGAAAATCCATAATTTATTATTTTAAAAGAAGATCAACCTCTGTCAATTCTCCCTTTATATCTGCTTTTGCCCCCCATTGGGAAGAAAAATAAATGAAAAGTTTTGATGACAGTGAGGATGAGCGCGTCCAGGCCCAATCCAGAAGCAGCCCCAGGAGTGTTAATAATTGTTTTGTCTTCCAGATGATTTTAAACCAGCATCCATAGATACTAATTGTGAAGGGGAGCTTCAAGTTGGCAAAGGAGATGAAGTCACAATTACACTGCCCCATATTCCAGTAAGTTTACCCTGTTATGTATTTCAGAAGCATTAAGGACCATAACCATTTAAAATGCTTAACGAAACTGGTTAGGAGTGTGGACCTGTGGCTGCTTTCATCAGTAAACAGATCTCAGAGTCAAATATCTGGGTGCTTCACATTCCCAAACGGTTAATTTTAAAAAATCCAGGCCTGAAGTTCTCCATGTTATTTATTTCTCTTCTTCCTCTCTCCTGTACCAGTTTTAGGGCCATTTCAGTGCTCATTAGCGCTGCCCCAGAAGGGGTGAAACAGAGGAGCTAGAACTCAATTAAATCCATTTTACTCCTTATTAGCGGCTTTGGAACATGCCTGGCTACGTGACGTCTGGGAATTTTCCACTGGGATTTTGGTGATTCAAGAGTACTCTTGGTCATCTGGGGCTATAACGACATACCGGCCACACTTTTTGTTTGCATATTTCATTGATTGCCTGGCCTCTCTTAGTACTAGTGTATTATAAAAACAACAATGAAAATGATCAAAGCAGTAAAATCAAACCTTGAGCATATTCTTTTAGATCGTAATAGCTTTAGATACACTCTTATATTTCATCATCTTCCTGGTGTCCATTTAAAAGAAAAACAGATCACATTTCTTGCGAATCACTACAGTAGGTGGATTTTTTAAAAAAATAGCATTTTCTCAGTGTGATCAGAGTAACAAAGTTCTGTTTTTCACAGGGATCAACGCCTCCGATGACTGTGTTCAAAGGAAATAAGAGACCCTATCAGAAGGACTGTGTTCTAATTATTAATCATGACACTGGCGAGTATGTCCTGGAAAAGCTCAGTAGCAGCATTCATGTCAAAAAAACGAGGTAAGGCAGATGCATGCACATATAAATGCACTATTTTAGATAACAGATAATAAGGGGTTCTTTTACCTTGGATGTTCTAAATTAAAACCAATACAATTTTTTTGCTGTTTTCCACGAGGTCACAGTTCTCTACAAACAAAAAAGGACAGTTCCAGAGTTAATGTACTGGATTTTATTTGTTTTAACCTGTGAGAGTTTCAAAGGGTAAAGCTAGCAGAACCTTCTTTTCCTTATTTGTAATGAAAAAATGATTGTAGCCCTGCTAATCCACTTTTTTGATGCCTTGAAGATCACCCAGAAATCATGGTGCTCTTCTTAGTAGCCACTCTTATAAAGCATCTCAAGGAGTTTAAGCGCTCGCTATGTGCTGAGCATGGTTCTGAGCGCTGGGGTAGATAGAGGTTAATCACATTGGACACAGTCCCTGTCCCACATGGGACTGAGTCTAAGTAGGAGAGAGAACAGGTATCGAATCCCTATTTTGCAGTTGTTACAATAATAATGTAATCACAAAAATGAAATTCTGGAAGTCCTCAACTTGACATTTTGACACTTAGGACTTTTTTCTGAAAATTTGCAATGTTTCAGCTTTACAACTAACCTCTTTCTGGCACTTGGTCTGGGGCCCCAGAATGGGGAGGAGCCCCACAGGAGCCTTGGAGGAATAAATAGAAAAACATTTTTTAAGGTCAGGATAGCTGGCTGGGGGAGAAATAGAGGAGAAACTTTAAAGAGGGTCGTGGGAGGGGGCAGGGTGGGGCAGAGACAAAGCAGAAGAGATGAATAGGAGGGAGGGGGCATTTACCTGGTAGCCAGGAGAAGTCACCAGCAAAGGAGGAGAAATCTGTTCACTCAGTTGTGAAGCCTGACTCAGAATACATACATTAATATAACTGTGTTACCGTCGAAAATTGATTATACAATTAAGTAATTTTGGAAAAAATAGATCTTCCAACCCTGGCTTAGGAACCAATCCCCTTCATTTATAACATCGTTCCTGTCTAAAACAATTGGGTCTGGTTCGGATTTTGACTTAAGATGCAGCTTTCACAACTAATTGTGATGTAAGCCTGCGGATTTCCTGTAGTAAAATCTGGGGAGTGGTTGTGCTGTCAACAGAACAGATCTATAATGCAGTAACATAAGGCTCTAATTACAGAGCTGTGATGCCCAAGGCATATTTGGAAAGGCCGCATGGGTCAGTGGGATCAAACATGAGCCTTGTTTACTGAATTCCCTACTCAGAAGTAAAGTGAAAACTCCAGTTTCACCTACTCGATCAAAAACCTCCTTGATGGAAGGTAGCATTTCGGTGTAAATGCAATTCTGGGTTTAAAGTGTATCAGTCAGCCTCAACATGTAAAGGTGTGCTTTTGCTTGGATGTGTGTGACTCAGTAGCGAACCGAATGTTTTGACCTTTTCTTTCAGAGCTGAAGGGAGCAGTAAAATTCAGGCCCGGATTGAACAGCAGTCTGCCCGAGGAGCCCAACCACCTCCACCGTTCAGAGCCCCAACGAAGCCAGTGGCGGGGCCCAAAACCTCCCCCTTGAAAGATAACCCATCCCCTGAGCCCCAGCTGGATGACATTAAGAGAGGTAAGGAGAGCATTTTCCGTCACCGTTCTGGTCACATATTTAAGAGGTTAGGTGAGCAATAGTGATTCTTTGTGAAGCGTCTATCATTTAACCTGTATTTATTAAGATGTCGACCTGATTCTTTTCAATTCTCTGGGGAATGAATAGAACTTCCCGCTACATTGTTAAGAAAAGGATTCAGGAAATTCTGCCTACTCATTGGATTCCAACCCTCGTTTCTATCCTTGTCCTGGTTGACATTTCGAGCTCTATTTTTATGGCATGGAGAGGCATTACAAAGCTATCTGGGAGAGGCAGTGCAGTCTGGAGAAAGGAGTTCTGTCCAGGGATTTAAAGACCTGGATTTAGGCCTGATTCTCCAACTCTTGATCTAGAGCTGATCATTCATCTCTTGGTTAAAGTTCAGCCTTCTTGCCTGGGAGCTGGGGCTTTAGGGCCTGCCTATTTCACACCCACCAGGAGGGCAGACATCAAGCTATATAGTGGAATGTTCTGAAGCACTCTGTAAATTCAAAGTTGCAGAAGTGGTTTTGAAGTGACACAGGGGAAAATACTTAATACAATCGCCATTTTTAAGATTGGAAATCAGCCTTTCTGCAGATGAGATCAAGTGGTTCCGCACAATTTAGATGATTCATGAGCACAAATTAGGGCTAAGCTCCAGTTTGTAAAACTCGAGAGTCCCAAGTTCCTTTGCAAGTGTCAGTGACTTTTCACCATATTTGTTCAATCTTCTAACCTGGCAGCTATTAAAATTTGGTTGAAGCAGATTTTTGGAAGATATTGGAGTTGTACCCTGAACATCCTATTTAGTTATTCCCTTGAGTAACAAAAATGAATTGCCATATTGTACATGTGGATATGAAATTTCAGTCCCTTTATAAAAATTAGATCACAGAAGATGCATATAGAAATAATTGTGGACTAAATAATTTGGACAGTGTCTTAGACTTATTCTTCCCTAGCCAGAGCTGATCATTTTTATTTTCTACTTTGAACTGAAAATGTTCTCTTAAAATTAAAGCACAAATTTCAATTGTTTAGGTTGGCTCTGTAGAACAGAAAGTGAGCATTGTACCTTTTTCTTCCTAGTTCTGCTTGCCCTTGATGGATTTTTCCCTTTCATCCCCTGCTCCTCTTTGACTTTGCCTCCCCTTTCCAGAGGGCACAGGGACACGAGATGGAGTATTTTTTTGTATCTAATTTCTATTTTTATAGACATACTCAGTTTATAATGGTTAAAGGCAAAATAATTTAACTCTTGGTCTCATTGAGGAATGAGATCTCTATTTATGGGTATTATGCCTGGCAGCCTGATACTTCTTAGTTACTGAATTCTCAATTTTCTTTTGTGCTTAATGTGGATTTTTCTATTGAGCATTTTTTAAAAAGTAGTTCATCCACGTATTCTTAGTGTGCACTTGTATTTTTAATGTGCACTTCTTTGCTAGAGCCCCTGGAATGATTACAGATGAGAGATTTCAGAGGCACCAAATAAATCTCGCTCTTTTCAAATCCCCTCAGCGATGCCTGATTCAGATCAGGGATATAACCAAACCTGTATCAATTCAGTTAATTTAGAAGGTTGATTCATTGCTTGATTAATTTAGATATGCAGAAGGTTGGCATAATCAGTATTTCTTTCAGAGTAGCGATTGTGATCATGCTTTTCAACCCATTTGCTTTCATTCTTGTTTATTTGGGGAAGCGGTGTGGTCTAATGGAAAGAGTCTGGACCTGGGAGTCAGAGGACTTGGATTCTAATCCTGGTTTCTCCAAGTTCCTTATCTGCTGCGTAACCCTGGGCAAGTCACTTCTCTGTGCCTCAGTGCCCTCAACTATAAAATGGGGATTAAGACTATGAACCCTATATGGGATACGGACTGGGTCCAACCCACTTTGCTTGTTTCCACCACAGTGCTTATAAGTACAGTGCCTGGCACAGAGTAAGTACTTCAGTACCACAGTTATTATTCCTGCTGTGACTTTGGGCACATCACTTAATTTCTGTGCTTCAGTTCCCTACTCTGACAAATGGAAATTCAGTACCTGATCTCTCTCTTACAAAGTGTGAGCCCCACGTGAGAACTTGATTATCTTTTATCTACCCTAGCGCTTAGTAGAGTGCATGGCGCATAGTAAGCGTTTAACATTTACCACAGTGATTATTATTATTTTGAAGGCAATTGTATACTGATTTATCATAATAATAATTATGGTCTTTGTTAAGCGCTTACTATGTTCCAGGCACTATATTGAATGCTGGGGGCAGGGGGATACAAGCAAATCAGGTTGGATACAGTCCCTCTCCCACATCGGGCTCACCGTCCTAATGCCCGTTTTACAGGTGAGGTAATTGAGGCCCAGAGAAGTAAAGTGATCTGCCCATGGTCACAGCAGACAGGTGGCGGAGCCAGAAGCAGAACCCGTGACTTCTGACTCTCGGGCCTGTGCTCTATCCATTAGGTCAGGCTTATAAATTAGAGTTGGTTTTCTGTATTGAAAATGAAAACCATATAGTTCCTGTACCGCATGAGAGGAAACGTTCCAAAGATGTAAGAATATTCAAATTTTGCTGAGTACAATTTAGTGAAAAGTTCTGTGACAGGCAGAGACAGAGTCTCCTGGCACTGGTGAGCATAAAGAACAACTGCTGAAATAGAAGTGACCACAATCCCTGGTCTCCAGAAACCTACAGTAAACTGACTTGGACAGCATGCAATTATATATATATATTCTTTTTCAGTACTAGCAGGAAGCCAGATTAACCCCAAGCCTTGATTTTCTTTTTTGAAGTTGGCATCCATCTCTGTTAGGAGTAAATTTCTCTTTTGTAGGTTTTGTTCTTTATCTGAAAGGCCAGAATGCTAACTTACAGCATCCTCTGCCCAAAGGCTACGGGGTACAGAGCAGTGCCAACCCAGAAAATATTGGTGGTGTTTTTTCCTTTTCCCCAGAATTAAGAGCCGAAGTGGAAATCATTGAACAGATGAGCAGCAGCAGTGGGAGCAGTTCCTCTGACTCAGAGAGCTCCTCGGGAAGTGAAGACGAAAGCTCCAGCAGTGAGGGCGAGGAAGCGGCACATGCCTCCCCGTCACACCCTTCGCACCCGCAGAGCAATAACAGAAGTTCTGTTGCCAATGGAACCAGCCGACCACAAGGAAGTAACCAGATAATGAACACCCTCAGTAAGTACGGGAGGGCACCTCCCGCCGTGACTCAGAGGATGTAGCTTCTCTCGGGGTTCAGTGTGTGTGGGAGAAGAGTTTTACTGGAAGCGGGGGTAGGGCAGGGCCTGAACGATGCCAAGGTTTTCAGAGGGCGCAGAGCCGGCTTACAGTTCCCATTGTGGATCGTTTACAGGTTCTAGCTGCGAGGTGCTAAAGGTTTACAGTGTCATTTCAGGCTAGTCCAGTGGGTCCCCAAGGTGAGAAAATCCCTGCGTGTGGCCTGTCTGACACTCCCCCCAGAGAGCCTTAGGGCACCAAAGCGGAGGCCCTTTCCTAAATCCCTAAGGAGCCTCCCTCAGGCCGACCCTGGTCAGGTCCCCTCCAGTGTGGCAACGGGTGGCACTGGGGAACCTGGGGGAGTGGAGGGTGGCGAGTACCAGGGCTTGCAATGCCCGGCCACTGAGGCATGAGCTAAGGCATACTGGCACCTTCTGGGGAGCGTCTGCTGCTGTCGATTAGAAAATGAAGTGGAGATGGAAAAGAGGAAGAACAGCTTGGGTTTTGTCGGATCTTTCTCCGGTTCTTATAATGCCATTATCCTTCCTCTCCTCACTGATAAGTGGTCTGCCTGGTGTGTCTAATCTGTGGAGGAATTGGAAACTCTGACAGAAACAGTGGATAACTGAGTTAACTCTGCTCCTATTATGTGAATTGGTGTTAACCCAGTTAACTCAGCACTTGCACGCACAAATTAAGTGTAACACTGGTCTATCTTCCCATAACGGATCCGTGAATCAGGGCTATTTCATCGATCTTTGGCTTTCACAGCCTTCTATTGCTGAAGTCGGGCAAAAAAAAAAAAATCCACATTCATGTAATTTCACAATTAGGTCACTTCCCCAAATTTCCTATGTTACAAGGAGTAAAAATTACTTCACTTAGAAGAGCAAACACCTTTCAATTTTTTCATCTCACCTTAAGGTGAGCATTGATTTGAATATGCAGTCTTGATCCAGTAACTAGGTAGTTCATTCAGTCGTGTTAGTTAAGCACTTACTGTGTGCAGAACACTGTACTAAGCGCTTAAGTATCATAAATCTGGGTAGTGTTTGATTGGCATGATGAGTGTTCACATGAAGTCCTACAGAGTTTGGTAGGGTAAAAAAAACCCAACAACATCCAGGTGGAAATATTACATCTAGCCCAGTATCTGAAAGAAATCAACATTTAACTTCGGATTTTCCTTTGTTCTTTTTATAGGAAATGACTTACAGTTGAGTGAGTCTGGCAGCGACAGTGATGACTAGAGCCTTAGGATTCTGAATTGGCTTTTTGCCGCACGATCCCCAGAAGTGACCAGGAGACTTAGCCGGGAACCTGTTACCAAGGAGGAAGCTGTTTTAGCGTTGCTTTTCAACTATTAAGAATATGAATTTGGGCTCCCTACATTAACCCTACCCTTTCAAACTGAGAAGCAAACTGAGGATGATTTTTCTTGTGTGTATATTGTGAATATTCCCATGCTTTTATAGTTTTAGATAGGTCTACGTAACACACAAGCAGAATTCTAGTCTGATTCAAACATTGGAAAGGAAAAACCCGCAGCTTGTCGATCATTCTCTCTTAGCTTCTCTAAGGCCAGGTCTCTATTAGGTCAGTAACTCACTTCGGAGGTTTTTGGGTGGAGTCTGTGAGCTCCCAACCACCACCAACCGAAGCATGTTAGAACCAATCTGAATTTTTGCCAAGATTGTAGACCGTGTAGAATCAATCCAGTCTTTCGGATTTTAAAAACCATTGCATAAAATTCATAGGCTATAAGTTTAGAAAACAAGTTTTTGTTTTTATTTTTTTCTTTATGCTTTTATACTACTGTTTATGGCTTACTTTTCAGGCTGGGTTTTTATACAGCTGATAAAGAAGTCATAAAAACGCACCCCTTTTGTTGCACAGTTGGGTTTTTTTTTCCAAAATGCATAAAAGACAGAATCAAATGTCTTTTCAGGAAGCAAGGTTAAAATTCAGTCAGGTCTAATACTTACACACACCAAATGTATATATAGGCTATGGCTCTGCCTCTGGTTCTCTATTGAACATCTCATTTCTACAGAGAAAAATCAAGTTGTTCCCAGGGCAACTTTTATATCCCTGTGGTTAGCCATCATTCCAATAATAAAAGAAAATGTGGACTTGGATGCCCTCCATGAGACGGAAGGAATTAGGGCTACACCTGTGGGCTGTAGGTGAAGGTGGCTCCCTCGTCCTCTCCTCCAAAATGGCCATAGGATGCTGAGGTTTAAGGGTTGCCCCTCAACATGTGTGCTTTGCTTGCTTGAACCTCCTCTTCCAAACCTAGCGTGACCGTTTCTGTCTAATACCACTGATGATTTTCATCTAAATCTGTGTTAATGCTTTTCAATGTGTTTAATGTCCTAATTTCTATACATGTATGCCTTTGTTTTCTGAGGAAACTTTAAAAGATGGGCCCAGATCCCATACTTAGCTGAGTAAGAGGTGGAATTAGCAGAATTTATATTTCATATATTTAATTTATTTTGAAAGGATTATTCTATTAGATCTTTAAGTTAGAGAAGATGAAATGTTCTGTTTGGCAGGGCAAGAGGAATTTCAGAAATCCAGGTTTTGACCAACAGGATAGACCGATAAGAAAATACTATAGGTTGTATCTTTCCTCATTCCCTTCCCATGTTGTTATTGTCTTGGCTTTACTCTAAAGAGTAAAGAGTAATTTAGGGTTGTCTGTTTTCTGAGATGATGATTTCAAAGATGGTATGCCTAAAGTTTATTTGCATAGTTTGCTTTATTTTAGGGTAGACATATGCATGTTTACATTTATGTAAAATATGTGCAGTGTAAAGTTTTATAGTTTACTCTTTTAAAAGATCACTATATTTAAATAAAAAATGATGATCAGCAATCCAATGATAATCTTCTGACTTTTTTTTTTAAACTTTTGAAACTAAGGAACTAGTAAAACATTAGTAGAGAGCATACAATAAAGATGGCTGACCCAAATGTGTAGGGGGAGGGAAGGGAGGAGTGTCCAATTATTATTTTGTAATAAACGTGGTACGGATATTTTCTCCTCCCCTTTTATTCATTCATTCAGTTGTATTTCTTGAGTGCTTTTACTGTTGTGTAAAGCACCGAACTAGGGATTAGTACAGCGCCTGGAAAATAGTAAGCGCTTAACAAATGCCATTATTATTATTACTTTTAATAGGTCCCTCATTATTGTCCCTCTGAGGCTTTAAAGTAACAAAAAATTGTGAGAAAAAATCGGTTATGCATGCTATGTTAAAGAGAATGGAAGTTGGCCTGGCAGAATGGAATCCAAGTTGAAAGAGACAGAAAAGTAAACCTTGTGGCAAAAAAAAAAATTAAGAATATTGGCTGAAAGATTTGGACTCATCCATCCAGCCTCTTTAACCCACTGCTAGAATTGTAAATATTTTCATGTTTGCCTTCCCCCTTGGAATGTTGGCAGTGAGCATGTTACTTTGTTACTGTGAATTTCCCAAGGTCCTAGTTCAGTAGATTGCACCAAGGGGGATGCTCAGTAGATTCTGCTGCCATACACATTAACTGAGGCTTACAAAAGGACCGTTGGCTAGTAGGAGACAAGTTCACAGGACAGAAAGGAAGCCAAGGGCTGGAGAGTTCAGTGACCTACCACCGAAACACGCCCTTGTCACTCACCCTCAGGTAACCTTCCTTTGACCTTAAAGTGCCAGAGCCAAACCTCAAGTAGACGGCTTTCTTGTGGAAGGGACAGGCCTTTCCATACAGGCGGAGCCAGCTGTGTGCACTGCAGTCTTGAAAAAGGGTCCTGCACTTTTCCTGCCAAGAATCCAGTTAAGCATTTCAATTTCTTTCTTCATATCACAGTAATTCTTGGCTAAAGCTTATCTCCAATCCTCAACTCTCGAGTTCTCTCTACTCATAAATACTTGCCATCCATAACCTTTTCCTCAAGATATCTCCTTTAGGCTTCTTTCTCTTTGCTTATGGATCCCCCACCAGGCCTTCAGGTTGACTTTGAAAGCACTGAAGCAGATGATGAAAAGCTGGAGCAGGAATCTGAGCCCCGGGCCTTTCATGGCACCTGTGTCCTCATCTGTGAAACAGACCAGCTGATGCTCAGGGCTATTACCTGAACATCGATCAAGCTTCTGTGAAAAAACACAAAACTAGCACGGAAGAGCACCGAGCACTTACCACAAACTCTCAAGTCTCCATGGTCCAGGGAGGAAGAGCAGGACTGGGGAAAACCTCGCAAAACCATTAGTTTCCTCCCACCCCAGAGAGCAAGCGAATAAGTCGCCCCACTTGAGCATCAGCTCCATTTAGTTCCTCTGTCCTAGAAATCCCAAGGAATGAACAGCCAGAGGGAATTTTCATAGTTTAGACTGTAAACTCGTTGTGGGCAGGGAATACGCTTACCAACTATCATACTGTACTCTCCCAAGTGCTTAGGGACGGCTCTGCACACAGTAAGGGCTCAATTAATACGATAGATTCGATTGATTTTAAAGGGAAGCACAGGTCTTGGAAAATGCACAAAATGAATCGTCAGCTTCTGGTTGGTCAAGTGCTGGTTGTGTAACACTTTCTATTTGCAAAGTGTGCACATTCTCCTTTATCCTAGAGGGACGGCCAACGTTGCGGAGCAAAGGGTAATGTCTGCCCCTAGCAGTATTTTCAGATTATGAGCTACTGAGCATGTTTGAGTCCCTGGACCACCCCTGGAAAGCATGATAAAGGTTATTGTGGCTACATCTGTTACTAATTCACCTTTAGAGAACACTATCTCCCAGCAAACTCATTCACATGAGGACCTCTTCTCATTTCTTCTTTCCTACCTTAATCTTTAAAACTTGCTTTCCTAGGCATTGGCAGCGTATTTTTGCAACTCTCTTACCTATCACAATTATGGGAACCACGTTAGCAGCTCACACAAACATCTCTAGATTAAGCTTATTGTGTCTAATAATAATAAGAATATTGATGGTGTTTATTAAGCGCTTACTATGTGCCAAGCACTGTTCTAAGCACTAGGGTAGATACAAGGTCATCAAGTTGTCCCACGAGGGGCTCACAGTCTTAACCCCCATTTTACAGATGAGGTAACTGAGGCGCAGAGAAATTAAGTGAGTTGCCCAGATTCACACAGCTGACAAGTAGCAGAGGTGGAATTCGAACCCATGACCTCTGACTTCCAAGCCCTTGCTCTTTCCACTAAGCCAGGCTCCTTCTCCACCAACTCTGTTGTATTGTACTTTTCCAGTGCTCTGCACACACTAAATGCTCAGATGCCCCTGATGGCTTTGCTGTGGATCTAGTTACCCCAAGTGTCGCTAAAGAATCCTGGGCACCTTTGGCGACCCTTAAGGTACCTTAGGTTACCTTAAGTGGACGTCTCATTACACCCCAGGTTTTTTAGTGGAAAGCCACAGAGCTTGAATAGTCACTGTGTGGGTTTTTCTGGGTGATGTCTAACTGTTCCCCCCCCCCCCCCCGGCGCACATACCCACAAACACACTCCTGCCCAGGTTCCTGTAACCACAGGTGCCTTGGTGGAGGAAGGTCGGGCATATAAAGATCTAGTTACTGGACAGAAGAGGACGGCAGGACCTAGAGGAAAAATCATATGAGTCTGGAAGTAAGGAGACTGAGTTCTAGTCCCAGCTCTGCCGCTTGCCAGCTGTGTGACTTTGGGCAAATCACTTCTCTGTGCCTCAGTTACCTCATCCGTAAAATGGGGATGAAGACTGTGAGCCCCACGTGGGACAACCTGATCACCTTGTATTCCCCCAGCGCTTAGAACAGTGTTTTGCACATAGTAAGCGCTTAACAAATACCACCATTATCATTATTATTATATGACCTTGGGCAAGTTACTTAACCTCTCTGTGCTTCAGTTTTCTCAACTGAAAAATTCTTATTCAAGGTACCTCTTAGATCCTGAGTGCTGTGTGCAAGGGGGACTGCGCCTGATCTAATTATTTTCTACCTAGGCCCACACTCTGCACAATGTTGGGCACCTCATGGGCACTTCAAAAAACCAGCGTGATCTAGTGTAGACAGCACAAGTCTGGGAACCAGAAGACCTGTTTCGAATCCCAGCTCTGCCGCTTGACTGCTGCGTGACCCTTGTGCAAGTCACTTAATCTCTCTGTGCCTCAGTTTCCTCAACAGCACAAAGGGGATTCAAAACCTGTTCTCCCTTCTACTTAGACCGTGAACCCCGTGTGGGACGGGGACCCTGTTCGACCTGATTGACTTGTATCTACTCCAACACTTAGAACAGTGCTTGACACATAATAAACGTTTAACGAATACCATTAAAAAAACCCATCAAAAAGTAAAACAAGAAATCCTTAGGCTGTGCGGGAAAGCTAAGTAGCAATGGTTTACTTCCGTTTGGTGAATGCGCCAAACTCAAAATAACTAACATGCTTTTCTTTTATTGCGGAGACGGAAGATATCATGGATGCCAAGCTCTATAGAAATGGTAACTCATAGATGATGCCATCATAAATCTGACGGTGGGACTCAAAAAATATAGGGAACCCTGGAGCCTTTTAAAGAGCTGGCTGATCACTGGTTCACATGCTCACAGTGTGAACTATTAATACAACCAACGTATCAAGAATTGAAATGTCACCACCTTGGCGGTAAAGTATCAAGGCTGTGGAAAAATAAAGAAACCTGCAAACATGGGTGAAAGTAAAAAGTTTTTCCTACCGGCATGGCCAGGCATTTAAAACCTCAGGTAGGGAGGGGGGGCGGGGAGTTGGCAAGACTGCCGTGGGTCAGACTGAAACCAGTGAGGGTGCTGGGAATCCAAGGGGGCCCGCCCAAGGTCTGCATCCAACTGACCAAATAGCTGCAGCAGTGGGAACAAGGCCCAGGCTCACTGCGGGAGCAGATCACGCTGCTGGTAGTCAACTGACTGACTGGTACAGCATACCCGGGGCCCAGTTGTGAGAAACGGCGTGCCCTAGTGGGTAGAGCACAGGACTGGGAGTCAGGAGGACCTGGGTTCTAATCCCGGCTCTGCCACTTGCCTGCTGTATGCTTGGATAAGTCACTTAACTTCTCTGGGCTTCAGTTACCTCATCTGTAAAATGGGGACTAAGACTGTGTGTCCCAGGTGGCATATCGACGTGTCCAGACTGATTAGCTTATATCTACCCCAGTGCTGATTATGGTACCATAGTAAGTGCTTAACAAATACCCTTAAAAAAAAGTTGTGAACCCCCAGACCAGTGAGTGACAGCCCAGTTCCTTTGTCAAGGAGACCCTGGTGATTCAGCTAACCCTCGGTCCTGCCAGCCCCCTTCGTGATCGGAGGGAAGCTTGGCGGTGACGGAATAGAAAAAGTGTCTGTTTTGAAATTATTCACACCGGCCCTGGCTTTTCTGGTGCAGTGTTTCGTTGGGTCCCGGCTCACTACCGTGTGTGTCCTGCAGAGGACTCTGAGACTACACGGCAGCAGGACCAGTAACAACGGCAACAGCAGATCGGGGCTTCTCAGATTCTAGGTCACCTCGGCCACAAAATCCCACATTTCCTTCTGCGACGGTGCTTGCAGATGGGCGGATCCGACCGTGACAATCCCAGGACGCCATGAGATCACGTAATTGGCCTTCTCAACGAAATGCACTGCCTTAATTTTTTCCTTGAGATCATTCCACACTCTCGTACATCAAGATGACTTGGGTTTGCCTCGGCCACACCCAGATTTTGATTAAATCGAGATCACGCTGATCGCAACAGGCAAGATATATTTCCAGGCCTCTGCGGTTTATCTGAGAAACAGCGAGGCTTAGTGGAAAGAACATGGGCTTAGGTGTCAGAGGATGCAGGTTCTAATGCCGGCTCTGCCACTTGTCAGCTGTGTGACCTTGGGCAAGCCAGTTAACTTCTCTGTGCCTCAGTGACCTCATATGTTAAATGGGGATGAAGACTGTGAGCTTCACGCGGAACAACCTGATGACCTTCTATCTACCCCAGCATTTAGAACAGCACGGCACACAGTAAGCGTTGAACAAATAACAATTAAATTATTAATCTGAGGAGTGGGTGCGCAATTAATTAGGCCCAAGAGCCCCATACCAGATCATCTAGGCTGGTATCTTTTAGGCTTTACACTCTAATCAAGAGCAGGAGAGGAAAAGAGGTTTAAAGCCCCCAAAGGACGGTCACTTTCCCCCTTTGGGTATTTTATGCCCGGCTCAAAGGCTGTCCCAGATCTGGCTAATTGTCCAAATGCCACTTTCCTAGGGATCAAAGTGTTGCTAAATGCTTCTGCAGCTGGCTGAGAACCAGATAGGAGCAGAAGCATCAAGCTTGGGGCCAAACTGCATCGAGGCTGGGAGCCATATTTGGTTAATGCTCATTCTAAGGCACCTGGGGCAGTCTTTAGAATCAGAGCCGGCAAATGGCTCATTTGCTGTTTTTCCCCCGAGTTTTTGCCCAAGAGGATTATTTTCACGTGTCTTCGATATTTTAATTTTCCATACAGTGACCTGTTAATCAATCAATGGTATTTATTGAGCACTTACTCTGTGCAGAGAACTGTACTAAGCGCTTGGGAGAGTACAGTACAACAGAATTAGTAGACACATTCCCCATCTATAACAAACTTACTGTCTAGAGGGACTGTTGGTATTTATAATAATAATAGTAATGTTGGTATTTGTTAAGCACTTATTATGTACAAAGTACTGTTCTAAGTGCTGGGGGGGATACAAGGTGATCAGGTTGTCCCACGTGGGACTCACAGACTTCATCCCCATTTTACAGATGAGGTAACTGAGGCCCAGAGAAGTTAAGTGACTTGCCCAAAGTCACACAGCTGACAAGCAGTGGAGCTGGGATTAGAATCCATGACCTCTGACTCCCAAGCCCGTGCTCTTTCCACTGAGGCATGGTCATCAACTGATAGAAGCAGTATGGCCTAGCGGAAAAAGCACAGGTCTGGGAATCAGAAGACCTGGTTTCTAACTCCCGCTCTGCCAATGGCCTGCTGTGTGACCTTGGGCAAATCACTTAACTTTTCTGTGCCTCAGCTGCCTCATCTGTAAAATGGGAATTGAATACCTGTTCGCCCTCCTACTTGGACTGTCAGCCCCATGCGGGACGGGGACTGGGTCCCATCTTACTGACTTTTATCTACCCCAGCTCTTAGAGCAGTGCTTGATACATAGTAAACACTTTACCACTAAGTGGTTAATTACTATTAAAAAGAAAAAAAATTAGCATTTACAGACTGCCTATTCAGTGCAGAGAAAGATTCTAAGTGACTGAGGAAATACAATTAATTTACCATGATCCCTGTCCTCAAGAAACTTATGGATTCTGGGTCAGACCAATGATCCATCCCAGGCAGCATTCAGTCTCGACAGCGGCTATTATGTCATAGCTCTTTCTCATTATCCGTCCTTATGGTTAGTGATGCACTGTTACATTGTTAACTTTGCCTTCTACCTCCCTAATTTTCCCCTCAGTCACCTAATATACATGAATCTATCCAAACTCCTCTTGGACCTAATGATGTTTTCCACCAGCACTTCATCTGCTGTGTGAAGAAATGTTTCCTTTTGTTTGTTTTGAACCAACCACTTTCAAACTTCAATGGGTTTTCTCTCATCTTGATGTTGAGGGATTTGGTGAACAATAATTCCATGTAGGTTCTGTTCATACCTTTGGTCATTCTGAAACCTTCAATCACGATTACTTTTAGCCTTCTTTTGTCCAGGCTAGAATACCTTTCACTCTATTCTGATACAGGAGCTTCTCCATTCCCCTGGACATCTTGGTTTCCCATCTCTGTAGGGAAACGCGGTAGTGGGGCTGACTTTTGTATAAGCAAACTGGGAGAAAGACTAACTTACCTTTAGGATTTTGTTCACACATCTTTCATTCGAAAGGAAATCATTTCATTTGAAATGCAAGTAACTGCCAGGTACTTCTCTCACCTTCTCCAGCATCTTTAATGTCTCTTCTGTGGTGTGATGACTAGAACGGCATAGAATGTTCCAGGTGACCAAACTATGTGTTTGATTTGTCTTGTCATCTTGGCCCCTGTGATAGAAAATCAGAGATATGTAATTCAGAAAGGCTTTCTAACCAGAACACTCCAATTTCACACTTTGAGCAAGGATGTAGTTTTGAAAACATCTCCCTCATTCTTCAACAGGGTTGGAGGGGAAGGTAGTAACTAGTGTCAGGGCCTGGGCCAAACCCCTTCTTACCCTCATCACTGAGGCAGGGAGAGGAGAAGCCCATGGATGACTCCTGGGCTAGGAGAATTCCCCGGCAGTGGAAACCAGGGTTCATCTAGGGCATCTTGGCTGAGGTGCTACTGACTCTGAACCCTGCGTAAAACCTTCTGGCCTTGCTAGCTACTTTGAGATAATCAGCGAGGTGACCTGTAATAGTAGTTAGTAGAAGTGGTAGCTGGGAAATAGGATGAAGCATGGAGCAGGGTCACGAGGCGGTAATTTGGGATCGTTGCTGGTCCAGGGACTTGTGCCAGGGATGGGACTGGGACAGGGTCATGGGCCTCTTCCCTACTTCCGTGGCAGGGAAGTGGGTACGGGGCAGGTAAGGTGAGAGGAATAACTCCACGACATCCACTCTTATGATCCATCTTACCTCTGAGACAGTTGTGAAATTCAGCAAGTTCCTGTAGCGTGGTTCCCAGGTGTTTTTCAATTTGCCTAGCAGGGAAGTCAAGAGTGAGAGAAGAAAAAGTAGAGGCAGAACAGGGAGGAAAAAATCAGGAAGAGGAGTCGGGGAAGAACACCACGACGAACAGTCACAAAGGAGACTAGAAAAGGGTAGGAAATTGGAATGGCCAACCGGAGTAATGTGATTTCAGCTCCGATGGAGACCATCCCGCAAACTTTCAATCTTGGAAAATATATTCTGCAGTTTTTATCCCCCAATCCCTTTCCAACAGAGCCCAGACAAAGCGGGCTTCCACGGCACTTTCTGGCACGCACAAGAGCCCACCTTGATTCTGGGCCCCCACAAATCTGGCCTTGCAAGCAATACAGTTCTGACCTCGACAATCAGCCAGGGAAGAGAAAGCCACAGGAAAGTGAACGAAGATCCTTTATTTGTCACCAAGGTGAATTAATTCCATGATTAGTATGGGCATACAGAATTAAAGCAGGGCCTTCTCAACTGTTGATGATGAGAGGTGGATATGTGTGCATTGTTCTGTTTGTGATCATGGGATAGCCACCGGAACTCAAGGAAGTTCTGAGAGACGTCTGTCAACTGCAGCAGTGCTGTTATCCGGACCTGAAGTTCACAGACAGTCCAAACTGTCATAATGGTAAATGGATCGGAAGCACACGCCTTCTTATTCTGAAACTTTCTGTACAATGGTGGAGGCGTCACTTACTCTGATCGGGAACTCCTATTCCATTATGATGAACGTGCACGTAACCCATCGGCATTCTTCCACATGGAATTTGCAGTTTGGGACCACTAACAAAGAAATACAGAAATACTCAAGGCTATTGGAGATGGACGGGTCTTACGACTCTTCTTTCCAAAGTATAAAAATCCAGAACCAGGTCCTACCGACCACAGAGGTCAACTGAGAATCAAGTTGACCGGCAGAGATAGAAATTCAGACAGCTGACTTTCAAACAACAAAACAAAGCCAAACACCATCCTGGTGCCAGCAAAGTGGGGTACAGGTAGCAGTGACAGATAGCAGTGGGTACAGAGAACAGCAGGGTGAGGGCGTCGGACTGCACATGGTGAAATTCCAGTTGCAATTTCCAAAGGGCTGACAAAAGGAAGACAACAACACAGATGAGGAAAATGTAAGTAGGTGTACTGAGTTAGAACTTTGAAGCAAGAGAACATGACCAGGGGTGTCACAGGAGCTGGATAATGTCCTCATCAGGTGGTGGCAAGGTCAGCCTGGCCCAGAACCCGACTAAAAATCCCAACAGAAACACTTGGGAGTAAGAAGGATGGGCAGGGACCGTAGGGGCCGAAGAGTCTCTAAATCTGTCTGTTGCGCTCTGCTCCGCTAACTAGTGCTCATTAGTTCCTTTTGCTCCAAGTCAGAAGCCGCTCAGGGCCAGGAAGCCTGAAAGCAGCCTACACTGGCACCAGTGTACTGGGATTTTTGTGCCATCTCCAGGGGTCCGTCCAGCCTGGGGTGGAGGGGAAGCGATAGGAAACAGGCAGAGTTAAATTTTCTCCAAGAGAATGCTGTGCATCCCAAAGGCTACCATTTCAACTTCTTGCCAGGCCAACTTGAAGAGGGAGTGAGAAATTTACAACAGTGATTCCTTCCCAGTGATAGAGTCATTTCTTCCCAGGCTGTGACAGTAAGGTGGGTTAGCTCTTCACCTTTATCTTACAGTTCAGACTCTCCTAGGGGAGCCACGGCAGAAAGGGTTCCTGCAGCACCTCCGGCCAAGTCAGGAAAGATCTTCAACTGTGGGCCACATGGAGGACTCTCCAAGCCGCTAGCTTCACGGTTTGCTCAGTGGAGGGGAGCAGGTCAGTTTCTTTCCCTGCCCCTTGGGTCCATCTGCCCTTCCCAAACTGGAACACTCACACTCCTTCAATGAGTGCAATTTGGCATTGCATCGGTTACTGAAATAACGATTCGTGAACATTGGGAAGTTCACTGTATAATTGAGGGAGAGCGCGATAGCCTTCAGAAACACCCCTTTCTCAGGATATACTTGGTGTCATCTGGAGAGAGCCTCGAGACAAAAGCAAAACAAATAAAAAATTCTGCCGAGTCTATGTTTAGGTCTAACAGTGCTAAGTCGAGGTATTGTCTTGTTCCTTTTTCGTTTTCCAGGGGTTTGGCTTTTCAGAAGTGATGCAGAGGAGTTCCCTTAGGCAAGCGCGTGAAATGTTGTTCAACAGCTTGTGTTAAGACAGAATGCAGTGGTCCTATTTTCTTCCAGGCAGACTTAATTCAAAACACATCTCTAATAGCCGTCAGCAGCAAGATACTTTTTTTCACTTTCACACTGAGGGTTGGTGTTATTGTAACAGTCTTGGTTGGTTTTGGGACACTGTAGCACCTGCTGTCCATTTTACGTGGGATGCCGCCCCCTTTCCCTCCTCTTCATGTGAAATACCGACAAGGTGTAGAATCAATGTTGCAGTACAAAGTGCATCGCAATTCTCCGTAAGACCTGAGAAAAGAGAGAGCGTGGGTCAGGAAGGGAACAACATCAAGTCACAATTACCTGTAAGCGAGTGACCCATTTTGGGTTACCCACAGGAGGACTTCAAATGCTCGCTCCCTGCCTTCCCTGCCTCCTCTCCCGGCGCCGTCCCCTCACCCCGACAGCCATTTTCTCTTCAGGTTTCACTGACCCAGAACCTCATCCTTTCCTGCCTCAACTGGGGCCTCTTCCCTGTTTTGTTTTGTATTGGAGCCACTGTTCCTCATCACTACCAGCATCCAAAATTCAAAATTGACTGTAAGAGATATTCCAAGTCGAATTAATTTGCCCCTTCTCTCCACGCTGCCCTCCTGGGTTTTCTGCTGCAATAAATTCCAGCTCAGTCCCTGAAAACAGCCGCCAGTTTCTCAAAACCTCTTTCAGATTCCTTATTCTTGTCAATTAGCACACCACTTCTTCCATGAACTATGGAGGACTCAAACGCTAATTTCATTTCCAGATAAAATGTTGCCTGTTCCACAGTAATGATACCTGACAGGATGGGACGTGAAGCTGTAGGAAGAGAAATGCTGATTACGGAAGAAAGACACTTGCACAGTACAAATGAGGCCAGTCGCCGATCAGCAGATAATGCGAGGGGCAGCTTTGCCAAATTAAAGAGAGGGCCTGGTTTTGTACATGAAATATTTTCCCATCAGATCTGACAGCCTGACTTGCACTCACAAAATGGAACTACTTTCCTCCCCAACATCAGCTGCTCCTTCAAATATCAGTCCTGGCTGGCCTCGGTGGTAGCCCCGGCTTTGTCTAAAGGCTGTGGAGAGGGTTCCTCAGGAGGCAAGAACAGCTTGGTGCCACAGGACCCGAGGGAAAGTCCTCCATACCATCTCCCTACCCATCTCCCAGATCCAAACTTGCTCATGAGTTTTAGTCACTAACAAACTACGCCTCTCCCCCTGACCCCCACAAATATCACTTGCAGCTGCCACACCGTCCATGACGACGTGGACGATGTTTTATTCTGTATTTATTTCCCTTTTGAGAAACAGAGAGACTTGTCCATGGTCAAAGTGAGCCAGTGGCAGAAACAAGAAGGGAATCTAGATTTCTTGACTTGCAGCTTAATGTTTTTTCTGCCAATTTGTGTTGGAGGAATACAGAAAAAGAAGAGCTATAATGATGAATTACTTTGGCAAAAGGACTGGCTTTTTGTTTCATTAAAGACTCAATGTTTTATTTAACTCTGTTGGAATGTATGCAGCTCTAGCCAGGGTTCAGAGTCTGCTCCCCTCGCTGAGGGTGTTGGGGGCTCTGGCTGGAACCAGGAGAACAATCAGTCAATTAAGCTATTAATGGTATTTACTAAGCACTATGTACAGAGCACTGTACTAGGCACTTGGTAGAGTACAATATTACAGAACAGAATTAGCAGATACATTCCCTGCCCATAACGAGCTTAGAGTCTGAAGCACCCTTTTCCATCTCCTTTGGTAGGAAGGAGAAGCAGCATGGCCTACTGGAAAGAGCCCGGCCCGGGAGTCGGAGGACCTGAGATCTAATCCCAGCTCTGCCACTTGTTTGCTGTGTGAGGTTTGGGGAAGTCAATTCACTTCTTGGTGCCTCAGCTTCTTGATCTGCAAAATGGGGATGAAATCCTACTTCCTCCCACCTAAGCCGTGAGCCCAGCGACTGTGCCCAACCTGATAATTTTGTATCTACCCCAGCGCTTAGAACGGCGCCGGGGACATGGTAAACACATTTAACAAATACTGTTATCATTATTGCTATTACTGTGGGGGAACTGTGCTCATGGCTGGTTCCAGGGTCACAGTTCCTAGAAGCCAGAAAGGCAGATCGCTGGAGAGTTTCTCTTCTTGGGACCTAGAAAGGAGCTGGTTAGGCCCTCCCTCCTCCGCCCTCCTGAACGGAGGGGAAAATGTCAGGGAGCTTCCGCATCTCTGGCAGCAAGCTGTTACAGAGGGGTTACGGTTACAGCTTCATGAAAGCCAAACTCCCAGTTCAGAGAAAATCAGCTGCACAATGGTCGCTCCTCTCCATTCTGCCTGCTGCAGAGTTGACTGGGGCTGAACTCAGGCACAGAAGAGGGAAGCAACACTTCTCCTCACTCCCTCCTAAGCAGAACACATATGGATGGGGCTAAACCAACTGCCTTTTTAATCGTATCTAAGTCTCAGGCACCGTGGCGTGAGGGCAAGAAGGAAGCATTATTGATACAGATGACAGAAAGACAGAGACAGATAATAACTTGTTGAGTAGTCAAGGTCAGATTCTTGAATTTGTGGGTTATCCAGGCTCCCTGCCGTATTCTTCCTCTGCCTCTTGGCCCTGGTGTTTGGTCTTTTTCGTTTCTCACTAGCACCTCTACCAGATGGGAAGTAGGGGCAGGGAGGGAAAGCGAAGCACTCAGTTCATTTTGCTAACTTTTAGCTGTGCTTTTAAAGGGTCTGGATGGAGAGAAGGCTTAAGTTACCATCTAAAGTAAAGGTTTTGGATCATCAGAGGATTCTGTTTATCTTTGCTCTTTCTGTCCTTTCTCTTCCACCCAATGGATAAGTGAATTAGCTACACGTTTGTATCTTCACATATACGAGCACATAATTTTTTTTAAAATGTACTCAATTGTTCAATACTGAATTTAGCCCTGTGTTTACCCTTCACCAACACTTTTAAAGGCCACTGTGTGAAGAGGCCCAAGACCCAGGTATTAAAAAAGAGCTTTCTTGGCATGTTTCTCTGATTCCAAACAG
The DNA here is from genome assembly GCF_004115215.2 of Ornithorhynchus anatinus. NCBI lineage: Eukaryota > Metazoa > Chordata > Mammalia > Monotremata > Ornithorhynchidae > Ornithorhynchus > Ornithorhynchus anatinus. The sequence continues at coordinate 40,577,518 of NC_041735.1, forward strand.
AAAACAATAAGTATGTCCCTACCCAGGGAGGTATGTTTCACAAGTCAGATAACCAAAGTCCATTCCGTCACACTCTTCCACTCCTTCGTGTCGGAAGCCATCCCCACAGTAGGCCCGGTGACATCCTAGAGAGAGATCATGAAAATAGAAATATTACAGGAGAGACCCGGCAAAGGGAATGGAGTGAGAAAACCTGGCTTGACAAATGGTGTTGTCGGACTCAGTTTTTCTCTTTGTCAGCTCACAATTCTTCCTTCCATTGCACAGAAATGAGCAGACCGAGATGGAGAAGGGCAGGATTGTCATTTGGGAATGCCTATGATGGCTTCTGGAAAACTGGTCCCACTTGGGGTTCTCCAGGCTGGGACTGTCAGATGATGCAGTGAAAATGGTCCCAGGAAGGCTAGAAGAACCCTATGCACAAATCATCATCAATACCTTTGAAAGATGAAAATCACCGATGCGTCTCTGTGGGCGCTACCTCCGAAACAGAGTTCCAGGTGGAGAATGACTTTCTAAAATTCTCCCCATGATCGTGGCCACCATTTTGGACCGTGTCTCCAATTTTGCTCCTTCCATCCCCGCCAACCCCGCTGCCTCCATTTTGTAATTCCAAGTGCTCTTCAGAGGGCACTTGGGTCACCCAGCCTGGACTCCTCGGGGCAAAACATCTTACTTACTTATACAGTCATCAGCCACAATGCTGTTGCCGTCATCACACTCTTCCCCAGCCTGGATGATCCCATCGCCACAAGTGCTGCCATCGTCTACAGGGTAATCCACAGGATAGAAAGGGGTAAGCTATCCAAACAAACACACAACAATTACCAGGATGGGACGATACACATCCCCGTGAACAATCATGAGCTGCACATTGCTTGGACATAAAGACTCTGGGGAGGAGGAGTCTTGGTACAAGTAAGATGGCTGAGGTGGCCTTGTAATGACTTTGGGCAAGTCATTTCACTTCTCTGTGCCTCAGTTCCTCATCTGTAAAATGGAGGTTAAGACTGTGAGCCTTATGTGGGTCAGGGACCCTGTTCAACCTGATTACCTTGTATTTACCCTGGTGCTTAGAACAGCACATAGTAAGCACTTAACATTCATCACAATTATTATTATTATTGTTGTAAATGTGCGATGTGATTTGAAGGGCAACAGCATGTGGGTTCTACTGAGGGACAAGAAAAGAGGCTCTTTTGGTTGCAAGCCTTTAATTGATCAATTATATTTCTTGAGTACTTACTGAGCACTGTTCTATGCGCTTGGGAGAGTGCAATATAACAGTTGAGAGGTATGTTCCCTGCCCACTTAATCTTCCTTCTATTCAAAGTCTTTATTTATAGGGTGAACACAGGTCATCTGGATCCCTAAGTGCACGTCCAAAGACTGATGAGGCAGGTTGATGGGGAGGACATGGGCAAGCATGATTCTGGGAAAGTAACGGGGGGGATAATTTGTTGGTTTCATGCCAGGGGCTCAGTTGATGCTCTCCCTTGGACCTTGGAAAGGTGGCTCACAGTTTGAGTATCAAGAGATGTTGGTGGCTGTTTGAGGCATGGGGACTGTTAGCTCTCCTTTCAACACAGGCACCTGGACTCATGAAGAATCTCAGCTCTGAAGTCTTTTTTGTGTGTGTGGTAGGGGAAGAGGGAGGCACAGGTCATGCAGAAAAGCTCTAAAACCTGAGTGGAGTTGTGACTAGGATCTTTCTTTTTCTTTTGGCTATTTTTCCTGCCATCCTCTCACCCAACTACCCGCCCACTTTCCCCTCGCTCCTACCAATCTCTTCCACTGACCCAGCCACATTAGCGCCAAACGGGCCCCCCTCTCTCCACGCAGGAGGATGGCTTCTGAGATTGGGGGCTTGGATTACCTGGATTGGGAGCCAGCCAACACTATCCTTGAAGTACAGAGACCTCTGGTCTTTTCGGAAGGCTAACGCGTTCTGGGTGTTCAGCCGCTCCAGCTCCTCCTGATTATTCACCACAAAAATCTGCCGAAAGTAAAGAAGATACGTAAGGGACGGGCTTATGCCGAGCTAAGATGGCTCCATGCCACCTTCGATGTAGACTCATCTGTTTATGTAGTTCTGTTCCGGAAGTCAGTAAAAGGGCGTGAGAATGAAGGGGACAGGCCAAGAGAGGAGAAACCAAATAAGGGGTAATCGCAATTAGTGTGGACCACGAGGGACAGAGCTCTCTTACTGAAATAGAGAAGAAGCATAACTAATGACAATTTCTCTAGGCCACCTTTATTTCTTCACCTACCTATCTCTCCATTAGCTTTCACCTATTTCTAAATGCATGTGTTCCATGTCTCCCTCATTAGATTGTAAGCTCCTCGAGGGCAAGAGCTTACTTTTTTCCTTCTATGGTATTCTCCCAAATGTTTAGTACCATATTCTGTATACAGTAAGCATTTAATAAATACTATTACTGATTGACTGACTGAGGCAGAAACAGCAGCCCGGTGGCCCCCAGTGGCTAGGGAAGCAGCGTGGCTCAGTGGAAAGAGCCTGGGCTTGGGAGTCAGAGGTCAGGGGTTCGAATCCCAGCTCTGCCGCTTGTCAGCTGTGTGACTGTGGGCAAGTCACTTAACTTCTCTGTGCCTCAGTTACCTCACCTGTAAAATGGGGACGTAGACCGTGAGCCTCACCTGGGACAACCTGATTACCCTGTATCTACCCCAGTGCTTTGAACAGTGCTCTGCACTCAGGAAGCACTTAACAAATACCAACATCATTATTATTATTACTATGAAACACCATGGCTTGGAAAGGTGTCTTTGAAATTCAGCCGATAAACCAGAGTAAAAGATTAAACTCAAATTCTTACCATTTGAAGAACCAAGCAGCATGAGAAGCAGCATGGTCTAGTGGAAAGAGCACAAGCCTGGGAGTCAAAGGACCTGAGTTCTAATCCTGACTCTGCCACTTGCATATTGGGTGACCTTGGAAAAGTCACTTAACTTCTCTGGGCCTTAAACACACATCATCTGTAAAATGGGGATGAAGACTGTTGAGCCCCTGATTATTTTAAATCTATCCCAGTGATTTGTACAGTTTCTGCACCTCGTAAGTGCTTAACAAATATCATTCTTTTAAAAAAGTGTTTAGTGCTTTACCCCCTGTAGATTGTGAACTCATTCATTCAATCATATTTATTGAGCACTTACTGTGTGCAGAGCACTGTACTAAGCACTTAACATGTCTTCCAACTCTGTTGAATTGCACTCTCCCAAGCGCTTAGTACAGTGATTTATACACAGTAAGCACTCAATAAATATGATTGTTTAGTTCAATGCCTGGCACATAGTAAGTGCTTAACAAATATCATAAGCTAGTAAATGCTTAACAAATACCATTAGAAAAAAGAAAAGAAACAAGAGAGAGAGATTAAGCAATACTGCCCAGAGGAAGTCCTGGATAGACAGCTCTCCATCACCTTGCCCCCTCATACCTCACCTCCCTTCTCTCCTTCTACATCCCAGACCACACACTCCACTCCTCTGGTGCTAAATTTCTCACTGTGCCTCCATCTCGCCTGTCTTGCCGCCAACCCCCGGCCCATGTCCTACCTCTGGCCTGGAATGCCCTCCTTTCTCAAATCTGCCAGACAGTCACTCTCCCCTACTTCAAAGCCCTACTGAAGGCACACCTCCTCCAAGAGGCCTTCCCAGACTCAGCCTCACTTTTCCTCAGCTCCCACTCCTTTCCCTGTCACCCTGACTTGCTCCCCTTGCTCTTCTCCCATCTCCACAGCACCTATGTATATATGTATATATAATTCTATTTATTTATACTGATGCCTGTACACTTATACTCATGTCTGTCTCCCCACCTCTAGATTGGGAGTCCGCTGTGGGCAGGAACTGTCTCTCTTTATTGCTGAACTGTACTTTCCAAGCACTCTGCACACAGGAAGTGCTCAATCAATATGATTGAATGAATGAATGACTTCTGAGGCTGCCTCTTTCAGCTTAGAGAATGGAGGAAATTATCATAAAGGGGCCAGGCAGAGCTGATGAAAAGCTGTTCTACTGAAACAAGTGATGGTCATAGATCAATTCCTGTAGTAATCTCAAAAGGGTTATGGCTGGTTCCACAGGAATCTTATTTACAACTACTGAATGGTTGAGGTTCTGACCGATTCATTGAGCCTCCAGCCTAAAACACTGTTCCAGACACAGTCATGCCAAGTAATGTACCACGAATCCACATCTCATTTGCTATAAGGGCACAGGGACAGTGATTCCCACTCCTGACAACAACATGCTCCTATTCCCCAACTTAGCTGTGCCTCCAAAGCAGAAATTCAGAAATATCTCCATATGGCAATAAATGATAAACCATCGCGCACTCCAAGGCCAGCTTGATAGTGAAGGTTTAAAAGAATATGAGAAAACAAAATCCTAGCTGAGGTAGTTATGGATAACTACTTTTAGGTTTTTTTAATTTAAAAATGATTAAAAACATCAAATTCTAACTAAAAAGCATTCCATTAAATATTGCAAAAGGGCTAATTTTTAATCTACTCTGTCATAATACTCCTTTGACCTCTCAGCTGCCTCTGACACTAGATCACTTCCTTCTACTGGAAACACTATTTAACCTTGGTTTTTTCTGACAGTCCTCTCCAGAGTCTCCTCCTTCCTCTCTGGACGACCTTTCTCCGTCCCTTGGCCGGCTCCTCCTCTGCCTCCCACTCACTAACGATGGGTCACCGGAAGGCTCTTCTGGCTCTTCTCAATCTTTTCAGTCCCTCCGGCAGCTCATCCGCTCTCACAGTTTCAACTAGCACCTCTATTCAGATGACTCTGCTTCCCTGTAATCTTGTTTTTCCTCTCATCTCCACATGGATGTCCCACTGACACCTCAAGCTCGACATGATCCCAAACTGAATCCAATTCCCCTCCAAATCCTCTCCTCCACCAAACTCTCCTATCACACCTGATAACACCACCACCTTCCTTTTCATCTCTAAAAGTTACTACCTTGGCATTATCTGGGACTCTTCCCTCTCTTTCAATTTCCATATTCATTCTGTCCCAGCTCTGCCACTTGTCAGCTGGGTGACTGTGGGCAAGTCACTTCACTTCTCTGTGCCTCAGTTCCCTCATCTGTAAAATGGGGATGAAGACTGTGAGCCTCATGTGGGACAACCTCATTCCTCTGTATCTCCTCCAGCGCTTAGAACAGTGCTCTGCACATAGTAAGCGCTTAACGAATACCAACATTATTAAATCCTCTCAGTTCTTGCTCTCCAATATTTCCAGAATCCAATCAATCAATTAATCCCCCGGAAGTGTTCAATAAATACAATTGACCGACTGACCCCTTCTCCAATTAATCAATCCATCAGTGGTATTTATTGAGAGCTTACTATATGTAGAGCTGTGTACTAAGCGCTTGGGAGAGTGTGATGCCACAGAATGAGCAGACATGTTCCCTGCCCACAAGGAGCTTACAGTTTGGACCCTCCGTTCAAACTGCTTCTACCCTGATCAATGCACGTCACCTCCTGACATGATTCCAGCACTCAGAATAGTGCTCCAGCAGTCAGAACAGTGTGCCAGTGTTTAGAACAGTGCTTGGCACATAGTAAGCACTTAAATACTGTCATTATTATTACTGCATCAGCCTTTTCGCTGATTTCCTTGCCTGTACTCTCTCCCTTCTCCAGTGGATATTTCACTCTGATGTTCAGCTCATTTTTGTAAAGCATCTCCAAGCACACGTTTCCCCACCCCCTGCCAAACCTCTAATGATTGCCTATTGCTTTGTGCATCAGACAGAAACTTTTGACCACCGGCTTTAAGGCCCTCACTTTATCAGTTTATCCTTGTTCGTCCTCTCTCTTTCACTACAACCCAGCTTCCCCGCTTGATTCTTCTCAAGCCGACCTACTTGTAGTGCCTCACTCATATCTCTCCTGTCCCCGATCTCTTGCGCGCTCACTCCGGCAGACACTGCACTTTCCACCTTCAAAGTCTTATTAAAATCTCCCCCAAGAAGCCTTCCCTGATTAGGCCCTATTTTTCCCCACTCGCTCTCCCTTTTGCATCATCTATGCACTTAGATCTGTACTCTTAATAGACAATCCACCCTGTCCCACAGCACATATGTACAGATCTGTAGTTTATTTATATTACTGTCTCTCTCTCCTTCTAGACTGTAAGCTCTTCGTGCGCTGGGAATGTGTCTACCAAGTCTATCGTACCATAGTCTGGCAAGCACGTTGCAAAGTGCTCTGCCGATATTAAGTGCTCAATAAATACCACTGGTTGTTTGATGCCTTTCCTGAATAATAATCTCCCATTTCCCCACTTTATATCCTGTCCCCAGATGCCACTTGAGCACTTTTGCCTGACTTTGGGTATTTAACACTTCTTCCCACCCATTCTATAGTACTCTACTGTTTCTTCCTACCTGTAATTTGTTATAGTGCCTGTCTTCCCTGCTAGACCGTAAGCTCCTTGAAGGCAGGCGTCATGTCTACTAATACTATAGAATTCTCCCAGGCACTTAGCTGCAGAGCACGCAGCCGCCGGTCGATTGATCGTTTCAAAGACTCTTTCACAAAAAGCAAAACAAGCAGCTGAAGGATCACCATTTAGAGGTGGCTAGAGGACAAGCATCCTCTCCTGATGAAAAGCAGCCTTACCACAGGAACTCTGGGGTAGTTCTGTCCGTACACAGATCCCTCGAAGGGTGGGTTATTCACATTCATGGGGGTTCTGCACAGACACCTTCCCGGAGGCCCTGGAAGTCCTCTCTCCCCTTTTGGTCCAATTGAAAATTGACCTAGAAAACAGAAGCACATGTTACCAAGATATGCTGTGGAAGAAAAACCCAACAGGTTAAGGGGAGAAATGCTGTCCACAGGGAAAGGGCATCATCACAAAATAATAAAAATAATTGTGGTATTTGTTAAGCACTTACTGTGTGCCAGGCATTGCCCTAAGCAGAATTGGCTTGCAGGAAAATGATTTAAATGCTGTTTTGAGAAAAATGAGAGGGAGTAAGGCTTTATTTGAAAGTTTCCTGACTGTCCTCCCCCTGTCTTTCCCATCCCTGTAGACAACACCATCTTATTCCTTCCTTCATTTATTCATTCAATTGTATTTATTGAGTGCTTACTGTGTGCAGAACACTATACTAAGCACTTGGGAGAATACAATACAACAAAAAACAGACACATTCCCTGACCCACAAGGAGCTTACCAGTCTAGAGAGGAAGACAGACATTAACATAGATAAATAAATTACAGATATGTACATAAGTGCTGTGGAGCTGGGAAAGAGGAAGAACAAAGGGCCATAACCTTGGCATTATCCTCGACTCATCTCTCTTATTCAATCCACACGTTCAATCCGTCACCAAATCCTGGTGGTTCTTCTACCTCCACGAAATTGCTAAAATCCACCCTCTCCTGCCCATTCAAACTACTACCTTGCTGATCCAAGCATTTATAATAATGATGGCATTTGTTAAGCGCTTATTGTGTGCAAAGCACAGTTCTAAGCACTGGGGAGGATACAAGGTGATGAGGTTGTACCACGTGGGGCTCACAGTCTTAATCTCCATTTTACAGATGGGGTAACTGAGGCACAGAGAAGTTAAGCGACCTGTTCAAAGTCACACAGCTGACAAGTGGCTGAGCCGGAATTTGAACCCATGACCTCTGACTCCCAAGCCCGTGCTCTTTCCACTGAGCCACGCTGCTTCTCTATCCTATCCCATTTTGACTACTGCATCGGCTTCCTCGCCGACCTCCCTTGCTTCTTGTCTCTCCCCATTCCAGCCCTTACTTCACTCTGTTGCCCAGATCGCTTTTCTATAAAAAAAATTTAGTTCCTCAACTCCCCTTTACTCATGAACCTCCAGTGGCTGTCCATCTACCTCCACATCAAACAGAAACTCCTTACCATCAGTTTTAAAGCACTCAATCACCTTCCCCCCTTCCACTCCACCTCACTGACCTCCTATCAATACTCATTTCACATACTTTACTCCTTGAACAACAACCTACTCACTTTATCTCAATCTCATCTCTCTCACACCGACCTCTTGCCCACATCTCCGTCTGTCTTGAAATCCCTCCCCCTTGTTACTGGACAGACCACCCCTCTCCCCACCTCCAAGGCCTTTTTAAAAAAAATCTTCTCCAAAAGGGCTTCTCCGACTAAGCCCTCATTTCCTTCTCCCTCTCCATTCTGTGTTGCCTGTGCATTTGAATCTTTACCATTTGATATTCACCCCACCCTAAGCCCCACAACCCTTTAGTACATCTAACCAGAATTTAGTTTAAAACCTGCCTACATCTTTAGATTGTATGCTTCTTGTGGGTAGGGAACATGTCTACCAACTCTGTTCTGTAATAGTGTCTCAAGCACTTAGAACAGTACTCTGCATCCAGCAGGCATTCAAATACCATTTGATTGATTGGATTATGTGGAACATAATTGAGCCACCTTGAGATCTGGATTGTTTTCCCATCAGTTGGAGGAAATGGTATTTTGGCAGATAGTCAGGCTCATTTATTCTATTTAAGTGAGAAATAAGGGAGGATTTTCTTGGCAGGAATGGCGATTGGTCACTGAAATGGGCTACTGGGGAAATTTAATGTTGGTATTTGTTAAGCGCTTACTATGTGCCGAGCACTGTTCTAAGCGCTGGGGTAGACACAGGGGAGTCGGGTTGTCCCACGTGGGGCTCACAGTCTTAATCCCCATTTTACAGATGAGGTAACTGAGGCACCGAGAAGTTAAGTGACTTGCCCAAAGTCACACAGCTGACAAGTGGCCTAGCCGGGATTCGAACCCATGACCTCTGACTCCAAAGCCCGTGCTCTTTCCACTGAGCCACGCTGGAAAGCTGTGGAATCTCTAACCATCATCAATGACTTCTGTTGAACAGTTACTCTGTGCAGAGAACTGTACTAAGTTCTTGGGAGGGTACAATACAACAGATGACAAACAGGTTAACTGCCCAAAATGCTTGCTCCCCAAATGGCATAAAACCCCGTTGTCTTAGATTGGGCAGAAAGGACATTCTAACTGGGGTCAGAAGAATCAAATACAGTGATAATCTGAGGACCAGTCCACACTGGATGGGATTCTAGGATTCTGGTTGGGTAAACACTGCTTTCCAGTAAAAATTTTCTCTTTTACCCATAGGATCTGGTTCTGTGGCTTTAAATGGGGTGTCTTTTAAATGGGTCACTCAGCTTATGTGAATATAGAACTTGTGCTGAATTCAACAAAATCTGAAGGCTCATGGGGTGGGCTGAGCTCACGCTCAGAGATAAATGCTCTCCCCTCCCACAGGAATGGCGATGGAGCAAAGGTGAGTTGAGACTTGAATCAATTGTCCGTTTAATTTAGGCAAAGAAATCTGTTCATGTGGAGATAGCAGGTCTGGAGAGTCTGAAAGATCCAGATGGGAAGCACCATGGCCTAGTGGAAAGAGCACGGGCCTGGAAGTCGGAGGACTTGGGTTCTAATCCTGGATCGGCCACTTGTCTGCTGTGGGACATTAGGCAAATCACTTGACTTCTCTGCGCCTCAGTTCCCTCATCTACAAAATGGGGATTCAATACCTCATACTTAGACTGTGAGCCCCACATGGAGCTGATTACCTTGTATGTACTCCTGCACTTAGCGCAATGCAGAAGAAGCAGCGTGGCTCCGTGGAAAGAGCCTGGGCTTGGGAGTCAGAGGTCATGGGTTCGAAACCCGGCTCTGCCACTTGTCAGCTGTGTGACTTTGGGCAAGTCACTTAACTTTTCTGTGCCTCAGTTACCTCATCTGTAAAATGGGATAATGACTGTGAGCCCCACGTGGGACAACCTGATTACCCTGTATCTACCCCAGCGCTTAGAACAGTGCTCTGCACATAGTAAGCGCTTAACAAGTACCAAGATTATTATTAATGCTTGGCATGCAGTAAACACTTACATATCACAATCATTATCATTCTTTTTATTACTATTATTATTATTAAATAGCTATCTACATTGATCAGACTTAAATTTCCAAGTCCTCTAGATCACACTGCCTGTTTCCATGGGAAACAGAGGCAGTCAGATCAGAGTAGGAGACAAACTTGAGAGGACAAAAGCAAAAGATATGAAGCATGTCTTATTTAAACTTTCTCCCAGCTCTTGAGGGGGTCAAACCTCAACTGCACTGTAAGCATCATTTCCCAAGCAGCTGGAGGACTTCTTTCTTCCCTTGCTTCTGGAAAGAAAAGCTGCCATTTATTTCCTCCTTTCCCCTGTCCTGAGAGGGTTGGTGATTCCCTGACAAGTTGTCACCAGGGGATGGTAATCTGTCTTTGCCAGCCAGCCATTGAGCAGGTGGACGAGAAGGGAGGAAGGGAGGAGGGGAAAGGCGAGGCCTTCAATAGTTTGTTTCTAAATTTAAACTTGTAATTCTTACGGAATTTCCCTCCATAGCTGCCGCTCCACAGGAAAGTACCCTAGAAGAAACTGGCTTTGAGTGAAAAATTTCTGAGCATCAAGGTTAAATTTAGGAAATGAATAAGTTCCTCAAAACTACAGTCTTTCTCTACATCTTATTGTCATCCACAGGGAAGACAGAGTGTAGCCTGCCTGCTCCCCAGATAATGAATCATTCCCACTTCAACAAAAACCCTGTTCTGGGCCCAAAAAACAGAAAGAGAAGAAACCTTTGCAAGGTCTGGCAAATGGCCTAAAATTCTTCACGTCAACTTTTACTTCCTGTTTTCCTCCTCTTTCATGCAGCTGTCAGAGTGGCCTCGGTTCTACCTGACATTTTCATGTTGAGCCGTGTTGAAGGATGAAAACTCACAGATCCCTTTTATCCCCCCTCCCACAGACTCCCTAATTAATCCATTTGCCCAGCTTGCACTGTAGTTTTTTTTAAGGTCAGATTCTCACCTTCCATTGAGATGCCAATTTTCAGTTACTCAGAGTCATGGGGAAATAGAGAGCAAGGTGAACTGCAGTGCCCAGAGAATCTAGAAACCCCATTTAGCCCCTAGTCTCACTCTCCTCCGCTCATAGACCTTTTTATAAGAGCACCTAACAAGAAGCTAACTGTTCGGAGTTTCACCTCTTCTCCAGCCCGCCCACATATAAAGGTGCTCGTGAGCTGTAAAATAGTCCAAAACTACGAAGCAGAGGGGAGAAAGAGGAATTAGCGGAGGGCTTTGAGAAACCAGTAACTAGATAATCAGCTCCAGAATAACTGAAAATTGATCAGCACTGAGTCTTTTGAACTCAGTTAAAGCTGTAACATGCTCTAAATTAGAGTGATAGAAATTTTAAGAGGACAAACCCTCTCACGAGAATTAAACAAGATGCTAATCATGCTCACAGACCCAATTCACTGGAAAAAAGAGCCCCCGGCTGAGATGGGCTCTCTGGTATACTTTTTGCTTATAAATGGGAGCAGGTAGAGGGGCTGGGAAACATGCTTTCAGTTAGTACCTATTTATTGCACCCAACCGGTCCTCTGAATGAATGCTAGTCAGCTAGAGAGAAGCAGTTGAGGCAATCTCTGGGGCTCTTACCGGAAACCGAGGGTCCCGGGGGACCGGGTTGTCCAGAAGGTCCGGGTCGTCCAGGTGGACCCATGATTCCCGAATCTCCTTTCTGACCCTGGCACAGAAAAACACAACAATAATGTGTGGCTGGCCCTGAGGCTGTCTCACAGAATGTGGGCAGGGAATGTGTCTGTCTATAGTTGTATTGTATTCCCAAATGCTTAGTACAGTTCTCTGCACATAGTAAGTGCTCAACAAATATGACTGAATGAATGATTGAAATGAACGAACAGAATGCTCCCTATACACATCAGACTAGCACATTTCATGCACTGTGCAGCAGGAATTTGGTTTTCCCCAATGAAGAGAGAAACCAAAGCAAAGAGAAAAAAATGTGTACATCTTTTTCTGAGGACAGGTTTACATTAGAAAAAATATCTAGATTACTTGGGGTATGTATCCATTATCAAGCCATTTCAGGGGAAAGTGCTTTATTGGACTGAATTACCCAGGAAATTCTCTAATATAGGCTTGGTCTCAGTCAGAAGCTACCTCTTTATATTAGGCCACACATGCTCTCTTCCTCACCTCTATTAGATTCATACAGTGAAGGTCCCAAGGCAGTTTAATTCTTCAGACTGAGGAAAGGACACAGAAGGTGCTACGACATTAAGTCAGAGGAAAAGATGCCACTTTTGTTTCCTTTTCCTAAATTTATGCCCGAGTTTTGTAGAAATGATTGTAGTGCCAGTCAATCAATGATACTTATTGAGTGCTCACTGTGTGTGCAGAACACTATACTAAGCCCTTGGGATAGTACAATATGAACTGATAGACATATTCCCTGCCCACAAAGAGGGGAGGTACTAAAATAAAATACGGATAGGAGAAGTGGCAGAGTATAAGGATATGTTCCTAAATGCTGTGGGGCTGAGGGTGGGGTGAATATCATTAATAATCTCCCTGACAACTTTACAACAGATGAACAGAAGGGGTAACAAGAAAAAACCCAAGGAACTTTCAGTAGATGCATCTTTCAATGACATAACAATAAAAATGACAGCAAGGTGAAAGAAGGACATTGAAATTTGGCCCTCATTTTATTGTTTGCTTTCCACAAAGGGTAATCATTACGTTAGTCATTGTGTTCTAAAGATGCCTCCACTCGAAATAGTGTCTTCCTTCTGCCCCAGAAGGTGGGAGCTCTTGACCGTAGGTTTCCTTTCCCATGATATAGCCCCAGCCATGAGAAATGCCTAACTGTCCTCGTTTGTTTATTGTGACCCAAACCAGGACTGTGATTTCTAGTCCACCATCCTCAGCCCTCTATTGCCAAATTTCTTCTTTGGCAGGCTTGTCCTCAAGGCAAAATTTCACCTTCTTGGCATCCCCAGAGCCACCTCTTCAAGGGTCTTTCACCAAACATGGTTGTGTCGGTCTTCATCAACCACAATGGGGATTGGTTAATTGGGGCCACTTCCCTTGCTCCAGGGCTTTATAGAAAAGGCTTACTTCAACTCAACCAGGGAGTGGTGAGGCCGCCCCTTGACAACTTCCAAGGCTGTCTGCCTTGGACTGGAGATTGCCCTTGAGACTCGGCACTGACTGAAGCAGTTGATGAGATAATCAAGACGAGAGCGCCAGGGGAGTGGAAGTCACACCTTCTTAATTTAGCTGCTCTGCAAGCCTTTTTTAAATCAGGGATGTCTACTGGATCAGAGGACGGGAAGTTGCAGAAAACTAGCCTCCCTTCTTAAGCAAACAGCAACCCCAGCTACGATTTAATGCGAATACTTTTTTTTTCCAAAGTGGTAACCGGTGGCATCTGTTTTCGCAGGGCTCATATACCCTGAGTTGTTTTCCAGGAAATGAATTTCCAGCAATGAAAGTATTTGAAAGGGAAGAGAGCTATCTTCATAGAGTGATGTAAATGTAATGATCTGCTTGGAGGCAGGATGTCCCTTCAGCTCCTGCATTCTATGATTTGGAAATTATTATGGATCTGTTTAAACTGTCTTTGAAATCAGTGTAATATATAGATACAACCGAGCTGGCTCAAGGGCATCTTCAAGAAAACTCTCTCCTCTCTGCACTTTTCATCTCCAAAGAATTCCAGACCAAAAAGAAAATCCATGCATAGGTTATGTCCTTTGAAGAATCTTCTCGGTTGGGAGGGGTTGGATGTTCCCCAGACAAGAACCTATAATTAGGTTTGTTGCTTTTTCTTATTAACCCTGGATTCTGTCTCCCATACTCCATACCCACTGCAGCTTTAAAAGAACAAATTTGGAAATGGAGCTCCAGCTGTTCCATACGTACAAAGTATCAGGAAATGACCTTCTCCACTCAGGCATATTTCCTCATGCAAAATAAATTACTGATGACCCAGAAAAGGGACAAAATAACAAACTCTAATGGAAAGGCTGGGATAAAACCTCAGATCTCTGTTCTGTAATCACAACCCTCCTTTTCCCTGACCACTCTCCTAATGAGCACCAAAACCATGCTGATGCATACAAAGGCACCATCTCCAAGTCAAACTGGTAGATTATAAGATTCCTAATGGAGCTGATGGGAGAGGAGGGAGGATTCTACCCTCTACAATGCATGTTAGTTTTTTAGGGGGTTTCTTTAGTTCTGCAGTGCATTATAGTTCCGCAGTGAATATAAGCACTGGCCCATGTTCTTGGAGTCTTTAAGGAATCAGACGGGCCTTGAAGAAATTAGCTAAGCAAAACTAAAGATTGCATATCATTAAAGTCACTGTGTGGCCCAGTCAATCAATGGCATTTTTTGAGCACTTACTATGAGCAGGACATTGTACTAAGCAACTGGGAAAGAACAATACCATAGAGATGGCAGGCATGATCCTTGCCCACAAGGAGCTTACACTCTAACACCTAATAATAACAGACCCAGGAACGGAACCAATTATACAGGGAACTACTATCACAACACCGCTGAGGAGAGGACAGCTTGGGGGGAAGAAAAAACACAGAACCCTTACCTGCTTGCCTCGTTTTCCCGGTCTTCCTGTAGGCCCTCTGTGACCTGAAACACCAGGCTCACCCTTTGGACCCATTTCTCCCTGGAAAGAAGGTGAGGGAAGGAAGAAAGAAATCAGAACTAGAACAGAAAGGTGATATCTATCCAGTTTAATAGCACAGTAGCTGTCCTAGGGAAAGGAGGCTAAGGAAAGTATCAAGTGTCAAGTAGGGAGAGTGAGGGAATTAGTAAATGTGGGCAGAGAGAGTGAAGGACAGATCTTTCTAAACAAAAGAGTTCTTGAAAGTCTGAGTGGATAAGTCTATTAAGTAGAGGAAAAATTGGAGCTGTATTTAGTAAAGCAACACTGGGCTAATTCTAGGAAACAACCTGGCCTTGAATCTATTTTTTTTTTTATTTTATTTATTTTTTTTAAGCGCTTACTATGTGCAGAGCACTGTTCTAAGCGCTGGGGTAGACACAGGGGAATTGGGTTGTCCCACGTGGGGCTCACAGTCTTCATCCCCATTTTACAGATGAGGGAACTAAGGCACAGAGAAGTTAAGTGACTTTCCCACAGTCACACAGCTGACAAGTGGCAGAGCTGGGATTCGAACTCACGAGCCCTGACTCTCCAAAGCCCGTGCTCTTTCCACTGCGCCACGCAGTGCTGGGTATTTTAAAACCCAGACTGAGCCTACTCCAGGCAATTAACGGAGGAGCCCTTTATAAGAGGTGTGGATGGTCACACAATGTGTCCGAAACTCATCTGGAAATAATCTGTTTTGCTGTAAAGAGAAATAAGTAATGAAGATTATGTCTGCAAGAAAGGAGGTCCTTCACTGCCAGAAACAATTAATGCTTTTTTGATTTAATTTGTCTTTCAAGACTCAATTATGGAGATGAAATGCAATCCTGCTTTAAAGGAGTCTGTCACAGAAGAGAAAGAAAATAATTCACTTTCCCAATAATAATAATAAGACATCTAAAGTTGAATTGTCATTCTATAGAAATGTTATGGCACTTCCTGAGCTTTTGGTTCCACAGGGTTGCATAGATTGAAGGACCGAATCACATTTAAGATAGCTTCAAAAATCCCTTGAATGAGCCAGAACAGTGTTATGACAACGTTTATGTCAATGTTGACATAGTGGAATATGATCCAAACCACATAAACGTGGCTCAGCGGAAAGAGCACGGGCTTTGGAGTCAGAGGTCATGGGTTCGAATCCTGGCTCGGCCACTTGTCAGCTGTGACTTTGGGCAAGTCACTTAACTTCTCGGTGCCTCAGTTACCTCATCTGTAAAATGGGGATGAAGACTGTGAGCCCCACGTGGGACAACCTGATTCCCCTGTGTCTACCCCAGTGCTTAGAACAGTGCTCGGAACACAGTAAGTGCTTAACAAATACCAACATTATTATTATAAAGCCTTTGAATGTATTTTTACAGACAGAGGTTCACCGATAAAAGTTGAAAAACTAAAATAGAAAGTATGCTCTCCAGCAACAGAAAATTGGAAGTGTTTCTACTAAGATTTCCTGGGCATGAGGTGAAGATTATTATGTCTAAAATTAAATGGAGAGTTTCCATTCTCAGTCCCCTGAAACTCTGGGCACTGAAATTCAGATTTGGACAGGATATAAACTGTTAGAAACATCTCACCCCTCACTTAAGATCCTTCACCTGGATAGTACATTCAGATGCTTACCTTCTGACCCAGCATTCCCGGGAGTCCTGGGAAGCCCTGCCAACAAAAACAAACAAAAACTATAAGCACCTCCAGGAATGACCCGGTGGAGCCAGTGGTCTGCTTCACTTGGCCAGTTATAAAAGACTGAGGCTGCTTCGTCATCTTCTCTCATCCTTGTGTTGGGCCCTGATATTTCCATGAATGTGGACATGACAGAAATCTTACCTTTTCTCCTTTTGGGCCTGATGCACCTCTTTCACCTCTGGAGCCCTGTGAAGAAACCACAGAATAGAAGTGCTGCATCAATCCTGTGGGAAGTAGTTTCTGAGTTGTGTGAGTGTGAGGGTCCAAGGAGGGAAGTCCTGCCCACAGAATGAAGATGGGGGGTGAGATTTCCAAAATTTGGGAAGAGAAAATCCTTTGCCTCCTTATAAAGGAAGCTAGTGGCTGCTACATAGAGCCTGAGGGCCTGGAACATGGAGGAGGTCATTTTGAATGTCAAGAACCACTGATACAAAGGAAATAATTCTTATAATACACTTTGATCATGCCTGACTATCCATCATGCCCTTTAAGAACCCTCCTAAAGGCCCAGATGGCCAGAGGCTTTATTCTGCCACTAACCATGAGAATCAGTGTGGTCTGGTGGCTAGTGGCTAGATAATGGGCCTGACAGTCAGAAGGACTGGGTTCTAATCCCAGCTCTGCCACTTGACTGTTGTGTGACCTTGAGCAAGTCGCTTAACTTCTCTGGGCCTCAGTTACCTTATCTGTAAAATGGGGATTAAGACTGTGAGCCCCATGTGGGACAGGGACTGTGTTCACCTGAATAACCTGTACCTTCCCCAGCGCTTAATACAGTGCCTGGCACATAGTAAGAGCTAACAAATACCTTAAAAAAACCCTAAAACACAGTTCTTTTTATTCTAAGACTACCTTCAGACTAAGAATACATTGTATAGTCCTTCTGCTTAATGTAATTCAATGACTACTACTTACGACCCTTCCTAATTATCATAACAATAATTGTAGTATTTGTTAAATTCTTATCATGAGCCAAGCACTGTACTAAGTGCTGGGGTAAGTTCAAAACAATCCAATCAGATTGTTCCACATGGGACTCACAGTCTCCCACCTACACTGATTTACTTCCCCTCATTAGTCTGAGTCACTTTAGTCAGAGCTACTGAAGGTCAGTAGTGTAGAATGGGTACATTTCCCAGATAATAGCTTAATTCTCGTGGCTATTAATAATGAAACTGTCTCATAGTAGGGTTTTAGGGTCTGGATCAACTAGACATTAATGAACCATACTGCTGGAGCACACACCTTTTCTCCTCTGGTTCCAGGAAAACCCTGAAATAAAATGAAAAACACTTTTACAATACATTCTGCCTAGTCTTTATGATCAAAACAGTCACCCACAATCTATGGATTCAAAGAGGGGAAAACCTCTGTTTCAATACATTCCCAAGGATTTCATTGCCGAGCACATGGCGGTAATACATGAAAATTCAAAGATCAATCAATCGATAGCATTTATCAAGCACTGACTGTGTGCAGAGCACTGTACTAAGCACTTGGGAGAGTACAAGGATGAGCTCATACAAGTGGAGAACTAAAGCTGCCCTAAGTAGCATGCTATTTTCTTTGCTCTTCAAATCCCTGGAAAGGAGCCTTCTCTCATCACTTTGATTCCACAGGACTTGGGCTATCGGAAAAGAGGAGAGTAGTCTTTTTTTGCCCCACTGTAAACTTGTGCATTTTTATTTGAAATCAGGTTTGTCTGGCTCATGAGAATATGAGGTTATAAGGTTGACCCTTCAGAAAGGAGCTCAGGGAGATACATCCAATAGCCATTTTCAAAACCTCTTTCAAAAAACAAAAGCAGAAATACGTGGAGGCTTGTTGTAGTAGAATCATGCAGTCAGTACACCTTAGCAACAATTTGTTCTCTCTGATTCATTGCTTGAAGGGAGGAAAGCAGAGTTTAAAGCAAAGTTAAGTCTATGGATTATGTCAACAGCAGTTGCTTTCCTCTGTCACTATTACTACTATTACTATTTTCTTTGCCCTCCTTTAAAACTTCATTTCATGTTCTTTATCAATTTTGTCTTCGTGAACTGCTTTAGACCAGCGCTTAGAACAGTGCTTTGCACATTGTAAGAGCTTAACAAATGCCATCATTATTATTATTATAAAGAGTAGTTGATATCATCCCTGTGGTGTTCCACATAGGTTGATATTAGGGATTCAAGAGAAGAATTTCCCTATTTGTCTCTGATTACAGTAGAGTCCAGTATTCCAGCCACTTTAGAGAAAGGTAGCCAAAGGAGAATACTAATTTAAAGACACTTTGTGGGATGAGAGTATAATAATATTGTAATAGATATGGTATTTAATAAGTACATACTATGTGCTAAACACTCAGATACAAGATAATCCCATCAAAAACAGTCCCTGCAGCCTGCAGGGCTCACAGTCTAAGAGGTAAGGTGAGCAGGTGTCCTATCTTTTGCTGTCGGCAAGGAACATATCTACCAATTGTTATATTGTACTCTCTCAAGCGCTTAGTACTGTGCTGTGCACACAGTAAATGCTCAATAAACACCACTGATTGATCTCCATTTTATAGATGAGGAAACTGAGGTACAGAGAGGTTAAGTGGCTTTCATTTGTGTGCATCATTTCCCTCCTCCCCCCCTTTAC
This sequence comes from Ornithorhynchus anatinus, assembly GCF_004115215.2. Taxonomy (NCBI): domain Eukaryota; kingdom Metazoa; phylum Chordata; class Mammalia; order Monotremata; family Ornithorhynchidae; genus Ornithorhynchus; species Ornithorhynchus anatinus. Next base: position 40,596,439 of record NC_041735.1, read on the forward strand.
TCAGTGAAATCGGACTGCTTCATTACCTTGCTAGATAAAATGTGAGGCAAGTGGGATCAAAGAAAAACTTTTCACCATTACCTTTAAAGGACTCCATCACCTTGTCCCCTCCTACCTTACCTCGCTACTTTCTCTCTACAACCCAGCCCACACAGTTAGCCCCATTAATGCTAACCTCGTCACTGTTCCTCGATCTCGCTTAACTCGTCACTGAGCCCTAGCCCCTGTCCTGCCTCTGGTCTGGAACTCTCTCCCTCCTCAAATATGACACACAGATACTCCTGCCCCCCCGTTCAAAGCCTTATTGAAGGCACATCTCTTCCATGAGGCCTTCCCAGACTAAGTCCCTCCTTTCCTCTTCTCCCACTCCCTTCTGCATCTACCTGACTGGTTCATTCAATCATTCATTCAATCGTATTTATTGAGCACTTACAGTGCAGAGCACTGTACTAGGTGCTTGGAAAGTACAATACAGCAATAAGGAGAGACGATCCCTGCCCACAACGGGCTTCCCCGCTCCCAACACCACAGTACTTATGTGCCTATCTGTAATTTATTTGTACTGATGTCTGTCTCTCCTCTCTGGCCTGTAAGCTTGTTGGGAGCAAGGGAATGTGTCTGTTTATTGCTGTACTGTACTCTCCCAAACACTTAGTACAGTGCTCTGCACACAGTAAGCGCTCAATAAATAAGATTGAAAAAATCAGGGTATCATTGTCTTCTCTCACTTCCTACTTTCACCTTCCACACACTCTAATGCCTTCACTTTGCACCAAATCAAGTCGATAAGACAAAGGTTAGTAAGTTCAGCAGGCTCGCTGTTCAATTTATACATGTGGCAGGAGAAAATCCTCTTGGTCTCCAAGGTTGGGCAGGCAGTGTCACCAATAGGACCCAGATGAAGATAGTAAACAACCTGAAGTTCACGAGGGAGAGATCGCACCTATTATTTCAAAGTTCATACACGAGGTATCTCTTACCCAGTAGACAAAACGGAGCCAAAAAGGACCACAGTTTAGTTCCAGATCCGATAAGTTCAGCACCACCCAAGCCTACCGCATCTTGGTGTCAAGTGTTTTTACTTGCACAACTAATTTTTTATTATATATGGTAATGGAGGTCAAGGAAATATGAATAATTAAAGTCCGCAGCCAATATTTTGAACCATCGCCTTCAATCGTATGCTTTTAAAATACTAAAATTGATTGGTTTGAGTTCTTCTCTTTTATTCTCTGATGGAGGCTCCAAGGAGCAGTGACCAAAAAGTGGGCCTAAGGAGAAGAAGTAAAGGGGAGAAGAAGTAAAGGTCTGGATATTTTAGTAACTGGGTAATAAAGAGTCACATGAGGCACCATCAAGAGACAGTCTGGACCTTGCCCAGATTGCACACAGCTACATAAGTAGCTATTCCAACCTGGACTGCCATCTCCCTAACAACTGCAAAGCTGGGATGTGAAGTTGGTTCCATGAATTCAGCTTTTAAAATTAACCTCTTTGCCATGACCCCAAACGGTTCGGGGATCATTTGCCAGGGCATGGAATGTAAAGCCAACAAAGCAGTCCCAATCCCGTCATGGGAATTTCTGTTTTAGCTGAGATGGAAAAACCAGGCTAGAAGAGGTATATTCTCTCTCGCCCTCCATATTTTGTAACAGTTTAGGAGACGGTAGAAATCTCCAGAGTCTTTGGCTCAGCCCAGGTTTCGCAGCCCAAAGCAGCAAGATATGTGGAAATCAGAGAACCAGAAGGTTACAAAAAGTCAAGATTGGCAACTATGATCTGTGCTAACTAACCTTGGAGCCCATCGGTCCCCTGGTTCCTGGTAGTCCCATCAATCCCAGATCCCCTTTTTCACCCTGAGACAGAAAGGCAGTGAAAGAGAGAATTACAACTCCTGAAAGTTTCAAAACATCAGTTCACATCAACCCCATGTAAAGCCCTTCTTTTCCAATTCCCAAGCTCAGCCTCCCCTTTGCATGTTTTTTTTTTAGCTTTGATGGAGGTAACAAACTTCAGTTCTTGCTCAAAAATGCATATTTGGGAAGAATCCAGAGTAAACTGAGTCCAGCTTACGAGTCCCCTATTTGCAATGATATTTGGGCCTTGAATTGGACTTATATACACATCCACAATTTATTTTTATGTATGTCTCCCCCTTCTAGACTGTAAAGACCTGGTGGGGAGGGAATGTGTTTCCCAACTAGGTTGTACTGTACTCTCTCATGCACTTATACAGTGCTCTGCACACAGTAAGCGCTCAATAGCAGCGTGGCTCAGTGGAAAGAGCCCAGGCTTGGGAGTCAGAGGTCATGGGTTCGAATTCCCGCTCTGCCACTTGTCAGCTGGGTGACTGTGGGCAAGTCACTTCACTTCTTTGGGCCTCAGTTCCCTCATCTGTAAAATGGGGATGAAGACTGTGAGCCTCACCTGGGACAACCTGATTACCCTGTATCTACTCCAGCTCTGCACATAGTAAGCCCTTAAGAAATACCAATATTATTAATAAATACCACTGATTAACTGTTAGAAATGCTTAAGCATTCTCTCAAGGGACCATTTCTTCATTCTCTTCCTGCATAATAACAAGCAGGTTTTCTTCCCTCTCAACCTTGGAAGTTATTATGACTGGTAGAGGTTTAAATCAGCTAGGCATCTGCTATCTACCTACTTCCTCCAGTATACATCCATTCTCCTGAGATGAGGGACAGACACGGCCAATTTAAAGTCTGCACGGGAGATCCCGGAGCAAGTTTCCCTCTTTTTTTCTTAGTGATATTTTTAAGCACTTTACTGTACAAAGCGCTGAGGGAAATACAAGATAATTGGGTCGGACTACATCCCTCATAGGGCTCACAGTCTTAATCCCCATTTTACAGATGAGGTAACTAGAGCACAGAGAAATTAAGTGACTTGCCCAGAGTCACACAGCAGAGAAGTGGCAGAGCCAGGATTAGTACCCAGAGGGAAGGTTCACTATAGCCACACACACCTCCTTCCGTCTCCTGGCTGTTTCTTTAGCTGAGACCAGTGCTGCAGTAGAAGAATTGGGGGCAGGGAGATGTGTTTTCAACCAGCCACTGTGTTAGGCCCAGGCACCCTAGAGAGGGACCTGCTGACGGTTAATGGACTCTAATGGCCGTGTTGGAAAAGTCCAGGAAATGTTCTATGAAGAAAAGTCCCAGAACCATTGACTTCTGGGCCTGAGTTTGGCTGTGAGACAGCAGAGGTAATAACTTCAATAATGGTCGTTCTGAAGGGCTGGGCTAGAGGGCACTGACGCCTTCTCCACCACCCATCTTTTTCTAGCCCAGATGTTTTTTTCTCTTCCAAATGCTTCTTTTTCATTTCATTGTTTACTGCGTACTTATTACGTGTCTGTCATCTCCCACACTGACATCATTATTATCAACACTTATTGAGCCTTTAGACCCTAAACTCACTGTGGGCAGGGAATGTGACTGCTTAATGTTATATTGTACTTTCCCAAGCACTTAGTACAATGCTCTGCATACAGAAAGTGCTCAATAAATACAATTGAATGAATCTGCTAGTTTGGAAACATACCACAGTAGCGAAAGATAGGATCCCTGCCTGCAAGGAGCTGTCAATCTAATGATAAGAGAGAATGTTGCTCCTCTGATGACCCGCACTAAAGCAGTCTGGCAAACAACACTGAAGTCGGAATGCTGTATTTTCAAAATGTTGCCCAACTCTATATTTTCCTGAGCCCCTAAAAAACATCATACTTGGCATCCTGAAGCGATACAACGAGGAGCAGTTTAACTCTTACCTCAGGTCCAGTTGCGCCAACCGGTCCAGGCACGCCAGGATCCCCCGGAGGACCAGGCCTACCCTTTACAGATGAAGAGCAAGTGTTAGGACACCAGATATGTGACGTGGAGGAAGAGAGCACTGCCTTCGAGCAGAACCTTAAAGTGGGTCCCCAAACCTGGACAGCTCACAAGGGTTTTGAGTGGATGAAAGGAAGTTTACCCAAAATGTACTAGCTTGATGCCATGCCTGATTTTTCAGCTTGACCCTGGAAAAAGTCAGTCTGCCTATTCGTGAGACACTGCTCAGGCTTAGGATCCAAAGCAACTAGATAAAGGACAGTCTAGACCCAATTTTCGAGTTAGCACTTAAAGACTAGTACCTATAGGGTGCCACTTCTTAATCTTTCTCTTGATTCATTATCATAATTTCTTCCTCTTTATTCCACCCACTATGATGAGGCCAGGAAAAGAGGAAGAGGGGAAAAGAGGGTCAAAATCTCCAGGGGGACCACAGTTTAGCAAAATCAACAGAACTGAGTTTTTATTGGCTATGGAGCACTGAACTAAATGCAGAGAAGCAGCGTGGCTCAGTGGAAAGAGCCCGGGCTTGGGAGTCAGAGGTCATGGGTTCTAATCCCGGCTCAGCCACTTGTCAGCTGTGTGACTTTGGGCAAGTCACTTAACTTCTCTGTGCCTTAGTTCCCTCATCTGTAAAATGGGGATTGACTGTGAGCCCCACGTGGGACAACCTGATCACCTTGTATCCCCCCAGCGCTTAGAATAGTGCTTTGCACATAGTAAGCGCTTAACAAATTCCAGCATTATTATTGGGAGAGTATAATAGCAATAACAGACCTCTGCTCTTAAGGACCTTACAATCTAGTAGTATAACTAAAATGAATTATGGGAAGGAGAAAGAAATGGAGTATAAATATACATATATAAATGTTACAGGTGGGTGATGGAGTAAGGTTTCTACGCCAGGCCCGTTACTTAAATATTCTCTCCAGAGACAGAGACAGTTATATATGTTGTCAAGGACCAGGAAAGAATCTCTCCTGATTTATACCCCTGATTTATAGTCCTATGATAGGCATCGGAAATTGGATAACAGAGCAGTACTTTCAGACAGTCACTTTTCCTTAGGGGGACCCCCGCTCTCCCGACACACACTGCCCCATGCCCGCTTTCTGGCTTAGGGCTTCAGCTACATTTTCCAGTCCCTGAGCATATCACAAAGCCTGTGAGTAGGGAGATGGATCGGTCCTGATTTTTCTGCTTCCTTCCTCTCATCTTGAGGTTCCACCAAGCCTGAAGCTCATGTACCATAAAGCTGCTCTAGATTCTAGGTCTGCAGGAGGTGCAAAGTGGAAAGGGATGGCATGCAACGTTCCTTATCTGCTCCTGGGGCACAAGGGGCAATGGTCATGTGTGATAGATGGCTTCATGGTTGGGAGCCTCTGTGTTGTCTCTAACCAACAACAGAATGTTTCAAAACACAAGGAGCAGCCACTGAACACTGGTGACATCATATTGCAGAGGTCTGGGTTGACTGTCGTTGAAAATAAATCAGTCTGAGTGAAGCAGTTGGCATGGAGGAAATCACTTGAACTATGGACCTTTGGGCACGACCCTTCGAGAAGTACATCAACCCTCCCATCACCAAGCCTGAGCCCTTAGGGAGCGTCTGCTTTTCAGTGTCAGATCCCACCTATCACGGTCATAAACTCTCTGTTGTCTGCCGGTCGTTCGCTGATTTGCTTCTGATTTTAATGAGCTTCCACGGTGAGTCTGGAAGTCTTGATTATGTCTGTCGGTTAGGTTTGTTGATTAGGTCTGTTGGTGAACTCAGCTTCTTGCTGGCAGACCGAACACTCCATGTCAGGGTGCTGACCAAACTCCAAGTGAACTGACAGTCACTTAATGCCACTAATTTTTTTTAATGCACCTGGTTTTCTCTGAGCTGCATGAGGGTTATATGTAAAGGGATGGAGTTAACTGAAAATCCAGTCTTAGATCAGGAGAGGGCTATATAAGACCCTGGGCTGAATCTGAGGAATTTCTCCTGGCCCTTGTACCACTTGGGAGGGAGAAATCAGCAAGCAATTCCCAGGTGGCACTGGCTTACGGCAGAGGGGTAGGGAGGCCTTGGCACTGCCCTACCGATGGCACGGATGCTGTTATGACATCAGAAACATCATCCCAGCAGTGCCAGAAATAATAACCCAACCTCTGGCTTCAATACAAGTCACTGGTATTAAATGGACAAAGAATAATGGCCATACCTTTCTTCCTGGTCTGCCCAACTCCCCCTGCCAAAGAAAAGGACAGGTCAGAGAAAGGAAAATTCAGTGGGAGAAGCAGTTCAAGAAGGAGTATGCTTGGCAGTGGAGCTGCAAAAGACTGGATTTAACGGTCCTGCTTAGCCTGAGCTAGCTCAAGGAGTTTTGACAACTTCCTTGAATCCAGCAGGGTCAAAGTATAAAATGAGTAGCTTTGAGGGGCTGTGGAAGGTAAACTTGTCCATCCTCTGCCCTGAAACCAACTTAACTGTTAAATTTGCTATTTTGAAGGAAAGTCTGAGAGAACAAAACAGAAACACTTACCTTTTCCCCTTTTGGTCCGACAGTACCAGGAATCCCCTGTGGGCCCTACATGATGAGAAAATGAGTTGAGACTGAATTATATAATCAATTCAGGCCCTCAGTGAAGGAGGGGCAACATATGGCAGGGCAGTCATGATACAAGCAAAACATTGGCACCAAGAAATATCACCCAAGCATCATAAAGATAAATCAGTGATTTTCCTCCTTTTCTGAACTTTCTCTCAAAGAATCAGGCTGCCAATCTGGGAGGCCAGTTGAATTGTCTCTTTAGTAAGGATCACTTTTAAAGAGGTCCAACTGTTCAAGTTTCATATCATTCAGCTATGAGCCTTGAACAGAAAGAAGTATGCTTATTAAGTTAGTCTCGGAGAGTGAACCACTTTCCAGATTTGGTACCTTAAAACTACCCAGGGAGTTAAGTTAAAAGGGCAGGAATTGGAACTTGTAATGGCCTGGAAGGAATGGGAGGAAAAATAAAGGGTGGTTACAGGAATGAGCACTGGGAACAGTTGAACTGCCTCCTTTGTCAAGAAACTGGGAATAGCCCCTTGGAAAGAAGGGCAGGCAACAGCCCAATTGTATATTTCAGAGGGAAGTCTAAAGAATTGACCTGAAGTTTTGAAAAGGAAGTACTTGTCAAGGATGGAGATGGAATCAGGGAAGGGAAAAGACAGAGAAATGGACTCTCAGAAGGCTTGAAAAGAGATGCAAACTCTCAAAAGAACACTGAAGAATCTAAAGCAGGTAAATCCATTCAGGGTCAGGGGATATACAACTCCGAGAACAAGGTTGTGGAACAGGGAAAGAGAAGATGGAATGAGGGAAGAAGGGAAGAGGAGATTGGAAAATAAGAGAGGGGCTACGGGGAGAAAGATTAAGAGGGAGTCATGGAAGAAGAGTTGTGAAATGGGAAAACGTGCAGTTCATTCATTCAATCGTATTTATTAAGCACTTGCTGTGTGCAGAGCACTGTACTAAGTGCTTGGGAGAGTACGGTACAACAATAACAGTCACAGTCTCTGTCCACAACGAGCTTACAGTCTGTAGGATGTTTGCCCTGTTTGGATGTATTTGTCTCTTCATGAAAATGCATCTAATTTTTGGGACAAATCATGACATTTTCCTTTTCTGAGAAATAAAGGTCAGTTTTTGTGGAAAATAATTGCTGAGCAAGATTCATTTTTAGATTGATGTAGCTAGAGAGCAAATTCATGTCACTTCACATATGGTGTAATTCCAATCCATTACCAACAGTTAGTTAAACATTTTTAGGCCCTTAACTAAATGTTCAGTGCACGATTATCCCAGCCACTTGTTAACTTAGAAGGAACCTGGGAATACTTTTTCTGTCTTAGTCAAGAGTTCTAAACACTCAGGTCAGTAATCAATCCACATAAAACCCTCAATCTCTAGAACCTACAGGCCAAAATCATTAAATATTATTTAAAACCGCATTATCTATTTTCTGAGTAATTGTAGATGGGTTTAATTTAAGCTTCTACAGGAGCTTTGGGAAATCGGGAACCACTAAAGGGAAATTCAGAAGCTTTCCAAACATCATTAGAGACAAAAGCTACCCAAGTCAATCTAATCCAGTAGCTATATGCCTATTTGTCCTAAGCAAAAACTGTTTGATGTACAATTATACTGTCCATAATCCTGAACCAAGCCTTAACCTGTTCAATTAAAGTGAAGGAAAAAGGGATACGGAGAAGGCTCAGCTGAAACACTGTGCAGTGCATCAATTTGACTTATTTTAAGGTCCTGCAGATCACAAATGCCACAAGCTGACTAGTCTTATCTTTGAGTTTTTCGTCTCCCCAAAACAGCACTCCATTCTGCATGGCTCTATCAGAAAAAAAATATGGACATTAGGTCTTCTCCCCTTGATTTTGAAAATATGAGCCTTTTAAAACATGCCGACCAGCAGCTCAAAACCATTTCAAGCAGTATGTTGCTCCATATCCATATGTTTGAAAGATGTTCTATCAACCACTTGTTTCTAAATGTTGAATGACTAATATCACTTTCTCTCTGAGCACTGCAGACCACTGATAAAGTCCTCTTGGAGTACATAAGGAATTAAGTTTGAGCTCCCCCCAAACTCTTATCCATCTCACTGTGGTGAGGCAGTGAAACAGCCACAAGAAGGGGAAGACTTGCTGGGGCTATGCCATCAGGGATGAAGGTTTCTGGTTTCAGAACCTTCTATGGTGTTTCAAATGGGCGGCAAAGTCCACAGCAGACACTGGGGAGGCTATCCAGGCCACCTTCTTGTCTGTGGAGCTACAGGCCAGGATTGTCTCTATTCTAAAATCATTTTGGAATGACCAAATGAGTTATGCTTGCAAAGTACAAACAAAAATTTTCCATGTGCTTGACTCATGCCTACCTATTCATCTGTTGAATCTGCTGTTAAACACAACCTGCAGGGATACAGAAAGGGTGCGTGTCACCGCATAAACCACTATCACTATATTCAATTCCTTCGCTCTGGTCCTCGGTGTCAGAGTCTTTATGAATGGAAAAGGTTCATCTCTGGTCATTTAGGATAGGAGATCAGATCATCATCATCATCATCATCATCACCAGCAAGAAATTAAATGGAGAGCAACTTATGCCAGGATGCTGAGGCCCTGGCATACATAGCCAAAGGCCAGGGACATGCTAGGAGGTGCTCTTTAGGCTTTTCCAGCCTGATATTTTGAGCTGATGCTTGGGTCCATTAGGTTTTCTGAATTAGGGTTTTGATTCCTCTTCTGCCTCGGAGAACAAGCACACAGCCTTGAGCTAAGGGGATGGCTGGGACTCATTTAAAAGTCCTTTCTCTCAGGCAGCTATGTTCTGCGCCTGAACCCTGGAGGATACTTCCCTCAAACTGTTAGTCTCTCACAAGTAAGTTAAAGATGTTTGAGCTGGGAACCTGTGACAGCAAGTTTGGGGATATATCACCTATAGGGCTTAGGATCTCTCTCCTCCTAACTGTAGTTTCTCTCTCTGTGAAGTGAGATAGACTTTCTGAGCTCCCTGGCTCCTTCTTGGAAACACTAAGGGTCTCTCCTGCCAGGAACCTTTCAAAAGAAAGTTCGGAGCAAATTATCTCAAAGACAATCAAAGAATACAATTATGGCTAAGCCTGGGCAACAGCTGTAGATGGGAAGCCGGGAAATGCAAAGATAAAGTCTTTAAGGCATATTATTTAAATTGGCAAGGAGCAATTTTGTTTTCGGAGAGGTTGTGAACAGAGAAAAGCAAGAGAAAATAAGTTGAGGATTCTAACCTGGGGGCCAGGAGGTCCAGGTGGGCCACGTGATCCTTGGATACATGAAGATTGTATAGTCTGGAGCTCCTTACGTAAGTTTTTCATGTCTAGGGCAAGCAGCTTCAAAAAAAGCCCCCCCGAAAAAAACAGTTCATAAGAATGCAGGTCAGACACTGGGGAGAGAAGCAGCAGCCGCTACCCATTACCCTGACTTCCTCAAAGTGCTTGCCCTCTCAGCCACGCTGAACACACCAGCTTGCAGTGTAGGAGTTCATATTCTTCTAAAATATTTAAAAATGAACATTTGGGGGAAGTCAAGAAGCTCTCACTGGACACACTTTACTCTCTGGCCCGGGGGTGGGTAACCATCAATGGGGAAATTAAAATTTTTCTGAAAGATTTTTGCACTTATATGCAAAATGTATTCACATTACATAGCATACTCTATGTAATGCTGCAGGCTCAGCTGAAGAGACTGCGTGTGTCCAGCCAGGAGATTGTGTAGTCATTCAAGTCCATTTAGACCAGTTTCTTCCACAGGGCGCTGACTCCTCCAGAGGAGTCTCAGTGAAATGCAGAGGGGAAGGATAAAGGGATAACAGATACAGAGTTCTGAAAATCCATTTGGTGGAGGCTGCAGTAAATTATTAGCTATATAAATGGTATGAAACTCACTCCTCTACTCATGGATTCTCCCTCCCAGCCTTCCAAACCTGCTGCAGTGACAAAACCAAGACAAACTGGGAGGGAAAAGCATAATATAGGGAGAGCCAAATTATCCTTTGCCTCTAACAAATAAGAAAAGACGATGCAACACAAGGCTCTCGTAAAACCGTGGAAAGCACTGGAGTGTACTTCTTTGTAAAAGAGGGGTTGATTCCCATCTGCTCTATTTTTCACTTCTGCACCAGTCTGATCAGCCTGCAAAACACACAAACCCTCTCCCCTTCTCTCCCATTACCCCAAGTGATTCCAACTTCATCAAACACACACTATTACCAGCCTAATTACTGAAAAGACGAATTTCATCAAAGAGAATGGGTAAAGGGGAGAATTTGGACTACCAGTCCGCTCAATCATATTTATTGGGCGCTTCTGTGTGCAAAGCACTGTACTAAGCACTTGGGAGAATAAAATATAACAGAGTTGGTAGACAAGTTTCCTGCCCACAAGGAGCTGTTCATATTTTAGGGCAAAGAAAAAGAACAGGAGGAAAACTGTTTGGGGGTGAAGCTCAATAAATGGAAAGTGGTAAGTAGACTTCAGTATTTTAAATGAGCTTGACATAATTCTTTATAAGGTAAATTGAGAGCTTAGAGTATTTGCCTGCAGTAGAAAAAAACATTTGGTAGAAGGCATTTCTTAAAGTTACTGGAGAAGGGATGTCAACTAGGAGTTCTAATCCTAATGTTCATGGTGAGTCCATACTCTGAAAAGTTAGCATCACTGGAATATTACTAGCAGCAAAGGACCCAGAGGAAAGGATAAAAGGCTGGAGTATGAAAACATAATTTACTCAATCCTGAAATACTCACAGAGTCCCTGCCCCCTCTGAAAAATGGAGGAGGAAACAGCGGCGGTGGAGGAGGAATCATCAGACAGCATTCTTTATGACTGCCACGTTTCTTCTCTTCCAAGCCAGGAAGGGCTAGTCAAAGAAAACAGTCATATATTGATGTCAGGCCTACCTGGGTGGAATGAAGGGGATGGAACAAGAAGACAATGGGCTCCAATTTCACATCTCTTACAAGAAAAGGAAAGTAGGGTGGCCTAGTGGAAAGAGCATGGGCCTGGGAGACAGAGGACCTGGGTTCTAATCCCTGCTCTGCAAGTTGCCTGCTGTGTGATGCTGGGCAAGTCACTTAAATTCTCTATGTCTCAGTTTCCTCAACTGCATAATGACGATTCAAAGCCTGTTCTCCCTCCTACTTGGACTGTAACTCCCACCTGGGAAAGGAACTGTGTCCGACCTAATTAATTTGTATCTACCCCAGGGCTTAGAACAGTGCTTGATACATAATAGCGCTTAAATAACATTTTTAAAAAGACAATCCTGCCAGGGAGTGTAAAATTTTGCCTGTTTCTTAGATTCTAAGTCCTTGAAGGTACTATCTGTGGGCTTGGATTTGTTGTACAGAGCAATGAGCATCCTGTAAAGTCTTAATAAGTGTTAATTATGCATAACAAAAGTGTGAAAAATCCAGAGGCATTTTATGCATCCTGTTCTAAGTGGGTAAACTGGGTGAGAAATGCTCCAGCAGTTCCCTTGCTTTCTTGTCCATGTGAGTTGGAGACTTGATGGCTTCTTTTGCGTGGAAAGGTGAAAGTTTAGGAAGCAAAGAAACAACAATCCCTTTAAAGTACTGAGTCCGGTCTCCCCAATAACTCTCCAGGTTTGGTGCAAAGCCATGGGGATGGAGGATGGAAGGAAGAGAGAAAGGAGGAAAGGAGGAAAAGCAGATTTAGCAAAGAGCGGAGGAGCAAAGAGAGTCATTGCGAGTTTCACTTCTGAAACCCATTTCCTGAGCAGCCATTTAAAGATCTGGGAGGTAGAAACACCGGTGTGGCTAATTTGCATCTGTTACAATTTATCCATTTTCCAGTCCATATTTAGCCGCAAGCTTTTCCCTTCTTCCCACAGAGTATGTCCCCAGCAGAAGAAATGATCCCGAATAATCAAAAATGGCTCCCCACACATCAGCGGGATTATTACGTCAAAAATCAAAAAATTGATCTG